>NC_052151.1:40695314-41343495 GCF_902713615.1 Scyliorhinus canicula | reverse complement strand
CCAAACTCTGATTTGCGCCGACGTGACCCGTGGCCACGTCGGCGGGACTTCGGCCCATCCGGGCCGGAGATTTCAGGTCAGTGCAAATAAAATGAAATCCCGCCGGCGCCAGCTGTTTTCACAGGCCGCCGACGGGATTTGCACAACGCCGGTTTTTTTTCCGGCGGGAGAATTACGAAACCTGCGGGAGCGGAAAAGACGCCGCTTCCCGCCAATTCTCCGACCCTGCGTGGGGTCGGAGAATCCCGCCCATGGTTTCCAGTTGGGGAACGTACGTACTGCTTTCTTTGGCACGCAGTCGTCCACACATTTGCTGATGAAGTCTGTGACGGTGGTGGCATACTCATTTAAGTTAGTCGCTGAGTTCTTAAATATGGACCAATCCACTGTCTCTAAGCAGTCACGTAAGAGCTCTTCTGTCTCCTCGGACCAGCACTGCACAACCTTCTTAGCTGGATTCTCCCGCTTGAGTTTCTGCTTGTAAGCCAGGAGAAGGAGTACAGTCTTGTGGTCTGATTTCCCAAAGTGCGGTCGGGGGATGGAACGGTAGGCGCCCTTGATTTTTGAGTAGCAGTGGTCAAGAGTGTTGTCGCCCCTGGTGGGACAGGAGATGTGCTGGTGGAATTTTGGCAGTACACTCTTGAGGTTGGCTTTGTTGAAGTCTCCGGCCACAATGAACAAGGCCTCCGGGTGTTCTGTTTCATAGTTGTTTATGACTGTGTACAGTTCATCCAGCGCCTTCCTCACTTCTGCCTGGGGTGGGATGTAGACCGCTGTGATAATGGCTGAAGTGAACTCACGTGGGAGATAGTATGGGCGGCACTTTACGGTCAAGTATTCCAGGTCTGGGGAGCAGTAGGTCGTCAGGGTCGCCACATCCAAGCACCAGGAGGAGTTGATGAGGAGGCAAACCCCTCCACCCTTCGCTTTGTCTGAAGATGCCATGCGGTCCGCCCGGTGAATAGAGAAGCCTTCAGGTTGTATGGCACAGTCCGGTGAGGCGGGGGTGAGCCATGTCTCTGTGAAACAGAGCACACAGCAGTCTCTTACTTCCCTCGGAGAGGTAAGTCTGGCGTTAAGTTCATCCAGCTTGTTTTCAATCGCTTGGACGTTTGCCAGGAGTATGCTGGGGAGAGGGGTCTTGAAACCGCGTTGCTTCAGTCTAACCTGCAGGCCGCTGTGTTTCCCTTGCTTCCTCGGTCGGCGGCTGCTGCTGGATGATCCTGGGATCCGATGGGAGACGTCAGCCCTTGTGGAAGGTAGGTGGGTGCGACTGGCGGGGTCCAGGGCGCTAGCGAGGTCCAGGGCGCTGTTTACATTTCCGGGGTCATGTCTGGCAGGGTCCCGGGTGCTGGTTGAGGTAGCGGGGTTGCTGGGGGGCGAGTTTGCGATCCGGATGGGTCCCGGCGTTCTGCTGGCGCGGGTATACCTTGCAGCGTGTTCGGGTCCTCGCGCGCAGTCTCCGTTGTTTCTGGGGTCCTGGGTCGTGGGCAGGGGCTTCCTGGGGAAGATTGGGCTAGGTCCCATGGTCTGTTCCCTCCCTGGGCGCTCCTGGGGTTGGATCTTGAAGTCGGCACGGTGGGGCCTCCATGTGGATTTTTCTTTCTTCCATCACCAGGTAGGTCGGGTTGCTGGGCGGGCCTCTCCGGGTCGGGTCGCTGGGCGGGTCTCTCAGGGTCGCATTGGGCCGGGTCTTGCTGTCGGGGGTCAGGTCGGGAGCTCCGGGGACTAGGCTGGGCGATCCGGGGGCTTGCGTCGGTGGTTAGGCCGGGTTTGGAGCTCCGAGGCCCGGGTCGGCTCCAAATCGAGGTCGGGGCTTCACTTCTGGTTTGGGCCAGTCATTGCTGGTCATTGACTTCAGGAAGCAAAGTACTGCACACACCCCTGTCAGCATCTACGGGGCCGAGGTGGAGATGGTTAGCAGTTTCAAATTCCTGGGGGTGCACATCTCCAAAAATCTGTCCTGGTCCACTCACGTCGACGCTATCACCAAGAAAGCGCAACAGCGCCTATACTTCCTCAGGAAACCAAGGAAATTCGGCATGTCCACATTAACCCTTACCAACTTTTACAGATGCACTACAGAAAGCATCCTATCGGGCTGCATCACAGCCTGGTATGGCAACTGCTCGGCCCAGGACCGCAAGGAACTTCAGAGAGTCGTGAACACCGCCCAGCCCATCACACGAACCTGCCTCCCATCCATGGACTCCATCTACACCTCCCGTTGCCTTGGGAAAAGCGGGCAGCATAATCAAGGATCCCTCCCACCGGACTTACTCACTCTTCCAACTTCTTCCATCGGGCAGGAGATACAAAAGTCTGAGAACACGCACGAACAGGCTCAAAAACAACTTTTTTCCTGCTGTTACCAGACTCCTAAACGATCCTCTTATGAACTGATCTGATTAACACTACACCCCTGTATGCTTCACCTGATGCCGGTGTTATGTAGTTACATTGTGTACCTTGTGTTGCCCTATGTACTTAATGATCTGTTAAGCTGCTCGCAGGAAAATACTTTTCACTGTACCTCGGTACACGTGAAAATAAACAAAATCCAAATCCAGGCTGGGTCTCCCCTGATTGCATACTGCCGTTCCTCACTGCACAGGCGCACAGCATCACAAGCCGCTTGGATAATGCAGTTCTGGCTGATGATTGGGTGTCCCCTATTGTTCGAAGGCCCTGTGCACAGGGATGGTGTGCTTCATTGTAAATCTGCCTTTGCACCCCTGTCTCCTGGAGGCACTATGTCTTGCCGATAGAACTCTAACATTCAAGTAGCTATTTTTCATGACTGAGGTAATTGGAGACAACAAACTGTTCACATGAGTGGTTAGTGCTCCTAACACATAAATAACAAACCCCCTTGTAACTTCCCCTCCCCATCCCTCCAGCCTCTGGGCAGTGATAAAGTCATTATTTGCCAGCCACAGACTGGATCAAACTAGTACTTTTCTGGTCTATACGGCTAAGTTCCACGGTAAGTTAGGTGCTGGTTTAGCACAGGGCTAAATAGCTGGCTTTTAACGCAGACCAAAGCAGGCCAGTAGCGCGGGTTCAATTCCCGTACCAGCCTCCCCGAACAGGCGCCGGAATGTGGTGATAGGGGCTTTTCGCAATAACTTCGTTTGAAGCCTACTTGTGACAATAAGCGATTTTCATTTTCAGAAGCCACTGTTTGTTTTTATACACTGGTGAATAAATCAAAGACATTCCTCCATTTGTGCTTTGTCAGGATATTATTCTGGCTGAATCATTTTTGAAACTTTTTAAAACAACACAGTGAAATGTTTCAGTATCTAAAAAAGCAAGTAGGAATTGATTTGTCCGTCCCATAAAAGGCACATTTACAATGACGTACCTGCGTGCATTCTCTCGTTTTCATATTCCACAGGTGTCTGAGAAGTAGCATTGTACATGGTGAATGGCTGGCTGCTGAACAGGTTATCACAGTGCAAACTGTGGCAGAGGTTCTCCAGGAAGCGCAGGATGAAGACGATACTGTTGACGGCTGGCAGGCTCAGTGTGTGCTGTTCTCCATCAAACGTAGCTGGAACCAAGAGATTTTCAAAACCATCAGTCGAGACTGGATTCCAAACCAAATCGCAAAGGTGAAAGACCAGTGTGTGACCTACTGCACCAGGTCCTCCCCAAAAAGAACAGGATTCATTCATTTTAATAATGTGCCACAGAGATCCGTGCTGGGGCCACAAGTATTTACAATATATGACTGACTTGGACGAGGGAAGTGAATGCAATACTGTCAAGTTTGCGGATGGCGCAAAAACAGGTGGGGAGACAAGTGGTGAGGACGACACAAAGAGTCTAAGGAGGGATACCGACAGGTTCAATGAGTGGGCAAAAACTTGGCAGATGGAATTTAATCCGGGAAAATGTGAAGTTATACTCTTTAGTAGGACAAAGAAAGGAGCTGAATATTATTTAAATGGAGAAAGACTGCAGAAAGTTGTAGCACAGTGGATTTGGGAGTCCTCGTGCATAAATCCAAAAAAGCTAGCATGCAAGTTCAGCAGGTAATAGGGAAGGCAAATGAAATGCTGGCCTTTGTTTCAAAGGAATGAAGTAGAAAGATAGGGAAGTCTTGCTAAAACTATACAAGGCACTAATTAGACCATACCTGGAACACTGTAAACAGTTTTGGTCCCATAATCTAAGCAAAGATATACTGGCATTGGAGGCAGTCCAGAGAAAGCTGACAAGGTTGATCCCAGGTATGGAAGGATTTTATTATGAGGAGAGATTGAGTAGATTGGGTCTGTACTCTTTGGAGTTTGGAAGTATGAGAGATGACCTGATTTCGAGATACAGGATTCTCAGGGGGCTTGACAGGGTCGATGCTGAGAGGTTAGTCCCGTTATGGGAGAGTCTAGGACCAGAGGGCATAATCTCAGAGTAAGGGGTCATCCATTTAAAGCAGAGATAAGAAGGAATTTCTTCTCTCTGCGGGTAGTGAATCTGGAATTCTTTACTACAGAGGACTTTAATCTTCATGCTGATTGGGTTCATTAAGTTGGAAAGGGTAGCTTCGACAACAAATTCATAAGAGTTCATTAAGAATAGTTTCCTAGAGCAATATTTAATGGGGCCAACTAGGGAACAGGCTATTTTGGATCTGGTAATGTTTCATTCACTCAGTTGATGACATCAAACAAGAAGGTGCAATGTCTTTTAGAGTCACAGGTTAGTTGACGGTTCTACTGTGTAATTAATAATGCTGTCTCATTCTATTCAGAGGCCATGACATCACATTTCAAAGAACAAAAGAACAAAGAAAAATACAGCACAAGAACAGGCCCTTTGGTCCTCCAATCCTGCACCGACCATGCTGCTCGACTAAACTAAAATATTCTGCACTTCCGGGGTCCGTATCCCTCCATTCCCATCCTATTCATGTATTTGTCAAGATGCCCCTTAAACATCAATATCGTCCCTGCTTCCACCACCTCCTCCGGCAGTGAGTTCCAGGCACGATTCGATTCTTCATTGTTGCTCCCATAATGGGTTCCGTTAACATAGTGGTTATGCTACAGGATTAGTAAACCAGCAGGCCTGGACTAATAATCCAGTGAATTAGTTCAAATCCCATCATGGTAATTATGCAGATTAAACAAATCAGAAATTAAAATGTTAGTATCAGGAATGTTGACCATGAGGCTACTAAATTGTCACAACTCATCTGATTCACTAATGTCCTTCAAGAAGGAAATCTGCCTTCCTTGCCTGGTCTACATGGTGACTCCAGGCTAATAGCAATGATGTTGATTCTGAAATGGCCCATCAATCCACAGTTGTGCAGGAATGGGCAACAAATGCTGACCTTTTAGGCGATGTCCCCATCCTGTGAGTGAATCCAAAATAAATCACCCAACTGTGATGGTTACTGTTAAATGTAACCTTCTTCTGATTGTTCCATTTTGTTTAACCCTCCCCCCATCCTCTGCCCTTGCTCTATGTTGTTTTTCATCCACCTCCCCTTCCTCAAACCTATTTGTGTCCTTAGCAACGCCCACCTGCTGTTTTTGAGAAATATATTGTATTTCTGTGATAACATTATGAAACTGATTTCACAATTTCCTAATCATTTGGGAATGTGCACTGCTGGGTAAACAAAGGGTACACTGCAGAGTAAACAAAGGGTACACTGCAGGGTAAACAAAGGGTACACTGCAGGGTAAACAAAGGGTACACTGCAGAGTAAACAAAGGGAACACTGCTGGGTAAACAAAGGGTACACTGCAGAGTAAACAGAAGGTACATTGCAGGGTAAACAAAGGGTACACTGCAGGGTAAACAAAGGGTACACTGCAGAGTAAACAAAGGGTACACTGCAGGGTAAACAAAGGGTACACTGCAGGGTAAACAAAGGGTACACTGCAGGGTAAACAAAGGGTACACTGCTGGGTAAACAAAGGGTACACTGCAGGGTAAACAAAGGGTACACTGCAGAGTAAACAAAGGGCATACTGCAGGGTAAACAAAGGGTACACTGCAGGGGAAACAAAGGGTACACTGCAGGGTAAACAAAGGGTACACTGCTGGGTAAACAAAGGGTACACTGCAGGGTAAACAAAGGGTACACTGCTGGGTAAACAAAGGGTACACTGCTGGGTAAACAAAGGGTACACTGCAGAGTAAACAAAGGGCATACTGCAGGGTAAACAAAGGGTACACTGCAGAGTAAACAAAGGGTACACTGCAGGGTAAACAAAGGGTACACTGCTGGGTAAACAAAGGGTACACTGCTGGGTAAACAAAGGGTACACTGCAGGGTAAACAAAGGGTACACTGCTGGGTAAACAAAGGGTACACTGCTGGGTAAACAAAGGGTACACTGCAGAGTAAACAAAGGGCATACTGCAGGGTAAACAAAGGGTACACTGCAGAGTAAACAAAGGGTACACTGCAGGGTAAACAAAGGGTACACTGCTGGGTAAACAAAGGGTACACTGCAGA
Organism: Scyliorhinus canicula; assembly: GCF_902713615.1. NCBI lineage: Eukaryota > Metazoa > Chordata > Chondrichthyes > Carcharhiniformes > Scyliorhinidae > Scyliorhinus > Scyliorhinus canicula. Next base: position 41,337,015 of record NC_052151.1, on the reverse strand, counting down.
GTAAACAAAGGGTACACTGCTGGGTAAACAAAGGGTACACTGCTGGGTAAACAAAGGGTACACTGCAGGGTAAACAAAGGGTACACTGCAGAGTAAACAAAGGGTACACTGCAGGGTAAACAAAGGGTACACTGCAGAGTAAACAAAGGGTACACTGCAGGGTAAACAAAGGGTACACTGCAGAGTAAACAAAGGGTACACTGCAGGGTAAACAAAGGGTACACAGCAGGGTAAACAAAGGGTACACTGCAGGGTAAACAAAGGGTACACTGCAGAGTAAACAAAGGGTACACTGCAGGGTAAACAAAGGGTACACAGCAGGGTAAACAAAGGGTACACTGCTGGGTAAACAAAGGGTACACTGCTGGGTAAACAAAGGGTACACTGCAGAGTAAACAAAGGGTACACTGCAGGGTAAACAAAGGGTACACTGCAGAGTAAACAAAGGGTACACTGCAGGGTAAACAAAGGGTACACAGCAGGGTAAACAAAGGGTACACTGCAGGGTAAACAAAGGGTACACTGCAGAGTAAACAAAGGGTACACTGCTGGGTAAACAAAGGGTACACTGCCGGGTAAACAAAGGGTACACTGCAGGGTAAACAAAGGGTACACTGCTGGGTAAACAAAGGGTACACTGCTGGGTAAACAAAGGGTACACTGCAGGGTAAACAAAGGGTACACTGCTGGGTAAACAAAGGGTACACTGCTGGGTAAACAAAGGGTACACTGCAGAGTAAACAAAGGGTACACTGCAGAGTAAACAAAGGGTACACTGCAGGGTAAACAAAGGGTACACTGCAGGGTAAACAAAGGGTACACTGCAGAGTAAAGAAAGGGTACACTGCAGGGTAAACAAAGGGTACACTGCTGGGTAAACAAAGGGTACACTGCAGGGTAAACGAAGGGTACACTGCAGAGTAAACAAAGGGTACACTGCAGGGTAAACAAAGGGTACACTGCAGAGTAAACAAAGGGAACACTGCAGAGTAAACAAAGGGTACACTGCAGGGTAAACAAAGGGTACACTGCAGGGTAAACAAAGGGTACACTGCAGAGTAAACAAAGGGTACACTGCAGGGTAAACAAAGGGTACACTGCAGGGTAAACAAAGGGTACACTGCAGAGTAAACAAAGGGTACACTGCAGGGTAAACAAAGGGTACACTGCTGGGTAAACAAAGGGTACACTGCTGGGTAAACAAAGGGTACACTGCAGAGTAAACAAAGGGTACACTGCAGAGTAAACAAAGGGTACACTGCAGGATAAACAAAGGGTACACTGCTGGGTAAACAAAGGGTACACTGCTGGGTAAACAAAGGGTACACTGCAGGGTAAACAAAGGGTACACTGCAGAGTAAACAAAGGGCATACTGCAGGGTAAACAAAGGGTACACTGCAGGGTAAACAAAGGGTACACTGCAGGGTAAACAAAGGGTACACTGCAGGGTAAACAAAGGTTACACTGCAGGGTAAACAAAGGGTACTCTGCAGGGTAAACAAAGGGTACACTGCAGGATAAACAAAGGGTACTCTGCAGGGTAAACAAAGGTTACACTGCAGGGTAAACAAAGGGTACTCTGCAGGGTAAACAAAGGGTACACTGCAGGATAAACAAAGGGTACACTGCAGGGTAAACAAAGGGTACACTGCCGGGTAAACAAAGGGTACACTGCAGGATAAACAAAGGGTACACTGCAGAGTAAACAAAGGGTACACTGCAGGGTAAACAAAGGGTACACTGCAGGGTAAACAAAGGGTACACTGCCGGGTAAACAAAGGGTACACTGCAGGATAAACAAAGGGTACACTGCTGGGTAAACAAAGGGTACACTGCAGAGTAAACAAAGGGTACACTGCTGGGTAAACAAAGGGTACACTGCAGGGTAAACAAAGGGTACACTGCAGAGTAAACAAAGGGTACACTGCAGGGTAAACAAAGGGTACACTGCAGGGTAAACAAAGGGCACACTGCTGGGTAAACAAAGGGTACACTGCAGAGTAAACAAAGGGTACACTGCAGAGTAAACAAAGGGCATACTGCAGGGTAAACAAAGGGTACACTGCAGGGTAAACAAAGGGTACACTGCAGGGTAAACAAAGGGTACACTGCAGGGTAAACAAAGGGTACACTGCTGGGTAAACAAAGGGTACACTGCAGGGTAAACAAAGGGTACTCTGCAGGGTAAACAAAGGGTACACTGCAGAGTAAACAAAGGGTACACTGCAGGGTAAACAAAGGGTACACTGCTGGGTAAACAAAGGGTACACTGCAGGGTAAACAAAGGGTACACTGCAGGGTAAACAAAGGGTACACTGCTGGGTAAACAAAGGGCATACTGCAGGGTAAACAAAGGGCATACTGCTGGGTAAACAAAGGGCATACTGCAGGGTAAACAAACGGCATACTGCAGGGTAAACAAAGGGTACACTGCAGGGTAGACTAAGGGTACACTGCTGGGTAAACAAAGGGTACACTGCAGGGTAAACAAAGGGTACACTGCAGGGTAGACTAAGGGTACACTGCATACCAATGAAGGGTACACTGCACGCCAAACGAAGGGTACACTGCATGCCAAACGAAGGGCACACTGCACACCAAACTAAGGGTACACTGTAGGGTAAACGAAGGGTACACTGCAGGGTAAATAATCAATCTTAAAACAGTGTTGGTAATGCAAATACAGGCAGGGAAAATCAGACACGGTTGTCAGAGGCAGGCAGCAGGTTCCATCGAAGGATGGAGGGCGGCATGGTAGCACAGTGGTTAGCACAGTTGCTTCAAAGCTCCAGGCTCCCAAATTCAATTCCCGGCTTGGGTCACGTTCTCCCCGTGTCTGCCTGGGTTTCCTCCGGGTGCTCCGGTTTCCTCCCACAGTCCAAAGATGTGCAGGGTAGAAGGATTGGCCATGCTAAATTGCCCCTTAGTTTACAAAAAGCTCAGGTGGGGTTATTGAGTTATGGGGAGGTGTGGGCTTAGGCAGGGTGCTCTTTCCAAGGACTGATGCAGACCCGAAGGGCCAAATGGCCTCCTTCTGCACTGTTAATTCTATGATTCTAGGATTTTAATTCTATGAGTCCAACCACATTCCCTCTGTCATGGCTCCAGCTTGCAAGTGCATGGGAATCTCCGTGGGAAGGATAGCGGCTGCTTAGGAGACCCAGGTCCAGCAGAACGCACACTTTCTGCCAGATATCGCTCAGATTTTCACTCCATCTCTACAGCTATGGGTTTGTTTCAGCAGTGGCTAGGTGAAAGGGGAAGGGGCATCTCAACTTCCCTCCAGTTGTTCCTTCTCCTCAAGAAGTAGGGAAATGGCTCTCAGGTAGCTAAAGGGAGGAGGGACATCAGACAGGCACACCAAGCACATCCACCCAGGTGTCTCTGTGGGTGTCCTGTTGCTTCAAATTCCCTCTGCCTGTGACTCCATCAACGTCAAAATGTAAACCAAGGAGGGTGCACCTGCAGGAGCAGGGGACCGTTTGCAGTCCGGGACTTTGTCAGCCTTGGGCCTCCAGAAAATGCCCACTGAAGTTATCTCAGACAACAGGCAGTCAGTAAGCTGCCTCCACCTCTGCTGCAGATTTTGGGGCTTCACCTAGATGTAGCGCTAGAATAAGGAAAATGAAGAAGTCTTGACACAGGTGTTCATTCACTGTATATAATCTGAACTGTTGTAAATATATTTTGCTTCTATCCAAATCTCAGGTACTGAATGACTCATCGATGCGATGCATTTGTTCAAGGGCACCAAACTACCTCCTGCCCTTGCAATTACCTCCCATGGTTATAATTATCTATCGCCACTCACGTTGGAGTCTTTTCACCCAAGTGCACTTTGCAACGTCTATGCGTTTTTGGTAAAAGTATTATTTATCGTCGAGCACCATAGCCTTTCGTGCATTCCTGCAGCATTGTTTTGCCCCCACGTCAAACCTTTATTAGTTCCCAGTCTCCCCACGCATGAGGGATTGGGGTAGTTTCACTTGTGAAATGTCTGCCAGACTGCAACGGGTATGCAATGTCAGAGGTATGTTAATTACCTAATTACCTGTGAGGATCTTTCTTTGTTCTTGAATGGCCACCTAGCATTGCTTGACTGAATCCCTCTGTCAGGTCACAGTGAGCCAGTCAAAATGGATTTAATTACATAACTATGCAATCAGTGTCTTATGGTTCACAGAAAGGATTGACCTTTGTGAGATGGACAACACCGAGGACTGCAATAGTATGAAAGCGATATGCATCTTCTTTTTTTTAACAAACAATTTTGTGGTGATTGTATATCTGTGTAGATGCAATACAACTGAGCAAGCACCAGAGGGAGCACAGGAGAGATATAAATACACACGAACAGGAAGTCAGGACACACTTCACAGGAGCGGGAGCTGGTAGCAAGACAGACTAGCAGCACAGATATAACTTTTTTTTAAATTTAGATTAGCCAATTATTTTTTCCAATTAAGGGGCAATTTAGCGTGGCCAATCCACCTACTCTGCACATTTTTGGGTTGTGGGGGCGAAACCCACGCAGACACGGGGAGAATGTGCAAACTCCACACAGACAGTGACCCAGAGCCGGGATCGAACCTGGGACCTCAGCGCCGTGAGGCGGTTGTGCTAACCACTAGGCCACCGTGCTGCCCTCACAGATATAACTTTAAGTTAAGCACTGAAGAGAGAACGAACTCACAATAAAGCATCTACTTCAACTTTAAGACTACGAACTTTATTAAGACACAAGGAACAACAGAAATTTTATTGAGGTATTTTAGGCATGTAGAAAAAGTGACATTGTACAGTACAAAAAAGAAGTCAAGACACAAAGTAAACATAGTGCAAACCACGGCTCTGTTCACGCGCGGATCTGCCTCAATATCCCCTTACTCTACTCCACCCTTGCCCCCCCTCCCCCACCGTCCACCCCCCGCTGACGCTTACTCCTCTGCGAAGAGGTGAGTAAATGGCTGCCACCTTCGGGCGAACCCTTATAGCGAACCTATCGGACATGGCGAGCTTTCTTGGTGACATGCATCTTCTGAGTGCTCATTAATATCAATGAAGGGACTTCAGCTATCACTGACGGCTGTGTTAAAACTGACTGGGCCTCGGCTCTCCCTGATGCCAAGTGAATGAAGGATGTAAATCTGGCCAGCTTCCGATGAGTGCAGAGTGATGAGTTTTTCAATAAACACACAGTGGTCCTGCTGAATTACTCTGTGAGGACAATGCTAACATAACTTGCAAGCTTACCCCCATGCTGTCATGGAACAGATCACAACCTCCTGATGTCCAATGGCATCTTGGGACTCCGTAATGTTCTATTACGCGATTGCAATACAACGTTACTCTTTTGCTTACTTCCAGAATGGTCTGATGGTTCTAGTTCAATGAAACTATCAGTCTTCAATTTAAACAAATGGCATTTAATGAATAACAAATATAAATATTAATTAGTTTGTTCCCTCTTCCACAACTATAACTGATGATAAAGTAAATCAGAAAAAATATTAATAATGTTTAACTACAAATGCCAACAAAGCTGTCTCTCTCTAACACTCTGCTATCTAGTCACTTCTGATACGAAGAGGCGGGAATATCCTCTGAGTTCAGTTTATATACATGGATCTGGTGCTGCCACCTAGTGGTTGTCTAGCACCATGCTACAGTTGTTAACCCTTTACATACCAGCAAATATACAGATCGCTACTCATATCAAGATGGGCCTCTGCATTAATCATGCATGAGAGCCGGCGTTTGGAGAGATGGTGCGGTCCGGATGTACCTGCCTTCAGATGGTCAAACCATATCCATTGATGGATGTATTTCCTCTTAGAGCCGCCTTGCTGAGCTGCTGTCATGCTGGCGTGGGTGCATTGATGTGTGAAACAGTGTTTCTGTCTCCTGGAAGGTCACCAAGGCCACTGATCTTTTTGCGCCCTGATTCAAAGGAATTCACCAGAATCATAGAAATTCTGGAAAATTTATGGTACAGGAAAAGGCCACTTGGCCCATCATGTTTGTGCCATCCAAAAAACGAGCCACCCAGCCTAATCCCACTTCCCAGCATTGGTCCGTAGGCCTGCGGGTTACGGCACTGGAGTTGCATATCCAGACACCTTATAAATCAGTTGAGGGTTGCTGTCTCTACCACTCTTTCAGGCAGTGAGGTCCTTCAATACCTCTCAGTATTCTCCAATAGGTTGTGTATTCTTTGCGTTTTTTGACTTCCCCAAATACATCACCTCCGACTTCTCGGGGTTGAATTTCATTTGCCACTTCTTTGCCCACCTGACCAGTCCATTGATATCTCCCTGACAGTATACACAGCAATCCTCCTCCCGATTTATTGTGCGGCCAATTTCTGGGTAATCCGTAAGCTTCTTGATCGTGCTCCCTACATTTACATCCAAATCATTCATAAATATTATAAGAAGCAGGGGCTGAGTACTGAGCCCTATGTAACCTCACTGGAAACAGCCTTCCAGTCGCAAAAAACACCCGTCAACCACTACCTGTTGTTTCCTGCAACTGAGCCAATTTTGTATCTAGCCTGCTACATTCCCCAGGATCCCATGGGCTTTATAAAATCAGTCTGTCATGTCTAAAGCATTGCCAAAATGCATGTAGAACACATCAATTTCACTACCTTCCATCATTCTCTTGTTACCTCCTCAAAACCTTGAGGGTATGTCCTGTCTCACCAGCAGGACACACCCAGCAGAGGTGGCGCCACAGTGGTATACAGTCAGGAGGGAGTTTTCCAGAGAGTCCTCAACATTGACTCTGGCCCTTATGAGGCCTATGACATCAGGTCAAACATAGAACATAGAACGATACAGCGCAGTACAGGCCCTTCGGCCCACGATGTTGCACCGACATGGGAAGTAAAAAACTAAAGGCCATCTAACCTACACTATGCCATTATCATCCATATGCTTATCCAATAAACTTTTAAATGCCCTCAATGTTGGCGAGTTCACTACTGTTGCAGGTAGGGCATTCCACGGCCTCACCATCCTTTGCGTAAAAAACCTACCTCTGACCTCTGTCCTATATCTATTACCCCTCAATTTATGGCTATGTTCCCTCGTGCTAGCCACCTCCATCCGCGGGAGAAGGCTCTCACTGTCCACCCTATCTAACCCTCTGATCACTTTGTATGCCTCTATTAAGTCATCTCTTAACCTTCTTCTCGCTAACGAAAACAACCTCAAGTCCATCAGCCTTTCCTCATAAGATTTTCCCTCCATACCAGGCAACATCCTGGTAAATCTCCTTTGCACCCGTTCCAAAGCTTCCACGTCCTTCCTATAATGAGGCGACCAGAACTGTACGCAATACTCCAAATGCGGCCGTACCAGAGTTTTGTACAGCTGCAACATGACCTCATGGCTCCGGAACTCAATCCCTCTACCAATAAAGGCCAACACACCATAGGCCTTCTTCACAACCCTATCAACCTGGGTGGCAACTTTCAGGGATCTATGTACATGGACGCCGAGATCCCTCTGCTCATCCACACTGCTAAGAATTTTACAATAGCCAAATATTCCGCATTCCTGTTATTCTTTCCAAAGTGAATCACCTCACACTTCTGTACATTAAACTCCATTTGGCACCTCTCAGCCCAGCTCTGCAGCTTATCTATGTCCCTCTGTAACCTGCAACATCCTTCCACACTGTCTACAACTCCACCGACTTTAGTGTCGTCTGCAAATTTACTCACCCAACCTTCTGTGCCCTCCTCTAGGTCATTTATAAAAATGACAAACAGCAACGGCCCCAGAACAGATCCTTGTGGTACGCCACTCATAACTGAACTCCATTCTGAACATTTGCCATCAACCACCACCCTCTGTCTTCTTTCAACTAGCCAATTTTTGATCCACATCTCTAAATCACCCTCAATCCCCAGCCTCCGTATTTTATGCAATAGACGACCGTGGGGAACCTTATCAAACGCTTTACTGAAATCCATATACACCACATTAACTGCTCTACCCTCGTCTACCTGTTCAGTCACCTTCTGAAAGAAATCGATAAGGTTTGTGAGGCATGACCTACCCTTCACAAAACCATGCTGACTATCCCTAATCATATTATTCCTATCTAGATGATTATAAATCGTATCTCTTATAATCCTCTCCAAGACTTTACCCACAACAGACGTAAGGCTCACTGGCCTATAGTTACCGGGGTTATCTCTACTCCCCTTCTTGAACAAAGGGACCACATTTGCTATCCTCCAGTCCTCTGGCACTATTCCTGTAGCCAATGATGACATAAAAATCAAAGCCAAAGGCTCAGCAATCTCTTCCCTGGCTTCCCAGAGAACCCTAGGATAAATCCCATCAGGCCCCGGGGACTTATCTATTTTCACCTTGTCCAGAATTGCCAACACTTCTTCCCTACGCACCTCAATGCCATCTATTCTAATAGCCTGGGTCTCAGCATTCTCCTCCACAACATTATCTTTTTCCTGAGTGAATACTGACGAAAAGTATTCATTTAGTATCGCGCTTATCTCCTCAGCCTCCACACACAACTTCCCACCATTGTCCTTGACTGGCCCTACTCTTACCCTAGTCATTCTTTTATTCCTGACATACCTATAGAAAGCTTTTGGGTTTTCCTTGATCCTACCTGCCAAAGACTTCTCATGTCCCCTCCTTGCTCGTCTTAGCTCTCTCTTTAGATCCTTCCTCGCTTCCTTGTAACTATCAAGCGCCCCAACTGAAACTTCACGCCTCATCTTCACATAGGCCTCCTTCTTCCTCTTAACAAGAGGTTCCACTACTTTGGTAAACCACGGTTCCCTCGCTCAACCCCTTCCTCCCTGCCTGACTGGTACGTACTTATCAAGAACATGCAATAGCTGTTCCTTGAACAAGCTCCACATATCCAGTGTGCCCAACCCTTGCAGCCTACTTCTCCAACCTACACATCCTAAGTCATGTCTAATGGCATCATAATTGCCCTTCCCCCAGCTATAACTCTTGCCCTGCTTGGTATACTGATCCCTTTCCATCACTAACGTAAAGGTCACCGAATTGTGGTCACTGTTTCGAAAGTGCTCACCTACCTCCAGATCTAACACCTGGCCTGGTTCATTACCCAAAACCAAATCCAATATGGCCTCGCCTCTTGTTGGCCTGTCAACATATTGTGTCAGGAAACCCTCCTGCACACATTGTACAAAGAACGACCCATCTAATGTACTCGAACTATATCTTTTCCAGTCAATATTTGGAAAGTTAAAGTCTCCCATAACAACTACCCTGTTACTTTCGCTCTTTTCCAGAATCATCTTCGCCATCCTTTCCTCTACATCCCTAGAACTATTAGGTGGCCTATAGAAAACTCCCAACAGGGTGACCTCTCCTGAAAACATGGGCAACAAAACCTCCTGCTCATTATCATGTACTACCCCACCCCAGCTGACGAATCAGTATACCCTCCATCATGTTGTGCGTCATTACCACCGCGCTAAATAGGATAGATTTCAAACAGATTTAGAAACTCAAGACTCGGCATCCATGAGGCACAGCAGCCGAACTGTACTCAACCCCGATCTGTAAACTCATGGTCCGGCATATCCTGCACTCTACCATTACCCCCAAGCCAGGGGACAGGCCCTGGTTCAATAAAAAGGAGTGCAGCGGGACATGCCAGGAAGAACACCAGGCATACAATCAAACTGAGCTGTCAACCTGGCGAAGCTACAACACAGGGCTACCTGTATGCCAAACAGTATAAGTGATAAACATAGCTAAGCGATTCCACAACCATTGTATCAGATCAATGATCTGCAGTGTTGCCTCAAGCAGTTGTGAATGGTGGAGGACAATTAAACAACTTACTGGAGGAGGAAACTCCACAAATATCTCTATCCTCAATGATGGAGGAGCCCAGCACATCAGTGCAATAGGTAAGGTTGAAGCATTCGCAACAACCATCAGCCAGACGTGCTGAGTGCATATTAGCTGTTTCCCGAGTTCCCCAGCATTATAGATGTCAGTCTTCAGCTAATTTTATTCAAACCACGTGATTTCAAGAAATGGCTGAAGACACTGGATACTGCAAAGGCTATGGGCTCTGACAATATTCAGGCAATAACACTGAAGACTTGTGCTCCAGGACTTGCCATGGCCTGAGCCGAGCTGTTCCAGTATAGCTATAATACTGGCATCTACCCGGAAATGCGGAAAATTGCCCCAGTATGTCCTGTACACAGAAAGGACACTATCAAGCAGCACATGCTTCGCAATCGCCAGCTCAATGACGCTTAGTTTGGGTTCCACCCGTGTCACTCAGCTTCTAATGTAATAACAGCCTTATTCAAACATGGACAAAAGAGCTGAATGCCAGAAGTGAGATGAGAGTGACTGCCCTTGACATCGAGTCAGCATTTGACTGAGTATGGCATCAAGGAGCCCAAGCTGAACTGGAGTCAACGGGAATCAGGGGACAATCAGCTGGTTGGAGTTATACCTGGCACAAAGGAAGATGATTGTGGTTATTGGAAGGTAATCATCTCAGTGCCAGGAGTTCCTCAGTGTAGTGTCCTAGGCCCAACCATCTTCAGCAGCTTGAGCAATGGCCTTCCTTCCAAAATAAGGTCAGACGAGTGGATGTTCTCTGATAATTGCACGATGTTCAGCACTATTCATGACTCCTCAGATAATGAAGCAGTCCATGTCCAAATGCAGCAAGACCTGGACAATATCCAGGCTTGGGCTGACAAGTGGCAAGTAACATTCAAGCCGCAGAAGTGCCAGGCAATGACCATTTCCAACGAGAGAGGATCTAACCATCGCTCCTTGTCATTCAACGGCATTACCATCGCTGAATTCCCCACTATCAACATCCTGAAGGCTACCATTGATCAGAAACTGAACTGGATTAGTCATCTAAATACTGCAGCTGCAAAAACTGCAGTAGCTAAATCGGAGGCTAGGAATCCTGCAGTGAGTAATTCACCTGCTGACCCCCAAAGGCTGTCCAGCACCTGCAAGACACAAATCAAGAGTGTGATGGAAGGGGGTCCACGTGATGTGAGCGCAGGAGCGGCTGCGTTTTCACCAGCTCCAGCTCTACTCATGTTTTAACCCATTTTTAAAATTTGTTTGCACTTTAAAAAAAAACATATTTTCTTGGCATACGTAGATTTTACTATTTCCTGAGATTTGTTGGTCAATATTTCAGCACTGTTGAGTCATGTCAGGATACTTGAACCCTCTTTATGGTGGATGGAGGATTTGGGGTGAGGCATTCTCATTAGTAGTGCAGCTGTTGAGAGTTTTCCTGCCCTGACGGTGCACTATATTGTGGCGGATGATGGCTGCTAGCGATGATGTTGATCCGTCCGAATGTCTTGGCTCAGTGGTGCAGGTCATCAAAGCCCTAGTTCAAGAGTTTTGAGGTATTTTATGGAGGCATAGGAGGCGCTCAAGGAGATTCTTGTCACAGAGAGAGCACTGACCTTGGTGGATAGGGAGAGCACATTTAATCCTATCTCCGAGGCGTGGGATTGGATTGACCTTCCGATCCCTGGTCCTATGTTGTCCTGCTCCTGATGTCAGGTGAGAGGGGTTGGGGATGGCTGAGTCTGCCGGGTCATCCCCCCGCTGGAGCCTGCGTTGTTCGCCATCTAGATTCGGGGGAGACGGCATGTCAGAAGCAATGAGCTTTCGTGATTCAATCGTTGGAATCCTTGGACGATCTTGAAGAATGCTCATCATCTGCTTTCTTCGTGCGGCCGTGGAAAAGTCTTTATCCTGATCAATGCTGACAGGTCTGTAGTTTCCTGAGTTATCAGTTGTCCCGTTCTTAAACAATGACGTCACATTTGCAATCCTCCAGTCCCCTGGCACTAATCCTGTGTTCACAGAGGCCTGGAAAATGTCTGTCACCGACTTCGCAATATGCTCCCTTACCTCTCTCAGCAATCTGGGATGCATCCCATCCGGGCCTGGCAACTTCTCTACTTGGAGCGCTCCCAGCCATTTTGGCACCTCTTCTTTACCTATCCCTATTCTGCTCAATTGGAAATATATCGCCGCTCCTTCACTGTCGCTTGGTCAAAATCCTGGAACTCCCTCCCGAACAGCACTATGGGTGTACTTACACCATAGGGACTTCAGCGGTTCAAGAAGGCAGCTCCTTCTGAAGGGCAATTAGGGATGGGCAATAAATGCTGCCATCGGCAGCAATTCCCACATCCCATGAATTAATTTTTTTAAAGTTGCTTCAAAGCGATCAAGACGGCAGCATTGGCTGCAACCTGTGCCTCAACTCCTCCTTGTTTCTGTGACCTGATACAATTGAGCAATCAATGTTGTTTGATTTTTCTACCTCCATATAAAATGCCGATATGCAGTCCCCAGCCCCGACTTACCCTTGGTCTGCATAGCACTAACCATTGCCACCTCCCACAGGATTATATCATCCTGGAGGATGACAGGTGGCTGTCTAACCCTTCTCCTCAGACATGGATATGCATTCACAACAAGGGTGTTCATTAGAGTCAAGAGGCCCAAGTCCTGTGAGCCACAGCCATCGTTTTGTTGGCTGTCCTCTAGTGGCCTTTACAACAATTATGTGCACCCAGTCCTGGCTGCAAACATGGTGCCTTGGATACCATGACTAATGCACTGGAAATATGGAGGCTTTTAGGGCCCAGGCTGCCTCTGCCATTGACTCTTGGAGTCTGCATCTATTCAGACATGCCTCTGTGAGGATCAGAAGGTGATTAACCCAATTTTCATCTCTGCACCTAAATCTAGTGGACTGTCACCAAAATGTGCACCATTAAAAAAGGGGCCAAGCTCATTAATTGCACATAAGACCCCCTGGTCCACATTCAGCCCAGCCATGCTCTCCATAGTTTGAACAAGACAGTTATAAGGTACCCCTTCAATCGGCCCAAAATAGTTGAGCAGAACTCCTCCCACATATTTTGTTACAAGTTTGTTTTTCCATTTGCGTCGTTCATCATGAGGGCGAACATGGGACTGATTACATTTGTGAGCGTAACTAGCTTCCAACTTTCCCCTATCCCCCACAACCCATCCTCCTCCATAGTCAGCACCTCTGAATTCCCATTCTTTCTGTCACTCTTCAGCCTCCCCCGTTACCCTTGACTCCATCGGTGCTCAAATTGATATTCCTATCCCCAACTCCCGAACCCTTTAATACTGATGTCTGTGGTGGTCACCACTGTTGTATTATATTGTATATATGGGTATTACGGTAAGGCCCCTGTACTACAGGTACAGGGGTAGATCCCTCCATGCTGGCTCCGCCCAGTAGGCGGAGTATAAATGTGTGTGCTCACCGAGCTGCAGCCATTTCGTCAACTGCTGTAGGACGCCACACATCTCTGTGTAATAAAGCCTCGATTACATTCTACTCTCATCTCGTCGTAATTGATAGTGCATCAATTTATTACACACAGATTTTTCAGAGATGGAACTCCGCATCAAGCCGGATCGCCTGCAGCTGCATCCTCAAGCAGACAACGCCAAAACGGACTTCGAACATTGGCTAGCTTGCTTTGAAGTAGACATCGGATCTGCACCAGACCCAATCTCAGAAGCACAGAAGCTCCAGATTCTGTATACGCGGCTGAGCTCCAATGTTTTTTCCCTCATCCAGGACGCGCCGACCTAAGCAGAGGCCATGGCGCTACTGAAGGAGAATTACGCTCAGCCGACCAACAAGATCTACGCCAGGCACCTCCTGTCCACGTGGCACCAACTTCCCGGTGAGTCGGTGGAAGATTTCTGGCGTGCCCTGCTCGCCCTGGTGAGAGACTGTGACTGCCAGGCTGTTTCGGCCACTGAACATTCGAACCTGCTGATGAGAGACGCGTTCGTTACGGGCACAGGGTCTGATTACATCCGCCAGCGCCTCTTAGAAGAGGCCACACTTGACCTCGCGGCGACCAAGAAACGAGCGCTCTCGCTCACGATCACCTCACGCAACATACAGGCTTATGCTCCCGACTGCACGGCCCACCCCCCCCCCCGTGCATCATTGACCCCGCCAACGGCCATCCCATTGTGGACCCCATCAGCGACCGCCCTCAGCAAACCCCACGCCTGCGCCGCGTGGCAGCCAACCAACCCTGGGGGACCCAAATGCTACTTCTGCAGACAGACAAAACACCCCCGGCAATGCTGCCCGGCGCGGAGCGCGCTCTGCAAGGCCTGTGGCAAGAAGGGACATTTCGCTGCAGTGTGCCAGGTCTGCTCAATCCCCGCTATTGTTCTGGCACCCTCCACGTGCGGCCAGTGGCCGCCGCCATCTTCCTCTCCTCAGACCACGTGCGGCCCGTGGGCGCCACCATCTTGCCTGCCTCAGAACCAATGAGCAACGCCATATTGCCTGCCCCAGGACACGTGCGGCCCGTGGGCGCCGCCATCTTACCCGCCTCAGGGCCCCTGCCCACCGGCACCTCATCGGGCCGCTCAACGCCTGCAACCACCGACGCAGCCGCATCTCTCCTCGGTCACGATCAACCAGTCTCAACCGCACAACCTCGCGACCGCTTCGACAAAGGCGAAGGTCGACGGGCGCAAGATATCCTGCCTTCTGGACTCCGGGAGCACTGAGAGCTTCATCCACCTCGATACGGTAAGGTGCTGCTCCTTCGCGGTACACACCATTAACCAAAGAATCTCCCTGGCCTCCGGCTCCCACTCCGTGGTGATCCGGGGGTACTGTATCGCTATCCTCACCATCCAGGGCGGAGAGTTCAGCGGCTTCCGGCTCTACGTCCTCCCCAACCTCTGCACTGCCTTGCTACTCGGCCTGGACTTCCAGTGCAACCTCCAGAGCCTAACCCTGAAATTTGGTGGGCCCCTACAACCCCTTACTGTCTGCGGCCTCGCGACCCTTAAGGTCGACCGACCTTCCCTTTTTGCAAACCTCACCCCGGATTGCAAACCCGTCACCACCAGGAGCAGATGGTACAGCGCCCAGGACAGGACCTTCATCAGGTCTGAGGTCCAGCGGCTGCTGCGGGAAGGTATGTAGCCACCTAAAATGGATGCTGAGCTACAAAATAGGTCAAGCGCTAAGACTGCTGGGAAACAGACAGTTTAGCCAGAATAGCAGTCTGCAAAGAGCAGTTTGCATTCTGCAGCAGCAGAAACCAGTTTTGGGCTCAGGTGAGAAGACCTTAACTAGGTGCAAATGGCAAAACGCTTTGCATGCTAATGAGGCAATCAGACCTGAACACCCACACAATAGATACATTTGATTCTGAATGGACACATTCTAATCAAGGCCCAGACATCGAGGCACCAGAAACCTCCAAACAAAAGGGCATAAGAAACGCCCCCCCCCATCACGGAGACCCCCTCGCATTGGGGAATTAATCCAGTATCGATAAGAAATTGATCCAATAGGTAGAGCCTGCCCAAGAAGAGGGAAGGACAATGGAACCCCCATAAAAGATAGGGACCTCGTGTTGTCCGGTCTGTTGCTTTCCGTGCTCCGGCTCTGACCAAGACCTTGAAGATCCAAGCTGACTCCAGCCGTCGAGCACCAGCCGCCGAACCGTAAGTGCCAGTACGATGCTCGCTACGCGAACTAAGCCCGCTAGAACCCCCAGTGACCAGAACGCTTGCTGAAGGTTGCAGCCCAAGACCAGGACGAAGGCTTCGCTCCCTGACCTTGCCTGTTCCTGTTAGATAAGTATTCTGATTACTTTAGTTTAGTCATAGCTTAGTCTCTTAGTGTGTGCATGAGTATTTATTATAACTGTATAATAAATATTATCGTTTGGACCTTACTAATCGGTGTATCGTCTTTATTACTTTGAACTTGACCTTGGAATACTCGTGACGGTGTCTATACGGCACCTGGCGACTCCTAAAGCTGAATAAATACATAGAACAGAGCCTAGTGGTGTTAAGCACTTGGAAGTTAATACACCCCAATAAACGCGTTTTGCCCACATACCAAACCGTGCAACAGGTATCATCGAGGCCAGCAACAGCCCCTGGAGAGCCCAAGTGGTGGTGGTGAAAACCGGGGAGAAAACAGGATGGTCGTTGACTACAGTCAGACCATCAATCGGTACACGCAGCTCGACGCGTACCCCCTCCCTCGCATATCTGATATGGTCAATCAGATTGCACAGTACCGGGTCTTCTCGACAGTGGATCTGAAATCTGCCTACCACCAGCTCACCATCCGTAAGCCGGACCGCCCATACACTGTGTTCGAGGCAGACGGCTGCCTTTACCATTTCCTTAGGGTTCCCTTCGGCGTCACCAATGTGGTCTCGTTCTTCCAACGGGAGATGGACTGAATGGTTGACCGGTACGGACTGTGGGCCACCTTCCCGTACCTTGACAACGCCACCACCTGCAGCCACAACCAGCAGGACCATGACGCTAACCTTTCCAAATTTCTCCACACCGCCACACTCCTCAATCTAACTTACAAGAGAAGTGTCTGTTCAGCACAAACCGATTAGCCATTCTTGGCTATGTGGTTCAGAACAGAGTTCTAGGGCCCGACCCCGACCGCATGCGCCCCCTCATGGAACTCCCCCTCCCCCACTGCCCCAAGATCCTCAAACGATGCCTGAGGTTTTTCTCCTATTATGCCAGTGGGTCACAAACTATGCGGACAAGGCACGCCCACTCATTCAATCCACTGCTTTCCCACTGATGGCCGAGGCCCGCCAGGCCTTCAACCGTATCAAGGCCGACATGCCAAGGCCGCGATGCACGCGGTCGACAAGACGCTCCCCTTCCAAGTCGAGAGCGATGCATCAGGTGTTGCTCTGGCCGCCACCCTCAACCAGGCAGGCAGGCCCGTGGCATTCTTCTCACGCACCCTCCATGCCTCCGAAATTCAGCACTCCTCCATCGAAAAGCAGGCCCAAGCTATCGTTGAGGCTGTGCTACATTGGAAGCGTTACCTGGCTGGCAGGGGATTTACTCTCTTCACTGACCAACGGTCGGTTGCCTTCATGTTTAACAACACACAGCAGGGTAAGATCATGATGTACCATTAATTCGACTCAAGACACATTTAGGATCTGAACTGTGGCTTTAATCAGCTAGTTGTTAGCCCGGTGGTCGACTACAGAGAATGACCGACCGCCGGGAACTCTGGGTACTTATACCCCGCCTCAGAGGAGGGGCCTATTTGCGGCTCGACCAATTGGAGAGCAGTCACATGACTAGTCCCAACCAATCGGACGAGAAGCACATGACCAGCCAGAGCCAATGGGAAGCCAGTGCTCTGCACCAATGGCAGTGCGCATATCCATACCACCACAGATCAAAAATGATAAAATCTTGAGGCGGAGGTTTGAGCTCTCCACCTACAATTACGAGATTTTGTATCGCCCCGGTAAGCTCAACGAGCCCCCAGACGCCCTATCCCGAGGTACATGTGCCAGCGCACAAGTGGACCGACTCCGAACCCTTCACGACGATCTCTGTCACCCACTTTTACCACTTCATTAAAGCCCGCAATCAGCCCTACTCCATCGAGGAATTCAGGACTGTCACCAGAGACTGCCAGGTCTGCGCGGAGTGTAAACCGTACTTCTACCGGCCAGACCGAGCGCACCTGGTGAAGGCCTCCCCCCACTTTGAGCGCCTCAATGTGGACTTCAAAGGGCCCCTCCCCTCCACTGACCGCAACACATACTTTCTTAATGTAGTCGACGAGTATTCCCGATTCCACTTCGCCGTCCCATGCCCCGATATGACGTCTGCCACCGTCATCAAAGCCCTCAACACCATCTTCGCTCTGTTCGGCTTCCCCGCCTACGTCCACAGCGATCGGGGATCCTCATTTATGAGCGATGAGCTGCGCCAGTACCTACTCAACAGAGGCATTGGCCCGAGCAGGACGACCAGCTCCAACCCTCGGGGAAACGGGAAAGTGCAGCGGGAGAATGGGACGGTCTGGAGGGTCATCCAGCTGGCCCTACGGTCCAGATATCTCCCGGCCTCCCGCTGGCAGGAGGTTCTCCCCGACGCACTTCACTCCATTCGGTCGCTCCTGTGCACCGCGCCTAACGAAACCCCCCATGAACATCTCTTTGCCTTCCCCAGCAAGTCCACCTCCAGGGTTTCACTCCCAACGTGGCTGGCAGCTCCAGGACCCGTTCTCCTCCGCAAGCACGTGCAGCTCCACAAGGCGGACCCGTTGGTTGAGAGGGTACAGCTACTCCATGCCAACCCGCAGTACGCTTACGTAGCGTACCCCGACGGCCGCCAAGACACAGTCTCCCTCAGGGATCTGGCACCAGCTGGGTTCCCACACGCTCCCCCCCTCTGCCCCGGCGCCACCCTCCCTTCTCCCAGCGCACCCCACCGCAGCCCCCGCTCCAGGACAATCCATCCTCTCATTGCTCCCACCTGTGGATGAAGAGGATTTCGACACACTCCCGGAGTCACCGAAGACTAAGCCGGCACCTGAGTCGCTACCAGCACTGCAGCTCTCTCAACGACAGATCAAGGTGCCCGATCTAAATTTGTAACCTTCTCTGTAATTTTAAAACCAATCCGTATGTATATAGTTTTCCACTATGCCCGCTGGACTCATTTTTAACAGGGGGTGAATGTGGTAGTCACCACTGTTGTATTATATTGTATATATGGGTATTATGGTAAGGCCCCTGTACTACAGGTACGGGGGGTAGATTCCTACCTGTTGGCTCCGCCCAGTAGGCGGAGTATAAATGTGTGTGCTCCCCGTACAGCAGCCATTTCGTCAGCTGCTGTCGGAGGCCACACATCTCCGTGTAATAAAGCCTCGATTACATTCTACTCTCATCTCTTCGTAATTGATAGTGCATCACTGGTCCCCATTTGTTAGCCTGGCCCCTCTCCTTCTCAAGGCCACATGCACCCTGACTTTTCTGGACCCCTCATGAGACCTCACCCCCCCCCCCCCCGCCATGACTTTACAACTACTGGCGTAGAGAATGTAGATGCTTCCTCTGACCGTGCCTGTGCCTCACAGTACCATAGGTCTAACCTCCAGCACCCGATTCCTTAGGTGACTGCACCCTGCACACCATACTGTGCATGACCGTTACTTAGACCGACACATGTATGCCATGCAGAGCCCTCTACCATGGCCCACGCAGCCCCAGACCAATATGTTCAATATGCCCCGAAAGTGTGGCTTCAGCCTCAGGACCGTCTTTTTCTCCTCCTTAGACAGGTTTATAATCCTTGCCCCAGGACAGTCTTTCATCAGCCCATTCTCTTCCTTGAACCTGCCCCCACTCCCACATCCTGCCTCCATTATTCGCCCTTCCCTTCCATGTTCCACCATCTCTCATCCATCCAGTCCTGCCTCCGTTCCCCTCCCCACTGGTATTGCCTCTCGTGACCAGCTTTGGCCCAGCGTACGCAAATCTCACAGCAACGCTCTTAATGTAGGCGAAAGCTGCCTCGACGTACCTCAAAGTCCTTGATGAAATGAAGCTCAGCAGGTGCACTCCACGTACATACAGTTTGGAACTGACTAATTATCTGCTGGCAGAGAGCTTAATTTGGAGGCGGGAACCTAATTCCAGCAAGTTGGCCTTTAATGAGCATTCATGAGATGTAAATGTATGCAAATATGATTCCCAGCATAGATCAGCGGGAAACGGGACCCACCTTTAACTTCAAAGTGGGGAAAACAACATTGCCAGCAGGAACCTGACCTTTGCCATCATGCCAAATGTTGTTCCCCACCCACTGTGATTCTCGCTGGAAGATCATGTGTGCTGTGTCCTTTTATATGGGTCGGTGTAATGCCCCCTGTGGTAGTGTCACCTCTGTGTGTATCGTGAATGCCCATTGGACGTGTCCTATCTTACTGAACTATTGGTTGAATGTCTGTGTGTCATGTCTCTGGTGCTCCTTCTAGTGTCTATCTAGTCTACGTTTATTTACATTAACCCCTTGTGTATTTACAGTGATGCATATCACCACAACTGAGTGTTGTAAACAAAAAATACACCATTGCAGGATGGTTAACCAGATAACTACAGAGGGTGCACTTGCTGCCCATGTTGTTGCAGTGCCTGTGATGCCAAAGGCAGTGATGTCCCAGGCAGCAGCTCTCTGCGTCAAATATAGCGCAGAACTAACAAAGACAGAGAGAGGGAAGGAGCAGTTCTGCTGGGTTAGAGAGTGAGGTGTTGGATCCTGAGGAGGTTTTGCAGTGACTGTTGTCATCTTTGCCATTGAGCAGAAACACAGTTATCTTTGCATTAAATGTTCTGTTTTACAATTTGCTGATTTGGTCGCTGTACATGAGGAAAACAATTGAACCCTGAACTGGAAACTGCAGAAAATTTAGTACCCATAAAATCACGACTGACCTTTTTTAAATACAAATTGTATTCAAGCAGATTGAGTGTCAGATAATTATTGTATGAGTCTGTATGAATCCTAAACTAACATTCAGAATTAACCATTTCAAGATGTGACTCTGATACTCCAGAATACAGCATTTTCCTGATCTAATGGGAGATTGTAAAGGTATTTGGACAATTTAAATGGACAGTATGCTGATTTATTCTATACCTAACCAATGTTGCTTTGTTCCTTGGGAGTGTGTAATAGAAAAATGTAGAGGGATGTTTCCTCTGTAACTGACTGGCACTGTAAGTGCAAGAGACGGGGTTGGAGGGTGGCAAAGGCTCAGGAGAGGGGACTGATGCAGGAGAGAGTGGACAGGATGGTTGCCTATGCTACACAGTGATGCACGATCAATTGCACGAAAGACTCAGATTGGTACAACTGTGGCTTTATTACAGTCAGATGCGTGGCCTCCTGCTGCAGCTGGCAAAATGGCAGATCAGAACGAGGACACGCATATTTATACGGCTCCTTGTGGGAGGAGCCAGCCGGCAGGGGCTACTGGCGAACCTGTAGTACAGGTCCTACCTTACATCCGCTAATACAGGTGTACAGTGGTTCATCACACTCACCCCCTGTTAAAAATGAGTCCGGCGGGGGTGGCGTGGAACTATATACAGATTTACAAATAATTGGGAGCGCCAGGGGAGGGTGGCGCATGTGTGGGGGAGTTTATTGGAGTGGAACCTGAGGGAGCCAGGTCCCTAAGGGAGACAGTATCTTGGCAGCTGTCGGGGGACTCCACGTAGGCATAGAACATAGAACAGTACAGCACAGAACAGGCCCTTCGGCCCTCGATGTTGTGCCAAGCCATGATCACCCTACTCAAACCCACGTATCCACCCTATACCCGTAACCCAACAACCCCCCCTTAACCTTACTCTTTAGGACACTACGGGCAATTTATCATGGCCAATCCACCTAACCCGCACATCTTTGGACTGTGGAAGGAAACCGGAGCACCCGGAGGAAACCCACGCACACACGGGGAGGACGTGCAGACTCCGCACAGACAGTGACCCAGCCGGGAATCGAACCTGGGACCCTGGAGCTGTGAAGCGCTTATGCTAACCACCATGCTACCGTGCTGCCCAGACTGCCCATACTGGGGGTTGGCGTGGAGCATGTGTACCCTGCCCACCAAGCGGTCCGCCTTGTGGAGTTGGACGTGCCTATGGAGTAGGACCGGTACTGGAGCTGCGAGCCAAGTCGGGAGCGACACCCCGGATGTGGACTTCCTGGGGAAGGTAAAAACCAGTTCATGGGGTGTATTATTTGTGGCGGTGCACAGTAGTAACCGTACGGAGTGTAGTGTCAGGGAGGACATCCTGTCAGCGAGAGGCTGGGAGGTTCCTGGACCGTAGGCCCAGCTGGACGGCCCTCCAAACCGTCCCATTCTCCCTCTCTACCTGCCCGTTTCCCCGGGGGTTGTAGCTGGTCGTCCTGCTGGAGGCGATACCCCTACTGAGCAGGAACTGACGCAGCTCATCGCTCATGAATGAGGATCCCCTGTCACTGTGGATGTAGGCGGGGAAACCGAATAGAGCGAAGATTGTGTTGAGGGCCTTGATGACGGTGGCAGACGTCATATCAGGAAATGGGATGGCGAAGGGGAACCTGGAGTATTCATTGACCACACTGAGGATATACATGTTGCGGTCGATGGAGGGGAGGGGCCCTTTGAAATCCACGCTGAGGCGTTCAAAGGGGCGGGAGGCCTTCACCAGGCGCGCGCGGTCCGGCTGGTAGAAGTGCGGCTTGCACTCCGCACAGACCTGGCAATCTCTGGTGACTGCCCGTACTTCCTCGACGGAGTAGGGCAGATTGCGGGCTTTGACGAGGTGGTACAGTCGTGTGACCCCCGGGTGACAAAGGCTGTCATGCAGGGCCCGGAGTCGGTCTACTTGTGCACTGGCACATGTACCTCGGGAAAGGGTGTCGGGGGGCTCTTTGAGTTTGCCGGGGCGATACAAAATCTCGTAATTATTGGTGGAGAGCTCGATTCTCCACCGCAAGATTTTATCATTTTTGATCGTGCCCTGCTGCGTGTTGTTAAACATGTAGGCTACCGACCGTTGGTCAGTGAGGAGAGTTAATCTCCTGCCGGCCAGTTAATGCCTCCAATGCCGCACAGCTTCAACGATTGCCTGGGCCTCCTTTTCGCCGGATGAGTGCCGAATTTCAGAGGCATGAAGGGTGCGGGAAAAGAATGCCACGGTTCTGCCTGCCTGGTTTAGAGTGGCGGCGAGGGTGACGTCTGAAGCGTCACTTTCTATTTGAAAGGGGAGTGCCTCGTCTACTGCATGCATCCCGGCCTTGGCTATGTCTGCTCTGATCTGGGCGAAGGCGTGTTGTGCCTCGGCTGCAAGGGGGAATTGAGTGGACTGTATGAGTGGGCGGGCCTTGTCCGCATAGTTTGGGACCCACTGGGCGTAGTAGGAGAGAACCCCAGGCAGCGTTTGAGGGCCTTGGGGCAGTGGAGGAGGGGAAGCTCCATGAGGGGGTGCATGTGGTCGGGATCAGGCCCCAGAAGTCCGTTTTGGACTACATAGCCGAGGATGGCTAGGCGGGTCGTGCGGAACACACACTTCACACTACTGTGGAAAATACTCGGATACTGCGCAATCTGATTGACCATGTCAGATATGCATGGGAGGGGGTACGCGTCGACTGCATGTACCGATTGATGGTCTGACTGTAGTCAATGACCGTCCTGTGCTTCTCCCCAGTCTTCACTACCACTACTTGAGCTTTCCAAGGGCTGTTACTGGCCTCAATGACTCCCTCCCGCAAAAGCCGTTGGAATTCCGACACGAAGAAGGTCCTGTCCTGGACACTGTACCGGGTGAGGTTCACAAACAGGGAAGATGGATCGACATTGAGGGTTGTGAAGCCGCAGACAGTTGGGGGGGGGGGGGGGGGGGGGGGGGGGGTGGTCAGGGGTCCACTGAATTTCAAAGTCAGGCTTTGGAGGTGGCACTGGAAGTCCAGGCCGAGCTACAGGGCAGCGCAGAGGTGGGGGAGGACGTAGAGCCGGAAGTTGCTGAACTCTACACCCTGGACGGTGAGGGTCGCGATACAGTACCCCCGGATTTCAACGGAATGGGATCCGGAGGCCAGGGAGATTTTCTGGGTGACGGGGAGGACCGGGAGGGAGCAGCGCCTTACCGTAGCAGGGTGGATGAAACTCTCTGTGCTCCCGGAGTCAAAGAGGCAGGTCGTCTCGTGCCGTTGATCTTCACCGTTGTAGCGGTCACGTGGTTGAAGGGCCGAGGCTGATCCAGGGTGATGGAGGTAAGCTGCGGAAGATGCTGGGAGGTCCCGGGCTGATCAGCGGTGGCAGAGGTAGCAGTAGGCAGCGAACGGCCAGACGAGTAGGAGGCCTGAGGCACGGTCCAAAATGGCGCCGAAGATGGCGACACCCAGGGGGCGCACATGGCGGGTGGCATCAAAGATGGCGGCGCCCAGGGACTGCACGTGGTTTGCGGTGGGGAAGATGGCGGCGCCCCTGGGTCGCATGTGGAGGGTGTAGGAACGCCGGGCCTGGAAACAGCGGCGATCGACTGGGCCTGACAGACAGAAACAAAGTGCCCTTTCTTCCCACACCCGTTGCAGGGCGTGCTCTGTGCCAGGCAGCACTGCCTGGGGTGTTTGCTTTGTCCACAAAAATAACACTTGGGCCCCCCAGAATTGGCTGGCTGCCACGCGGCGTAGGCTTGCGGTGAGCTGGAGTTGGCAGCCCACGGGGCCCACGAGGGTGCCGCCCGGTCGGGGGCTTGGGACTGCACATTATGGCAGGGTACTTTGAATGAATTAGTGAACTGCCTAGTCCCCGCAAGATCGAGCGTATCCCCTTCCAATAGGCGCTGGCGGACGTACGTAGACTTCATGCCCGTGGAATAAGCCTCTCTAATTAAACGTTCGGTGTGTTGGACTGCCAAAACTGCCTGGCAGTCACAGTTCCGACCGAGGCTCTGTAGGGCCCACAAGAAATCGTCCAGAGTCTCCCCGGGGAGTTGCTGTCTCATGGCCAGGAGGTGCCTGGTGTACACTTGATTCACCGGTTTAACGTAATGTCCCTTCAGGAGCGTCATCGCTTCGGAGTAGGTGGCTGCATCCTGGATGAGGGGAAAAATGTCAGGGCTCACCCGTGAGTAGAAGACTTGGAGCTTCTGCGAGTCCGAGGGTTCTTCAGTGGCTGCTCTGAGGTAACCTTCGCAGCAGGGTAGCCAGTGGTCAAAGGTAGACGTGGCGTTGGCTGCGTGAGGGCTCAGCTGCAGGCAATCAGGCTTGATGAGGAGATCCATCTTTTAAAATCTTGTTCAATAAATTGATGCACCGTCAATTAACACGAGACGAGAATGGTGGAACAATCGAGGCTTTATTGAACAAGATGTTGTGCCTCCTGTAGCTGGAACCAGAATGGCTGCAGCGCAGGAGAGCACTCACTTTTATATGCCACCTGCTGGGGTGGAGCCAGCAGGGAGGGATTTACCGTCGTACCTATAGTATACGGGCAGTGCCGTAATACATATAATATACCACGAGTGGTGTTCACCACAGGACGACAAATCAGACAGAGACGGAACAGCCAGTGAGCATTCTGCAATTCTGGTTAAGTCTTTAAGAAAGTGCCTGTGCTCAGTGGCATGATACAGGAGCATGAAGAGCCTGTATTAAAGCATCTGCAAGATGTTAATGTTAAAGGGACAGAGCATGAGAAGCCGTGGAATTTCACTCGGGAGTTTAAGTTTGAGGCCAATGAGTATTTCACAAATGAGGTGATCACGGAAATGTATCAGTTGGATTCATGTCCGCTTAAATCATTCTTTGCTGAACCAGAAATCATGGGATGTACAGGCTGCAAGATCGACTGGAGGGAGGGCAAAAACGTAACGAAGAAAACAACTAAAATGGAACTGAAGCACAAAGATCAAAGCGCTCACAGAACAGTTACAAAAACCGTACCAAATGAATTGTTCTTTAATTTCTTCAGTCCTCCTGCAGTTCCACAGCGTGGAACATTAAGCAAAGGTTCGGCAGCCAAACTCAGGGCTGACTTTGAAATTGGCAGCCTCCTGCGTGAACACATAATTCCCGGTGCAATGTTGTATTTTACAGGAGAGATCATTGCAAACAATGCTGAATCTGACGATGACTACTACGGATATATGTTTGAAGGTTTCGAAGAAGATGCAGAAAGCAATGGCTTGGAAGGTGTGACAGATGAAACAGATGAGGACTAGTATGAATTACTTATAGATCTTTCTCGCAGAAGCAAGGACGGGCTCAATGAAAAGGCTCAAGAAACTCTACTCTGGTGGTCACGGGGGACGTCCAGACCGCGCTGGACAGAGGGAAGCAGGAGCTTTGAGATGGTGCATCCAAGCATAGAAACTGCAATCAAAGCTGCTGATATCACAGAGGACCAGCCGCTGACCAAGATAGATACAGAAGAAATCATCCCAAGAAAACGGCTCCAGAGGTACTTGGTGACTCGTTCCAGGTCTTTGAAACAATTCCTGCAGTCAATTCACATTTCATCGAGAACACTGCAGGTGAGTGGGAAGACATTGATCATGCAGATGATGACAGAAACTCTGATGTTGGAGAGTTTGACGACTCAAAGACTGAAACAGTGGAGATCCTTGAGGATTCTGACCACGAATGGGAAGACATCGATGATGACAGCAACTCGCATGTTGAAGTGATTGGCATCTCCGGGAGTGACCCAGAGGTAAAGTTGATGACAATCTCACTATGCAGCTCAACCGATCACTCATACATTCTTGAACTAGACCATGAATATTGTCGTGATTGCTCCTGGGGTTAGGGTGGGCCTTGTTTGCTCAAATCTTATATTTTATTGCTCGACGCCACCCACTGTCCCCAAAACCCTCTTTTCTTTGGCTTTTCTTTCTCCCCAACATTTCTTTTTGCTTCTCTTTCTATCTTTATCTTCTTTCTTTTCGGGTGGGCGATTGGTGTTATTATGCGATAGTGTGTCACAGAAAGGAGCCACCAATGGTTGTGTCCGGGAAGATGTGGCACAACATTCAGCAGTTCTCTTTGTACTCCTTCCCACAATCATCTGTACTTCCCATAGTTCATCCTTAGTCCAACTGAGTTCCGAACCGTTAGCCTTCCCAATATCTCCCCCTGCCATCACCTTATTTCCATCACTACCCCTAACTCTTTCCTCTTGAACTAAACCCTTTTAGCACTCCCTCACACTTGCCAGAGTCATTTGTTTCAGTCATCCCTTCAATCACTTGCTCGCATACCCAGCCAGGGCAGGTAGCTAAAAGCCAGAATGTTTAATTAGATGTGGATACCTATAACTCCATCAAGTGGAATTGTACATGGATAAAAATGCTCTGTATGCACTTCAGGTTGTTAATGTGCACTGTCATTACATTGAAAGATTAATGTTTGAGGGACTATTGTTACAAATATATATTGTTTTATAAATTTAGAGTACCCAATTCATTTTTTCCATTTAAGGGGCAATTTAGTGTGGCCAATCCACCTAACCTGCACATCTTTGGGTTGTGGGGGTGAAACCCATGGAGACACGGGGAGAATGTGCAAACTCCACACGGACAGTGACCCAGGGCCAGGATTCGAACCTGGGACCTCAGTGCTGCAGTCCCAGTGCTAACCACTGCGCCACATGTGGCCCCTGTTACAAATATATTAAGAGTTAATTTTATATTGAGTGTTTGTGATTCTGAGATCATTGTCATAAATTATTTTATTTATATGTTAAGATATAATTTACTGCACATACATCATTAAATCATTTGAGTAAATTAATAACACAGTAAATGAGAACAACTAATATCTATTTGTTTGCTCATTTTCATATCCTAATTTATTGAACTGTTATCATCAGCTCATGCTTCATATATATACTTGTACTGGTGCAACTGTGAAAGGTTAGTTCCACAAACTGCCACTAGATGGAGCCCTGTGCATGTGTTCAATGCAACCGCGTATTAGTCAAAAGTCAACTTAATGGCCTAGATTTTGCATTCAACAGTGAAGAGATGGTGCTCGTCCTTTGCCTAAAAGGATTTGGCAGGTTCTGTGGTGTCAATTTCCTCCATTACAACAACAATTTCATTTTGGTGCCAACTATAGGAGATTACAGGTGACCAAGGAATTAGTGAAGACATCAAACAAGTTGAGCAGTCAGTCAGACTGTAGAATTCTCACAGGCAGCAAAGCAGGAAGTAAAAAGCGCAGATTATCATTTGTGTTTCAATAATTTTGCAGAGAGTGAAATAAAGATTGGGGCATTTAGAAGCAAATGTAAAATATGAATTGTGTCTTATTATTTTAATAATCTGTGGAATTTTTATCATGGAATGCAGGGAATGTGACTCCAAATTTCTAAAGTTAGTTTTTCAGGGCCAGAGAAGTTGTCCGACGTAACTATAATATGGTCTGTGATAAAAATTCAATTATACCTCATTTAACATGACTTAACATTTCCGTACATTTTTGTCAGTGAGAACAGTGCATAAAAAGCTGAAATAATGTGGAGATGCCGGCGTTGGACTAGGGTGGGCACAGTTAGAAGTCTTACAACACCAGGTTAAAGTCCAACAGGTTTGTTTCAAATCACTAGCTTTCAGAGCGCAGCTCCTTCCTCAGGATTCACCTGCTAGTGATTTGAAACAAACCTGTTGGACTTTAAGCTGGTGTTGTAAGACTTCTTACTAAAAAGCTGAAGTTCAAGTCTAATCAGTGATTTCTGTTGATTCCATCTGTGAAGACTGCAATAGTGCACCGTGTGAAGGAGCAGGGTATCACTGACACTAACTTTCTAATTTCCTCTATCAGACTGCTTCCTGTTTTTCCTTTATTCCAATTTCTTTTATTTTATTACTTTTAGTCTGTGGACATATAATCAGAATATGCTTTAAGCAGAAGTGTGCTTGCAGGAAAGTGCTTGCCAGGACATGTGTTCCTAGGTTTCATAGTTTTGCAGAGCGAAACAGGCTCATTGGCACCGAGTGAATCTCAGGAATCAGTTTTGGAGGAAGTCAGTTCGATTGACTGGCTGGCAATCTGCGGGTTGGCCAAGGAGAGTGTTCTGCCTGACAACAGTCAACGATTGGTCCCCGTGTGATGCTTTCTGAAAGAGCCTGGCAAAAATATTTAGACCTTGGAAGGAGAGGGAACACTCTGGGCACAATTCTCCATTTCAGAGACTAAGTGCTGAAGCCGGGACTGAATCAATCGGCGAACTTCTACGCCAGAAAGTGGCGCCGCACCTCGGCCATTTCATCAACCGTTAATGGGCTAGTGCTGGCTCCACGTGGATCGATTCCAATGAAAAACGGTGTCCGATTCGCCAGACTCGTGAGTGACACTCGAGAGGCTGACAAGCTGCAGCCGCATACAAGCACTCTACTCCCCACACACACTCATCCCAGCCAACAACATGGCAGCAAGAGGAGTGGTACCCAGGTTCACTGATGCTGAACCCGAGACCCTACTGGACATCATGGAGGAGAGATAGGCCACACTGTACCCCAGGGTGGGAAGGAGGCTGCCACCCACTGCCGTGCACCAGGCCTGGGCGCAGGTAGCAGAAGTCATGAGTGCCATTGGCAACACCACTCGGACCAACACTGCCAGGACCGGCCAGCAGTGCAGGAATAAAATGCACAAGCTCCTCAGGGCTGCCAGGGTGAGTAGGCAGCACTGTGCCCTTGCCACTGACCCCGCCTGAAACCCCCCCCCACCCAAACCGGACAGCGACCGAACCCCCATCCTGCACCACATACCAGCACCTATACCAGCCATCTTGGCCGAGTGCCCTGGCCATGAAGACCACCAGCTACCCACCCTGTACCCGGGCAGCACGGGAGCCTCCAATCTGCAGCCCGGAAACACCCGGAGCACCAGTCTGGCGACGACACTGACTTCCCGTCACAGCTGTCACCAACACCCTCCATCATCCCAGAGACACTGTCCTCGGTTGGGCCTGTTGGCGAATGTGCACCACACACCTACATCAGGTGGAGGTAGGAACCCCCGAGGGGGTGGACAGTGGGAGGGGAGCCCGACCCCAGGGACTAGCTGCTGTAACAGACAGGTTTCGGTCTTCTGGAAAGGGCGGAGATTCAGTTGCAGAGCCAGGGACTGCACGATGGGGGGTTGACAGCCAATCCGGCGCCTGCAGGCGCAGTTGGTGGAGTCCAACCGTCAGCAAGAGATGTTGCCGGCCATTTACCAGGGCAACCTGGACACTGCAGCGGCACACCAAAGTCTGGCCCAGTCACAGTGGGCCATGGCCAAGGGCGTCGGTGGCATTGCCCAGGGGCTGGCTGGCATGGCACACACCAAGAGGGAGGTGGTGCAGTCACTGCACAGATCCAGAAGTTGGTGGCACAGTCACAGTGTGATGTGGCGCTGTTCCAGAGGGAGGTGGTCCACCCCCTGTGCTCCATGGCCACGAGTATCAAGACCCTTGGTTGAGATGGGAGTGGGCCTCCAGGACCAACAGCGCCAGATGGCAGGGGGATCCTCAGGGATCAGCTCCGCTTGCATCCACTTCCCATGGAGTAGTCCAGGGTCCATCGGGCACCCTGAGGAATGAGGAGGTGATGTGGCTTGTGCCAGTGACCCCCGCAGGGGAGGTGCCAGTACACCACATAATCTTGTACCCCCCCCGTCCCTGATGGGCAGAACAGGGTGGCACCATGCCACCTGGTAATTCTTCTTGGCGGAGGCAGAGCATTGCAGAGGCCCCGGAGAATACCGGGTCAGGCTAGCTAATGATATGCAAGTGGCGTTTAATGTACATGCGGAGTAGAACGCATTAATGATGCTGTCATGGCACCGGAGCAAGGTGCCTTGTGGCTTCACGACCAATACTCCACCAATTACCTTTCTCGGTTCCAGTGTCAGCTGACGGACTATCCCGCCCTCTCTCTCTCTCTCTCTCTACCTGAAGGAACTGCTTCATTGTTCTAAAATCAGTGAGCGCCTGGCACATATTTGCCGTAAACTTGAAATGATCCTGAATCCACAAAAAAAGTAGACAACCCTGCCGGAGAAGGAAGAGGAGCTTTGTTTTCTCCCGCTCTCTGCTGCCGGTTGTCTCTGTGAATCTGCAGTGAAGATCGTTACAAGGAAAAGCAAGTATCCAATTGAGCTTGAGAAAGAAACTAACTGGAAGACATCCATCTGAATCAAAAATCCTTATCCTTTTATTTTATTCATATTTTCTTTACATCTCAACCATTGTTTTCTCTCTGTTGTTTGTCTGTGTGTTTGTGTGTGCAGTGTTAGAAAGAGGGGAGTGTGTTGGGAATCAGATAGTAGATAGCCAGTATTCTTTGCCTATTTAATTACTATTACTGTTAATAATAAAAGGTTACTTGTGTTTAAATTTACAAACATGGTGGCTAGTCAATTTAACTCAACCTAAGCCATGGGAATTAATATAAAATCTAATTTTGCTTGTGTTGCGACTCCAGGTCAAGTGGGTCCGGGATATATCCCGCACTAGCCCAGGGTAGCGTAACACCACATTTTGCTGTGTAGATGTCCAGAAGTAGTTGTCAGTTTTATAGAGTAATGATGGCGAATGCTGACAATTTCACCATCATTACTACAGCAAATTCTGGGCCATTTGTTAACCAAGGTTGATTGAGATCACAAAATTACACATTTGGTGGCTGATTGCTTTGTGATTACTTACTCTACATTGACAGATGCTTTAAATGATCACTTATACTTATAAGCAGGATAATTGCAAACAAGTAGTGACTTTAAATAATAAAGAAAATATAGCTCGCTGTAAATACTCACGTTAACTACTGTCAAGCACATAATATATTAACAGAAGCAAATCATGAGCAGGCTAGGTGGATTGGCCATGATAAAATTGGCCCTTGGTCCCAGGGATGTGCAGGGTAGGTGGGGTTGTGGGGACAGGGTGGGGGAGTAGGCTTGGGTACGCAGCTCTTCCAGAGGGTCGGTGCAGACTCGATGGGCTGAATGGCCTCCTTCTGCACTGTAGGGATTCTATGGTTCTCAAGTTGATTATTAAAATTGTTTTAAAGCAGTGTAACATGAAACACCAGGGCAATTCATGTAAACAATGCATACAGCACCAAAAACGCAATTGATTCATGTTCGGTTGCATTATGCTGCATATCGTTGCTGAGAATGTTGACTGGTAAGGTTTGCGCTGCCTTTGATTTAACCTGCAGCATACACTTGTTGATTTGTCCCCTGTTTATCCCTTAATTCCTGAATAACAATACCTGGCCTTGGTATGGCTGGTATCACACCTCTATCCTTTACTCCTTCACTCACATTGTTCATTGCATTGGAATACCAACATTCTTAAGACACTTGTCATTCATAGAATTAAAGAATTTACAGTGCAGAAGGAGGCCATTTGGCCCATCGAGTCTGCACCGGCCATTGGCACCCCACCCAAGGCCACACTTCCACCCTATCCCCGTAACCCAGTAATCCCACCCAACCTTTTTGATACACTAAGGGCAATTTGGCCAATCCACCTAACCTGTATATCTTTGGACTGTGGCAGGGAACCGGAGCACCCGGAGGAAGCGCACACAGACATGGGGAGAACATGCAGACTCCGCACAAACAGTGACCCAAGCTGGGAATCGAACCTGGGACCCTGGAGTTGTGAAGCAACTGTGCTAACTACTGTGTGACAGTGCTGCCCCTTATGCCATTCCATTGAAAATACTGAACACATTAATTTTCATTTATTAGAAAGTATTTTTATTTGAAAGCTTTCTCCCAAAAAATTGCATTGTTTTAATTTGTGAATGGAATTGTTTGAAGGTTTTTTCGTTACAATTGCAATCATCACGGGTGCAATATCTGAGTCTGACGGATTTCAGTAATATTTTGCGAATGGATGATGTTACCTCCCTGTTCTAAAGATTATGTGTAGCTACTGGGGCCAGATAGTGTATGCCGACACAGATAAATGCACAATGTTCTACATTTACTGATTAAGTGATTTATTTGAAGATATAAATAGGTTTAAGATGCTGCAAAACAGATTACTTGGCCGCTGATGCAGCTGCAGACAGGTTGATACTGATCTTTATTCAATCCTTACTAAAACCACATAATATTCTGTCACTGTTTATAAATGGTCAGAGCAGTTTCTTTTAAACAGAGGAACTTTGCATTTGCTGCAAACTTGCGTAAATTATTTTGAGAATGTTTGATCCCATACCTGATATCAGTTCTCCCCCATGCCCTTGCTTCAGACACGAAAAGACTGCCTTTTGCTGATAGGCGCAATCAATGCAGGCTTGGACAGCCTGCTGCAGAACCATGGAAGCCCTGGCAGGTCCAAAATGATCTGGTAGCTGCTGCAACTTCTTTTTATCAAGATGTGGCCCGGCACAGGCATGTTTGTTGACATATATGCAAACTACAATAAAGAAAGATCAGACATGTTAAGGATATGTGACAGCTTATAATAATACAACTGTTAGCTCACATCAAGTTGCCACTTTGTCATTTTCCCTTCAGAAATCTTCACTCAAATGCTTCCAAAGCTTTCTGCAATGGGCATGGAGTTTTCAACCTTCAGCTTCAGGGAGTGAAATGAACACTCCAAGTTCCCCGGGAGCTTGTGGTGTAACAACATCTCAAATCTGGCTGAAATGAAATGAAAATCGCTTATTATCACAAGTAGGCTTCAAATGAAGTCACTGTGTGATGCGACCATCAATTCATGCGAGACAGAGAGTTGAAGTGAACAGTGGCTTTAATCGACTAGAACAGTGCCTGCCTGCGACTGCTCTGCTTGTGAGAGCCGCCTACAGGGCTGCTGCTCTTTATACCTCCCCTCAAGGGGAGGAGCCAGGGGCGGAGCCCACAAGGGCACCAACATGATACATTCTGTGTTATGTCATACAATGGTCCATAGGTGGAGCCCACATGGGCAACAGCGTGATACAGTGTAATACATGGTGAATGGTCAGTACAATACGTTCACCACACTGTGAAAAGCCCCTAGTCGCCACATTCCGGCGCCTGTTCGGGGAGGCTGGTACGGGAATTGAACCGTGCTGCTGGCCTTCATTGGTCTGCTCTAAAAGCCAGCTCTTTAGTCCTGTGCTAAACCAGCCCCAAACCTGTCCTCAAAGATTTCCTCTGTTCAGCATTTGTGATGAAATGGTGAAGATATTCTAAAAGGGGAAATCTTCCAATATTCATTTGATAACATTTTGTTTCAAAAATCAACAGTGTAACAATGAGGGTAAAGAAAAGTAGAATGGTACAGGAGGGGGTACAGAGACGAACTGACATGATGCACCAGCAAGAACAGATCATGCGGAGAATAGCAGTTAAAAAATGTTTTATTAAAGGCACTTTATGTGAACACATAAAGCATTCACAATACAAAGGATGAATTAATGGCATAAATTAAGATAAATGGTTCAGAGAGAAGAATAATAATAGCTTATTGTCACGAGTAGGCTTCAATGAAGTTACTGCGAAAAGCCCCGAGTCGCCACATTCCAGCGCCTGTTCGGGGAGGCTGGTACGGGAATTGAACCCGTTAGAAAGGGGAGAGGGTGTTGGGAATCAGATAGTAGATAGCCAGTATTTTTTGCCTATTTAATTATTATTACTGTTAATAATAAAAGGTTACTTGTGTTTAAATTTACAAACATGGTGACTAGTCAATTTAACTCAACATAAGCCATGGGAATTAATATAAAATCTAATTTTGTTTGTGTTGCGACTCCAGGTCAAGTGGGTTCGGGATATATCCCGCACTAGCCCAGGGTGGCGTAACACCACATTTTGCTGTGTAGATGTCCAGAAGTAGTTGTCAGTTTTATAGAGTAATGATGGCGAATGCTGACAATTTCACCATCATTACTACAGCAAATTCTGGGCCATTTGTTAACCAAGGTTGATTGAGATCACAAAATTACACATTTGGTGGCTGATTGCTTTGTGATTACTTACTCTACATTCACAGATGCTTTAAATGATCACTTATACTTATAAGCAGGATAATTGCAAACAAGTAGTGACTTTAAATAATAAAGAAAATATAGCTCGCTGTAAATACTCAAGTTAACTACTGTCAAGCACATAATATATTAACAGAAGCAAATCATGAGCAGGCTAGGTGGATTGGCCATGATAAAATTGCTCCTTGGTCCCAGGGATGTGCAGGTTAGGTGGGGTTGTGGGGACAGGGTGGGGGAGTGGGCCTGGGTAGGCAGCTCTTCCAGAGGGTCGGTGCAGACTCGATGGGCTGAATGGCCTCCTTCTGCACTGTAGGGATTCTGTGGTTCTCAAGTTGATTATTAAAATTGTTTTAAAGCAGTGTAACATGAAACACCAGTGCAATTCATGTAAACAATGCATACAGCACCAAAAATGCAATTAGATTCATGTTCGGTCTCATTATGCCGCAAATGGTCGCTGAGAAAGTTGACTGGCCCGCGCATTACAAGCCAGCTGTTTAGCCCACTGTGCTAAACCAGCCCCTTCATTGTTATAGAGACGATTATAGAGACATGGGACCTGAAGTGCAGTATCAGATTGCCACTGTACTCCTAGTTTCTTACCCAAAGTTCTGTTTCATCTGATCTCCTACTCAGGCCAGGCAAGATCAGAGTCGTGCAGTGTGTCCCTGGAGCCTAGCGGTGACGTGCAGCTCTGTCGAAGGGAAGGAGTCCACATCCTCTTTTTTAGTGTCACTAGCAGCTGTACACTTTTTTTCAAAAAATCTTTATTCATTCAAGGAATGTGGGCATCGCTGGCTAGGCCAGCAATGGTTTAGCACAGTGGGCTAAACAGCTGCCTTGTAATGCAGAACAAGGCCAGCAGCACAGGTTCAATTCCCGTACCGGCCTCCCCGAACAGGCGCCGGAATGTGGCGACTAGGGTTTTTTTACAGTAACTTCATTGAAGCCTACTCGTGACAATAAGCCTTTCAGAAGGTGGTAGTGAGCTGCCTTCTTGAACTGCTACAGTCACTGTGGTGTAAGTACATCCACAATGCTGTTAAGGAGGGAGTTCCAGGATTTTGACTCGGTGAAAGTGAAGTAACGGTGATACATTTCCAAATCAGGATGGTGAGTGACTTGGAGGGGAATTTACAGCTGGTCATGTTCCCATGCTGCCCTTGTCCTTCTAGTTGGTAATGGTCATGGCTTTAGAAGGTGCTGTCTAACGAGCTTTGGTGAGTTCCTGCAGTGCACCTTATAAATGCTGCACACGGCTGCCACTGTGCGTTGATGGTGGGTTGCTTTGTCCTGGATGGTATTGAACTTATTGAGTGTCGTTGCAGCTGCACTCAGTGCAGAGCAGGTAAGTTGAAAGGTCCCTGAGAAGCTAGGGAGACTTGGGGGGAGTGGAGAGAGACCCCTGGGAAATCAGGGTGTGGGAGGAATTCCATGGCAGTGCTGAGATAATCCCCTAGGGGGTCAGTGGTGTGGGGGGAAAGTCCCAAAGGGGGTCACTGCGGGTCTATATTGTAGTTACCCAGAGGTTAGAGGAATCATAGAATCCCTACAGTGCAGAAGGAGGCCGTTCGACCGATCAAATCAGCACCGACCCTCCGAAAAAAATAAATATTCCAAGGTGCACAACATTTGAAAAGATAGAATGAAAAAGGTGGTGGGAACCCCCAATAGTCAAGGATGATGTCAGGACATTAGAGAGAAAGATTTCTGGCTTGGGTTATCACAAAGTAGAATCAACATGACTGTAGGTTAGAAATAGCAAGATTCAGAATGCCAATGGGAGTAATTTATAGGTTTCATAACAGCACTAAAACCATTGGAAAGAGCATTAGGATGAAATTATTGGAGCATATTGTTACGATCCTTGAAGAGACCACTAAGATTTAAAGAGAAATTCAAACACCCAATGATTAGCTGAAATAAATTACCACACAAAATTTTACATTTTTGAACAAAACCTTTGCTGCATAAAACAATTAAACAAAGCAAGCAGTACTAACTTAATACTGTAGTTAAGAGTGTAGCCCAGTTCCCCTTACTTCCTTATCATACTTTACAAAACCTTGAGGATTCTTTCACGTCTCCTTTGGAATTTAAATTAAGTATGCCACAGCACTTCGAAATTCACTTTGATTTGTACTCCATGTTCCAACTATTCTCTAGGTTATGAGTTCCTACAATTAGCTTTTAGTTAAACGATCCTCCAATTTTCCTTCGAACTGCCCGCGAGTGTGGACTTCTTAATTCAATCTTGGGCCTGACTGTATTCCTGCTCAGTGACTTAAAAATCATGAATATCCATGATTCCTAATGGTGTAAGCTCCTTGTCCTTGCTTTGGAAGGCACAGATTGTTTCACTGCTCCTGTAAGAGTCATTCTCTCCGCCTTCTCCAAACACACTGTTATAGATTTCTTCCTCGAGCTCCAAACTAGGCAAATCTTCCAGCCTCATTTCCTTTAGGAACTTCATCACTACACTGAGCTGAGCTGCCATTCACATTCCATACAGTGAACAATAAAAGTAGTATTTTTGTTTGCTTAAGATGCAAGTCGACTAACATTTATCTCTTTCTCTCTCTCGACTCAGTGAGCCACAATTATCTCTGTTTGTTTCCAAACTGAATTACTGATTCTCTGGCTCTGTAAGCAAAGCAAACAGATAAATTAACAAAGGAACCTTCTAACCCTAACATGACACCTCCATGGTAATGTGGCATTCCTGGGGTGTTCCCAACAGAAATGTAAACCAATTATCCTTTGCCTTTGAACCAAACCTTTGATTCTGGGGCCCATATGACTAATTTATATCTCGGAGTCCAAAAATAAACTGCTTGGTTTACAAAGTCGCTTTTAGTTGCTTTGATCAGTGACATACATGAATAATCCAAATCCCTTGGTAAAATAACTGTAGATGTCCTGTCCCTACCAATACCTCAGAGGTAAGTGATCCATTGTTCAATTTTCTCCCTGCTAATGTAAGGATCCTCATGTTTAAATCTTGCTTTCCTGTGTAATCCCCTTTATGTTCTGTCTTGCTGCTACAATGCTGCAGACTGTGCTTTTACCTTTTGTATCTGGGCGATTATTGAAACGTCCCCGGTACAAGATGCTATTTGGACTGGGCAACACGGTAGCATTGTGGATAGCACAATTGCTTCACAGCTCCAGGGTCCCAGGTTCGATTCCCGGCTTGGGTCACTGTCTGTGCGGAGTCTGCACATCCTCCCCGTATCTGCGTGGGTTTCCTCCGGGTGCTCCGGTTTCCTCCCACAGTCCAAAGATGTGCAGGTTAGGTGGATTGGCCGTGCTAAATTGCCCTTAGTGTCCAAAATTGGCCTTAGTGTTGGGTGGGGCTACTGGGTTATGGGGATGGGGTGGAGGTGTGGACCTTGGGTAGGGTGCTCTTTCCAAGAGCCGGTGCGGACTCGATGGGCCAAATGGCCTCCTTCTGCACTGTAAAATTCTATGATAAAATTCTGTGACTCCCCTCAATCCAGTGTGTTATTTGGCAGGGTCCAGTGATGTCACTTTGATAGACTTGGCTAGCAGCCAATCAACTCTTGTAGAATTCCAAGACTTATTCAGTTCTCAATTTTGATTAGTAGAGCACTTTGCCGCTTCTGGAAAGACGAAGGCCAACTCACTTTTGAGATCAGTTCTGTTTAACGCAGGAAAGAGCAGTTAGGGGCTCACTCTATCAGCTAAGGCTGGCATTTAACTTCTGATTAAAGTACTGCAAGCAGTCTCTGTAGCCAGGCCCCTGAAAGCCTAACCTCTGTTTGAAAGGCTGAGGAAGGCACAGTGCTGACAGCTCTCTCCTGAGACCTCTAAAGGTCTGGGGGGGGGGGGGGGGGGGGGGGGAATCCTTTCTCTCTGCCCTGCAGCCAGAAAGCCGGCACAAAGGCCAGACAAGCATTCGAGCGGCGGAGTGGACGGAAAACCCTCTTTTAAATTCTCAGAGAATTTCAAGATTGTCTCCGTGAGACTGAGAGCCAATCTGATAGAGGTCAGATAAGAGAAAGTGACTCCCCAGAGGAAATTCCATAGCCTGCGGGTTTTAATTGAAGGCACAAACTAGAAGTTCCGATCCAACAAGTGGATTTCAACATTTCACATCCCAAAATGATCGTTGACTACATAGACCACAACCTCAGCAGGAAAGATACTCATCTCTCACACTCTTTTAATTCCTGTTATTTTGATCCTTCACTACCCCATTGTGTGTCTGCCTTGTGTGTGTGTGTGTGTGTGGTTGGAGGCTGGGACGGTGGTTGGGGAGTAATTAGATTAGCAGACTGTTGTCGCCATTACATGTTTAACTTGTCTCTTGTTATAAATAAAGCTCTTTTGTGTTATAGTTACAAATCTAGAGCCTGTAAGTTATTGGAGCAGTCGAGAGCCAAAGATCCCACAAACTTTACACAAATTATAGGTTAATTCACTTATGTTGGGACTCCAGGGACTGTGGGACTGGGATTGACTGTGCACTCGCCCAGGGTGTTGTAACATCGTAGCACAGTGGTGTGGTTAGCACGAATGCTTCACAGCACAAGGGATCCAGGTTCGATTCCCGGCCTGGTCACTGTCTGTGTGGAGTCTGCACGTTCTCCCCATGTCTCCGTGGGTTTCCTCCGGGTGCTCCGGTTTACTCCCACATGTCCTGAAAGGCGTGCTTGTTAGGTGAATTGGACATTCTGAATTCTCCCTCAGTGTACCTCAACAGGCACCAGAATGAGGCGACGAGGGGCGTTTCACAGTATCTTCATTGCAGCGTTAAGGTAAGCCTACTTAATAAGAACATAAGAACATAAGAACTAGGAGCAGGAGTAGGCCATCTGGCCCCTCGAGCCTGCTCCGCCATTCAATTAGATCATGGCTGATCTTTTGTGGACTCAGCTCCACTTTTCGGCCCGAACATCATAACCCTTAATCCCTTTATTCTTCAAAAAACTATCTATCTTTACCTTAAAAACATGTAATGAAGGAGCCTCAACTGCTTCACTGGGCAAGGAATTCCATAGATTCACAACCCTTTGGGTGAAGAAGTTCCTCCTAAACTCAGTCCTAAATCTACTTCCCCTTATTTTGAGGCTATGCCCCCTAGTTCTGCTGTCACCCGCCAGTGGAAACAACCTGCCCGCATCTATCCTATCTATTCCCTTCATAATTTTAAATGTTTCTATAAGATCCCCCCTCATCCTTCTAAATTCCAACGAGTACAGTCCTAGTCTACTCAACCTCTCCTCATAATCCAACCCCTTCAGCTCTGGGATTAACCTAGTGAATCTCCTCTGCACACCCTCCAGCACCAGTACGTCCTTTCTCAAGTAAGGAGACCAAAACTGAACACAATACTCCAGGTGTGGC
This sequence comes from Scyliorhinus canicula, assembly GCF_902713615.1. Taxonomy (NCBI): domain Eukaryota; kingdom Metazoa; phylum Chordata; class Chondrichthyes; order Carcharhiniformes; family Scyliorhinidae; genus Scyliorhinus; species Scyliorhinus canicula. Next base: position 41,297,233 of record NC_052151.1, on the reverse strand, counting down.
CGCACTAACACCTTATACAATTGCAACATAACCTCCCTAGTCTTAAACTCCATCCCTTTAGCAATGAAGGACAAAATTCCATTTGCCTTCTTAATCACCTGTTGCACTTGTAAACCTTGTGACAATAAAGATTATTATTAAAAAAACACTAACTATAATCTTATTACAAAAGCACAGGTTATGCTTTGAAACATGTCCCATTGAATTGCAATCATTTCAGGGTTGCTTATCAGTTTCTCAACCAGATGTCAGCATTCATAGAATTCACAGTGCAGAAGGAGGCCACTCGGCCCATCGAGTCTGCACCGGCTCTTGGAAAGAGCACCCTACCCGAGGTCAACACCTCCACCCTATCCCCATAACCCAGTAACCCCACCCAACACTAAGGGCAATTTTGGACACGAAGGGCAATTTATCATGGCCAATCCACCTAACCTGCACATCTTATCTTTGGACTGTGGGAGGAAACCGGAGCACCCAGAGGAAACCCACGCAGACACGGGGAGGATGTGCAGACTCCGCACAGACAGTGACCCAAGCCGGAATCGAACCTGGGACCCTGGAGCTGTGAAGCAATTGTGCTATCCACAATGCTACCGTGCTGCCCAGATTTATCTTCTCTTTAACACTTCAGCTGATAAAAATAAATCTGTGTGTGCTTTTGTGGATTTTAGAAACCGTATAAAAAAGCAGGCGGAATTTCCCCCACGGAAAACAGTAATGAAAAAAAAAAATGAAAATCGCTTATTGTCACGAGTAGACTTCAATGAAGTTACTGTGAAAAGTCCCTAGTCGCCACATTCCGGCGCCTGTTTGGGGAGGCTGGTACGGGAATCGAACCGTGCTGCTGGCCTGCCTTGGTCTGCTTTAAAAGCCAGCGATTTAGCCCAGTGTGCTAAACAGCCCCTAGTATAATTTTAGGCGAGAAAATCTGTGAAATTCCCGCCAGCCCCGATGGCACAATCTGGACTGCAGATGTAAGGCACTTTGGAAACTTTATGTGAACCGTGTGTACGATTTTTGTCTCCATGTTTACGAGATCCAGGCAGGTAGTGCAGGAGACCCCTGAATCCATCTTTCTTGCTAATCGGTGTTCCATTTTAGAGACTGATGAGGACAATGTTTCCTCAGAGAAGTGCAGCCACGGCCAAGTACATGGCACCACAGGCAGCTCAGCTTGGGAGGAAGGAGCAATAGTGAGAGGGGATTCAATAGTCAGGGGATCCGACAGGCGTTTCGTGTTGTAAAATACACTTTCGGGATGAGTGACCATCAAATGATAAAATTCTACATTCTATTTGGAAGGGTGGTAGCTCAATCTGAAGCCAGGGAGCTAAATTTGAACAACCAACATTATGAATTTATGAGGGACAAGTGAGCTGAAATGGATTGGGGAAATACATTAAAGGTATGACAGTACACAGCAATGAATAGTCTTTAAAGGATTATTACATAGTTAACAGTAATTATACATTCCTTCAAGGTGCAAACACCCAACAAGAAAAGTCAGTCAGATGAACAAAGGAAGTTAAGAATTATATGACAAGGCTGATAAATTTGCCAGAAATAGTAGGAAACCTGAGGATGTGGAGTATTATAGAATACAGCACACCATCGATCCATAGAATTCCTACAGTGCAGAAGGAGGTTATTCAGCTCATTGAGACAGCACCGACCTTCTTATAAAGCACCCTACCTCAGCCCACTATCCCGCCCCATTCCCATAACCCAACCCAACCTGCACATCTTTGGACACTAAAGGGCAATTTAGCACGGCCAATCCACCTAACCTGCACATTTTTGCACCCCCCACCCCAGACACAGAGCACCCCTCCACAAGCATCGGGAAGACCACCCCTCTGCCCCCCCCCCCTCCCCCCTCAGCACCACACAAACATCAAGACAACCTCCCTCCATAGGCACCAGGGAACTCCTCCCCTCTCCCCCCCCCCCCTTCCCATAGGCATCGGACCCACACCCCCGCACAGGCGCCTCCCACACCACACATAAGGGGAACCCCCCTCCTCCACAGGACTCACCAGAGGGCCCGCCCATGGCTATACCCCCGGGGGCAGTGCCAGGGCACTGCCGGGCCATGTCTCTCACCATCTCGGAGCTATACTTACTTGTGCACCCCCAGGTTATGAAAATCGGTAGTGATTCGTGCCGGCGTGAAGTCAGGCCGGTTGAGTGGGACGATACTTTGAATGTGGAAGTAGCGACGTTAAGCCCATTAATGATATTCAAATATATTATAAAATCTGCGAATCAGCTCATAGCCTTCTTGGGTGTGAACCTGATCGTGTCATCGGGCCGGGGGGAGCGCAAATGATGTGAGACCACTTCAGGACTTGTGCCAATGGCTAGTTTGGCCCCTAAATTGCGGCCCTATTGTAGCTACACACTGCTACCACTGTGCACCGGTGGTGGAGGGAGTGAATATTTAAGGCATTGAATGGGGTGTCAATCAAGCAGGCTGCTTTGACCTGGATGGTGTCAAGCTTCTAGAGTGTTGTTGGCAAGGAGAGAGTATTCCATCACACTTCTGGGCCGGGGTTCTCCCCTACCCGGCGGGGCGGGGGGTCCCGGTGTAGCGGAGTGGCGCCAACCACTCCGGTGTCGGGTCTCCCCAAAGGTGCGGACTTCTCCGCACCTTTGGGGGCTAGGCCTGCGCCGGAGTGGTTGGCACCACGCAGACTGCCGCCAAAACCGGCGCCAACGGCCTTTGATGCCCGCTGGCCGACACAGGGCTGGCAAAAAGGTCTTCGGCGGTTTGCGCATGCGCCGGTGCGTCAGCTGCCGCTGACATCACCACAGGCGCATGCACGGTAGGGGGGTTCTCTTCCGCCTCCACCATGGTGGAGGCGGCGGAAGAAAAAGAGTTCCCCCACGGCACTGGCCCGCTGGCCGATCGGTGGGCCCCGATCGCGAGCCTGGCCACCTTGGGGGCACCCCCTGGGGTCCGATCGTCCCGCGTCCCCCCCAGGACCCCGGGGGCCCGCTCGCGCCGCCAATCCCGCCACCACCAGAGGTGGTTGAAACCACGTCAGCGGGATTGGCCTCTCAGCGGCGGGACTTCACGGGCCGGAGAATCGCTGCAGGGGGCTTGCCGATCGGCGCGGCGCGATTCCCGCCCCCACCAATTTCCGGGTGGTGGAGAATTCCAGCCATGGCGGGGGCGGGATTTTCGCCGGCCCCGGGCGATTCTCCGACCCTGTGGGAGGTTGGAGAATTTCGCCCCTGATTTGCATCACGTAGATGGTGGATAGTCTTTGGGGAGTCAGGAGATAAGTATTTGTATGGCTGATCCAGTTCACCTTTAGGTCATGGGTAACCCCCACTGTGCACTAACACCCTCACCAAGGAGGTATCCAGCAAGAGTGAGTGAACACACAGTCATTTGGACCATTTTTGACCTTAAATAACACAGCTACTGATCTGAATTTGGTGTGTGTCTTGAGGGGGAGAAGGAAGAAATGTTTTTTTTAACTGGAATTGCTTTTAAGAATAAAAACATTAAAATGGTTTTAGAATATTATATGTTTCACTTCCGGTTGCGGGGATGCAGAGCTAAGCCGCGCGTTCGGTAGCTCCCGCTATTTTCGGTCTTTTGGGCTCCTTTAAGGGCCCGTAGCGGTACTGGTTGGATTTTTCCCCGTGTGGGAACACATCCTCTAAGATTCTCTACTGGTGGATGGACTGGACCAGGAGTGGAGCGGTCAAAAAATCGGCTTTGGAGCAGAGAAAGGTGCGAGGCAGGAAAGGCAAGTTGGCGGCGGGCGGGGAAGCAGCAGCGTGGCAGCAGTTGGCGCGGGAGCAGCAGGAGCTGCTTCAGAGCTCCTTCAGGGAGCTGAAGGCAGAGATCCTGGAACCACTTAAGGCCTCCCTGGACAAGCTCATGGCGACCCAGACGGCTCAGGGTGCGGAGATCCGAGAGCTTCGGCAAAAGGCCTCGGAGAGCAAGGATGAACTCCTGGGCCTGGCAGTGAAGGTGGAGTCGCACGAGGCGCTCCACAAGAAGTGGTCAGCGAGGATGGAGGAGATGGAGAACCGCGTCCGTCGGAAGAACCTGCAGATTCTAGGCCTCCCAGAGGGGCTGGAAGGTTCGGATTTGGGGACCTATGTGTCTATGATGCTGAACTCGCTAATGGGCGCGGGGTCGTTCCAGAGACCCTTGGAGCTGGAGGGTGCCCATCGGGTGTTGCTGCGGAAACCCAGGCCAAATGAGCCACCTCGGGCGGTGCTGGTCCGTTTTCACCGCTTCGTCGACCGTGAGTGTGTGCTGCGTTGGGCGAAGGAGAGGAGTAGTAAGTGGGAGAATGTGGAGATCAGGATCTACCAGGACTGGAGTCCGGAGGTGGCAAAGAGAAGGGCTGGTTTTAATCGGATGAAGGCAGTGCTCCACAAGAAGGGGGTCAAGTTTGGCCTGTGATGAACCATCAATCGAACGCAAGACGAGTTGCTGTACAAAAGTTAGGCTTTAATAAGCTAGAAGTTAGCCCTGCGGTCGACTACAGTAAATGGACGATCGCCGGGCGTTCTGGGTATTTATACCTCGCTCTGGAGGCGGGGTTAACTCAGCCTCTCGACCAATCGGGGAGCCGTCACATGACTGGTCTCAACCAATCGGTCGAGAGGCACATGACCGACCAGGGCCAATGGTAAGCCAGTGTTCTGCACCAATGGCAGACAGCTATGCAAATCATACCACCACAGCCTGTTACAGCCGGCACACCTCTGGGTCACTTATAAGGACCGCCAGCTCTGCTTTGACTCTCCGGAGGAGGCCTGGGCTTTCGTCCAGACAGAGAAGCTGGACTTGAACTGAGGACTGGGGGCTGGGGAACGGTGTACACAGCCCGGAGGCTTTGTCCTCCTTGGTATCCTTTCGCTTTTATTGGTTCTATTTGATGATGTCTTTTTGCTGTTCTGCTTTTTCGCTTTTCGGGACTGTTCCTATTTATTTGGGCGTTTTGTCACGTCTTTTTTTTTCTCACTGGTTGAGAGTTTGGGAGTGGTTTGCAGTCCTGTTGGGTCATGTGCCCGTCTTTTCCCGTGTGTTGGGTCGGGGGGGCGGGGCTCGGGATGGAGGAGCAGTGGGCGGGGCCGGCACTGGGAGGGGGGGGAGGGCGCGGTGGTTATGTTGAACTGGGGAGGGTCATTGGGGTGGCGGGAGCAGCCGGGGTCAGCAAGAGTCGGCTGATTTCCGGAAGTACAATGGAAGGGGTTACGCAGCTAGGGGGGGCCCTAGCTTGGCGGGGGGGGGGGGGGGGGGGGGGTGTACCAGGATGCTGCTGGAATGGCCGAGAAGGAGCTGGAGCATGTAGAGGGGGTCGGGATGGGGGTCTGTCGCCGTGGGGAACAGGCTGAGCGGAGGGCGCGGGCACGTGGCAGACAGAGGGAGGGTAATGGCTAGTCGACGGGGGAGGGGGGCAGGTAGCCCCCTGATCCGACTGATAACCTGGAATGTGAGGGGATTGAATGGGCCAGTCAAACGGGCCTGCGTGTTTGCGCACATGACGGGGCTGAAGGCGGATGTGGCCATGCTTCAGGAGATGCACCTGAAGGTGGAGGATCAGGTTAGATTGAGGAAGGGATGGGTAGGCCAAGTGTTTCATTCGGGGCTGGATGGAAAAAATCGGGGGTGGCGATCCTGGTGGGGAAGAGGGTGTTGTTTGAGGCGTTGAGTGTGGTGGCAGACAGCAGCGGGAGGTATGTGATGGTAAGCAGCAAGCTGCAGGGGGAGCGGGTGGTGCTGGTCAATGTATATGCCCCGAATTGGGACGGTGCGGGTTTCATGCGGCGTATGTTGGGCCGGATTCCAGATTTGGAGGTGGGGGGCCTGATAATGGGGGGGGGATTTCAACACGGTGCTGGATCCGCCACTGGATCGATCCAGTTCCAGGACGGGTAGGAGGCCTGCGGCAGCTAAGGTGTTGAGGGGGTTTATGGACCAGATGGGAGGGGTGGATCCATGGAGGTTTGCGAGACCGAGGGCCAGGGAATTTTCATACTCCTCCCATGTGCATAAGTCCTATTCCCGGATTGATTTTTTCATTCTGAGTAGGGCGCAGATTGCGAGGGTGGAGGATGCTGAGTATTGGGCGATAGCCATTTCTGACTATGCCCCGCACTGGGTGGACCTCGAGCTGGGGGAGGAGAGAGACCAGTGCCCGCTTTGGCGCTTGGAGATGGGGCTGCTGGTGGACAAGGAGGTGGGCAGGCGGGTTCGAGGATGTATCGAAGATACCTGGAGGCCAATGACAACGGGGAGGTCCGAGTGGGGACGGTCTGGGAGGCGCTGAAGGCGGTGGTTAGGGGGGAGTTGATCTCCATTCGAGCCAACAGGGAGAGAAGGGAGCGGCGAGAGAGGGAGAGACTGGTGGGGGAGATGGTGAGGGTGGACAGGAGGTACACGGAGGCTCTGATGGAGGGATTGCTGAGGGAGCGGCGTAGTCTCCAGGCTGAGTTCGACTTGTTGACCACCAGAAAGGCTGAAGCTCAGTGGAGGAAGGCACAGGGAGTGGTGTATAAATATGGGGAGAAGGCAAGCAGGATGCTGGCGCACCAGCTCTGTAAGCGGGATGCGGCCAGGGAGATTGATGGAGTTAAGGATAGGGGAGGAAATGTGGTGCGAAGGGGGGTAAACATTAATGGGGTCTTCAGGGACTTTTATGAGGAACTGTATCGGTCAGAACCCCCAGCGGAGGAGGGGGGGATGGGGCACTTTTTGGACCAGCTGAGATTCCTGAGGGTGGAGGAGGGACAGGTGAAGGGACTGGGGGCACCGGTTGAGCTGGAGGAGCTGGTCAAAGGGATAGGGAGCATGCAGTCGGGGAAGGCGCTGGAGCCGGATGAGTTCCCGGTCGAATTTTATAAGATGTATGCAGACCTGTTGGGCCCCCTGTTGGTTAGGACCTTCAACGAGGCAAGGGAAGGGGGGGCTCTGCCTCCGACGATGTCTTGGGCGCTGATTTCCTTGATCCTTAAGCGGGACAAGGATCCCCTGCAGTGTGGGCCATACAGGCCGATCTCACTCTTAAATGTAGATGCCAAGCTGTTGGCGAAGATTTTAGACACGAGGATAGAGGACTGTGTGCCACAGGTTATCCACGAGGATCAAACAGGGTTCGTGAAGGGGAGGCAGCTGAACACTAACATACGGAGGCTCTTGAATGTTATAATAATGCCGGCGGTAGAAGGGGAGGCGGAGATAGTGGTGGCGTGGGACGCGAGGAAGGCCTTTGATAGGGTTGAGTGGGGGTACTTGTGGGAGGTGCTGGAAAGGTTTGGGTTTGGGGAGGGGTTTGTCAGGTGGGTGGGGCTGTTATATGAGGCCCCGATGGTGAGTGTGGCCACGAATAGGAAGAGGTCGGATTATTTTCGGTTATACCGAGGGACAAGGCAGGGTGTCCCTTGTCCCCCCTGCTTTTTGCGCTGGCAATTGAACCCCTGGCCATGGCGGTGAGGGAGTCGAGGAACTGGAGGGGGCTGGTGCGGGGTGGGGAGGAACACCGAGTGTGGCTCTATGCGGATGACCTATTGTTATATGTGGCGGACCCGATGGGGAGAATGCCAGAGGTGTTGAGGATTCTTAGGGAATTTGGAGATTTCTCAGGGTACAAGCTCAATTTGGGGAAGAGCGAGCTGTTCGTTGTACACCCGGGGGGCCAGGAGGGGGGAATTGGTAGGCTCCCACTAAAAAGGACGGAGGGGAGCTTCAGGTACTTGGGGGTCCAGGTGGCCAGGAGCTGGGGGGCCTTGCATAAGTTCAACCTCACAAGGCTGGTGGAGCAAATGGAGGAGGAGTTCAAGAGATGGGACATGTTGCCGCTGTCTCTGGGGGGGTAGGGTGCAATCAGTCAAGATGACGGTGCTCCCGAGATTTCTGTTCCTGTTCCAGTGCTTCCCCATCCTTATTCCGAAGGCCTTTTTCAGGCGGGTTAACAGGAGCATTACGGGGTTTGTGTGGGCGCACAGGATCCCAAGGGTGAGACGGGTGTTCTTGGAGCGGGGCAGGGATAGGGGAGGCTGGCGCTGCCCTACCTCTGTGGGTATTATTGGGCTGCCAACGCAGCGATGGTGCGTAAGTGGGTAATGGACGGGGAAGGGGCAGCATGGAAGAGGATGGAGATGGCGTCCTGTGCGGGCACGAGCCTCGAGGCGCTGGTAACGGCGCTGCTGCACCTCCCTCCAACGAGGTATACCACGAGCCGGGTGGTGGCGGCTACCCTCAAAATGTGGGGGCAATGGAGACGGCACAGGGGGAAGGTGGGGGCCTCAATGGGGTCCCCGATACGGGGGAACCACCGGTTTGTCCCGGGGAGAATTGATGGCGGATTCCTGAGTTGGCACAAGGCAGGTGTTAGGAGGTTGAGGGACCTGTTTGTAGACGGGAAGTTTGCGAGCCTGGGTGAGCTGGAAGGAATGTTCGGGCTCCCCCCGGGGAACACCTTTAGGTACATGCAGGTAAGGGCGTTTGTCAGGCGGCAGGTGGCGGAGTTCCCTCTGCTGCCGCCGCGTGGGGTTCAGGACAGGGTGCTCTCAGGGGTGTGGGTTGGAGAGGGGAGGATCTCGGCAATGTACTCGGCATCACTCGGCAAGTGATGCAGGAGGTAGACGAGGCCTCGGTGGAGGAGCTGAAGGGTAAATGGGAGGAGGAGCTGGGTGAGGGGATTGAGGAGGGGACGAGGGCGGACGCCCTAGGAAGGGTGAACTCCTCCTCTTCTTGTGTGAGGCTTGGCCTCATACAGTTTAAGGTGCTGCATAGGGCTCACATGACCAGTACAAGGATGAGCCGGTTCTTTGGGAGCGACGACAGGTGTATTAGGTGCTCAGGGAGCCCAGCAAACCATACCCATATGTTCTGGGCATGCCCAGCGCTGGGGGAATTTTGGAAGGGTGTAGCAAGGACGATGTCGAGGGTGGTAGGATCCAGGGTCAAACCGGGCTGGGGGCTCGCAATATTTGGGGTTCTAGAGGAGCCGGGAGTGCAGGAGGTGAAAGAGGCCGGCATTCTGGCCTTTGCGTCCCTAGTAGCCCGGCGGGGGATTCTTCTTCAGTGGAAGGATGCGAGGCCCCCGAACGTGGTGGCCTGGGTCAACGATATGGCGGGGTTTATTAAATTGGAGAGGGTGAAATTTGCCCTAAGGGTATCAGTGCAGGGGTTCTTCAGGAGGTGGCAACCATTCCTAGATTTCCTGGCCGGGGGGGGGGGGGGGGGGGGGGGGGGGGGGGGTCTCTTTGTTTTGGGCTGAAGGGACGTGTTTATATGTTCTTTGTTAATGACGGGCGTTAATTTATTTCTTCTTTTTTGTATACGTGGGGGGGGGGGGGGGGGTTTGTTCTTTCTGTTCTTAGTATTTTCTGTTGTTGATATTTTGTGAAAATCTGACTAAAAATTATTTTTAAAAAAAAAGAATATTATGTGTTTCTAAGATACACCTTCTATCTTGATACCAATGTGGGTGGACCACGAAAATTGCAGCAGTCGCCTAATCCCCATTTTTGACACCCTGGCGTATGTTGACATATGCATTAACCTCACCACCACATCCTGTGCTTGAGGTGGGGTCTGAGACTAGCTGAGTTAGAGGTGCAACAAAGCACCTGTTAAACCTAAATAAGTATTCCAGTCCAATGACTTTGTTCTGAAAATTACATGCCTATGTGTAAATAAAACATGAAAGGCCTGCATTTCTATAGCACCTTCCATTATCTAACCAATGGAGTACTTTTGAACTGTAGTCACTTTCGTAATATAGGGAGTCATGGGTGCTGGTTGAGCTCACTTGGTAGACAACTGGGTCATGATGCAGAGAAAGGCCAGCACCGCAGGTTCAATTCCCGTACCGGCTGAGGTTATTCATAAAGGTCCCGCCTTCTCAGCCTTGCCCCTCAGGTGAGATGTGGTGATCCTCAGATTAAAACACCAGCAGTCAGCTCTCCCCCCTCAAAGGTCATGGTCATCTGGGACTGTGGTGACTTTACTTTAATAATAATAATCTTCATTGTCACAAGTAGGCTTACATTAACCCTGCAATGAAGTTACTGTGAAAAGCCCCTGGTCGCCACATTCTGGCCTCTGCTCGGGTACACAGACGGTGAATTCAGAATGCCCAAATTACCTAACAGCACGTATTTCGGGACTTGTGGGAGGAAACCGGAGCACCCGGAGGAAACCCACGCAGACACGGGGAGAACGTGCAGACTCCACACAGACAGTGACCCAAGCCGGGAATCGAACCTGGGACCCTGGCGCTGTGAAGCAATAGTGCTACCCACTGTGCTACCATGCCGCCCATTTACCATTACTAACAGGAAGCCCAACAGCCAATTTGTACACAACACGTTTCACAATGTGTAAATGACCAGGTAAAGCTGTTTTTGTATCATTGAATACGGGATAAATGTTGGTTTGGGAAACGGGCCATAACTTCTCCTGCTCTTCTTCAAAATACTGTCGCAAATCCTGTATGTTTACGCAAGAGGGCTGAATGGGCCTCAGTTTAAAGTCTCAACCAAAACTGCCACCTCCAACAGAGCAGCACCCCTCAGTACTCCACTATCAGGGCACAATTTACTGGCCGCGCCCTGCCAGAATTGGGGTGTGACGTGGCTGGTAGACCTCGGGAGAAGCCGCCTTCAATGGGCAGGATCCAGATTTGCATATTTAAGTGTGCAGTTAAGCTCACCTAAATATGTGCGTGCCGGAGGTTACCCAAGGAGCGGGACCTAACTGCCTCAGTTCAGACACTCCGAGCGGGCGCAGTTTAGCACTGGTTTCCACAAGCGTGAACCAGGAGGGTGCCCCAGGCGATCGGGAGCCCCCGGGAGGTCGGGCTCTGGACAAGGTGGTACCGTGGCACTCCCAATGCCACCCAGGTGGCATCTTGCCCATGCCAAGGTTTGGGCCTGGGGGTGCCCTGCCTTTATTAGGTGAGGTGCGGGGGCTCGCGGAACCCCTAACTGGGGTATTAGGTGGGTCTGGAGGCTGTGGCCTTAAATAACACAGTGATCATGGCGTAATCAGATCTCTTCCTTTACTGACAAGCTGAACTCGTTAGTGCAGGAAATGAGCCTAAGTGCGGCCTCAGTGAGGCGTTCCTCATTGAGCCCTGATGCAACCATCAATTCACACAAGACAGAGAGTTGAAGTGAACTGTGGCTTTAATCAACTGGAACAGTGCCTGCCTGCGACTGCTCTGCACTGAGAGCCGCCTACAGGGCAGCTGCTCTATATACCTCCCCTCAAGGGGGCAGAGCCAGGGGCAGAGCCCACAGGGCACCAACATGATACAAGCGGTGTAATACAGTACAATGGTCCATAGGTGGAGCCCACATGGGCAACAGCATAGTCCAATGTAATACAGTGGTGAATGGTTACCGTAATACGTTCACCACAAGCCCCAGAAATGAAGCAGAGTCCTGTTTAATAGCGGGGTCATTCTCAGCGCTACAAGGGCTGGAAACACCCTGCTAAATGCGCCCATTACAGGACTCTATTTCATTTCCATGAAACATGCCCCATATCTTCAAGAACTGCTTTTTTTTTTAAATCTGGAAGAACTTTGCATTATTTGGACAATTGGGATTTTTTTGTAAGTTCCTAAGAGTACTGTGACTATAAATAAGCATGCCTTTTCCAAAAAAACCACCTGACCAGCATGACCTTGAGGAGGAGAGCTATATGCTTATTTGAACAGTAATTACTTTAATAGCTGAGACGAAGGCCGGGATTCTCCGAAAATGGGGCTATGCCCCCAAGCCCGCCGGAAAACGGGCGTGAATCACTCCAGACTTTTTTCAAAAAGTCCGGAGTGATTCTCCGGTTTTAAGAGGGATATCAGGGCCCCGGCATGCGCCCTGCAGCTCTTGCTGCCAATATGGGGTCCCGCATTTCCGGCTGCGGTTACGCACATGCGCGGGTCGGCCGTTTTCGTGCCAGCCCCCGTTCAACACGGCACAGCCACACAGTGGGCCACCATGGAAGAAGATAGGCTCCCTCCGGATCGCGCGCGCCCGCCGATTGGTAGCCCCCGATTGCAAGCCTGTCCGTCCTGGAGGCCACCCCCGGAGTCTGCCGCCCCCTCCCCCCCCCCCCACCCACCAGGCTGGCTAGCGTGGCCGCGAGTCCGAGCTCCCGCCGGGTGGAACCTGGTTGGAACCCGCGGAACTCGGCCGGTTGATCGTGGAGAATCGCTGTGGAGGCCTCTTTCAATAGCCCCTGACCGGCGCCGCATTGACCGCGCACGCGTGGCTGGCAGTGATTATCCGGCCCGCGGAGAATCGCATCCCGCGCGGGTCTGAGACCCCATTCTCCGCGCCGAGCGCGATTTCTACACGGAGGCTCGGAATATCCCAGCCGTCAACTTTCAAAGGCAGATGCCCCAGTGATTTACTGGAAATCCCCAGATGGAGATGTGCTTTAAGTTTTGAACTTATTGTTTTGAACACAGTTGGGAATGAACTGAGAGGGGCAAAAGCTGCCCAGCTCGAGCTCGCCTTGCCTTGGCTGATATATGGTGTGATTGTCAGTATCCAGCTAGGAATCCTCATCCCACTGGAACTTGTCTGTCTTTAGAAACCCAAGTGGCTGAGACAAGAAAGAATGATTCGGCTCTATCCTCCTCCATGATAAACCTCCATTGATGAGAACCTCCAGGCATCTACAGGGATAAGCATGTCTTTCCATGAGGGAGCTCGAGATCAAGAGTGTCAAAACCCTGCAAACTTTACCTATTTTTAAAATAAAGCATTTTCTTTAACCACCCATCTCTGCAGCAGCCCTATTTGTCTTGTGTTTATTTGTGTGTGATGGGGACTTTTTAAAGGGATAGATAGTTACACTTCCAGATCACAAATGTAAATTAACCAGTTCGTGCACCTTATTTTGAGACAAAAAGTTTTGTTTTAGAATAAATCAATCATTCTGAAATTATTGAAAGAAGCCTGTTAAAGTCTCTATTATTCTGGATCTAACAGTAACCAATGTAAATAATTGTCCATTTTGGTGGGTAAATTAAACTTTTAAACTAATGGTGTGACCTGTGGGCGAGATAAACTGGGCACCCCTCCAACCCACTACAAACAGTTGTGACAACTTCTGCCTCTGCCCAGCAAGTCGTACCTGTTGGTCAGAAAGTCAAGGATCCAGTTGCAGAGTGGAGAGCTAAGTCCTAGGTTTTGGATCTTTGATATGAGCTTGGCTTGGATTATGGTGTTGAAGGCGGAGCTGTAGTTAATAAATAGGAGTCTGATGTAGGAGTCCTTGTTTTTGAGATGCTCTAGGGATGAGTGTAGGGCCAGGGAAATGGCGTCTGATGTGGACCGGTTGCGAAGGTATGCGAATTGAAGTGGGTCAAGGCATTCTGGGAGTATGGAGGTGATGCGCTTCATGATCAGCCTCTCGAAGCACTTCATTACAACTGACGTCAGGGCCACCGGGCGGTAGTCATTGAGGCACGTTGCCTGGTTCTTCTTTGGTACCGGTATGATGGTGGTCTTCTTGAAGCAGGAGGGGACCTCGGAGTGGAGTAGGGACAGGTTAAAGATGTCTGTGAATACCTCTGCCAGCTGGTATCCGCAGGCTCTGAGTGCACGACCAGGGATCCCGTCCGGGCCCGTCGCCTTCCGAGGTTTCACTTTCAGGAAGGCCGATCTGACTTCGGAAACTTTCTGGGCACTCGACAGCGGATTGTTGGTTACCTGCTTAAACCGAGCATAGGATGTATTGAGTTCATCGGGGAGGGGTGCGCTGCTGCCAGAGATATTGCTCGGCTTTGCTCTGTAGCCCGTTATGTTGTTTAGTCCTTGCCACAACCACCGAGAGTCTGTCTGTGACTCTAGCTTGGTTTGATATTCTCTCTTGGCATCTCGGATGGCTTTGCGGAGGTTGTACCTGGATTTCTTGTATAGGTCAGGGTCGTCTGCCTTGAACTCCTCAGACCTGTCCTTCAGTAGGGAGTCAATCTCGCGGTTGAGCCATGGTTTCTGGTTGGGGAACGTACGTACTGCTTTCTTTGGCACGCAGTCGTCCACACATTTGCTGATGAAGTCTGTGACGGTGGTGTCATACTCATTTAAGTTGTGACAAATGGGTCTCCCACCTCATATACTGACACAACCCGTACCATTTTACACCACGATGTGGAGATGCCGGCGTAGGGCTGGGTTGGGCACAGTAAGATGTCTTACAACACCAGGTTAAAGTCCAAAAGGTTTATTTGGAATCACTAGCTTTTGGAGCGCAGCTCCTTCCTCAGGTGAGTGTCACCTGAAGAAGGATCTACGCTCCAAAAGCTAGTGATTCCAAATAAACCTGTTGAACTTTAACCTGATGTTGTAAGACTTACTATTTTACACCATTGTAGTAAAATACCCACCTTTAAAAAAGCTCTCTCAACCCTTCTGCCCTTGAAAAATATTGTCCCATCTGTAAACTCATCTTGCTCTCCAAACTCCTTAGAAAAGTTGTCACCTCTTAAATTCATGCTCATCTCGCCTGGTGTTCTCTGAATCTCCACAGTCAGGTTTCTGCCTCGCTCACAGCACCAAAAGTTACAAATGGCATTCTCTATGTCCATGAAAGATTATCCCTCCTCAACCTCCTCTGTCTCTCTGAAACGTTTGACATAGTTAGTCAGCTATGTTCAGCTATGAGCTTTCTTCAGCTCAGTGGGATTGCCCTCACTACATCCCACTCTTGTTTATCTGATCATTGGCAGAGCATCTTTATCAATCGCTTGTCAGCATCATTATCATTTAGCCTCATTATCTAAAGCCATAGTGCATGCTTCCACATGTAATGTGCTCCTCACTGCTCCTGTGATGTCAGATTGGTCTGGCATCTAGTCTCGTATGAATGACAATGTCCTGCAAGCCAAACATTATGACCAAAACCAATTGTCTGTATCCCTAGTTGCAAACTCGGTATCACCCATGATATCCCGCTGCCAAGTTGAACCTGCCTTATCACTCTGACCCTGTACGTTATCCAGCACGAATTCTGCCTCCTTCCACCTCTGGAACATCACACTCTTCGGTCTCTGCCTGATCCCATCTGTCACTCAAAAACCTCACCCATCCCTTTGTGAGCAGTAGACTCAACGAGCCTAATACCATATTCTATCTTCCGTAAAGTTCAACTCTGATGTTCATTGACTCTGCCTTTGCCGATCAACATTGGCTCCCAGTGCTACAAAATCTTAAATTTAAAACACCAATGCTTATCATAGAATTTACAGTGCAGAAGGAGGCCATTCGGTCTATCGAGTCTGCACCAGCCCTTTGAAAGAGCACCGTACTTAAGCCCATGCCTCCACCCTATCCCCGTAACCCAATAACCCCACCTACCCTATTTTGGAAGCTGAGGGGCAATTTAGCGTGGCCAATCCACCCAACCCGCACATCTTTGGACTGTGGGAGGAAACCGGTGCACCCAGAGGAAACCCACACAGACACGGGGAGAACGTGCAAAGTCACACAGTCACCCGAGGCTGGAATTGAAACTGGGGCCCTGGAGCTGTGAGGCAGCAGTGCTAACCACTGTGCCACCATGCCACCCTATGCACAAGTCAATGGTATTGTCCCTCTCTATCTCAATAACCCTGCACTACAGACCACCTTAGTACCAAAAACATTATAGCCTCTGGTCGCTTATCCATTCCTCTTGCACCTTCTGCCCCACTATTGGCAGCCTTACCTTCAGCTATCTAAATCTCAGCCTGGAATTCTGTCAAAACCCTTTGACCAATCTTTTAAGAGCCTCATTAAACACATCTCTTTCAAGACCTTGCTCACTCTTCCGAATATCTATTTATTTGGCTTTCCATCAAATTTTTCTCCCCAGAGTGTACTGGAGGATATTTATCTTTTTTAAAGTCAATACAGAGCCCACCGCTCAGACGATCCATGTGTGTCACGGCCAGTTACTTATAAGCCCTTATGTGGGCAATTAACATTCACTTAAAGGCTGACACTGCTGATATTAACATATTGTTGGGGGGGGGGGGGCCATGAAAGGAACCCACCCCATTGGAAAGAGGGGCCTGCTGTGAGAGCCAGCCCCCGCCTTTGCTTCTGATTCCCCCTCCCCATGATCTCCCTCCCGCCTTGTGGTAAACCACTGTTACACCATTATAGGTGATCATGATGTGGAGATGCCGGCGTTGGACTGGGGTGAGCACAGTAAGAAGTCTTACAACACCAGGTTAAAGTCCAACAGGTTTGTTTCAAACACGAGCTTTCGGAGCACGGCTCCTTCTTCAGGTGAATGGAAAGGCTTGTTCCAGAAATGTTTATATAGACACAGTCAGAGATGCCCCGGAATGCGAGCACCTGCAGGCAATCAAATCATCAAAGATGCAGAGAGAGAGGTAACTCCAGGTTAAAGAGGTGTGAATTGTCCCAAGCCAGTTCAGTCGGTAGGCCTCTGCAAGTCCAGGCTTGTTGGTGGGGGCCGAATGTAATGCGACATGAATCCCAGATCCCGGTTGAGTCCGCATTCATGCGTGCGGAACTTAGCTATAAGTTTTTGCTCAGCAATTTTGCGTTGTCGCGTCTCCTGAAGGCCTCCTTGTAGAATGCTGACCCGGAGATCAGAGGCTGAATGTCCTTGACTGCTGAAGTGTTCCCCAACTGGAAGGGAACAGTCCTGCCTGTTGATAGTCGCACGATGCCCGTTTATTCGTTGTCGTTTACATCATTATAGGTGATGTAAGGGAGGACCTGTACTACAGGTTTGCCGGTAGCCCCTGCCTGCAGGCTCCGCCCAGTAGGAGGAGCGTGTCCTCTGTTCAGCAGCCATTTCGCCAGCTGCTGTGGGAGGCCACACATCTTACTGCAATAAAGCTACAGTTGTATCCAACCTTCGTCTTTGTACAACTGATCGTGCATCAATTTATTGCAGTAAGATTTTCCAAAAGATGGACCTCCGCATCAAACCACATCGCCTGCAGCTGGATCCGCAATCAAGCGATGCCAAAAAGGACTTTAATCACTGGCTAGCTTGCTTCGAGGCCTATATCAACTCAGGGACCACCCCTCCGACGGAGGCTCAGAAGATACAGATCCTGTACTCAAGGCTGAGCTCCGACGTGTTTCCGCTGATCCAGGACGCCCCGACCTACGCAGACGCCATGACGCTCCTCAAAGTAAACTACACACAGAAAACAAACACACTCTTCGCCAGGCACGTACTCGCCACTCGCTCTCAACTCCCTGGTGAGTCCATAGAAGACTTCTGGAGGGCCCTAATCCCACTCTTCCGGGACTGTGACTGTCAGGCTGTTACGGCCACTGAACATTCCAACCTTCTTATGTGCGATGCGTTTGTAACGAGGATTGGGTCGGACCTCATACGCCAAAGACTGCTAGAAGGGGCCACGCTCAACCTAGCTGAGACTAAAAAGCTCGCACTCTCCATGACGGTCGCCTCACGTAATGCTCAGGCCTACGCCTCCGGCCGCGTGGCCAACCCCTCCTATCCCTCATGGACCACACAGACGGCCGCCCCAGCCGGGGCCTTACCCAGCCAGTACGCCTGCGCCACACGCCAACCCGTGCACCCCGGGGCCCCCGATGTTACTTCTGCGGCCAGCAGAAGCACCCCCGCCAACGCTGCCCGGTCTTACTGCAATAAAGCCACAGTTGTATCCAACCTTAGTCTTTGTACAATTTATCGCGCATCACGCCTTCACTCATCTGTGGCCTGGAATTCAGTGCCAGTCCTACGCCTTGGCTGAGTATCATACCAGCAGCAGCCACCTCTTCCCTAATAGATTTGAATGGCCCGTTGCTCTTGGTGGGTGGGACTTATGTCCTCAGGTTCCTTAATGCCAGGCCCACTGGTGTCCAGTTAACTGCATGTGTGGCACTTGATTCGATGAGCTCCCGCTCTCCAGCTTGCTGAAAAGACCCCCCCACCCGCCCCTCCCGTTGCCTCCATTAAATCCAGCCCATTGTATTATATAATATGAAGCCTACTCGTGACAATAAGCGATTATTATTATTATCACCGTTCCAACACTGTCGCTACGGTAAATTCCTGGAACTCCCTCCCTAACAGCACAGTGGGTGCACCTACACCTCAGCGTTAGTTCAAGAAGGCAACTCACCACCACCTTCTGAGGGGCAACTAGGGATGGGCAATAAACGCTGGCCTAACCAGCAACACCTACATCCCGTACATAAATTTGTATTTTAAATGGCAAGACAGACTCACTAAATGGGCTACTACTGTCCCTATATGTTCTTATGTCCTATGTATCTTAAGGTAGTTACTATTGACAGGACAAATATTAGATTGGTTTAGCCTCAATACTGATTTACAACAGCTCTTGGGTGTGATTCAGCGGACTCAAGTTAAAGTGATGAAGCCCTGCTCTTCAGTGTTTAATTGTTGGCAGCTGCCTCTATGGTGCCGACACTCCTAGAGTTCAGGCTCACTGTTCAGGCATCAAAGTTTGCTGGACATCCAGTCCCCTAATCATCCCCTCAGACATGGCACTTGTACCATCGAGGAGGCACTTGAGAGTTAAGGGGCAGGATTCTCCGACCCGTTGCCGGCATGAATCCCGCCCCCGCTGTCTGCCGCATTCTCCGGCACTGGAGATTCGGCGGGGGCGGGAATCGTGCCGCGCCGGTTGGCGACTGCTCACAGCGGCCCCCCCGGCCATTCTCTGGCCCACGATGGGCCAAAATCCCGCTGGTTCTTTGCCAGTCCCGCCAGCGTGGATCAGACTAGGTCCCTTACCGGCGGGACCTGGTGGAATGGGCGGGCTCCGGGGTCCTGTGGGGGGCGCGGGGCGATATGGCCCCGGGGGGTTCCCCCACGGTGGCCTGGCCCACGATCAGGCCCACCGATCAAAGGGCGGGCCTGTGCCGTGGGGGCACTCTTTTCCTACGCGTCGGCCAATGCGTAGGTGAACCCCCCCCCCGCACGTATGCGCAGGGATGACTTCAGGAGCCGCTGACTCTCCCTCGCATGAGCGGACTCTCACCAGCCGGCGGAGTCCCTTCAGCCCCAGCTGGCGTGGCGCCAAAGGCCTTCCACGCCAGCCGGCGGGGGGCAAACCACTCCGGCGCCGGCCTAGCCCCTGCAGGTGCAGAGGATTCCGCACCTTTGGGGCGGGCCAACGCCGGAGTATTTCATGCCACTCCGTCCCGCCGGGACCCCCGCCCCGCCAGGTATGGGAGAATCCGGCCCAAGGAGCGTGAAGTACCATCTCAACTAACAAGGCTAATTCCTCAGTTGAAATAGCATTCAGTTGTGAAGCTAAAGGCAAAGGGAGTGCAATTGAATTTCAGGATAGAAGCAGCAGCAGGACTCTGTCCTGGAAGAGTCTGCTAGGACATACTGGCTGCAGTTGACAAAGTGTCTTTGACAAAGAGTCATCCAGACTCGAAACATTCGCTCCCTTCTCTCTCCACAGATGCTGTCAGACCTGCTGAGATTGTCTGCGTTTTCTGTTTTTGTTTCAGATTCCAACATCCGCAGTAATTTGCTTTTATATAATATAGTATATATGCAGTTGTGGTTGCCCCTGTTGAGGTCTCCATAATGTTTAAAGATGGCTTGAAGGCCTCACAGGTGCAAAGCCCCTCACCAAGCCCTGACCTATGGGTGACCCCTGACCTGAACGACTCAGCCCCCTTACCAAGCACAACCCCCCTGAAGGTGCCATTAAGTTGCATGCTGGTAAATAGAAATGGCTACTCATCTCCTCAATTCCCCTCAGTAGCCATTGCTTGGGATCCCGTTTTTGAAAAGGAGTACTAAACGATGCCCGTGTAACATCCCGCTGGGTAATCAGGGAATTCCCGGGAGGTTGCTGCATTCAACTTCAATCTTGTTAATGAGATTGAAATGAAGGCAAATTAGGCTTAATGAGCTTGTCGCCATTTTTGGGCGTGATATGGAACTCACTATCGGGAGTGGACTGAGTGAATAATGGTTCACGCTCGGCGGGAATCCCAATTTTGCCCTCTCCGGCGTGCCCCGATCCATGCCGGGCACAAGGCGGTTGCTGAATCGCGTCCCTGATTTTTTGTGATTTAACAGAATGTGTCACAATCAAAATGCTAAGCCCCATCCAGTGAACACTTCCATTCTGA
Source organism: Scyliorhinus canicula (assembly GCF_902713615.1). Lineage (NCBI taxonomy): Eukaryota > Metazoa > Chordata > Chondrichthyes > Carcharhiniformes > Scyliorhinidae > Scyliorhinus > Scyliorhinus canicula. Next base: position 41,277,118 of record NC_052151.1, on the reverse strand, counting down.
AAGATGGGTCATCTGGAATCAAAACGTTAGCTCCTTTCTCTCCCCACAGATGCTGCCAGACCTGCTGTGATTTTCCAGCATTTTCTTTTTGGTTTCAGATTCCAGCACCCGCAGTAATTTGCTTTTAACACTCCCATTGTGATGGCCTCACTAAGCAACTTACTGCGGCAGTAGCTGCTTTGGGTAACCATTAGAACATATAGAATGTAGAACATAGAACAGACAGCACAGTACAGGCCCTTCGGCCCACGATGTTGTGCCGACTATTTATCCTAATCTAAGATCAACCTAACCTACACCCCTTCCATTTACTGCTATCCATGTGCCTGTCCAAGAGTCGCTTAAATGTCTCTAATGACTCTTTCCACCACCTCTGCTGGCAGTGCATTCCATGCATCACCACTCTTTCAATTTGATACTATCTTTAACTTAAAAGCAAATTACTGCGGATGCTGGAATTTGAAACAAAAACAGAAAATACTGGACTATCTCAGCAGGTCTGACAGCATCTGTGGAGAGAGAAGGGAACTAACGTTTCGAGTCTGGATGACTTTTTGTCAAAGCAGACTATCTTTAACTTCTTTAGTTTGTCGTGGATGGTGCGTCCTTAAGAGTCTTTCTTTCTCAATAGAATCTACATTTTCTGACTATTCTGAATTAACTCCTTAAATGTCTGCCACTGCATCTCTACTCACTTATCCTTTAACCTACTTTCCCAGTTCACTTTAGCCAGCCCTGTCTTTATGCCCTTATAATTGTACTTATTTAAGTTTAAAACACTAGTCTTAGATCCACTGCTCTCTCCCTCAAGTTGAATATTAAATTCAATCATATTATAATCACTGCTACCTTGGGGCGCCTTCACCAAGAAGTAATTAATTAATCCGGTCTCATTGCGCATATCAGATTGAGTGTAGCCTGCTCCCTGGTTTGTGATAAAATGTGCTGCTCTAAGAAACTGTCCCAAAAGCACTCTATCACCATCCATGCTCTCATTGCCAATCTGATTTATCCAATTGATATGTAGATTAAAATCACCCACAATTATTGTTCTACCTTTATCACAAGCCCCCTTTACTTATTCCTGTCTACACTGTCCTACAATGCGGTTACTGTTCGAGTGCCTATAAACCACTCCCACAAATGACTTCTTACCTTTACCATTACTCATCGCTACCCAAACTGATTCTACATCTTGGTCTCCATCTTGGAACCATGGTCATCTCTCTATTGTGCCAATATAATTGTTAATTAACAGATCTATCTCTCCACATTTTCCTAGCTTTCGGTCCTTCTAAAATGTCATGTAAGTTTGAATATTCAGGTCTTTGTCTTCAATTATGCAGTTGGAAATCGAAGTACACCACAAACATAGTTTCCCCTTTGTCCACGTTGCTAGTTACTTCTTCAACAACTCTAATAAATTAGTCAACTATGATTTCCCTTTCACAAAATCATGTTGATTAACTGACCTCAGCATCCCTGGCTATGTGAGGAAGGGGAGGGGCTACAAAGTGAGCCAGAGTCACCGTCTGTAATAATCCACAGGAGGCAGGAGTCCCGTCACCACACCAATATTTATTGCCAATAACTAGATACAAGAGCAGCTCCAAACAGTGCTGCTAGCATTCCAGTCAACTTAAGACTGGCTCACAAAGCCTACACAGGTGCTTATATGGGCCCCCTCAATGAGCTATCATTTAGGGAGCTCATACTCCAATTGGCCAACCAATAATGCTAATTGGAGGACATTACACCGTCACTATCCAATGACTTCTGACTTTAAAAGTCTATGCTTGTGCATGACCATGCCACCCGAGCACAATTATCTGGGTTGTATGAACTATCACCCAGCATGATTCAGTGTCTAATAGCGGGCAAGGAAGAGGAGAGAAGATAGAGAGGAGAGTGGAGGCAGAGGAGAGAAAAAGGAGAGAGGAGGAAGGATCAAAGAAGAGAGAGGAGTTAGGGAGGATAAAGGAAAGGAGAGAAAGGAGAGGTTAGGGAGCAGAGACAGTGGAGAGGCAGAGAGGAAAGGGGCAAGTGGATGAGGATTTTCTTCTTTTGTTCTTATGAACAATCTAATAAAAGATAAATGTTAATTCCTTTGAGCCCCATGAGTTTTAATATTTCTATAAACCTGGCTGTTTCACTTCTGGATTTTAAAATCACTACAAATCAATCCCATAGTTCGCTCCTCAAAGTAACAGCTGACAAATAACATGCACCCTGCTGTGTCCATAGCAATGGGATCACTGATTTTTAAATGCAGCTTCATTTTAAAGGACCCTATCATTTAAAACGGTAGTCTGAAACTGATCAGTTATGGTGAAGTGCAGACTATTGGTGTAAAACAGCAGTAGAGTGGGATAAAGATCTTCACATCTTATAATCAGAGACTGATGTTTTGGATCAAATTAACTTGGGAAGGGCACGATTTTTAGCACTGCTGCCTCACAGCCCAGGGACCTGGGTTCGATTCTGACCTTGAGTGACTGTGTGGAGCTTGCACGTTCTCCCCGTGTCTGCGTGGGTTTCCTCCGGGTGCACCGGCTTCCTCTCACAGTCCAAAGGTGTGCAAATTAAGTGGATCGGCCGTGCTAAATTGCCCCTTAATGTCCAAAGGTTAGGTGGGGTTGAAGGGATAGGACAGGGGCACGGGCCTAGGTAGGTCAAGAAGACCAAGGGAGCTTTCTCAGGTATCCCGGCCAACATTTATCACTCAGTCAACTTCAATGCAAAGCTGATCATTTTCACATTGCTTTTTTTTGGAGCTTGCTGTGTACAGATTGACTGCTACATTTAACATAACAACAATGGCAAGTCTTCACATGATGTCATTGGCTGTAGACAACTTGGTGTGATCTAAGGATGTGCAGGTTCATTATTTCTTAGTCTTTGTATTTCCTTAAATAAACCCAAGTCCCATTCACCCATCACCCTTATGCTCGCTGGCCTCCAGTCACTGCTGTCCAGTCCTGCCTTCGCTATCATTTCATCCAGGCTACACTGTCAGTGGCAGTGATATATTCTTATACATTCAAACCTCTTTGCCGAGAAAGGGATTGAAATGTAAATGTTTACAATATTTTGGTTTGTGCAAATATTTAACATTTTAAATGTTAACAACCTTCTTTATGACTTAGATTAACAAAATGGAAAATAGGCAAACATGGCTAAACACGTTTGTGTACATATAGCTGGTTCTTGTGCCTGGGACCTGGGACCTGGAGCTGTGGAGCGGAGTTGGACGTTTTTGAATTTTCCTCTTGATATCAGCAAGGTCAGATAGTGAGGTTACCTTCATCTTGCTTGACTAACCAGCCCGTACCAGCCTCCCCAGACAGGCGCCGGAATGTGGCGACTAGGGGCTTTTCACAGTAACTTCATTGAAGCCTACTCGTGACAATAAACGAATTTCATTTTTCATAATGAAACAATTCTGCTTTTCATTTACCACTTGGGAGTGTATGCAAGGAACTTCCCCAATTATAAACCTCCTAGTATGTGTCTATGGCCCTAATATAACAGAGAAGCCGCTCCCCCAGCCCGTTTGCTCCTCTCCATTTGATGCCTCCTGTATTAGGTTACTCGCCCTAACCTATTGTTCAGCTATCACTGGGGTTACAATCCTCTACAGATATTAAGGGACATCAGTCACGTTTTGGAATTTGTTTTTCCATTTTTCACAAAAAGATTTGCAAGAACATTTATTTGGTTATGTTCTTTTTTGATTTGAAGTGCATTCGTTCACGCAGACTTTGAAAAGGATAGCGAGACAAAAGGTGGTTATAATGAAAATGGATTTGGTACCGAAGATGTTTCCCCAAAGACTGTAAATAAAAAATGATTAATTCGCATGCCTTAGGAATTCAATAAATACACCAAGATATTGGGAGATCTCTGGTGCCGAATTCTCAGCAGAGTTTGTTTAGTGTAGGACTTTCTTTTATGAGATAAAAACAGAGACAGAAACATTCACTGTAGATCTATAAACAGAAGGCAGCGAGAATAAATTTTGGCCTGACCCAGAAGGTTGACATGCAGGAAATTAGATATATGTTATTTTGTTTGAGTCCAACAAGAGAACAGAATTGATGCAGTGAAATGCAGCGTGTTATATATTTTCTATCATCATCCAAAGCCAAACTGTACTGATTGAATGAGTCCTGTCAGACTATGTACATTCACCTGCTGTGGAATAATAATAATAATCTATTGATAATCTTTATTAGTGTCACAAATAGGCTCACATAAACATTGCAATGAAGTTCCTGTGAAAATCCCCTAGTTGCCACACTCTGACACCTGTTCGGGAACACAGAGGGAGAATTCAGAATGTCCAAGTCACCTAACAAGCTCAACTTTTCGGGACTTGTGGGAGGAAACCGGAGCACCTGGGGAAAACCCATGTAGACACGGGGAGAAGGTGCAGACTCCGCACAGACTGTGACCCAAGCCGGGAATCGAACTTGGGTCCCTGGAGCTGTGAAGCAACAGTGCTAACGTTTGTGCTACCGTGTCGCCCAAGACAGCTTAAGCATTTATAGTTGGTCTTGCCTTATTACTGTTGGTCACCTTTGGAGTGGTGCAACTGCGGTATGTGCAAAAGACTTAAACATCCAGTTCAGAAGAATATAAAGACATTCAGATCCCTTTACATGAGTGACTTGTGCCATTGTATCTGAGAGAATACCTAGAGCAGTGTTTTTCAAACTTTTTTACTCAGGACCCATTTTTGCCAACTGGCCGAACTTCGGGAGCACGCCACGTTTGCTTACCCAGTGTGTCCTGAGTCAAGACAGTGTTTGGGGCACTAAAGTTTTCTTGCCCCAGGCATGGGAGGGAAAGAAAATCTAGTTTCTCTGTTCTTAATCACTATCAGTAGCCCCTGGTACATTGAATTTATGTCAACATTTAGTGAGGACAGGGTCATATATGCCTGTGATGTCCTCCTATTTATAAAAGTTTACTATCCAGGGTCACACATGAAGAACAGTTACTCATAAGAGATACTGGAGAGCAGCCAACAATTGTGAACCTGTATTCATCGTGGGACACTGTCTCGAGGAAAAATAGCAAAGGAAGAAGACTGAGGAGAGGAGAACAAAGAGCAGATGTCACTGGGAGAGGTCATGAATCTGAAGATAGTGATCTTAAAATCTTGATTTATAATTGGCTTAAATGCAATTCAATTACTTGATGCAAGCTTATTCAGCATCAAAGTGTACTGTTAGATACAAGGTCATCAATATTGATGAATGCTGACAACACTAAAATTGCCCCACAGACAACTGACAAACTATCTGTTCTGGTTGTCATTAATCAGGGGGAATGGACATTGAACAAAGTTTTCTCAGATATTCAATTGCGGCATTTTGATGTGCTCATGTCTCCCCCAACTAGAAGACGTGCCATTGCAGTCACTTCATGGAGACTGATGTCTCCAATAGTATAGCTCTTGCTGCAATAGTAGACAATTCCCTCCCACTGAAGGTGCGTCCATGGCGTCACTGACTCACCGCTGCTGGTACTTCAGCAGCAACCACTGTCGAAGGTCTTCAGAAGATTTTTCAAGCTATTTGTCTGCACGGAGACATTACCTTGGTTGTATTGCTGTTGTCATCGAGAACACAATAAACACATGCACACAGAGAGAGGTGTAAGAAGCTTGGTATAGAATAAGGACAAGCTGCATTGTGATCACTACACTTACCTGCACTAACAAAATGGTCAAGCCAGGCTGAATGGGAGCACCTCATCTGAAAGCAAGCTGTTTCTTTATTACTCATGTCAACAAGAGCAGTGTCAAAAAGGAATGGGAACCGTCACTTCATACAAACAATTCCAGCTTTCACTGCCTGTAACCTGGGCATTTTGCAGGGATTCAGTTTGTTTTCTAAATAGTCGTATCCCTTTGATAAGGGGGATCTCAAATCAAATCGATTCTAATCGGTCATTGTATCAAAGCCCAATTGGGTCATCACCATGTTTTCTCTTCTAATCAAGTTTGACGACATTTAGAAGTTTGTTTCTACTTAAGTTTACCTCTAAATCCTCCAGGAAGAGAGTGAGATCCCACAGGGTATTCCTACTGTTCCCTGACTGCTCCCTGCCCGGGTTTGTGCTCACTCATCAAGGGCTCTGACATACTCTGACTCTCGCACCAGATCAACTTGGTGGTGAGTTCTCTGATGGTCTCCTGATTCATGATGGTCTCTTTCTGCTGCAGAATGGTTTCTCGGAGTTCAAGTATGGTCCCCTTGATGTCCTCCACTGGGCCACTGTTCTGCATCAGAGCAAGGCACATGCGGTCCATGTCAAGGGGGATGGAGGTGCAGTTGAACCGCATCTGGGCGAACTCTTGGGTCGTAGCTCTGGCCAGAGTGAAGGAGAGGGCGAGGAATCTGCCAAAGGTTCCACAAGACATGGTTTTCGAAGCAGAGCTGCCAGCGGGAAGGGGATGGTGGTGGGGTGGGGTGGGGGGGGGGGAGGGGGGAACTGCAAAGTTTACAGGAGCCACATTTTAAAATTCTGCCCATATGAATATTACTGTTTTCATTGGCGAGATTGCTCAAATGCCACGGGAATGAGGGAGTAGCTGCAATCAGTTTCAAAAAGTCCTGGTGCTTCAAACTCTCCCATCACTGCAACTACAAGAGGACACTTAAAAACCTCTCTCATTCTGTGACTTTTTCTGACAGATAATAATTTGTATCTCTCTCCTCCTTTATCCGTCAAATAATCGTTCCCTCTAGAGAACTGAATTGCCATTTTAGGCGGGATTTTCCCTGCAGGCTTCTGAATGCTGAAGTTGGGAAACTCTGCGTTGGTGGCTGATAGGCGCAACGAGAAACAATTCTATCTTTTGGGAACACTGTGGCCCGTAGCTCTGGGACCCTTCTGACGCCTGCCCTGCGACCCGCCTGTGGGTCGCGACCCACACTTTGAAAACCTTGACCTACAGCAACATTCAAAATTGGAATTGCCCTCACTCTCAGAATTTTGCAATGACATTCATCATTTTGGCTGTCCAGTCATTGTGTAAATATTTACTGACCAGAATCATTGCAGGCTCCCTCTCCCCTGGCTTCTGCTGACTTGATTTTTCTTACTAAACTACTCAAGCACTTTTAGCCCACGTGCCTGTTTGTCCTGGGCTGGCATTCCCGACTCCGAGACAAATATACATTCCCCAGATAGCTCGTTGACTGTTTTTAAACACTAAAAAAAATTTAGAGTACCCAATTTTTTTTTCCAATTAACGGGCAATTTAGCGTGGCCAATCCAACGACCCTGCACACCTTTGGGTTGTGGGGGTGAAACCCACGGAGACACGGGGAGAATGTGCAAACTCCACACGGACAGTGACCCGGGGCCGGGATTGAACTCGGGTCCTCAGCGCAGTGAGGCAGCCATGCTAACCACTCCGCCACCGTGCCGCCCGCTCGTTGACTCTTGCTCATGGACTCTTGCTCTTGCTCAAGGTCCTTCTCTCTTCAGCACTGATGTCAATGATCCCTATCATTGTTAGAGCAGGATTCTGCCATCAATACATCATGTCTGGGATCAATCACTTTAGAGGTGCTGAGGGGAAAGCAGTCCTGGTCGGTACATTGGCAGCTGGTCACAGGGAGGAGCAGACAGATCAGTAGCAGTACAAAAGAAGATGGGCGTCATTTGAAAGGGTGCAAGTGGACAGCAATGAAGGAGAGAAGGAAGCAATTGATGAAGGAGGGAGGGAAATAAATGGCAATGAAGGAGAGAGGGAAATGAGTGGAAACAGCAACGAAAAGCAATTTGGAGCAGAGGGAAGAAAGAAAGGAAAGGAAGAGGGAAGTGAGGAAGCTGGAAATTTGGCTTTAGGATGGGAAAGAAAGGGAATCCTATATGAATTCAGCTGAAGTGGAAAATTAGACCATTAAAATGTGGAGGTGGGAATGGGTGGGGAGGTGGCATTAACCCAGCTTGAATACTGGGGTGGCAATTTGAACTGGATTAGGTAGATTGGCCATGCTAAATTGCCCGTAGTGTCCTAATAGTAAGGTTAAGGGGGGGGGGGGGTTGTTGGGTTACGGGTATAGGGTGGATACGTGGGTTTGAGTAGGGTGATCATTGCTCTGCACAACATCGAGGGCCGAAGGGCCTGTTCTGTGCTGTACTGTTCTATGTTCTATGGTCGGCTGGGGGTAGTAGTGGGGAGAATGAATGGCTCGTTAATTGAGTAGAAGGGAAGGAAATGAGTGCCACCCTGGTACTGGCTGAATAGTATAACACGGCAAGAGTATGGACAGTAGGATTAGATATTTGACCATCACTTCTGACAGTTCATCTGCCTTGGTAGGTTCTGTTTAGTGTTGAGGCTATTAAGATCCTAGTTCATTTTCATCTTCATTCTTAGCTATTATATCAACACTATTCCTGAAGCATATGTTGCTTATTCTTCCTTCCTACATGGAGTATGAATCTTACTTAAATTAAAGTTAATCTGAATTAAACTTCATCTACAATTTCTCTTCCCACATCCTTAATTTGCCCAATTTATGCTACGGTTTCTCTGCTACTGATGGAAGAAAAATTCGGTTTGAAGTGCTATCTGTCAGTCACACAGTGACTGCTGCCTCACTGCACCAGGAACCCTTCAATTCTGGCCTTGGGTGACTGTGTGGAGTTTTCACTTGTCCCCCATGTCTGCGTGGGTTTCCTCTGGGATCTTCAATTTCCTCCCACAGTTGAAAGAGTTAGGTGGATTGATCCTAAAAGATAGCTGAGGAGATTGTGGAGGCATTGGTGGTGATCTTTCAGGAATCACTAGAGGCAGGGAGGATCCCAGAGGACTGGAAAGTGGCTAATGTAACACCACTGTTTAAGAAGGGAGGGAGGCAGAAGACAGGAAATTATAAGCCAGTTAGCCTGACTTCGGTCATTGGTAAGATTTTTAAAGTCTGTTATTAAAGATGAGATCGCGAAGTACATGGAAGTGCATGATAAAATAGGACTGAGTCAGCACAGCTTCATCAAGGGGAGGTCATGTCTGATAAATCTGTTAGAGTTCTTTGAAGAGGTAACAAGGAAGTTAGACAAAGGAGAACCAGTAGACGTGATTTATTTAGATTTCCAGAAGGCCTTTGACAAGGTGCCACATAGGAGACTGTTAAATAAGTTAAGAGCCCATGGTGTTAAGGGTAAGATCCTGGCATAGATAAAGGATTGGCTGACTGGCAGAAGGCAGAGAGTGGGGATAAAGGGGTCTTTTTCAGGATGGCAGCCGGTGACTAGTGGTGTGTCTCAGGGGTCTGAGCTGGGACCACAACTTTTTACAATATACATTAATGATCTGCTAGAAGGAACTGAAGGCACTGTTGCTACGTTTTCAGACAATACAAAGATCTGTAGAGGGACAGGTAGTATTGAGGAAGCAAGGGAGCTGCTGAAGGATTTGGACAGGCTAGGAAAGTGGGCAATGAAGAGGCAAATAAAATACAATGTGGAAAAGTGTGAGGTTATGCACTTTGGAAGGAGGAATTTAGGCACAGACTATTTGCTAAATGGGGAAATGCTTAGGAAATCAGAAGGACAAAGGGTGCTTGGGAGTCCTTGTTCACGATTCTCTTAAGGTTAACGTGCAGGAATCACTGGAGGCAGGGAGGGTCCCAGAGGACTGGAAAGTGGCTAATGTAGATCTAGAGATAGATAGAGGACAGATGTCAGAGGTAGGTTCTTTACTCAGAGAGTAGTAAGGGCGTGGAATGCCCTGCCTGCAACAGTAATGGACTCGCCAACACTAAACGCATTCAAATGGTCATTGGATAGACATATGGATGATAAGGGAATAGTGTAGATGGGCTTTAGAGGGGTTTCACAGTTGGCGCAACATCGAGGGCGGAAGGGCCTGTACTGCGCTGTAATGTTCTATGTTCTATGTTCTATGTTCAGTGGGCAGTTAAGAATGCAAATGCAATGTTAGCATTCATGTCAAGAGGGCTAGAATACAAGACCAGGGATGTACTTCTTGTCTTGTTATGCTCTAGGTGTAGCATAAGCGGCTTCCTTGTGGTGCACTCTGACAAAGGAAGGTCCAGACGTGGAGATAACTTCAACACGTTTATTAAACTATGTACACTTATATAACTTGGGTTCGCCACTACTGCTAATCCTACTATAGCTACTCAGATTGACTAACCAGACTGCTACAATCCACGTGGTGGGAATGATATTGAATCAACCCTGTGTCTCTACTCACTGACTGTCTCTACTGGAAAGAGGCAGATCATATGTATGGTGTCCTTTATATATGAATTGGTGTAATGCCCTCCTGTGGGCGTGTCACCTCTGTGTGTATCGTGAATGCCCATTGGTCGTGTCCTATCTAACTGATCTACTGGTTGAGTGTGTGTGTGTTATGTCTCTGGTGCTCCCTCTAGTTTCTAGCTAGTCTACATGTATTTACATTAACCCCTTGTGTATTTACAGTGATGCATATCACCACACTTCTGAGGCTGTATAAGGCTCTGGTCAGACCCCATTTGGAGTATTGTGAGCAGTTTTGGGCCCCTTATCTAAGGAAGGATGTGCTGGCCTTGGCCAGAGGAGGTTCATAAAAAAGATCCCTGGAATGAAGAACTTGTCGTATGAGGAACAGTTGAGGACTCTGGGTCTGTACTCGTTGGAGTTTAGAAGGATGAGGGGGGATCTTATTGAAACTTACAGGATACTGCGAGGCCTGGATAGAGTGGATGTGGAGAGGATGTTTCTATTTGTAGGAAAAACTAGAACAAGAGGACACCATCTCAGACTAAAGGGACGATCCTTTAAAACAGAGATGAGGAGGAATTTCTTCAGCCAGAGGGTGGCGAATCTGTGGAACTCTTTGCCGCAGAAGGCTGTGGAGGCCAAATCACTGAGTGTATTTAAGACAGAGATAGCTAGGTTCTTGATAATAAGGGGATCAGGGGTTATGGGGAGAAGGCAGGAGAATGGGGATGAGAAAATATCAGCCATGATTGAATGGCGGAGCAGACTTAATGGGCCCAGTGGCCTAATTCTGCTCCTATGTCTTATGGTCTTATGGTAAATTGCCCCTTAGTGTTTTAAGATATGTAGGTTAGGTGAGGTTAGGGGGTTACAGAGATGAGGGGGGGAGGGGGGGGGGGGGGGTAGTGGGCCGAGGTACGGTGCTCTTTCAGAGGGTTGGTGCAGACTTGATGGGTCTCCTTCTGCACTGTAGGAATTCAATGGTTTTATAGTCCCCTGGTGCCCCATATACCCTCTCAGTTGGATTTGAAACAGTCCATGTCACTACTCAGATAACACTGTTCTCTCAATACTGTCGAACATTCATCCCTCACCCAACCCCACTAAAACAGAAAAGATCACTGATGTTTGTGGATATTGCTGCGCACAAATTGTTTCCTCATTTGCCTATATTATTTGACGATCCCTATCGAGCCCGATAGCTTTTAAAACGGCATATGGTTTCCATCTTAAAGGAATTACATGTCAAGTGGCAGGAATCTCCATTTTGGAGACTATGTTCTCCCACCGGAGTAGAATTGCTCCTGGTCTGTGCTGGCACTAGGAACGGCGCCCATGAGCGATTCCCTCTCCCATGCCATGCAGATGTACGCACGGCAGGGATCTCCCGGGACTCCATTCCCAATCTCACTGTCAGGCTGTCATTTTGAATGGATGGCCCGTTACCAGGTTCCAGTGGCTGGTCCCCCCCTCACCACGATGCAAATCTGGCCATCCCCCCATCCCCCACAGACAAGTAGGGGCATCCCCCCCCCCCTCCAACCCCCCCACCTCCACCACCCCCCACCACTACCGGAATTGCTAGGTCACCCCCCACAGCATACATGCTTGAGGGTGACCCGGCCTTCTTCCACGAAACCCCCACTAGACCCCATATCAGACCCTCATGCCAGAGACCCTCCCCGTATCAGAGACCCCCTTGATATCAGAGACACCCCCCCATCAGTCACTTACATATCAGACAGCTTCCCATATCAGAGACCCCTGCAACAGAGACCCCTGCATCCGAGACCCCGGCATCCGAGACCCCTGCATCCGAGACCCCTGCATCCGAGACCCCTGCAACAGAGACCCCTGCATCCGAGACCCCTGCATCCGAGACCCCTGCATCCGAGACCCCTGCATCCGAGACCATTGCATCAGAGACCATTGCATCAGAGACCATTGCATCAGAGACCACTTAACTGGCCACTTAAGGGCCTCAATTGGGGCAAGGTGCATGTTCCCCATCCGAGGCCCTGCCCGCTCCAGCAGGCAGGAATCTGGAGGGAATCCCATCCATGCAATTTCACTCTCCTCCCCCAAATTGAGCCATTTGTATCCTATTAATTGTCTGGGTACTGGACTCTCCAAGCCCGCATGAATCTCCAATCCTCTGGGCCAGGATTCACGTTGCTGAGAATTGGTGCAGGTATTTCCCAGCATGGCCCAGATGCGGTAGACTTTGCAGTGAGCCAAGGGGATTGCTCTTTAAGGGAATTACCCCCAAAGACCATTGGAAGGCCACCCTCCCCCCCCCCGCCCCCCACAATGCAAATTCTGCCCACCCCTCCTCCATCACAAACTTCCGCCCCCCCCCATAAGAGAAACGCCCACCAGAAACACTCATTACAGAGACCCCCATCAGAAACCCCCCTATCCGTTACAGAGACCATCTTATGTGAGCCCCTCATGAAAGATACCCCTGCCCGCATATGGGGAGGGAAGGTGGCCAGAGTGAGAAAGTTGCTGCTACAGAGGGGAAGGCAGGCAGGGGATTTGGGTATTCCGAACCCGATATATTACTACTGGGCGGCAAATGTGGAGAAGGTGTGGAGCTGGGTCAGAAGGGTTGATTTCCAGCGGGTCAGAATGGAGGAGAGTTTGTGCAGGGGGTCGGGACTGAAAGCACCAGCAACAGCGCCGCTCCCGATGGCTCCGGGGAAATACTCAGGGTGTCCGGTAGTAATAGCTTCATTGAGAATTTGAAGGCAGTTTCTCCAACACTTCGGGTTGGGGGCAGGGTCAAGGGAAATGCCAATTCGGGGGAACCACAGATTTGAGCCAGGGAAGTGGGATGGAAGTGTTCGGAAATGGGAAGAGAAGGGGATTAAGACAGTAAAAGATTTGTTTCTTAGGGGTCGGTTTGCAGGATTGAGGAAGCTGGAAGCAAAGTATGGGCTGGAGCAGGGGGAAATGTTTAAATACATGCAAGTTCAAGATTTTCCAAGGAAGGAGATACAGATCCTCCCGCTGGAGCCGGCCTCCACATTGCTGGAGGAGGTGCTGATGACAGGGGGACTGGAGGAGGGGGTAGTATTGGCAGTTTACAGAGCTATTTTGGAAGAGGAGAAGGCGTCGCTGAAAGGGATCATAGCAAAGTGGGAGGAAGAGTTGGGAGAGGGTATGGAGGAGGGGTTCTGGTGTGAGGTGCTCCAGAGAGTTAATGCCTCCACCTCGTCCGCGAGGTTGGGGCTGATACAGCTGAAGGTGATATACAGAGCACACCTCACGAGGGCAAGGATGAGCCGATTCTTTGAAGGAGTAGAAGATGTGTGTGAACGTTGCGGGGGGGGGCACTAATCACGTTCATATGTTTTGGTCCTGTCCAAAGCTAGAGGATTACTGGAAGGACGTTTTTAGGGTAATTTCTAAAGGCTGTACACGTGAAACTGGACCCGGGTCCTCGAAGGCCATATTCGGGGTGTCAGACCAGCCGGGGTTGGAAACGGGTGCGGAGGCAGATGTTGTAGCCTTCGCCTCGTTGATCGCCCGAAGGGGCTGTTTAGCACAGGGGTAAATTGCTGGCTTTGAAAGCAGACCAAGGCAGGCCAGCAGCAAGGTATCAGCCTTCCCGAACAGGTGCCGGAATGTGGCAACTAGGGGCTTTTCACAGTAACTTTATTTGAAGCCTAATTTTAACAATAAGCGATTTTCATTTCATTTTCATCCTGATGGGTTGGAGAGCAACCTCTCCACCCTGTGCCCTGGCGTGGAGGGGGGGACGTGTTGGAATTCTTGACTCTTGAGAAGGTTAAGTTTGAACTGAGGGGAAGGATGGAGGGGTTCTACAATTCATGGCCATTATTCATTATGCAGTCTCAAGAGCTGGATAACATCGAACATTAGTTGGGGCGTGTGGGTGGGAGGGTTGGGGGGAGGGGGCTGTGTGTGCTAATGGCGACTATGGGTGATTCCTGATTCCTTTTTGTCATTTGTTTGTGTGAACATGCGGGCTAATGTTTGGGGTTTGGTGGGAGGATGGGATTGTTGTTATTGATATGGGGACTGACATATTTGTTACCGATTATTGTTCATTGTTGGTGGGTGTACATTTGGGAGAAAATGTGAAAAAGGAGAAGAATAAAAAATATTTTAGAAAAAAAAGATACACCTGCCCGGAACCCCCATTTAGTGAGGTCACTGCCTGGAAGTCCCTCATTATAGAGGCCACTGCCTGGAAGCCCCCCCCCCCCCCATAAGAGAAGCCCCCACCAGAAACCCTACCCCATGACAGAGATCCCTGCCTGGAAGCCCCTTATAAAATATGTAAGCTCCCCCATGAGAAAGACCCCTGCCTGGAAGGAGTACAGTCCAGACAGAGACATTGAAAGAAATTGCTGCTTTAAACTCACCTGTGCAATACATCTGCTGGCTCAGGCAGAGGAAGCAGCACCTGTAAATTCCTAGAAAGAGAAAACCACATCAGCTGGGTTTAATCCCCCTCAGATCTTTGGCCTGCAAGGCTTTCATTCATATCTGTGTGAAATTGATTTTACTAGCTGTGATTGACAGCTTCCACACATACCCAGCTGTCTGGATTGTTTAATCTAATCTCCTTTCACGCTTGAGTGGATTTCAGGTAGCCAGCTATGAAACTAACTACAATGGTCATACATGTCTCGCTATGAGTGACAGCTCTTGGACCACATCAAAGATAGTTAAGTGCTTTCTGCAGAGAAAAAGAGGAGGTGGGGGGCAATCACCGACCTCGCTATTGGGCTACCCGCTCAAAATGACAGCCTGATTAGGAGGGAATCCCTCGCAATCCCCACCGTGCATAAATTTGCAGGGCAAAGAGTAGGGAACCTACTCTGGATTTGCGCTCCCAGCGTGAACGCAAATCAGTGGCAATTCATCTCCTGCCCCAGAACACACAAACATCACAGTGATTAAGAGCTCACAATTACTTCATTGTGCAACTAAGGACACCAATGGAATGTAATTGGACATCTGGATTTGTGTTATAGCTTTGAACTAAATAATTTTAAAAACAGGATATTTCAAAACCCATTTTGCAATGTGGCAGAAGATGAATATTTTGTTTGGTTTATATTTGAATATTTTATATGATGTCTTTTCATTATTTCTATGTGCATTATTTTCTGCATAAATAATTAATTTACAGAACTTTATATTCATGTTATCACTTTGTAAGTTGTGGAACTTTGTGTTTGTGTTGGACATCTGACAATGAATGTGCCATGAGATAGCAAATGGGGATGAGAGGTCAGATCACAATGTGAAATGTGTTCACCGGTGTGCTAGTCTGAATATCATGTGCAGGTTTACAGTCCCGTTTTAAAGTTCACTCAATTATCTAGCCATGCTGCAAGACAGGTTCATCCCTAGTCGTCTGATTAGTGCTCCTTTCAGACAAAGCTTGGCGTTGGGAAAGCTACATCAAACATTCTGATGCTATGGGCCAAATTTCTGCCTCATGATAACTCACTGCTACACATCCATCAACACAATCACAATCTTTAGTGGCAGATAAATATATCATTCTGTAAATATGGCCAATCTCACCTGAAAATTGTTCTGAGGCTCTGCTGAAAACAGTCAGCTTCTTACTGACCTGGTCTGGACCACCACATATGCAAGAAGTGTCATCAGCGGCAGAAGCCGGAGCTCTGAATTTCGCAACTCGAGTGACGGCAGAGAACTACAAGGATAGCATATTTAGGGAGCTGGCCACACTGCAGATTAAGAGAGCACAGGCAGAGAGGGAATAGGTGACCACCAGACAGTCTAAGTGGACCGAACAGGTAATACAGGAGTCCTCTAAGTCCATCTCACTCACTGACCAGTTTCCTGTTTTGAATATTGCTTAGTGCAGCCACTGCCAGGTCAGTGACATCACAAGTGGCACAGGAGGGGAAGAAGAAGAGTAGAAGAGCAATAGTAGTCGGGGATTTAATAGTTAGGGATACAGACATGTGTTTCTGTGGACATAGACATGACTCCAGGATGGTATGTTGCCTCCCTAGTGCCAGCGTCAAGGATCTCACTGAGTGGCTGCAAGACATTCTTATGGGGAAAGGTGAATAGCCAGAGATCGTGGTCCACATCAATACCAACTACATAGGTAGAAAGAAGGACGAGGTCCTGAAAGTAAATTTTAGAGAGCTAATAAAGAGATTAAAAAGCAAGACTTCAAAGTCAGTCATCTCAGTGTAGTTCAGCCTGAATCAAGATCTTAAATCAAAATAAAGGAAACTACAATCATGAGGGGCAAGTTGGTTGTGGTAGATTGGGGGGAAAATGCTGAATGGTATGACGGTAGAGAGGCAATGGCTAGTATTTAAAGAATTAATTCATGGTTCACAACAATTATACATTCCTTTGAGGCATGAACAGCCAACAGGAAAAGTGATACATCCACAGCTAAGAAGAGAAGTCAAAGATTGTATTAGAAACTTAGAAAGTTGCCCAAAAAAAGTAGTATGCTTGAGAGAGCTTTTTAGACTTCAGTAAAGGAGGACCAGGAAACTGAGAAAGAAAAATAGAATGAGAGTAAATGTGCAAGAAATACAAGAATGGACTGAAAAAGCTCCTATAGGTATGTAAAAAGAAAAAGATTAACACAGACAAATGCGGGTCCACTACAGCCTGAGATAAAAAAATTAGGGCAGCATGGTGACACAGCAGTTAGCACTGCTGCCTCACAACACCAGGGACCTGGATTTAATCCCAGCATTGGGTGACTGTCTGTGTGGAGTTTGCACTTTCTCCCGGTGTCTGCATGGGTTTCCTCCGGGTGCTCTGGTTTCCTCCCACACTCCAAAGGTGGACAGGTTAAGTGGGTTGACCATACTAAATTGCCCATTAGTATCCAGGGATGTGCAGGTTGATTGGGTTGAGGGGATTGGATGAGGGGAGTAGGCCGAGGCAGGGTGCTCACTTGAAGGGTTTGTGCTGACTCGATGGGCCGAATGGCCTTCTTCTGTAATGTAGGGATTCTATGAATTTATAATCGGAAATAAGGAAATTGGAGAGAAACTAAACAAATACTTTGTGTTTGTCTTCATGGAGGAAGATACAGAAAGACTCCTTAAATAGCTAGAGAACCAAGGAACTAGCAGGACCAAGAGACTGGTTTGAATAAAAAAGTAGTATTGGAGAAATTAATGAGACTGGAATTAGATCAATCCCCTGGACCTGATGATCCATGTCCCAGAGTGTTGAATGAGATGGCTTCATAGATGCATTGGTGATCATCTTCCAAAATTCTATAGATTCTGGAATGGTTACTACAGATTGGAAGTTGGCACATGTCACCGCACTGTTCAAGCAGGGAGAGAGAAAACAAGTCTGACATCTGGGGCTGGATTTTCCGCCCCGCCGCGCCACATTTCTGCCCCAACCCGCCGGCGGGATTCTCCGTTACGCCGGCCGGTCAATGGGGTTTCCCATTGTGGGGCAGCCCCATCGCGTCATGAAACCCCTGGGGCTGCCGGCAAAACGGAGAATCACGCTGGCGGAGAATCCGCCCCAGAAGTAGGGGAAATGCTGGTATCTGTTATAAAGGATGTGATGCAGCACGGTAGCATGGTGGTTAGCACAATTGCTTCACAGCTCCAGGGTCCTAGGTTCGATTCCCGGCTTGGGTCACTGTCTGTGCGGAGTCTGCACGTTCTCCCCGTGTGTGCGTGGGTTTCCTCCGGGTGCTCCGGTTTCCTCCCACAGTCCAAAGATGTGCAGGTAAGGTGGATTGGCCATGATAAATTGCCCTTAGTGTTGGGTGGGGTTACTGGGTTGTGGGGGTGGGGTGGAGGTGTGGGCTTGGATGAGGTGCTCTTTCAAAGAGCCGGTGCAGACTCGATGGGCCGAATGGCACTGTAAATTCTATGATTCTATGAACTTCGAAAGTACTGGTAGGATAGGGTGGAGTCAACATGGCTTTATGAAAGGGAAATCATGTTTGACAAACCTGCAGCAGCTTTTTGAGGGTGTAACTAGCAGAATAGATAAGGGGAAACCAGTCAATGTGGTATATTTGGATTTTCAGAAGGCTTTTGATAAGGTCCCACGCAAGCAAAATTAGAGCACATGGGTATTGGGGGTAATATACTGGAATGGACTGAGAATTGGTCAGCAGACAGAAAACAGAGCGTAGGAAGAAATGGGTCATTCTCATGTTGGCAGGCTGTGACCAGTGGGGGTACCACAAGGATCAGTACTTGACCATGAGATTGATTCCTGGGATGACAAGACTATCCCATGAGGAGAGATTGAGGAGACCGGAGATGTATTGGTACAGTTTAGAAGAATGTGAGGCGGTCTCATTGAAATGTACAACATTCTTACAGAGCTCGACAGGGTAGATGGAGGAAGGATGTTTCCTCCCTGGCTGGGGGTCCAGAACCAGGGTCACAGTCTCGGAATAAGTGGTAGGTCAGTCAGGACTGAGACGAGGAGGGATTTCTTCACTGGGGGGGGGGGGGGGGGGGGGGGTGGTGGTTTAATCTGTGCGGAGTCTGCACGTTCTCTCCCCAGAGAGCTGCCATTGAATGCATTTTTAGATTGTAAAGACATTGAGGAATATGAGGAAAGTGTGGGAAAATGGCGCAACAGACTGAAGAGCCTACTCCTGTTCATATTTCCTATGTTCCAAAAACCATTATTCCTGCTGTCATAATTTTGTGTCAACATTTTTGATTATAAGTTGCTCTGTCTATATTTCGAATGGGAACTGCCGACATAGATTTATCATTCTGTAATGCCTCTCAACTCCTCAGCCTGTGCTAAAGAAACCCCATGTGCTCCAAACAATTCTGCTCCGTTTGCTGAGTTGCCACACATTTTGCTTCCAAACCGTAGATAGTAAAAACGTATAACTTTAAAATGAAGACTGCAATACAATCCATGTGCTCTTTTTCAAATATTCGTCACCTCCAAACCTCTAGTCAACCAAAAGGGTGTATTTGGCCTTGACTTCCCATATGTAATGCTTCGAGAAATCAACTGGTTTGTAAATAATTCAATTAGTCTTAATAAGGCTTGATATTCATATATTTACTACAATTTCAAATAAACTGGAGGACATGTCGGACATTCCAAGTGGTATCGGGTGCAATGTCCCGCAGTGATGCTGTCCTTTAGAATACCGTCCACTTACAGGGGTTGTGCGATTTTCTGTTCATAGATCTACTTAAGGCAACCATTTTTTTGCTGTGGCCTCAGAAAGTGTTCGGATGAAGTGAGCTGTAACTGATAGAGGGCAAGGAAATTAATGTGAAATGATTGAGTGCAAAGCATTGTGGTCCACATGACAGTGCACGGAGCAGGCTTCAATTAGGCCTTCTGGTTTCTTCTGAAGTGGGCATACACAAAGTGTGTGCAGAGCACATCATGAAACACAAATCATCTGTGTAGAATAAGCCCTCCAGGCGAACATTGAACGGAATTCTCAACTTGTCCTGCCAAAGATGTATATACATATGAACTTGCAGATGGTGATGTTCCCATGCATCTGGTTCACTTGACCTATGAGGCATTACAGGTCATGGGATTGGAAGGTGCCGTCAAAGGAGTCTTGGCGTGCTTTTGCAGTGCATCTTGTAGACGGCTGGCACTGTGGGCTGGTGATGGATGGGGTGGCGATCAAGCAGGCTGCTTTATCCTGGGTGGTGTTGAGCTTCTTGAGCGTTGTTGGAGTATTTTTTACACTTGTTCTTGGGATGTGGGCATCGCTGGCTGGGCTGTTTGGTGCCCATCCCTAATTGCCCTTGATCTGAGTGGCTTGATAGGTAATTTCAGTGGGGAGGGGGGGGGGGCAGTTAAGACTCAACCGCATTGCTGTGTGGGTCTGGAGTCACATATAGGCCAGACTGGGTAAGGTTGGCAGATTTCCTTCCCTGAAGGACATTAGTGAACCAGATGGGTTTTAAGACAATTGGCAATGGTTTCATGGTCATCATTAGATTTAATTCCAGATTTATTTTCATATTGTATTCACGTTTCACCCTCTGCAGTGGTGGGATTTGAACCTGGGATGCCAGAGCATTACCTTGGGTCTCTAGATTACTCATCCAATGACAATACCATTACGTCACCGCCTCATGAGTTGCACTCATCCAGACAAATTGAGAATATCCCATCACACACCTGACATGTGCTTTGTAGCTGGTGGGCAGACTTGAGATTCAGGCGGTGAGTTACTCACAACAAAAGTCCCCGTCTCTGGCCCACTCTTGCAGCCACGATATTTATGTGGCTAGTCCAGTTCAATGTTTGGACAATGGTAACCTACAGGATGTTGATATTGGGGGGATTCAGCGATGATAATGCCGTTAAATGTCGAGGGGATATGGTCAGATTCTCTCTTGTGGGAGATGGTCATTCCTTGACACTTGTGTGTTGCAAATGTTACTTGCTACTTGTCAGCCCAAGCTGGAATGTTGTCCATGTCTTGTTGCATCTGGACACAGACTGGTTCAGTATCTTGAGGAATTGGAAAAGTGAGTTCCATGTTGGCAGCAGCCTGCCCATCGCTAACCTGACCCTGCCTACCCATAAAGGTATTTTGCGTCGTCTCCATGGGGGGGGGGGGGTCTCAGTTAGGAACTCACCAAGTACCAATTGATGCCCTTAAGTGACCAATTAACGGTCGTTTAAGGGCCCCCTCCCCCGTCACAGAGAGAATTTGGCGAGATTCCAAAAATCGGCTCTACCCCGGCACAAATTTCCCGCGAGACCTCCCGCTGGTGCCCGCCATGGCGGATTAGGAAACCCGCTGGAAGTCAATGTGAAACTGATTTGCACCTTGCCAGTGGGATGTAGGTGAATGCCCAAGCGGAATCTGCCACCCATGATCGATTCTCTGCAACATGAGTGGGAAGACATGCAGGTCCACAGCACCTCTGGAACAATGTACATGCAAATGTCAGATCCCAGCTGAACAATCCCTGGGCCTGTCCCTGGAGTTTTGAATGGAAGCCACCAGCAATCCTGGACCCCAGAACACCACAGCAGTGAGTGTGGGAAGCATCCACAGGTGGATATTCTAGGCTCAGTATCACTGAGGAAGTCCATCTTCCAGTCTCAGAGTGTTCCTGGAGATCCATCTTCTTTCTTCAACAGTAGTACAGTGATGTTGGGCACCTTTTCAATATGGCACCCAGATATGATAGTAGGTCTCGCACCATCATGCCCGTCCTGCCATGAAACATGGCACTAAACCCTCAGGTGCATAATTAATGAGGTCAGGGCTGTAAAAAAAAAGGAGTGGAAATCTCCGACCCCCCGCCAGGTCGGAGAATCGCTAGGGGGGGGGGGGAGCGTGAATCCCACCCCACCCCTCCGAAGCCGGCTGCCGAATTCTCCGGTGCCAGTTTTCGGGCGGGGGGGGGCGGGGATCTCGCCGGTCGGGTGCCATTGGCAGCGGCCCCCATGGCAATTCTCCGGGTCCCAATGGGTCGTTCGGCCACCCGTTCCTGGTCCATCCCGGCGGGACCTGGCTTGTCAGCCGTCTAGCGGGTCGCATGCGGGTCTAGCGATTATTATTAGAGTGTGCGAGTGGGATTAAACCTCCTCAAACTTTCCTGAAATGGCTGTGATGAGGATGTCACCGGCTCTTCAGCAGGTGGAAGGACCCACCTCTGCTGCCATTAAATTCCATCACGTAACTTCAAATCCAAGTCAGGTGGCAAAATTATGAATTATATTCAATATAATTGTTGCGTTGACATCAGAAAAGTGACCATGAAAATAACAGAATTGTTACAAAAACTCGACTCATTAATTTATGTGATTCAGGAAAGTGGCTTGTCACCCTGAACCGATCTGGTGTACATGACTCAAATTCCACACAACCTGATGGACTCTTTTAAAAAATTGTTTCAGGGGATATTAGTATTTATTGCCCATCGCTAATTGCCTTTGAGGACATGGAAGTGAGCCACCTTCTTCCATGGGGCAGCATGGTAGCATGGTGGTTAGCATAAATGCTTCACAGCTCCAGGGTCCCAGGTTCGATTCCGGCTTGGGTCACTGTCTGTGCGGAGTCTGCACGTCCTCCCCGTGTGTGCGTGGGTTTCCTCCGGGTGCTCCGGTTTCCTCCCACAGTCCAAAGATGTGCAGGTTAGGTGGATTGGCCATGCTAAATTTCCCGTACTGTCCTAAAATGTAAGGTTAAGGGGGGGTTGTTAGGTTACGGGTATAGGGTGGATACGTGGGTTTGAGTAGGGTGATCATTGCTCGGCACAACATCGAGGGCCGAAGGGCCTGTTCTGTGCTGTACTGTTCTATGTTCTATGTTCTTGAACTGCTGCAGTCCATGTGGCGTTAGGTATCAGTTCCAGGATTATGACGCAGCGACAGTGAAGGAACAGTGATGTAGTTACAAGTCACAGTGGTGTGTGACCTGCAGGGGGACCGATGGTGTTCTCGTGCGTCTGCTGCCCGTGTCCTTCTTGCTGGTAAAGCAGGGGTTTGGAAGAAGCTGTTGAAGAAACCTTGTTGAATTGCTGCAGTGCATCTTGTATATTATGGGGACGGTGGTGTGGTGAAGCCTCGGTTAATGCTCTGGGGGGATACAGACTCAAATGCCACCAGTTAATCTAAATTCAATCAATAAAAACCTGGAATTGAAAGTTTGTCGCAATAATTGTGATGAGGAAACTCTTGGATTGTCAGAAAAACCCAACCGGTTCGCTGATGTCCTTTGGGGAAGGAAATCTGCCATCCTTACCCAGTATGGCCGACATATGAGTCATAGAATAGAATCCCCACAGCGCAGTCCAGGCCAACTAGTCCTTCAAATAGCTCAGCAAGCCACTCAGTTGTACCAAATGGCTATTCTTAATGCACCCGGAGCAGCAAAGGATGAGCAGTAAATAATACCTCGTCAGTGTCACCCACATCTCAAGAAAATATTTTTAAAAACATGAGCTCAGCAGCTTATTGACGCAAACTGACTGTGGGTGACCATTCTCCTAATTCTCAAAGCAGTGAGTTGAACCTTTATTTAAAGTACCTGAATGGAATTGATTAGTAAATAAATCAGGTTTGTTCTCAATTCAAACAGATCCAGATTCCTCTAGCAAAGCCACACGTTACTCGTTTAACAAATTGAATGTACCAGTTGGCCAAACTAGTTCCGTTTCACGATACAATGGATTAATCCCTGAACTGTGATCGTCACAGTGGTTGTGTATTAATCATAATTCATCTGAAATCAATCCCCATTCCTTAAACTGCCCTTGGCAACCCATAGTTATCAGTTTGTTTCTCCTCCTACCTGTCAGTGCTTGGGAAATGGCTGAGCTGGGCACAGTCGCTGCATCCTGGGGAACGGTGCTGGTGTCTGGCTCTGGAGTACTTAAGGTGGGCGAGATGGGTGGAGGATTTTGTGGAATACGGGGCTTCCTCTGCCATAACAAGAGAGAACGTGAAATAACTGGTGAAACTTTCAAAAATATTCAGCTTACCTTTGTCTGCAATTGTTACATTTGTGAAGATTTCAGCGTTGTGACTCATGATGGAGCAGGTAAATGAAAGGAATCATAGAATTTACAGTGCAGAAGGAGGCCATTTGGCCCTTCGGGCCTGCACAGGCCCTTGAAAAGAGCATCCTACTCAAACCAACACCTCCACCCCATCCCCGTAACCCAGTAAGCCCACCTATCCTCTTTTGGACACTAAGGGCAATTTATCATGGCCAATCCACCTAAGCTGCACATCTTTGGACTGTGGGAGGAAACCGGAGCACCCGGAGGAAACCCACGCACACACGGGGAGAACGTGCAGACTCCGCACAGACAGTGACCCAAGCTGGGAATCGAACCTTGGACCCTGGAGCTGTGAAGTCACATTGGAAATAATACCAATTTGCTTTTTGCCGTCAGTTAGACCAGCATGGTCAGAACATTTATAGGCCTGGATTTTATGGTGGGAGCTGGGATCGCGGCGCAGGGTCCGAAAGCTGGGGGAAGGAGACCACTTCAGGGCCAGATCCGCATTTTGTCAACGGCAGCCAATTAAAATTCAAAATCCCCCATAGGCCAGAAGGCCAGAGAGATCCAACTTCCAATCATACAATTTATATTCAACATGTGAGATTGTGCCTTGATAAGTCACAAAGTACAAAGTTGTTATGTTCACCATTGTATGGGACTCAAATCATGCAGAGGGCTTCATGCTGTAACTGTTTATCAGATTAGGATAAATGATTTTGTGATCATAGAATCATAGAATTTACAGTACAGATGGAGGCAATTCGGCCCATCAAAGCTGCACCGGCTCTTGGAAAGACCACCCTACCCAGGCCCACATCTCCACCCTATCCCCATAACCCAGTAACCCCACCCAACACTAAGGGCAATTTTGGACACTGAGGGCAATTTATCATGGCCAATCCACCTAACCTGTTCATCTTTGGACTGTGGGAGGAAACCGGAGCACCCGGAGGAAACCCACGCACACATGGGGAGAACGTGCAGACTCCGCACAGACAGTGACCCAAGGCGGGATCGAACCTGGGGCCTATGAGCTGTGAAGCATTTATGCTAACCACTATGCTACCGTGCTGCCCCTATTCCATATTCTGCTGTAGTTTTATCTCAGCAGTAATCAGCGAACTGTTGTATGGTGTGATATTAGAGAGTTGACAATTTAAAACAGAATTTTCAATCTACTGCTCGGCAGTGCGGTTGACAAATAGTTCTACAATTTGGTAATGTTTGAGAGATAGGGGACAAAGAGTAAGTATAAAAGATTTCTTATTTTCAGAATTTTACAAGAGATGTTCCCTCAGGATCCAGAAAGAGGTGCAAAACAGATCTGAATAAATGGGTCATTTAGCAGAGGGTCTGCCCCTGTTCTTGCAACACAAAAACTTTTTACATTCACTGAATCTATTTGCTAAAATGTTGATATGGTAGAGCAGTGGAACCCAATATAAACGGAGAGTGGTGTGTCCATTTCACAATTCTGTACAATGTTACAATCCTGTTAGGGACCAGTAATGTTTAAAGAAGAAATCCAAACACCCAGCAATTAACTAACAGAATTATGCAAGATCTGACATTTTTAAACAAAGTCAAACTTTATTGTTTGTATGAAGAGATCACCACTAACTTAATATATCTTATAAAGACTTGTGGAATAAACCTAGTTCTACTTTTTACTTCACCTACCCCCACTCTAAGAATTCCCTTAAATATTACATGGATCTTGAAGGTTCATTCACTTCTTCTCTGGGATCAGACTACCGGAAATTCACAGCTTCCCAGAATTCATTTCAAACCTCCTTAGTTTTCCAGCTATTTTCCAGCAAAACTAATCTTCCAGTCATTTTTTTTTCCCCTGACCAACTTTGTCTTATACTGAATACGAGCTCCCAATCGCAGGCTGCGTCATGGGCAATGGACCTACTCCACTTCAGGTGTACATCCGGTTTTATTTTTTAACTTCCAAGGTGCTTCCAAGCTGCATAAGACCCAAAGCTTACACAGTCTATTAGCTGCTTTTCCAAACTTGTCTTGCCTGTTGGCTACGCACTAACTGAATTTCCAGAGAAAAATTTAAAACACAAGATTTTCACTAAGCTCCGTCCCCATAGCCATGATGATTTGACACACGTGGCCTGTTTCTGAGTCAGAGTGCAAATTAACTACCTTTAAATTCCAAAGCTTTCCTCAGCTTTGGAAAACCAATTGAATCCTTTACTGGAATAACTGCATATCTCCAGTTCTTTGGCTAAGTAAGCCAAGCTGCCGTTTTAAGACTCTCAACACTTTATGCAAGTTACCTTTTGAACTGTAAATATCTTAAGTCTGTATGGTTTGTCAGGCTCTAGATGTTTACCCGGGACTTTTTCCCACTGAAATGATATTTTGAAATTCACTTTCTAAAACTAAAAAGCTACGATATTAGGCACATGTGACCGCACTAAATTACCTAGAACATATCTATACAATCTATAAACTGATGAAGCAGATGAGGTACTCTCACTAAGCTTTCCATATCCATCAGAGTCACATTTTCCCAATTAAGGAATGTATATTATTTATGCCTCCGCCGTGTTAATAAATCTAAGTTTTGTGAAGATTAGATGTTTCTTTCTTCTTCAGAGAGAGCCTGTACACCAGTGAAAACATTTTTTTTCCCAATTCAGGGGCAATTTAGCATGGCCAATCCACCTACCCTGCACATCTTTGGGTTGTGGGGGTGAGACCCACACAGACATAGGGAGAATGTGCAAACTCCACACAGTGATCTGGGGCCGGGATTGAACCCGGGTCCTCAGCGCCATGAGGCAGCAGTGCTAACCACTGCACCACCATGCCATACTACTCCGGTGAAAACATAAGAACAAACTGGAAAGGATCCTTTTGAGCATTCATTTGGAAAGTAAAAAGCCTGTATCAAAACTAAGCATTGTGTAGTATTAAAAGAGGACTTTCTTTTGTGCCAAGAGCACTGGGAAAGACACTTAAATTATTTTGCTACCCAACTCTCCAAAGGTGGAAATAGATGGGAGGGGCTGAGAGAGTAAGATGTGGGGAAAATTGAAATTTAAACTTGAACTAGATTTTACCCATTCAATGTGAATAAGGGGCTTTTCACAGTAACTTGTGACAATGAAAGGTTATTATTATTATTATTATTATTAAGTATTATTTTAGTTCAATCTAAATGCTCAGTAAAAATAACATGATAAGAAAGTGAGAGGATAATTACCTATAACCCCATTATATTGCATTTGAGGATGTGGAAAAGGCTCTATTTTTGCACTGACGCAGGGAGAATCATGTTTCACCACCTACTTGCATTATTGAGAAAGAGCAGAAGGCTGAAGCATTTGCAACCATCTTCAGCTAGAAGTGCTGAATGGATGATCCATCTCAGCCGCTTCCTGAAGTCTCAACATCACAGATGCCATTCTTCAGGCAATTTGATTCACTCCGCATGATATGAAGAAACAGCTGAAGGTACTGGATACTGCAAAGGCTCTGGGCCCTGGCAACGTTCCAACAATAGTACTGAAGACTTGTGCTCCAGAACTAGCCGTGCCCCTTGCCAAGCTGTTCCAGTACAACTAGTACACGGGCATCTGGATGCCCTTGTTCATCAGTCAGCGAAGGTTACCATACAGGTACAGCAGGCAATTAGGAAGACAAATGGTATGTTGGCCTTCATTGTAAGGGGATTTGAGTACAGGAGTCAAGATGTCTTGCTCCAGTTGCATAAGAGTCTTAGTGGGACATTACCTGGAGTATTGTGTATAGATTTGGTCTCCTTATATAAGTTATACTTGCCATAGAGGGAGTGCAATTGAAGTTCACCAAATATTCATCCCAGATCACCCTGGGGTGGCAGGATTGTCTTATGAAAAGAGATTGGGGAGACTGGGTCTTTATTCCTTACAGCTTCAAAGAGTAAGGAGTAACCTCATTGAAACTTACAAAATTCTTACAGGATGTGACAGAGTGGATGCAGATAAGATGTTACCCCTGGCTGCTGAACCTAAATGCAGGGAACATAATCTCAGGATAAGGGGTAGGCCATTTAGGACTGAGATGAGGAGGAATTTCTTCAGTCAGAGGGTAATCAATCTGTGGGGAATCACTACCCCAGGAGGCTGTGGAAGCTCAGTCACTGAATATGTTCAAAACAGAGATTGATGGATTTCTAGAAACTAATGACATCAAGGGATATGGATAGTGCATGAAAGTGGTGTTGAGGTAGATAATCAGCTATGATCGAATCGAATGGGGGTGCAAGCTTGACAGGCTGAATGGTCTATTACTTTTCCTATGTTCATACTTACTCAAAAATGTGGAAAATTGTCTCAACATGATCTATCCTCAAAAAGCAGGAAAAATCCTATCTGGCCAATTATCAAACCATCAGTCTACTATTCATAATCAGCAAATTGATAGAGCGATCATTGACAGAGCTATCAAGTGACACTTATACTGAAATAACCTGCTCACTGATGCTCAACTATCAGGGCCACTCAGCTCCTGAATTTGTTGCAACCTTGATCCAAACATGGACAAAAGAGCTGAATTCCAGAGGTGAGGTGAGAGTGACATCAAGGCAGCATTTGACTGAGTGTGGCATCAAGGAGCCCTAGCAAAGCTGGAGTCAAAGGGAATCAAGGGGAAAACCCACCACTGTTTGGAGTCATACCTGGCACAAAGGAAATGGTTGTGGTTGTTTGAGGCCAATTATCTAAGCCCCAGGATATCACTGGAGGAGTTCCTCAGGGAAGTGTCCTAGGCCCAAACATCTTCAGTTGCTTCATCAATGACCCACTTCCATTAGAAAGTCAGAGGTGGGGATGTCCATTGATGATTGTAGCATGTTCAGCACCACTCAGGACTCCTCAGATACTGAATCAGTCCATGTCCATATGCAGCAAGATCTGGATAACATTCAGGCTTGGGGTGATTAGTGGAAAACAAAACACTTGCGCGACAAAAGTGGCAGGCAATGCCCATTTCTAACATGAGAGGATCTAACCATCTCCCCATGACACTCAATGGCATTACCATCGCTGAATGGGGGTTACCATTAACCAGAAACGTAACTGGACTAACTATATAAATACTGTGTTGACAAGGGCAGGTCAGAGACTGGGAATTCTGTGATAAGTAACTCGACGTCCTGACTCCCCAAAGCCTGTCCACAAGGCACAAGTCAGGAGTGAGATGAATTCTCTCCGCTGGGTTAGTGCAGCTCCAACAACACTTAATAGGGAGGCAGTGGCGTAGTGGTATTGTTGCCAGACTAGCGATCCAGAGACACAGGGTAATGCTCTGGGGACATGGGTTCAAATCCCACCATGGCTGTTGGAAAAATTTGAATTAAATAAAAATCTAGAATGAAAAGAAAATCAAAGCATGAATTTGGCCCTTCGAGGCTTCTCTGCCATTCATTATGATCATGGCTGATCATCAAGTTCAATACCCTGATCCGCCTTCCCTCCATATCCCTTGATCCCTTTAGCTCCAAGAGCTATATATAATTCCTTATTGAAATTACACAATGTTTTGGCCTCAACTATTTTCTGTGTTCTCCCTGTGTCTGCGTGGGTTTCCTCCAGGTGCTCCGGTTTCCTCCCACAAGTCCCGAAAGATGTGCTTTAGGTAATTTGGCCATTCTGAATTCTCCCTCTGGGTACCCGAACAGGCGTCAGAATGTGGCGACCAGGGGCTTTTCACAGTAACTTCATTGCAGTGGTAATATAAGCCTACTTGTGACAATAAAGATTATTATTATGGTAGTGAAGTCCACAGAATCACCACTCTCTGGGTGAAGAAATTTCTCCTCACCTCAGTCCTAAAAGGTTATGATCCCTAGTTCTAGACTCCGCCACCATCGGGAACATTCTTTCTGAATGTGCCTTGTCTAATCTTGTTCCCTGGCACCCCGAATGCTTCCCAGACACTGTGCCACTGCCAGCCTGGAACCCTGGTAGGGCCACCCGGGCACCCTGGCAGGACCACCTGGGTGCCACCCTAGCTTTGCTCAGGTGGCACTGCCAGGCTGGCAGTGCTAAGGTGCCCAGGTAGCATCATGCCCACGCCGGGGATTGGGCCCGGGGTGCCCTGCGCTTGTGCGGGGGGCTCGGAGATCCCCTCATTGGTACGTTGGGCCGGGGAGGCGGCAGTGGTTCAGAGATTGGGGCGCACCTCGCTGAGGGCCCAGAAATGAAGTAGAGACCCGGGGTTCTCGGTGATGCCAGCGTTGGGAAACACCCGGCTAAATGCACCCGACTCAGTTTCATTTCTGTTAAATCGTGCCGTAGTTCTTCAAACAGGTGTGCTGCCAAGCCACCTCACAACTCAGGTATCGTTTCTAATGGCCAAAGTAAACCTGACAACCAGTGAAATCATTAAAATGTAAGTGCCAATCTGGCTCAAGTTTAAAAATTCAGCCCTTTTAACAGGCCAGTATGATTTCTGATAGATTATTGGAAGAAAAGCTTCCAGAAAACCTGTGATCAGTCACTCCAACAACAACTGAAGAAAATCAGCTGCTCAAAGCAGCCAGAGGAACTGGAGTAGGACAGTGAAGCCAGCCTGTATCATCGGCTGACTGTCCCCTGTGACTGGTGTGATAGACACAGCTTGCTGCTTTTAAGTGTGAGGCAGTATCTCAAGTATGTGATTGACTCACAACTGAAAACCCGTGCCGAGGATTTGCCCCATGTTGACAGGTCTGGTGTTGACAGATCTGGTGGAAAGTAAGCCAACATAAAACAGTGAAATAAAACTGAAAGAAGGAAACAGCAGAAAAAAACCTTTGAAATTATTCTTTCACAGGGTGTGGGCGTTGATTTGATTAACAAAATAAAGCAATGCATGATTTGTTTACCAAAGCTGTACAACCTATCTTCATTAAGTTCTGAGGATCTTCCACAAATTACACATGAGCTGTTCTCTAAATATTATGGGGAGAGCTGTTTTTAGAAATGGCTGTTGCAAAGCATGCACTCTGTCTTTAATGTTGGGGTTAAACTGTTTCCTGGACAACAAACAGGCCGACTTCAGTTCTAACTTCTTTTTCACGCCCTTAATTTAAAGTGAATGGACATTTTCTTTTTAAATGGCTAACTATTGCGATATGTTTTGCAACCGTCATTTTTATTAGATTAGAGAAGCAGAATGCTTTACTGGAACACAGCTGCAATGTTACGTTATTTTAGCCTCTCTCTCTTGCACTGTTAACTGGGATTTTGCGCGTGAAAAATCTATGGGAAATTATTTTTAAGAAAAAGCACCTCATTTTAATTCTTCCAAAGCTTTATCCCAATATTTTGATAAGTTCAAAAGGTAGTCATGTAATTGTCTACTTTTCATTTCATTTCAAAATTGAGGAAGACTGAGGGGCACAAATGATAAAAAATAACGTGGGATTTAATGTTTAATTTGTTTCTTTAAATCTGTTCATTCTCAAGACCGTCCTCAACAAGGATATTGTCATGTTACATGGATGCAACCCTTAGACAGAGTAAACATGTAGGGGAAATTTCATGTGTCCGCTATTTGTAGCAAATTTACATATTCTTTTTAAATAGCACACAGGAAAAATCTTCCTCTGTAACGCCAATGTCTTGTTTCATCCAAAGTCAAGCTGCCTGTTTTCCCTGGCTTTTCTATCAATTAAGTTCATAATACAAGGTGATATGGTGAGGCATTTCTGTAATAAGTCACAGTGATCAAACAAAACCTAAAGACCTGAGTTCTGTGTTATATTGAAAGCTTTTATGGGTTGTTGCAGAAACAATGTGGAATGGTTAAGGTTGACAGTCTCTGAAAATTAAAATACCCCGTTTCCTTAGTAACACGTATGAGGGAGATCATTAATATGCATACACAGATTGGAGAAAAAATATTAACAGGTTTAGCACTGTCATTGCTAATCCTGGCAAACCTCACAAAATCTTTGCCATATTCTCTTTTTATTTAGATTCTTGGTGAACTGAAGTTGCTGGAAAACTATCATTGCTTTATTCATTTCATGTTGCATTAGAAATTCAGTTTTTGAACCCTTTATTGGCGGGGTGGGAAGGGGAATATGTGGTGGAACTCAATGCATTACAAATAAGATTCTTATTTAACTATTAGACAAAACATGTTAAGAACATTATTATGATTATAGCATTTAATCATGATTGTGAACAGTATATTTGCCATGAGTTCCTAACATCATTGGATGAGGAGTAAAACTAGCCATTTGATTGCAATTTCGCAACCTCATCACAGTTTTTGAATCAACTGGGTCATACCAAGAAATGCCTGTGTAATCCCTTGTGTAATCCATGGAAATCACAGATTACACTCTGATTCTGCTGGTTTGCAAGAGTAATGGATAGGTCTTAACAAATCTCGAAAACTTATTTAAAATTAAATTCTGTGCCTGAGCACAACGGCAATTTGTGTCATTTCTCGTTTGCGTAAAAAGGAGATTGGAACTTGTCAGTTTAGGTGACAGCTCTCCTTGATACATGCCTGAGTGACTTTTTTTATACTCAGGCAATTTGTACATGCACAGTACATGCTCCACACTTCGGAGGGAGCGTAAAGCTGCCGCCTTGCTGGAACACCACCGTATTTACCTTGCTTCCAGGTTTTGGTCCTCTCTTTTTGGGTATTTTCAGCGGTAAAACAAGTTTAGATGGAGCTGCCACAGCATTCTGCACAGCCAGCTTGAAAGCTGACTGAAGGAGCTCCTGTCTCCGTTTTCTTCCTGGTTTCCTTCCTCTTCGCCCTGGTGTATGCTCTGAAGCCACTTTCATCGCAGACTGCATTTCACTCTCTTCAGGTTGTGGTGGGAGGGGAGTAGCAATGTTCTTCAGGAGAGCAGCTAGAAGAACAGGTGACAAAAAGAGAGAGGAAATCAAACGGCAGCGTAAAATTATCTGAAAATATTCACTGTGAATGTTGCAAATATTTTATGTGTGATAGATTACTATCCTCCCATTCTTACATTGAGACATTCCTTTTGGCAGTTTACACTAGTTTACATGTAATACATAGATGTAAATCAATCAAGCAAACCCAGCGTTATAATGTAATTACCTGTAAATTTCAGTAACATATGTACTTAAATTATATACAGTTTAATTAAATCTGCTTGCATGCCTTATCTTACTAAACCACGAAGTTTTAAGCCAAGAATTGCAATCATGCAGACAAACCATTTACTAGTTCTTATTACCTGGTTAGCTAGGCGACAACATTAAACCTCTGAAGTAGCCGAGGCAGGAACACACTTATTGCGCAGGCACAATAAACTGGCAAAACCCATCTTTGCAATGCTTCTCGTTGTAAACGAAGACTTCAGCAGCCCTAGTGTTCCAGCTGCAAACATCTCATTAAACTAATGCATTCAGGGCAGAGCAGAAACTCGATTTGCCATGGCTACAACAGTGAATTTCCATTACGGTGACAGCTTAAACCACATCATGTCCGGAAACCAACCAACCAACCCTGTGCTTTCAGAAAAAAAACATATTACATGCTGAAAATGAAGTCTGAATGCGGCATATCGTCCTTCCTCTCAATCAGCTCAACACGGAAACGTACTGTCAAGAGAGACGAGAGAGAAAAAAAGCACATTTACAAAAAAATGTCAAATGAAGAAAACAAATGGAGAGCACAAGCCACACAAAAAATATCTGATTTGTGGCTCTGTCAAATGTTATGGATTCTGCATCCTTTATTTCCTTATGACTTGAGATAGAATAACACAGAATTCCAAATTATTGTTTTTTTTCCCCTCGCAACTCTCCCCTGTTGTTTTAATGTATGCTGAAGCATGCCGTTTCATGCTACTTGAAACACAATGGTTCTCAATCAGGCATTTTTCTAGTGTTACTCTTTCAGGCTACCCTATTTGGACCTCCTCCACTGTTTCCATGGAAACCACACTGAAAATGTCAAGTCAGCACTCCACCGTCTGTCACTAACACAACTTGCCCTCCCATTCACATATGGGAAGCTTAATGTGTGGCAACACATCTTCACACAGGCTCACACAACAGTGGGCAGCGCTACGGGGTTAAATGAGCGACAAGATTCCCTCGAAGGGGTCACGGAAAGTTGCCAGTCAAGCGGCCGCGCCCAGTGCCTGCCAGGTTGTCGCGTCCGAGTAGCCAAAATGGTGAGAATCAGGTCTTGAGCAGCAGCTGTTCCGCATGGGAGGAAAAACCCTTAATGCCGATTTAATATTGACCTTGTGAACTTTAACAGGAGCATTGTAGAGCTGCATATGGCACTACATATTTAACCATTCGCAAGGGCGGAGCACTTCCATCGGGGAAGTAAGGGGTTCTGTTACAATGTGATCTGTGAATGCAATGTTTGTAAAATATAATTTGACTGCAACCTTGCACCACGCCAAATAATGGCATTTAATCAATGTGTATTATCTTTTTAAATAAAGAAGGTAGTCTTATTACTATTACACTCAGGAAGATGGGTTGAATTATGTGACATTGGACCAAGTGTATTACTAACTTTTGACACCTGGTCTGAAGTGTACAGCATCCTGTGGCAGTGCTGCAGAAATTTAAAAAAAGTTAAGCCCAGGTCCTCCCAATTGTTTCCCCCGAAATGCCTTGTCACTTGAAGAACTCATGCTGGTGGGGGTAGGGTTCGACCCGTAGCCAGGCGAGCTATGGAGGACTTCAATCCAATGATCAATCTCTGTGCACACATGACATGTAGCATTCAACAACAAGAACTCTGTCTAATATTTTTCTCCTCCTCAGAGTAGGGGCTAACTGCAACGCAGACAACAACCTTGTATCCCACAGCCATTGTTGGCGGGGGGGGGGGGGGGGGGAGCAGAAAGAATAAATACAAAGATCAGTCAGCAAGTGGTAGCATCCAGCAGTATAACAGAATGATTAAATACAGGGAAATCAATGTCGGTGACTAATTGTATTGTGTGCAAATACAAGTGGCTTATTTGACAGAAAAGAAAAACAATGGGCGCGATTCTCCACCCCCCACGACGGGTCGGAGAATAGCGGGAGGGCCTTCCCGACATTTTTCCCGACCTCCCGCTATTCTCCTCCCCCCCCCCCCCCACGGCCGCCCCTCGACACGAATCGCTGCTCGCCATTTTTTACGGCGAACAGCGATTCTCCCCTATCCGATGGGCCGAGTTCCCAGGCCTTTACGGCCGTTTTCACGAACTCCAACACACCTGCTCTCACAGTTCGTGAAAACGGCCGCAAAGTGCCGTTCTGGAGAAACATGCCACCGATTGGCACAGCCGCACCACGGCCGTGCCAAGGGTGGCATGGGCCCGCGATCGGTGCCCACCGATCGCGGGCAGCGGGTCCGAACCCCGCGCGCTCTTTGTTCCTCCGCCGCCCCGCTGGATCAGTCCGCGGGGCGGCTGAGGGGCATAACGGCCCGCACATGCGTGGGTTTCACGCATATGCGTGATGACGTCATCCGCGCATGTGCGGATTGGAGCCGTCCAATCCGCGCATGCGCGAATGACGTCATCGTTTGCGTCAGCCGCCGTTAACCTTGGCGCGCGGGCTTAGCGAAGTTCGCTAAGCCTGCGATGCCGAGGTTCACGGGGCCCCGCTGCTAGCCCCGACCGGGGAGCAGAATCGGGTCCCGGGAGGGGGCGCGGAGGCTGCCGTGAAACACGGCCAGTTTCACGGCAGCCTTCACGACTCTCCGCGTTTGCGGAGAATCGCGCGCAATATAAGTGAAGGCACATTTTTAAAATTCATTTACGGGATGTGGGCGATGCTGGTTAGGCCAGCATTTATTGCCCATCCATAGTTGCCCTTCAGAAGGTGGTGGTGAGTTGCCTTCTTGAACTGCTACAGTGTTTGAGGTGTAGGTACACCCACTATGCTGTTACGGAGAGCATTCCAGGATGTTGCCTCAGCAACAGCGAAGGAATGGCGATATATTTCCAAGTCAGAGTGGTGAGTGACGTGGAGGGGAACCTCCAGTTGGTGGTGTTCCAAGGTATCTGCTACTCTTGTCCTTCTAGATGGTAGTGGTCATGGGTTTGGAAGGTGCTGTCTAAGGAACATTGGTGAGTTATTGCAGTTCATCTTGTAAATAGTACACACGGCTACCACTGTTCGTCGGTGGTGGAGGGTTTGAATGTTTGTGGAAGGGGGGGGCAATCAAGTGGGCTGGTTTATCTTGGCGTTGAGCTTCTTGCGTGTTGTTGGAGCTGCACTCATCTAGGCAAGTTGAGAGTATTCCATTACACTCCTGATTTGTGCATTGGAGATGGTGGACGCGCTTTGGGGAGTCAGGAGGTGAGTTACTCGCCGTAGGATACCTAGCCTTTGACCTGCCCTGGTAGCCATAGTATTTACATGGCAAGTCCAGTTCAGTTTCTGATCAATGGTAACCCCCAGGATGTTTATTGTGGGAGATTCAGCGATAGTAATGCCATTGAATGTCAAGGGGCGATGGTTAGATTCTCTCTTGTAGGAGATGGTCATTGCCTGGCACTTGTGTGGCACAAATATTACTTGCCACTTGTCAGCCCAAACCTGGATATTGTCCAAGTCTTGCTGCATTTGGACATGGAGGGCGCAATTCTCCGAAATGGAGACAGAGTGTTTGCATCATCATGAACGTCGTCGCGTTTCACGATGGTGTGAAATGGGGGTGGGCACTATTGATTCTGACTCTATGTATGAGTTGGAAGGGGAGGCACAGTCCACTTTCGATGTACCTGCATTCTTCTTCATCCTCTTTATCGAAATGAGAAAAAACAACACATTTAAAATAACAGAAAAATCAGCAAACGACGGGGGGGGGGGGAGAGAGAGAAATAAGCATCTAAAAACTTTGCACTATTGGTTGTCTCTTTAAATTGCTTAGTGTTGCGAAGCACAGTCCAGCAACTCTGGATCCTCAGTTTATATGGGAGAAATTAAGCAGCTGCATTACTTCTGGCATCAAGACTACAAAATAATATTTTTTCCCCACATAACAATATTATAATGGAGCTGTCACTTATCATTGGATGAAATTTCAGTCACCAGGAATTATCCCATTTGGAAATTTCCAGATGCCAAATGTGTGGCAATCCAGCATCACAGATCTCTGTCCATTTTCAACTGCATTATGCCCAGTGTAGGCCAATTTATGAGCCATAATGGAGACCAAAATTGACCCCCATGGCTCTTTTTTTAGTACACTTTATGTTCTGATTGACACAGACAGACAGTTACTGCAGAGAAATGATGGAAGCGCAATCCAACCAGAGAGTGCATAAAGTTCAACCCTCGGAATTTTTCACACAGTGAATCTTAATCTCACCCTGGTGCATGGGCACAGGCAGAAGAGTATTTAATTTGGTGTGTGTCCCCAGACAAAAGGATAACATGGAGCTAGGAAAGCTGATGACTTTGATTCCACACCCTGTAAATCATACCGGACATTAGGCGAGTGAGTTTTGTGCTCCTGTCCTTTTTGTGCAGGTTGTGTGGAAGGATCAAGTGTCAAGTTGAACCCGCACAGACTGTGAGAGGTGAGCCTAGATCTGGGGAAGATTGATGGGTCTCAGTTTGGTCCACATCACCTGAGAGAGGAAAACCCAGACAGGGTGAGAATTATTTAAACTGCATCAAGAAGGAACAAATAGTACATTAGGGAGTGATCTGGAGATTGATTCAAGACCATGGTTGAGTTGTCGGATGGTGACAACCAGACAACAGTTGCTCACCCAGAGGTAAAAAGGGAGATGGGATTTGAGATTGCTTTGGCCTTCATAGTTCTCAAATATGTCTGAAGCGATCGACTGAAGTATTTATTTTTGATAAAGTCAATTAAAAAAGTTGTTTCTAATGGCAGAAGAACGAGTAACCATAAAGACTATTTAAGGTAAGGAGCAAAGAACCAGAGGCGAGATGAAGAAATAAAATTATTCAGCGAAGGTGAGGAGGTAATATCTATTACCAGTGTCTTGTGCTTAAACAAAGGAGACTACAATGGGATGAGGGAGGAGTTGGCAAACGTAGACTGGGAGCAAAGACTTTATGGTGGGACAAATGAGGAACACTGGAGGACTTTAAAGCAATTTTTGACAGTGCTCAGCAAAAGTATATACCAGTGAAAAGGAAGGACTAGGAAAAGGGATAATCAGGCATGGATATCTAAGGAAATAAAAGAGGGTATCGAATTGAAAGAAAATGCATACAAAGTGGCAAAGATTAGTGGGAAACTAGAGGATTGGGAAATCTTTAACGGCCAACAGAAAGCCACAGAAAAAGCTATAAAGAAAAGTAAGGTAGATGATGAGAGTAAAGTAGCTCAGAATATAAAAACAGATAGTAAAGGTTTATACAAATATATAAAAGAATGGCTAAGGTAAACAATGGTCCTTTAGAGGATGAGGATGGAGATTTGATAATGGGAAATGAGGATATGGCTCAGGCACTGAACAGGTATTTTGTGTCGGTCTTCACAGTGGAAGACCCAAATAACATGCCAATAATTGATGGCAAGGAGGCTATGGCAGGTGAGGATCTAGACACAATCATTATCACTAAGGAGGTAGTGGCGGGCAAGCTAATGGGGCTAAAGGTAGACAAGTCTCCTGGCCCTGATGGAATGCATCCCAGGATACCAAAAGAGATGGCAGGGGAAATAGCAAATACAATTGTGGTAATTTACCAACATTCGCTGGACTCTGGGGCGGTTGCGATAGATTGGAAAACAGTAAATATGAAACCACTGTTTAAAAAAGGAGGTAGACAAAAGGCAGCTAACTATAGGCCAGTTAGCTTAACTTCTGTAATGGAGAAAATGCTCGAATCTATCATGAAGGTAGAAATAGCGAGCCATCTGGTTAGATATTGTCCCATTGGGCAGATGCAGCATGGGTTCATGAAAGGCAAGTCATGTTTAACTAATTTACTGGAATTCTTTGAGGACTTTACGAGTGCGGTGGACAATGGGGAACAGGTGGATGTGGGTGTACCTGGATTTCCAGAAGGCATTCGACAAGGTGCGCACCAAAGGCTGCTGCAAAAGATAAAGGTGCACAGAGTTACAGGTAATGTATTAGCATGAATAGAGGATTTATTAACTAACAGAAAGCAAAGAGTGGGCATAAATGGGTGTTTCTGTTTGTACACAAATTGCAAAAAGTTGGTTTGCAGGTGCAGCAAGTAATTAAGAAGACAAATGGAATTTTGTTCTTCATTACTAGAGGGATGGCATTAAAAAATCGGGAGGTTATGTTGCAGCTGTATAGGGTGCTGATGAGGCCACACTTGGAGTACCGTGTACAGTTTTGGTCTCCTTACTTGAGAAAGAATGTACTGGCACTGGAGGGGGTGCAGAGGAGATTCACTAGGTTGATTCTGGAGTTGAGAGGATTGTCTTATGAGGAGACACTGAGTAAACTGGGACTATGCTCATTGGAATTTAGAAGAATGAGGGGGGAATCTTATAGAAACAGATAAAATTATGAAGGGAATAGTTAAGATAGAAGCAGGGAGGTTGTTTCCACTGGCAAGTGAAACTAGAACTAGGGGGCATAGTCTCAAAATAAAGGGGGAGAAGATTTAAGACTGAGTTGAGGAGGGACTTCACCAAAAGGGTTGTGAATCTGTGAAGGTCCCTGCCCACTGAAGCAGTCGAGGCTACCTTGTTGGGTGTTTTTAAGGCAAAGAGCGATAGATTTTTGAACAGTAAAAGAATTAAGGGTTATGGTGAGCAGGCGGGTAAGTGGAGCTGAGTCCACAAAAAGATCAGCCATGGTATTATTGAATGACGGAGCAGGCTCGAGGGGCCCGATGGTCTACTCCTGCTCTAGTTCTTATGTTCTTATGAGTGATAATAATAATAATAATTTTATTAGTGTCATAAGTAGGCTTCCATAAACATTGCAATGAAGTTACTGTGAAAAGCCCCTAGCCACCACACTCCGGCGCCTATTCGGGTACACTGAGAGAAAATTCAGAATGTCCAATTCACCTAACAAGCACGTCTTTCGGGAATTGTGGGAGGAAACCGGAGCACCCGGAGAAAACCCATGCAGACACGGAGAGAATGTGCAGACTCCACGCAGACAGTGACTCAAGCCGGGAATCAAGCCCAGGTCCCTGGCGCTGTGAAGCAACAGTGCTAATCACTGTGCTACCGTTCCACCTAGATGATCTGGAATGGACTGCCTGAAATGGTACAGGTAGATTCAGTTACAATTTTCAAAAGGGATTGCAATAAATATTTTAAAAATAATTTTTTCCTGGACTGTAGGGAAAGAGCAAGGGATTAGGAATAATTGGATAACTCTTTACATGAACCAAAACAGGCACAGTGGGCCAAATGGCCTCCTTCTGCATTGCTATATGTGAAGAAGGCTAGAGGCCTGGAAACAGCTTGCCCATTCTACTCGAGAACACTGCGTGGACGGGAAGGATGTAAAAGCAAAGGTGAAAATGTAAATCAGAGATGGACAAAATGGAATAGAATGAAATTGTTTACCTCTCCTTTAGCAACTTCCCCTTTGGCTAAACCTTTTTGAGTTAGATGCGGTTCAGGAACAGAGATCGCTGAAGTCGAGGGCATATTGGCAAACTGTTAAACTAAAAAAAATCAGCTGGGTTCCTAGACTGGCAACTTCCTCAGAGATGCTCCTGCTCAAATTCTGAAAGGTTTTGAAAAGCGAAATAAGAAAAGCTATTTCTACTGATCTTTACCAAAAGAATGAAGGGAGATGTTGAGATATTTTTAAATATACAATGCAGTGGGGTTATTAAGACATGTGGACTAATTATGGAAACAGGGGTGGAAGCAGAATCTACAAAAGCTTTTGAAATACAAGCGGGACGCAAATTTGAAAAAGCAAAACATAAGCTGGCAGAGCCTCCTTCTGTAAGATTCTATCATTGTCAAATCATTTAAAATCCGTGCAAGACATGCGCAAAGGAATACTATGCATTTTCATATTTATCACAGCAAGCAGAAGCTCAATCAATAAAAAATAATCAGATCTTGCGCTACAGAACATCCTGGCTGAAAATTGCGAGAGATAAAAATCAATTGCTACATTACGAATGTTTCGACAGTGAAGGTTGCTCATTTTATAATTTGCTTTTGATAAATTCAAATTCAATGTTCTTTCACTTAAAAAACTATGCTATTTTTAAATGTTCTACCGGATACCATGGTTCCCAATTAGTACCCATTAGTCAATAATTCAGAAGCACTTTAGGCCTGTGAACACATTCACCAGAAATTAAATTAAAACCGCATCCAACTCAAGCCTTTGAAGATTCTTTTGGAAATGGAAGGATATTTCCTCCCTCGTTTAAGTCCTTGTTGGCCTTCCTCCCATCTGCACCTTTTGACGGAGAATTAGTACAAGTCTTCTGGCTAAGGCTATGCCAAACCGTAGATGTATCAAATCTTATCCAGGGGAGCAACCTCCATGTAATATTTCCTTTAGTTTTCTGCCAGATACTGTTCTCCACTGGAAAGGCAATTGTGTGAGAACAACAGGTAGAATGCCTTAGTTTCAGCATATTTAGCTGGCCTATCAACACAGAATGAAATACAAACCTTTCATCATGTTTCAGAGGAGGTTAAATGTAAAGGGCTACTTCCCAATGCATTAGCCAGAACCATAAAATTTTAAGTGAAAGAAAAATAATAGCTTTCTCTTATTCAGTCAGAACGCCAAACATACTGAACGGGATTTTCTATCCCGAGACACCCGGAATGTGTTCCCTAATGGGACGGAGAATTGGGCAGTGGCGCCCGGATGCGATGCTCCAATCCCCTGCTGGCAGCATGAATGATGCCCAGGGTGCGCATCAGCGGGGGATGTAAATATTTAGCAGGCCTGGCATAACGGTTGCACCCTTGTCCACCCCAGGTACCGCGATGCCAAGTGATTGATAGCTTGTAAAAGCCATTGCAACTTTGATTCATTCATATTCTTTCATACTTTAGTGGCCAAAGTGGTGAAACCCCAATGTTTGTAAACATTGACCACAGCAAAGAGATGTAAGTGCATTTCAAGCACTAAGTGCATTCCAATCACTCAAGCGTGATTTCACTGCACTTGCCTCTTTTTGATGTGGTCTCCAGTTCTTCCGAATCCCCCTCCTGACACCACGCATCTCAAGGGAAGTGGCAGATGTGTAGCAAGGAAATACCGACACGTCAGCTGGGACCCTCTGGCTGCAGGCCCCCCAGAGGACGACCTCCAAGGGCATCAAAGGCCAAAGAGAGCGGAAAGCAGCAGGCTGCCTCCACCTCTGATGTGCATCCTGGGGTCATACCTAGTCGTAGCACTGGACCACGTAAGATCAGGAAGAGTGAGGAGCACTGTGTGGCACTGATGAGGTCACTATATGTAGCTAGGGGGAATGGAAATCTGCCACATTAAAATGTTCACTATTAAAACATGTCATACCTGATACATGTGAAGCTTCTGTTATGTTAATCTTCACAGCGTGCCTGACCACACATTCACCCCATCTTCCCCCCAGCCTGCCACTCCTGGCTCAGTGGCCATAAATCAAAAGACCCAATGCAGCATCTGTCATGATGATGGGTGTGAGCCACTGTTAGCAGAAAGGTGGGAATCAGACTTTAACAGATCCTGAGGAGCACCAGAAATTTCCTCATAGCAAGTAATCATCAATCTCCTGCCTTGCCTAATGACCAGCTGACAGTGCCAACATAGGCCCATCACCCTGCGTGGTGTTATATAGATCGTTGGAGGAGGCAACAGGGTGGTCTGGGAGGGGGTGATGTGACTGGGGAAGGGGTTGGGGGGAAATGGGGTGGATTAGGAAGGAATGGAGGGAAATTGGGGTGGGGGGAATGGGGGACGTTGAGCTGATGGACACAGCCCGAGGAGAACCTGGAGGCGATGAGGGCATCCTGGTCCTCCTGGTATGTTGGACACTTGCCACAGCCTGTCCTCCACCCTCCGGCTTCTCCTTGGGGTCCTCCTCCAGCCCCTCCTGGTCTGCCTCCTCCTCAGACGAAGCCACATGTCACTCTGCCACCTCCTCCTCGAGCATGATGCCCCGTTGCTGTGCATAGGAGAGCACCATAAAGCAAGAGAGCCTCTGGGTGTTGTACTGCAGGGAACCGCCAGAATGGTCCAGATATGGCCTCATTGCTCGCAGGGCATCATGCATGCCATCAATTACCCCCTGTCTGGGTGATGCCAGCAATGGCAGTGAAACCTACAGTGTAGGCACCTTGGTGGGGCTAGACCAGGCCAAAGGTGATATAGTCTAATGCCCGAGCATTCAGAGCATCCGTCACTTCCCCGGATGCATCTCTGGGCGGGTGACTGCAAGATGCCACACAGGTCCCACTTGAGCTCTGGAATGACCCAGTGGCACAGAGGTTTAGGGCTGCAGTGATCTTCACAGCCACCGGGAGCGGGTGTCCTCCTCCATGGATGTCATGTTCACGAGAGCGTGGCACAGGTGCCGCATTCTATCCCTGTTGAGACGCAGTATTCTGCAGCATTTGCTGCCTGTCAGCTCATGGAAGGACCAATGATGCCTGAACACCTTGGGCCATCGCTGGCCTCCCCTTCTGGCCCCCTCCTCAGCTTGATAGGCGGCAAGGTCTTCAGGGTGTGCGGCGGTGCCTTGCACGTGTGGCTCCGCATCCAGCCTGTGTTGGCATTTCTGCTTTCTATGGTGTCTGCCCTCCTCAGCTGCCAGAAACACAGCAAATGCTTCACGGGGCCCACACCAGCAAACAGTTTTTTACCTGGAAGGAATTGGAGAAGGAGAGAGACTGACAATCAGTTAGTGCTCCCATCCTGGAACCATTAAATCCCCCAGGCCTCCCCCACCCTTACCATGACTGTCTCGCCTTCTCTCAGAGTGCCATCCAGTGAGCCAGTTATGCTGGCAAACCTTGCTCTGCACATCCGCCACTGGCCACATCAGGAGGCCCTAGACCCTAAACTTCTGCCGGGAACATTAGGGAGGTTGTGCTCATAAGAACTAGGAGCAGGAGTAGGCCACCTGGCCCGTCGAGCCTGCTCCGCTAGTCAATGAGATCATGGCTGATCTTTTGCGGGCTCAGCTCCACTTTCCGGCTCGAACACCATAACCCTTAATCCCTTTATTCTTCAAAAAACTATCTATCTTTACCTTAAAAACATTTAATGAAGGAGCCTCAA
This sequence comes from Scyliorhinus canicula, assembly GCF_902713615.1. Lineage (NCBI taxonomy): Eukaryota > Metazoa > Chordata > Chondrichthyes > Carcharhiniformes > Scyliorhinidae > Scyliorhinus > Scyliorhinus canicula. Next base: position 41,233,195 of record NC_052151.1, on the reverse strand, counting down.
CTGCTTCACTGGCCAGAGAATTCCATAGATTCACAACCCTTTGGGTGAAGAAGTTTCTCCTAAACCCAGTCCTAAATTTACTTCCCCTTATTTTGAGGCTATGCCACCTAGTTCTGCTTTCACCCACCAGTGGAAACAACCTGCCCGCATCTATCCTATCCATTCCCTTCATAATTTTATATGTTTCCATAAGATCCCCCCTCATCATTCTAAATTCCAACAAGTACAGTCCCAGTCTACTCAACCGCTCCTTGTAATCCAACCCCCTCAGCTCTGGGATTAACCTAGTGAATCTCTTCTGCACACCCTCCAGCACCAGTACATCCTTTCTCAGGTAAGGAGACCAAAACTGAACACAATACTCCAGGTGTGGCCTCACTAACACCTTATACAATTGCAGCATAACCTCCCTAGTCTTAAACTCCATCCCTCCAGCAATGAAGGACAAAATTCCATTTGCCTTCTTAATCACCTATTGCACCTGTAAACCAACATTTTGCGACTCATGCACTAGGACACCCAGGTCTCTCTGCGCAGCAGCATGTTTTAATATTTTATCATTTAAATAATAATCCCTTTTGCTGTTATTCCTACCAAAATGGATAACCTCACATCTGTCAACATTGTATTCCATCTGCCAGACCCTAGCCCATTCACTTAACCTATCCAAATCCCTCTGCAGACTTCCAGTATCCTCTGTATGTTTTGCTTTACCACTCATCTTAGTGTCGTCTGCAAACTTGGAAAAATTGCACTTGGTCCCCAACTCCAAATCATCTATGTAAATTGTGAACAATTGTGGGCCCAACACAGATATCCCTGAGGGACACCACTAGCTACTGATTGCCAACCAGAGAAACACAAATTAATCCCCACTCTTTGCTTTCTATTAATTAACCAATCCTCTATCTATGCTACTACTTTACCCTTAACACCATGCATCTTTATCTTATGCAGCAACCTTTTGTGTGACACCTTGTCAAAGGCTTTCTTCAAATCCACATCCATTGGCTCCCCGTTATCTACCACACTGGTAATGTCCTCAAAAAATTCCACTAAATTAGTTAGGCATGACCTGCCCTTTATGAACCCATGCTGCGTCTGTCCAATGGGACAATTTCTCTCCAGATGCCTCGCTATTTCTTCCTTGATGATAGATTCCAGCATCTTCCCTCCTACCGAAGTTAAGCTAACTGGCCTATAATTACCCGCTCTCTGCCTCCCTCCTTTTTTAAACAGTGGTGTCACGTTTGCTAATTTCCAATCCGCCGGGACCACCCCAGAGTCTAGTGAATTTTGGTAAATATCAGTGGAGGGCTCAGCTGCCCTCCACTCATCCAGACACCTACCCTTTGGCCGTGAGAGGATCTGCAGTGAAGCCCTGCTCTCCAGTGTTTAATTGTTGGCAGCTGCCTCTATGGTGCTAGAGTACAGGCACGCTCTTCAGGCATCAAAGGTTGGTAGACATGCAGTGCACTAATCATCCTCTCAGGCATGGCACCTGTGCTTTCAGGGATGAGTGTGAACTGCTCTCTCAACTAACAAGTCTAATCCCTCATTTGAAATAGCCTTCAGCTGTGGAGCTAGAGTGTGGTGACATTCAAAGGGGGTGAAATTGACTTTCATGAGAGAAGCTGCAACGTGGTTTTGTCCTGGGAGAGTTTGATAGGACAGAAAGGCTGCAGCTGTATTGCCCCTGTTATAGATCTCCCCTCCCCCCCCCCACCCCGTCCCGTCCCGTGCCCATGGCCTCGGGGCAGCCCCAACCTGGACCCATCCAGCCCTAAACAACTCCAACTCCCCTGAAGGCCACCCCCCCTCGCCACCCAAGCCTTTGAGCTGCCCATGGAAATGTCCACTGACCTCCCCACTTCCCCTCAGTAGCTATTGAGCCAGCTTCACGTTTTTGAAAAGGAGTACTAAATGACGCCCAGATGACCTCCCGCTGGGGAGTTGGGTAATTCCCAGGGAGGCCGCTGCATTCGTATTCAATCTCGTTAATAAGATTGAACTGTATGTAAATTAGAGTTAATGATATTCTCGTCATTTTTGGGTGAGATACAGAAAGTTGCATTGGGAGCGGGCCTGGTGAATCGCAAAATGGTTCATGTCTAGCACGAATCTCGCTTTTGCCCTCTCCCGGTATTCACCTGACATGCCTAGATACACACCGGGCGCAATGCGGTCGCTAATTGTACCCGATATCTGTAATCTATTGTTCATTCTTTTGGGACCTACACTATTGGGTGTCACATAAGCACAGTGGTTAGCACTGTTGCGTGAAGCCCCAGGGACCCGGGTTCAATTGCCGGCTTGGGTTACTGTCTGTGTGGAGTCTGCACGTTCTCCCCATGTCTGCGTGGGTTTCCTCCGGGTGCTCCGGTTTCCCCACAAGTCCCGAACGACTTGCTGTTAGGTGAATTGGACATTCTGAATTCTCCCTCTGTGTACCCGAACAGGCACCGGAGTGTGGGGACTAGAGGCTTTTCACAGTAACTTCATTGCACTGTTAATGTAAGCCTACTTACATTAACCGGGTGCTCCGTTTTCCTCCCATAGTCCAAAGATGTGCGGATTAGGTGGATTGGCCATGCTAAATTGCCCGTAGTGTCCTAAAAGGTAAGGTTAAGGGGGGGGGGGGGGGGGGGGGGGGGGGGGGGGGGGTTGCTGGGTTACGGGTATAGGGTGGATATGTGGGTTTGAGTAGGGTGATCATTGCTCGGCACAACATCGAGGGCCGGAGGGCCTGTTCTGTGCTGTACTGTTCTATGTTCTATGTACTTGTGACACTAATAAATTTTATTATTATTATTAGTTCTGGTGTTACCTGTCCTGTTTGATTTAACCATCACCATGTACATAACTGCTGATAGACATCTTGTATCACCTGCCCTCCTGCCCTGAGATTTATTACAATGTATTCTCAGTAATTTTTCATCAAACACATTGACTTAATCAGCTGTTTGAACTGAATAAGTCAAGGAGAAAGAAAACAAAACAACTGGCCCTGTAGGATAGATTGTGGTTCTTTAAATCTCTGTGGAAACTGTCAGGGGTATCTGTTAGCTGGCACTCAAAGAGAGAATCATATAGAAATTAGATTCTTGCATTTTAAAACTAATCTAAGCCATAAGGATCTTGTAGACCACGCATAATCCACCACAACTTTTGACGACTTGCAGTGCAGACTGGATTGGCAAGTGGATCGTGTACTGCCTACAACTGAAAAGGGGCTAAAATGAGAGTTCTAGTTCCCTCCCTCACCGGGTCTTATCTTTAGCTCGCTGTGAGAACCAACATGCAAAGCGTGGTTTGAAACTGCATCGAATAACATCAAGCTCCAGAAGACGTTGAAAAGTGACCAACCAACCAGTGTGAGGATCAGACAGGCAGCCAAAAACCCACTGGTATTTACAACATGTTCAATATCTTCAGATTCGTTAGTGGGAAGTGAAACTTTAATGCATGAGCAACTTTAACAACTACCATCCAGCTACGTGTAGAAGAAAATCCGACCAGTAAACTAGTCTGGGGCAAATTGTAAGGAATTGTTTTTGGGGGTGTAGGGAGAGGATGGTGATGACGGAACAAGCCTATGGCTTGACTGATTATTCTCTGTACAAATGATTTCAGTGTGATTTTTGAGAATGAAAAAAAAACTTCCCAGCATTATGGAACTATTGCCAGCGTCACAAATATATATTATTCTTAACTGCCTGAAATGCGGGTCTTTATAGAATTTAATACTTAGCATCACAGTAAATATCATTTTATGTTCTTATTTTATGCTCTGCCCCAGCAATTTTTCAGAAAGAAGTTTTTAACAATGTGCTTCTTCCCCATGGGTTTAATAAGTAGATCAGCATATCTAAGGAAGTCTTCTGTAACCAGCAATCAGCTGCTACAGCCTTCTGCATAGTGCCAGAACTGACGTCAAAGAACCGAAGCATAAAAACCTGCTCAGAGCTCTCTAAATAGCTTTGTTCTTTAATTATATAACTACTATGCAGGAACATGGGTTTGCATTAATGCAGTGAGTAGAGGGGACTGCCTTTGATGCTGTAAACTAAGAGAAGGCAGGAGTTAAATATGCGCTAGGCCACAGTTTCATTTGCGTTAACTTTGACAAAAAGTGTGGACGCGCCAGAAACAAGACAATAAATACAAACCCGTGGCGTGTGAAAAACTATCAAGCGTTGGTTAACGCCAATCAAAAGCAAACCCATGCATTATTTAATGGAGGAAGGGGAAAATAAGCAACCTAAATCAGTCCTGAATATTGTCATGTGTATGGCTGTATGAATATTGATACATGGCTGCATGTATCTCTGAAAGGATCCATGAGGCTTTCAAATGAGGCACAGTTCTTTGAAAAACTGGCTTGTCGCTGGTTATGTGTTTCAGCCACAGCTGATGGCCATTTTACCAACTTCATGTCTCAGCAGGGGAGAGAAATAAAGCAAATGGGTGAATCAAGGTCTTGGTAAGACCATAAGACATAGGAGCAGAAGTAGACCATTCAGCCCATCGAGTCTGCTGCGCCATTCAAGAGATCATGACTGATCTGATGTAATAATCCTCAACTTCACTTTCCCGCCTTATCCCTATAACCCTTGATTCCCTTACTGATTACTGGGGCAGGATTCACAGACCCCCCCCCCCCCCCCCCCCCCCCGGCCGGGTCGGAGAATCGCTGGGGGGGGGGGGGGGGGGGGGGGGGGCGTGAATCCCGCCCCCACCCGGCTGCCGAATTCTAAGGCGCCGGAGATTTGGCGGGGGCGGGAATCGCGCCGCGCCGGTCGTCGGGCTCCCCCCCGGCGATTCTTCGACCCGCGATGGGCCGAAGACCCGCTCGTTCTGTGCAGGTCCCGCCAGCGTAAATTGGACTAGGTCCCTTACCAGCGGGACCTGGCGGTGTGGGCGGACTCCGGGGTCCTGGGGGGGCGCGGGGCGATCTGGCCCTGGGGGGGTGCCCTCACGGTGGCCTGGCCCACGATTGGGGCCCCCCAATCCGCGGGCGGGCCTGTGCCATGGGGGCACTATTTTCCTACGCACTGGCCATGTAGGCGATGGCTGGCGCGAAGGTGAACCCCCCCTGCACATGCACGAGGATGACGTCAGCAGCCGCTGATGCTCCCACGCATGCGCGGACCCACGGCAGCTGGCGGAGTCCCTTCCACGCCGGCCGGCGGGGCGCAGACCATTCTGCCGCCGGCCTAGCCCCTGAAGGTGCAGGGGATTCCACACCTTTGGGGCAGTCCGACGCCAGAGTGGTTCACGTCACTCCGTCCCACCGGGACCCCCTGCCCTGCCGGGTACGGGAGAATCCCGCCCTGATTCTTGGAAGATTTGTACCAGTGCATCCACTATCTCTGCAGCTATTTCCATTCATACCTGTGATGCAACCATCAGGTCCAGGGGACCTATCAGCCTTCAGCCCCATTAATTTACCTAGTACTTGTTCTCCAGTGATAATTATTGTATTTATTTCCTCCTATCTCCCTGTTGCCTCTTGATTATTTAGTATTTTTGGAATGTTATTAATGTCTTCTACCCATGAATTTTGACAGAAAGTTTATTTATCTCCTGTGCCATTTCCTGGTTCCCATTATTATTTCCCAATTCTTGTTCTCTAAAAGGCATATGTTCACTTTGGTCTTAACGTCCTTGGTTATCTATGGTTGATTTATCCCCTTCCTAGAATTCCTCTTCCTCACTGGCATTATACCTTTGTTGTGAGTCATGAATTATTTTCACAAACGTTTGCCATTGCTAGTCTTTTCTGTTAAATGCCTTTCCTAGTCCACTCCAGCCAATTCTGCCCTCATTCCTTTGTATCTACCCTTATTTAAGTTCAGCACAGTTGTTTCTGACCCCAGGTTTTTCACTCTCAAACTGAACGCTAAATTCTACCATGTTATGGTCACTGTTTCCCAAGGGATCTTTTACTCTGACAATGTTTATTAAACCTGCCTCATTACACAATACCAGATCCTAAATGGCCTGGTCACTGGTTGGATCATGACATTTTGTTCTTGGTGGAACAAATATTTGGGGTGGCAAAGCAATGTTAACAATGGAAGGTTTTGAATATGTGTAAAATGTCGACCATATTACAAAAGTATGGATACAATTCTTATGAATAGGCATCTCACCAAGGATTTGAATGAGGAACAGCAATAAACCATGAAAGACCAGGATAATGCAGCACAAAGACATCAGCAGTAAAACAGTCTTTGCATCTGGTAACGCTGGACTCTATGGGCGGGATTCTCCGACTACCCGCCGGACCGGAGAATCGCCGGGGGGCAGCCTGAATCCCGCCTCGCCGCCCCGACGCCGGCTGCCGGATTGTCCGGCGCCAATTTTTCGGCGGGGGCAGGAATCGCGTCGCGCCGATCGGGGGTCATTGGCAGTGGCCCCTCCCGGTGATACTCGGCTCCGTGATGGGCCGAGTGGCCGCCCGTTTTCGGCCAGTCCCACCGCCGTAAATCTGTGGGGGGTGGCCCGCGCCAGCCGCTGTAACGGTCCGCCATGGCCGGTGTGGAGAAGAACCCCCTGCCATGCGCTGGGATCACGCCAGAACACGCTGGAGGATTCCGCACCTTCCGGGCGGCCTGACTCCGGAGTGCTTCACGCCAGTCCTCAGTGCCGGTACAGCCCGCCCCGCCGGATAGCGGAGAATCCCGGCCCATATCTTCTATTTTCGGACAAGTTATGCTTCGTTTTGTGCACGTCAGACAAGATATACTAATGTTTAAATAATTACTTTCACTATTTCAGTGCACACGACTTGTGTATTTACTGTGTTTGTTCTCTTGCATTTGTCCGTTCTGATCCTTGAGCTTCTCTGCACCAACCTTTTTGATGTGCCCTACTCCTAGATGCTTACCTCGCTGATGTGTTGGTTGGCTGTGTAGTTAAAGGTTGCACTGCATGGCAAACAGAACGTCAGCAAGTTGTAGTCCTGACCAGCATTGCTCTTCCTGTTTCAATGCTTACTTTCTTTTCCTGCAGTGGGGAATGGGACAGTTCAGCGCCGATGTTTCAGCGCCGACGTTTCAGCGCCGCCGTTTCAGCGCCAGGACGTTTCAGCACCAAATATTTCAGCGCCAAATACTTCAGCGCCAGAACGTTTCAGCGCTCATTCATTCAGAAATCATTCTTGAGTATGGTCACAGGTATGACACAGGTATACCAGCTTTTACACTTAGTTATTTGGTCGTTTCATCGTTCTAACTGTCTTTAGATTTTGTTGGAGTTTCCTAATCGCCGAGGAGCAGGCAGACGAAGTCCTTTATTTCCTACCGAGATGTGGAATATGTATCAAAGAACATTAGATGGGGATGACAGAACAAATAACTATGCTGAGGCGGCCAACAGGAGATTGAAAAGTGAACTGTTAATGTCACTCCCAACTATCTGGATGTTCATTGATGTCCCTAAGCATGTTCAAAAGGGAAGAGACGAGCACTTCGAGAAACTTTTAGCTGGCAATGAACCTCAATTAAAATTACTTAAATATAGAAAAGCTGATGAGAGGATATTGAAAATTGTTTCCGAATATGGCAGCAGGAATGAAATTGACTACCTTCGTTCAATAGGGCACAATTTAACAAACTAAATGCGTTTTTTCCAATGAATATCCAATGAATGTCCAATGAACTTTCTTTTTAATGATTGCTTTTATGAGCTTACAGATTTGTAAATTGTTTTAATGTACTGTTTTTGGATCTTTATAAGTGGATCTTTTACAATAAAAACATTTTGTTAACACTTGAGTTTTATTTCATTTTATGAACTTACAGATTTGTAAATTGCTTAGTGCCAAAAAAAATTCTGTCATAGCTATATGACAACATTGGAGAATTGTTTTTTTCTGGCACTGAAATGTCTTGGCGCTGAAACGGCGGCGCTGAAACAGCTGCGCTGAAACGGCGGCGCTGAAACAGCTGCGCTGAAACGGCGGCGCTGAAACGGCGGCGCTGAAACGTCGGCGCTGAAACGTACCGCACCCCCTGCAGTGAGCAGGAACTCATTGCTTTTGGATGTGGCATCCATGGTCACTGATATAGGACAATGTCTTGGCACAATCAATTGTGATTGCAGCCATCAAGAACATACCTTCTCAAAGTCTATTGTCCTGCGTGAGCAGAAAACACTTGCTATCTATGAGGGCTCGTAATCTCTCACTGTGGTTCTTGATTCAGTTTCCTGCAGTTTGGACCCCAAATGCCCACAGCAGCAATGGAAACATTTGCAAGAGATGTTCCTAATGTGATGTCTGTGGTCCACAGAACGGAAAGCATCACTACTGCTGCTCTCTGCTCAATGACAGACTCCGGTTCGTCAAATACAAGCAGACCACCAGGCACTGACATGGAGACAGCCAACTGCTCAACACAACCAATGTGTTGTAACATGCTCCATTGGAAAGCAGGTTCACTAAGCTCCAGGTCTAGGCAGTTACGGAGCGGCAGTTCGCATATTGGACTGCTGCTCTTAACTTGTTCATTCATCAGCCCACTATTGTGCCACACTTTCCTCACCAGGAAGCGCTTCTCCCTCTGCTTCCTCTTCACATGACTATTCACTTGTCACTAAATTCCTCTATTCGTATTGCTCAATTCATGTGTGTTGTGAAGGATGATTCTCTGATGATTGTTCCTCTGTAGCTGTGCACTGAATGTCACTGTGTCCTCCTTGATCTGTGAAAACAGCAGATGGGACATTATGAGCACATCAGCATGCTTATCCATTTAGGTATTGCATCGTCATTACATGAGCCATTAAGAATTGGGCAGTGTGTCTGAACATGTTGATATAACTTATGGTGCAATTTGTTGAATATACACACCACTTGATCGACACAATCATTCAAGACACTCAGATATTTGACTGCCCCTTCCTAAAAATCACAAAATTCTCACTTCCCAATCAGTTAAAGTCGACACTGAGGGAATCCACTACTTATCTTAGAATCATAGAATTTACAGTGCAGAAGGAGGCCATTCGGCCCATTGAGTCTGCACCGGCCCTTGGAAAGAGCACCCTTCCCAAGCCCACACCTCCACCCTATCCCTGTAACCCCACCTACCCTTTTTTGGACACTAGGGGCAATTTAGCATAGCCAATCCACCTAAACGTGTTCCATTCCTTGGCCTCCTAATGTGGGTGAATTAGCAGGTTCATGTGGAATAAAGATCAGTTGGGCCAATTTCTGTGCTGTGGACTTGTAATTCTGTGAATCTTACTCCAGACCTCCTGCCTGGTGGACACAGTCACAACAGCCAACCCCAAGATCAAATGCAGCTTTCTTCCAGTGCACACGTTCAGTCCACCCACCAGAAGAAAGGATTCTCACACTTCTGTGCGGCGCGGTCTATAAGGACCTCATCATGTTGATTCAGTGAAACAAATTTTAGGATGGTATTACTAAGCTACTCCTCCAAAACATGATGCACTCCACAGCTGCAGTCCAATTTACTCCAATCACAGGAGAACACAAACTTGCGGCCCCTCTGCAAATGTTTCTACTTCCCAAAGCGATCACCTCTGACTCATGGTTTGCACCCGAAATGTTCAACTGCTAAAACCTCATTCTCATCCATGATCATCCTGGAGAGCAAGGATAACTTCTGGCTTCTGTTCTCCATTACCAACCATCTCCTCAAATTCCTCTTCCTTCCGGGGTGGCACGGTGGCACAGTGGTTAGCACTACTGCCTCTCAGCTCCAGGGTCCCAGGTTCAATTTCACCCTCAGGTGACTGACCGTATGGAGTTTGCACTTTCTTCCCGTGTGTGCGTAGGTTTCCTCCGGGTGCTCAGGTTTCCTCCCACAGTCCAAAGATGTACAGGTTAGGTGGATTGGTCATGATCATGATTAGTCATGATTAGTGTCCACAAACTTAGGTGGGGTTACTGGGTTACGAGGATAGGGTGGAGGCGTGGGCTGGAGTAGGGTGCTCATTCCAAGAGCCAGTGCAGACTCGATGGGCTGAATGGCCTCCTTATGTTCTGCAAATTCTATGATTCATAAAACATAGAACATATAGTGCCATTCGGCCCATCAAGTCTGCACCGACCCACTTAAGCCCTCACTTCCACCCTATCCTCATAACCCAATAGCCCCCCTCCTAACCTTTTGTTGGTTACGAAGGCAATTTAGCATGGCCAATCCACCTAACCTGTACGTCTTTGGACTGTGGAAGGAAACCGGAGCACCCAGAGGAAACCCACACAGACATGGGGAGAACGTGCTGACTCCGCACAGACAGTGACCCAGCGGGGAATCGAACCTGGGACCCTGGCGCTGTGAACCACAGTGCTAGCCACTCAGGCTACCGTGCCGCCCGATTTCTGCAATTAAATCAGAAACAAAAACCAAATTCCTTGACCCGGCCATCCTTAACTTCAACAACAAATGCAAGCAGATCATCATCTTCTTTTCACTAAAATTGCACCACCCATTCAGATAAATCTGCTGCATCCCCCTTCCCCTTGCGTACCAAGCTAAACCTCCTCCCAGGCTTCCCCCTGCCCTAGCCTCAAGTCCAAATCACTTTGTATTTTCCCACCCAGCACCTTGCATGCCCTCTCTCTCATCTTGTCCATAAGGTCCACCTCCTGTTCCTTTAACCCCACTCTCATTACACTCTGCCATCCAACTTCACTTCCTGGCCCTGTACAAACAATTCCCTCTCTCAGGTATTGTTCCCCTCCCTTTTAAATTTGCTATCATTACACTCCCTGTTCTTGCAAATTACAATCCCATCTCCAACCTACCCTTCCTCTCCAAAGGTCTTGAATGTGCTGTTCCCTCCTAAATCTCCAATCTTGTTTCTTTCCCTGTCGCAGCAGTGAACAGCCCTAATCAGAGTCACAGATGATATCTTCTGTGAGTGTGACCTTGCTGCATTTTCCTTCTTCATCTTCCTTGACATATCTGCAATTTTTAATGCAATTGATTATATTTTTCTCCTCTAATGACTCCCTGCTGTTGTCCTGCTCAATTGGATTATTCTTCCATTGCTTATCTAGCCAAATCTAACCAGAGCTTCTCTTCCTCTTGAAGACATCATCCAAATGCTAAAAACACCAGTTAGTTCCAGCCTCTCCATCATCCCTCTTAACGGTTCCATTGCCCACATTTCCTGTGCTGTCAGACGACCCATTCAACATCCAGTCTTTGAACATGCCATAATTTTCTCCAACTAAACACAGGGAAGACCAAATGTATCGTCTTTGGCCCCCTGTCATGAGAATGTCACTTGAAGAAATGTTTGGCTGCTCATGTTACTGCAGTGATGTCAGAGTGTGGGTGGAGCTGAGCTCTGGCTCTGTATTTTAGTTTCACTTTGAGAAAAGCTTGGGTGTGTCTGTGTTTTTCCAGATCAGGGTTGGAGCTGAAGCCAGACAAAGCAGGTGTACTGCTATTCTCTCTGCCATGAAAAGACTATCTCATGATCATTTGGTGAATTCAGAATTATAAATGTTCTCAGTAGTGAATGTAAACCTGATGTGCTTCTGTTAAAAGGTGTTTCTTTTGTCTTCTGGATGGTATTTGGGAAGTTATCAAGGATTACTTAGTGTTGTATTCTTTGGGGGTTGTATTTGGATTAATGGTTGATAACATGTTCACTGTATATTTTAAAAAGGCTAACTTGAGTTCATAGAATAAACATAGTTTTGCTTTAAAAAATACTTTTCCATTTCTGCTGTGAGCCATGTGTTCCCCATACCACAATCTATTAAAAGTTGTAGATCAGGTGAACTCCATGATACACTTTGGGGTTCTTTAAACTCTGGCCCATAACACCCCCACAACAAACTCCATTTACTCCAATGTTCTTCCCCAGCCATAGTCCTAGATTCAATCAGGTGACACTACCACAAGGGGGCGACCCATATAAAAGGACAGAGCACAGATGCTCTCTGCATAGGCGACACTCAGAGACACAGGGGCCGATCAGGGAAGCATCACACCCATCGCATGGATTAGAGCAGACTGGTTAGTTAGATCAAGTTAATGGGGTAAGATTAGCAGGAGAGTCGAACCCAAGTAGGAGAATTGTTAACTGTTCAATAAAAGTGTTAAATCTACCTCCAAGTCTGAACCTTTCTTTGTCAGAATATACATCAAGGAAGCAGCTTATGCTACGTGAAGAAGCATAACACAACATGGTACCTAGGAGTGACCTGTTGAATCCCTATAGTTCAACTCAACAAATCTGTGATTACCAGCAACAGCACCCAGGCATGATGTTTGAGATTCCGGTTCCACAGCAGCTCAGGTACCAGGGCAATCCCTGTGCAAACTGGCGTACATTCAGGCAGAGATTCGAGATCTACCTGGTAGTGTCCAACCTAGATGGTGTGGCGGATGCAGAGAAAATAAAGCTTCTGCTCACTATTGCCGGTGCAAGAGCAAATCTTTGAGACATTCAAGTACTCCAAAGGGCAAGAAAAGAGCAACTTCCAGGCAATCCTGGCCAAGTTTCAAGAAGAAAACACAAGAACAAACAGTAAAAGAGGCACCAATACTGACCACGAGGCGAAGGTAGGCCTGCAAATGCAGAAAACGGCCGTTTTAATGCAGCCATCTTGGGAAAGCAGCCGCACTTGCACAGTTGCACGAAGAGCGCACAGAACAGAAAGGTCCGTTTGTAAAAAAGGCACCAAGTTAAGGAACAGCGATCTGCGCATGCGCAATCGCTTCCTACGCTCTACGTCACAAGCGGCATGATGTCAGAGGCCCCGGACCACGCACGCTTAAAGGGGAAATGTCCCAAAACAGTCCAAAAAAAAATTTAACGCCATAAAACACCTTTCTTTCACCTGGAACGACAGCACAATGCCTGAATTTTGACCAGTCGTTGAAAGTAACCTCCGCAGAACCCTGAAACAAGAAGTTAGCACCGCCCAAAGTAATGCCTTAGTCCTTGACGACTACAACTCAGACTTTTGGACATCGCGAGCACAATGACAGCTCTGACACAAAAAGTGACAGAAAAAGATGATATGGTCCTTGAAGACTACGACTCAGACGAAGATTTCATCATTGGACGTAGCGACCCGAGTACCAAATCTGAACCGCAACTAGAGGTGTTGTACATTGAAGACTCTGACTCCGACGATCAGTTTTTCGGATTAGGGAATCTTCAGCCCAGCATATACGACATCCCGACTCGTGAGTGCAGGATTATGCTGCGGCCTGACGCCAAGAGACAGAGAGCGGTACAAGCCCACAGAGAGCGGCCTGCTGCCACATAGAGAGTGGTCCATGCACCACAAAGGGTTCCCGACTCCACACAGAGAGTGGTCCACGCACCGCGAAGGGTCCCAGCCTCCACACAAGAAGTGATGACAGTCTCCACAGTGAGACCAATGTACGATTCCACAGAGAGTGACACAAGCCTCCACAGCGAGCTCGTGGACAGACTCAACGATGGAAGCAATGCAAGACCCCAGAGCGCAGTCCTTGCATGAACGAGACCATGAAGGTCTAGCAACCTTAACTGAGCAACCAGTAGCAGATGATGCAAGTCTGCAAAGCTCAAGTGAACAACAGAAAGACTATGACAGTCTACCACGTTCAAGTGAACAGCAAGAAGACTATGACTGTCTACCACGCTCACGTGAACAAGAAAGCAACTATGACAGCCCACCCAGATTATTTCAGCTACCAGAAGAAGACTCTGACAGTCTACCCAGCTCAAGTGAACGACATGAAGACACTGAGACACTGTATGTGCGACAAGTGACGGCGACATCCCACTTCCCATACAAGATGTGTAACGTAACAGACACCACATTAATTCAAACATCATCCGCTCTAGCCTCTCCACAAGCAAATGCATTCCTGAACGTTTTGACTCCGGATGGGGAGCATCACGAAACCTCAGCTGACAGAAAGGGCTCCAGAGAGGGAGCATCGACAAGCCAAAGCTGATTCAAGTAAGCCGGACATGACTCCAGACGGAGCGCGCTGTGAACTCAGTGACGGCACGCTCAAGGAAACAGCAGATACCACAAAGGACACTGACACGAGTAACTGTGTGAAGGACTCGTATTATCCACAGTGGGTGGTTATTGAGCGCAACAAAGACAACAACAGAACCTACAAATCCAACAACGAAGACAACATCAAGAAGCGTACCAGAAGGAACAACGTCGACAACAAGCACGACAAAAACAACAACACTGGAACTACGACTGGTACAACATGGTACAACTCTGCCCATGAGGGACACTGTTACTGCTCAGCTCAATACAATGACATACCATGGCAGGACGACACAGATTGCATACATCGCTACCACAAGCATCGGAAGAAAAAAAGAGTCCAGATCAGATAACAAAGTGATTTGACCACTTCTTGGTTCCTTAAGCACAGGGACACTGATGGTGTTCACAAGGACATGCCACCATCAACATCACCACCTCACCAACAAAGCAAGAAAGCCACTCAACCATATTAATTAATGAACTTTGGACTCATACATGATTTGGACTTATTGTGTAATCATCACTCATCATGATTTGTACATGTCATCACGTATCTACCTATTTTGTGCAATTTTCTTTAACACTGTACAGAAAATATGTAACACGATAAAAAGGGGATGTGGTGATATGCATCACTGTAAATACACAAGGGGTTAATGTAGATACACTAGGACACTGTAAATACACAAGGTTAATGTAAATACACTGGGACTAACTAAACACTAGAGGGAGCACCAGAGACATCATGACACACAGACATTCAACCAATAGGTCAGTAAGATAGGACGCGATCAATGGGCATTCAAGTCACACCCAGAGGTGACACTACCACAAGGGGGCTACCGATATAAAAGGACAGGGCACACATGCTCTCCCTCTTTCCATAGGCAACACTCAGAGAGACAGGGGCAGATCAGGGAAGCATCACACCCACCGCATGGATTAGAGCAGACTGGTTAGTTAGATCGAGTTACTATAGTTAGATTAGCAGGAGAGTCAAACCCAAGTAGGAGAATTGTGAACTGTTCAATAAATGTGTTAAATCTATCTCCAAGTCTGAACCTTCTTTTGTCAGAATATACATCAAGGAAGCAGGTTATGCTACGTGAAGAAGCATAACAAAACACCACCCACCCCATCACCCTGCATCAACCACCCAAACACAGAAGGAGAACCACCTCCCTCCCATGGCGTTCTCCAGAGGGCGTGCCCCTAACACTGCTGGCAGGTTGGCAGTGCCATGGTTCCAGCCCCCTGGGAGCTATACTCACATCCGCGCCCCGGCATGGTCATCACATCTGGGGGAAGGATTGAATGTAGCCGGAAACTACGGCATAAAGCTGTTTAATTATATTGAAACGTATTTCAAATCATGCAAATAAGATTCACGTCCATGATTATGTCACAGGAGGAGGACGTGAAAAATCACGTTCTGAAATCTCACCAGTGGAAATCCCATGATTGCCCTCGCAGCGATTTTGCGGCCATAACGGGATTTGTGCCTGTGGCGAACAGGCCCACTAAATTCTGCCTCTGGAGGCAGAGACAGGCAGTATATTCATCCATGGATATATTTCCCTCCATTTTACTACTTCAGAAACTGGAGGATCCTGTTAGTTCCAGGCCAGTGCACCAAAGGTTGAGGAGGGCTGCCTCTGAGTTTTTATTTTATGACTACAGAGCCTGTGAACAGAAACGCTTTCCACTTTACAAGCAGCTTAGTGGCTGCCTGAATGCCAATCCCACCCACCCCCGCCACCCCATTCTCTCCCTCAGGCCCCACAGGAAATGTCTGACCCCCTATTCAGCTGGACTGCACAGCACAGACTAGAGGCGGGGTGGGAGCCAGGGCAAAGGGGGTACATCTTCAGGTGACCTGCAGACCAGAATTTGACGAGGACCAGGCCGCGCGGTTATATTTAGTCATTCTCTTTACATACTCTTCACCTTTGCGGATAAATCGTTCACACTCACAATGATATTCGGAGGATAATTGTAACAGAGTATGATCATCCAGCAGGGTAACTGTGGGATATTGTTGACAGGGAACGACTACCATGTTTGTCACACAGGGTGTGATTCATTGTGGCAATCTGGTGAATCCCAAACAGGGTGAATCCCAAACATGAGCTCCTACCAGAAAGAACAAGCTTGAATTTAAGGCACACCTTTCACTATCTCAGGATGCATCAATTACACTTTACAACCAATAAGGTAATTTTGAAGTGTAGTCACTGTTATGTTGAGAAAAGGTGACAGCAAATTTTGCACAGCAAGCTCCCCAAACAGATTAGATGAAGGCCTTGTGTTGTGTAACGTTGTGTCACGGGCCCACTGAAATGACATGGTGAAGAACAGAGTAATATCTGCCTCGCAGAACTGGAAGTAACCATACCTGTAGAAAAATTCTTGCTGCTGCCATCTCTGCCCCACTCAGTGTTTTCAGAAGAAACATCGGCCAGGAGGAAACATCGAGTCTAAACCCTTGAACACACAGAAATATTAAGAGCCATTAAGTTTATAAATCAAGGATTAAAATAAAGAAAGTATTGCCATTTCCATTCTGAATCAATATGACATTATTTCAGTAGTGAGCTGTCCAGTACTGGATGAGCAGAAATTTCCTCCATTGAAACATTCAGCAGACCAAAGCCACTGCCTACAACCCCCACTCCAAACTCCATTCCCTAACTATTGTCTCCAACCCTCTCCCTACAGTTGTGGTTTTTCTCTTTCCCACAAAATAATCGGAGGAGTCTCCGGCACAGAACGATTGTTTCTTTGCCAACACGTTGGCAAAACACAACTTCAGAGAAAGGTCTTTGGAGCTGACTCTGCCCAACACATGAAATCAAGCAACATTTATATAGTGCAGGTTACACCAGCATAATTATTGTTTACATTTGAGCATTATCTGCTTCAAATTTTACATTAAACAAGTTGCAAGCATGCACCCAGGCAGCGTGAGTGTTTTCTACTTTCATCTATCCTTCATCTTTTTATGGATTCCTCCCCAACCTCCCTACTTGGTGCCAGACCCAATAGTTGTGTCTGGTCCTTGAGCTAACATGTTGTTAACCTTTATCTTTATTACTTGTAGATTGTGTCTTAGGAACAAGCTGTTAAGGTCGCTGAAAACTGGTTTAACTGGTACATGATGTTTAACCCTTATGCTGACTGCTGCAGATGGTGCCATGTCAGCTTTTAGCTAATATCATTAGAAACTTGTCCTCTACTGCTTTAGTATACTGTATTACATTATTTAAATTCAAAACTCCAAAGAATAATTGTTAATTGCCCGAATAGATTGCTATTAATAAACCTTAATTATTTGTCTCCCCACAACACTAACAATCTGAGATGAACCGGACTATTTGCAACATATTGTATGTGACCTCAAGATTGGATTGGATTTGTTTATTGTCACGTGTACCGAGGTACAGTGAAAATTATTTTTCTGCAAGCAGCTCAACAGATCATTCAGTACATGGAAGAAAAGGGAATTTTAAAAAATTCAAGAAAATACATGAGAATACATAATAGGGCAACTCAAGATATACAATGTAACTACATAAGCATTGGCATCGGATGAAGCATACAGGGTGTAGTGTTAATGAGGTCAGTCAATAAGAGGGTCATTTAGGAGTCTGGTGACAGTGGGGAAGAAGCTGTTTTTGAGTCTGTTCATGCGTGTTCTCAGACTTCTGTATCTCCTGCCCGATGGAAGAAGTTGGACAAGTGAGTAAGCCGGGTGGGAGGGATCCTTGATTATGCTGCCCGCTTTCCCCCGGCAGCGGGAGGTGTAGATGGAGTCCATGGATGGGAGGCAGGTGCGTGTGATGGACTGGGCGGCAGACAAGCTCTGACCAGATATCTGTGTCATCACTAAGACCCCCTATTTTCATCTCTGTAACATCGCCCATCCCCAGCCCTTCCTCAGCTCAGCCTTTGTTACCTCTTAACTTGAGCATTTCACTGTGTCCTGGCCAACCTCTTCTGTTTTTCACTCCATAAACTTGAAGTCACTCAAAATTCTACTGCCTGTGTCCTAACTCTACCAGGTCCTGTTCACCCATCACCCTTATTGACTTGCACCCTGCCTTCCCATCAAGCAAAGCCTTGATTTTAAAATTCTCACCTTTGTTGTCAAATCTCTCCAAGGTCTCTCACCCCTCCCTCTCTCTATAACCTCTTCCAGTCACAAACCTTGGAGTTAACTGTGGTCCTCTAATTTTAATTGCCCCACCGTTGATGGCTGTGCCTTCAGCTGCCAAGGTCGTAAGCTCTGGAGTTCCATCCTCAAACCTCTCTTTTCACCTTTGATATGATCTCAGTCGGGACCGGTAACTTTAAAAAAAGATAAATCTGAAATTCTAGTTATTTACTGCAAGAATGAGAAACACGCCTCCTGGCTCTCCAAATCCTGCCCACCGTCTACAACGCACAAGTTAGGAGTGTGAGGGAATACATTCTACTTACCTGGATGAGTGCAGCTCCAACGACACTCAAGAAGCTCGACGCTATCCACAAAGCAGCCCACTTGATTGGCACCCCATCCCCCACAGTTTAAATTTTAGAAACGCAATCTTCAATAAGCGTACTACTTAACTTGCCATAGTCATGGGGCACTGCCAGTAAGGCAAACTAACTGTAGGCTTCCATTTGTCATCAGTTCAATAAAGCTTCTCGCTGAGAAGACACTGAAGATGTGCAGCTGACCTTAAACATAAAGTACGGTGTCAGAAGTCAAGAAAAAATTGATCTTTAAACCTTGGAAATGATACGGAGAAGGCACACAGAAATGTTCACATCTGAAATAAGAAAAAATAATCTACTGAAAATTAGTTCAGGAGAAGCACTGAGCTTCAGAAAAGAGACAAAGGAAATGCATAAAGGCTGCAGGTAAATTACTGAGTGAGTCAGATGGTTACAGTAAATTTTCCAGTCTCCTATCTCCAGTCAAGTTGGTCAAACCAACAGTTTTTCCACTTCCCATGGCAAAACTATGAGATTGCAACAGATTAATTATCAGGCCTGAACCCATAAGAGTAGCCACACTCCTAGCACTGCTGGGAAGGGACTGCTGCATAGTGTATACCACCCTATATCTCACCGACAAGCAAACGGATGATAGAGATTTTGAATGGCATGAGTGCACATCTAGAGCCTAGAGTGAATGTTACATATGAACACTATCTGTTCAACACTAGAGCTCAAGGTGAAAATGAGACCATTGAACAGCAAGTGACAGAAGTAACACAGCTTGCAAAATCATGTGTATTCAGACAACTAAGAGATAACCCGATTAAAGAATGATTAATCTTAGGTTTGCAAGGTGAGAAGAAGTCCACTGAAAGATGAGAAACTTTCAAGAAAGTGATAAATGTGTGTCAAAATGCAGAAGTTATGAAACTTCAGCTTGAATATATATTTGGCAGAGCAGCCAAGGAGATCCATTATGCTGAAAGACATTCCAAGCCAAATGCACAGAGCAATTGCTGATGAAGTGCAGGATGCAAATACTGCGGCGGATAACTAATGAAGGAAAAAGATAATTGCCCAGCATGGGAAAAGCATTGTTTTAACAGCAAGAAGCAGAATCAATTTGTACACATGAGATTATAGCAAAACAAGTCAGCACTTGGGCAGCACAGTAGCACAAGTGGATAGCACTGTGGCTTCACAGCGCCACGGATCCAGGTTCGATTCCCCGCTGGGTCACTGTCTGTGCGGAGTCTGCACATTCTCCCCGTGTCTGCGTGGGTTTCCTCCGGGTGCTCCGGTTTCCTCCCACAGTCCAAAGACATGCAGGTTAGGTGGATTGGCCATGCTAAATTGCCCTTAGTGTCCAAAAAGGTTAGGAAGGGCTATTGGGTTACGGGGATAGGGTAGAAGTGAGGGCTTAAGTGGGTTGGTGCAGACTCGATGGGCCAAATGGCCTCCTTCTGCCCTGTATGTTCTATGTTCTAAGTCCACACAGACGGCCACTGGAGAGTGATCAGCAGAAGAATCTGCTGAATAACTACAGCATACAATACAACAGGTTGGTTCGGTCAAGTCAATAGTTGACAAATGGTTTGATGACTGCCGAGGGAGAGTATCAAGCAAACAAGAAGTGTGAGATAGATACAGATACATCATTCAACATAATGGCCTGCACAGATCTGAATGAAGTGGCTTAGCGTGATCCAGAAATGAAATGAAATGAAATGAAAATCGCTTATTGTCACGAGTAGGCTTCAATGAAGTAACTGTGAAAAGCCCCTAGTCGCCACATTCCGGCGCCTGTCCGGGGAGGCTGGTACGGGAATCGAACCGTGCTGCTGGCCTGCTTGGTCTGCTTTATAAGCCAGCGATTTAGCCTTGTGAGCTAAACCAGCTAAATGGAGCCCTCAATAGCAGGACTGAGGCTATATGATGTCACAAGGCTCACACCGAGATGGCAAATTGATCTGAGAGCCCAATGCAATGGGAAAAAGGAGGTTATCTGGAGTTTCAGATCATACATGGGACACAAGGACCACTCAATTCAGCTGAAGTATGTCTAACGTGCCATTCACAACATGTTACCACACACAAAACCACTGACGGCAAACAGATCCTAGAGGCAAAGATGTGTTTACAGGGTCGGGCTGTCTACCAGGAGAATGTCATCTTCTTTCTTTTGAAATATGTTTATTGAAATTTTAATGATTTTTATACAAAGTTTACAAAAGACTAAACAATAACACATAATAACAGGAATTCCCCCTCCACACCCCTCCTCCCATAAAAATATAAACTGGCTCTCCCGAACCCTATCTCCCCCCCTCCCCCCCCTCCCCCCCCCCCCCCCCCCCCCCCCCCCCCCAACTGTTCGTGTGAACGCTCGCCGTCGGCGACCTGTACAACAGCTGAACCCAATCCACAAACCCCAGGCCAAACCTGAACCAATCCAACACCGCCGCCAAATATGGCCACTCCACCCAGTCAAAGGCCTTCCTCTGTGTCCATTGTCACCACTACTTCTACGTCCTCACCCTAATCATAATTACATTAAGCAGCCTGCGCAGATTCGCCAACAACAGCCTTCCCTTCAAACATCCCATCTGGCTCTCCCCTATCACCCCCGGCATTCAGACCTCCATTCGGCAACTTTGCTTCGACATTAAGCAGCGATATCGGGCGATATTACTGACACTGCTCCTGTTCCTCACCTTTCTTCAAAATCAGGGAGATGGAAGGATCTCCCACCTATCCCTCATTGTACGTCCTCAATAGCAACGGCCCCAGCTCTGCACAGAACCTCTTATAAAACTCGACTGGGAACCCGTCTGGCCCTGGAACTGCCCTGCCTGCATCGCACCCATGCCATTCATCACCTCCCTCCAAACCCTGCACCCTCTCCCCCTCCACCTTGGGGAACTCCAACCCATCCAGGAACCGTCTCAACCCCTCCCATCAGGTGGAGGCTCCAAATGATACAGCCTCCTGTAGAAGGCCTCAAATACCCCATTCACCCCCTCTGGGTCCGTCACCACCTTACCCCTCTCATCCCTCACCCTACCAATCAACCTCGCCACTGCCTGCTTCCTCAGCTGATGGTCCAACATCCTGCTCGCCTTTTTCCCGTACTCATACATCGCCCCTCTGGCCCTCCACAACTGCCCTACTGCCTTGCCCGTGGGCACTAACCCAAACTCCATCTGGAACCACTACCTCTCCTTCAACAACCCCTTCCTCTAGCACCACCGAGTACCACCAATCCACTCTCAGAATCTCCTCTACCATCCTTGCCCTCTCCTCTTGTTCCACCCACTCTGTATTCACCCGGATCGAAATAAAGTTCCCCCTGACTACCGCCTCCCACAGCGCAGCAGCCATGACCTTCCCTGTACCATTCAGCTCCACCTAGCCCCGAATGGCGGTCCTCACCCGCTAACACACCTCCTCATCCGCCAACAGCCTCACAACTCACCTACACTCCGTCCGTTGGGCCTCCCCTGAACCACCCACAAATCTACATATGGCTCATGGTCGGAAACCACAATAATCGAGCACTCCGAGTCGGCCACCACTGCCAGTAGCGCCTTATCCATCACAAAGAAATTGATCCGAGAATACACCCGGTGCACATGTGAGAGGTACGAGAACTCCTTCACCTTTGGCCTCCCAAACCTCCATGGGATCGCCCCCTCCCATCCAATCCATGAACCCCCTGATGCACAATCAATTGGCCTGTTCCCAGATGACCACTGCCACCTCTCCCTTACCAACTGTGTCACACCAACCACACCCTTGTCAGTAATCCTCCTCCACCACACACAGCCAAACAAAGAACCAACCCATTCCCGCCTCACCCACACCTTCCTCCTGACAACCCCGAACCTCACTCCCATTATACAGTCTGCCCAGCTAGCATGGTGGGCCCCCACCCAAGGCTTCTGACTTCCCCTCACCCTCACAATCCATCCCTCCCAACCACCAACAAACAAAGAGAAACAAAAGGCACACTCACCATCTTTGCTCACACGCCGTGACATGCCCCAATCCACCCACCCAATATGCCCCACAATTTACACATAAGTCCTCTCCAAAGTTCAGTGTCCTCACACTCCTCCCAGTCCATAGTATCTCATCAAGTTCATTGCTTCCTCCGGCAAGCCAAAATAAAATTCAAGTTTTTGACACGTCACCCATAAGTGGACAGGGTGCAATATCCTGAACTTCACCCTCTTCCTGTAGAGGGCAGCCTTTATCAGATCCTACCCGGCCCTCCACTTGGCCAGTTCCACATCCAGGTGAGGGCAAATCCGCAGCTCACTCCACTCCCAGGTGCACTTCGTGGTCTGCCTCGCCCACCTCAAGATCTTCTCCTCATCCGGAAACCAACTCAGCCTCATCATCATCATCATCGCCCTCGGCAGCTCCCCCACCTGCGGCCTCCTCCTCAGCTCCCGATGCACCTCGAGGGGCGGTCAAAGGCCCCCTCCCCCATCAGCTTCTCCAACATGCTCGCCAGAAATGTGGCAGCCTTCACACACATGGTCAAATCCTCTGAGGCCTCTTTCCTCAGCGGCTGGAATTTGCCATTTAGGAACTCGACCAGCCGCTCCGTCGACCACTGGGATGGCAGCCCTGCCCCTTGCCGTCCACCGTCTTCACCTGTGACGCACCACGAAAACTTCCAACTGCTGTCCCTTTCTTGCGGCACTCCTCGTCCGCTGATCCATACACCAGCCCCACCAGAGGAGTATTCCATTCCTTGGGCACTCATATACCTTTTGTCCTCAAACACCATAAGATTCGGGTGGGGAAGGACTAAAAAATCCACCTTGAGCTGGAGCCACCAAATGTGCAACCACTCACTCCATAGCCATCACCGTTAGTCAATTGTTTAAATATTTTATTGGCTTTGTATTTTAATATTAGTTCGAACATTGCGGTGTCGTACCCACCAGTATTATTTTACAAAGACAATGATTGTACAGTTCTGGTTTATATAAGAGAGAAAATATAAAAATCACCCAAAGTACAAACAGACGAAGCTCACTGTACATATTCACATTTGAACAAAGAAAAGAAAATCGCTTATTGTCACAAGTAGGCTTCAAATGAAGTTACTGTGAAAAGCCCCTCGTCGCCACATTCCAGCGCCTGTTCAGGGAGGCTGGTACGGGAATTGAACCGTGCTGCTGGCCTGCCTTGGTCTGCTTTCAAAGCCTGCGATTTAGCCCTGTGCTAAACCAGCCCCTGATTTGCCTGCTTCGTCTCCCTTCGGTGGCAGTGGGCCTTATTTGACTGGTCTGCCACTGCTGCCCTCTCTGTTGTTGGTCCTGGCTTGTGCTTCTCCACTTGTTGCTATTTCTTCTGGTCCTCCTTTTGCCCTTGGGTCTACCCCCCCTCCAGCTGTGATCCTTGTGTATTGTGGTCTTCTTCTGGGTTTTTACTCCCCACCCCCTCTGCCGTCCTGAGGGCAATCGGCAGTGGTTTGATCGCCAGGCGATCGACAGTGGGCATACCTGCCTTGTGCCCCTGTGCAGCTGGAAATATTTAGAGCTGGTGGTGTTGGTCTGTATGCCGTGGGAGCGCTGTACAGGAGTTTCACGCAGGCTGTGAACCCTGCTTCGAGCCCAAATTGCTCCAGTACCTCTATGAGGTATTCAACTCTGTCGAAGGCCTTTTCTGCATTCAGGGAGCTGATCACCTCAGGTGTTCTCTCCCTGGGTGGAGTCAGTGTCACATTCAGCAGGTACCTCATGTTTGATATTAGCTGTCAACTATTAGCAAAGCCCATCTGGTCTTCTGCGACTGCCTCTGGCACACAGTTCTCCATTCGCCTGGCCAGGACCTTAGCAAGTATTTTAACGTCAACATTGAGCAGTGAAATGGGCCTGTAGGACCTGCATTCAGTCAGTTCTTTGTCTTTCTTGGGTATCAATGGAGATTGAGGCTTGTGCTAGCGTTGCTGGCAATGTGCCCCTTCCCATGACGTACCGTCTCTCTGGGTCCGTAACCGTCCTCGGCGCTGTGAACATTGCCCTCTTATTTAGTAGTATGACTACCACCCCCCCCCCCCAACTCTCGTCCCGTACCATGAGTGGTACGTTTGTCCCACCCATCCTTTCTTACCCGCAGTGGGTCAATCTCCCTCAGGTGTGTCTCTTGCTGGAAGACTGTGTCAGCTTTCATACTTATCAGGTGGGCAAAGATTCTGGATCTTTTCACTGGTCGACTAAGTCCCCTGGCATTCCAGGTGACTATTCTGATGGGGGGGGTTTATCTCCCCCCTCGTGCGGGTTCAACCATACTTACTTTGTGGAGGCGCCCCTGCACTCCCAGGTTTCCCTTTGATAGGGGGCCATCCAAAATGGTGGCAGTCACTGTACTCACCATGAGGCCGAGCCTCTGTGCTCCAGGGTTTCCCATTGTCCAGAGGCCAACCAACATGGCTGCCAACTATGTGTACGTCATGTGGGTGAGCCACCACATTCTGGGGTTTCCCTTTATTTGGGGACGCACCAAAGTGGCTGTCTGCAGTGCCATTGTGTTATTTGTCGCCACCTGTGGCCTGTGACCTAGAACCCTTCCTCCCTTGCCCACTGTTTCCCTGATGATTTTGTTTCCCCCCCCATCGTCTCCTACCCCCACAATTGTTGTTCCACCCCACTCTCCCTCCCCCACTTACTTCCTTAGCTATCCCCCTGCTGGTGCTGTGTACACCCCCCCTCCCCCCACATCAGCAGGTGTTCTCTCCCCAGCAGGAGATGCGCCGTAGCCCCCCCTCATTCGTACCTCTTGCCACTAGTTTTCCCGCTAGTGTGGTGGCCCCCCTCCTGGGGTCGGTTTTAAGCTTACCATTTGCCCGCTGCATAGCTTCCTCTACTTTTTCCTCCTCATCCTCTCCTGCGCTCCGCTGCCCTTACCCCTTCCTTCCTACATTTTGGTTCCCAGGTTCAGATTGTACAGTTCTGTGCAAAGTGTCTCTTAGGTCCTTCTAATCACTGTGGGTGACCTTGTCACCGCTGACCTCCCAGCCTGTTGTCCTGGACGAATTTGTCTGCTTCCGCAGGGGCCGTGAAGTAATGCTCCCTGCCCTGGAATGCGACCCATAGTTTGGCCGGGTACAGCATTCCAAACTTCACCTTGCTTTTGTACAGAGCCACCTTAGCTCTGTTGAACTCGGCCTGGCACTTGGACAGGTCACTCCAATGTCTTGGTAAATCCTGATCTGGTGTCCTTCCTAGTTAAAGGTCTTTGTTTGCCTGACCCAGCGCAGGATTCTTTCCCGGTCCTGATACTGGTGCATTTTGGTGATTATCGCTGGCGGCTGTTCTTTGGCCCTGGGTTTCGGCTGTAGTGAACTTTGGGCTCTGTCTATCTCTGGCGGGTTGGGGAAGCTATCCCTTCCCAAAGGTTTTCCAGCATCTGAGTCACATAGTCGTAGGATCTCTGCCTTTGGTTCCCTCCGGTAGGCCCACTATCCTTTGGTTTTGGTGTTGTGACCGGTTCTCCTGGTCCTCTATTTTCCCCTTTAGACTTCCTTGTGTTGCCACCAACCTCGATAACTCCATTTCTCGGGAGACGATGCGATCACTCTGGTCTGTTAAGGCTCTTTCCAGTTCCTTGATGGTATTCCCATGGGCCTCCAGTTGTTTCTCTGCTTTGCCCAGAGCCACCTGTATGGTGGCCAGGGCCTCTGCGACTGCCATCCTGACCACAGCTTTAACAACAGCCTTATCTCTTCCTTGAGCTCCCTTAGCTCCTTAGCTCCCTGATGAGGAACGTCCTCTCTCCACCCTCCAGTGAGGGGAAGCTCCCTGTGCGGCTTGTTGGTCCCTATCATTCCTGTGTGGCCGGCGTTTTTCCACCTCGTTCGTCCATGATCATGTTCATTTGCTTCTCTTGGCTTCTGGCGCTTTTTGTCTCTTTGCAGCCTCTGAAACTACTGTTGCTTGGCATCGTTCCTTGTGATGCTGTTGGATAGAGTGACGGGATGCTTTCTTTCCATGTTCTAGTGGGCTATTTTGGGTAACAGTCTAATTTTGGGTTCTTAGGAGAAGAGCCACCTTTTGTGTATCCGCTCAGCACATCCCCGTCACCGGGAACCAGGAGAATGCCATCTGAAAAGTAATAATAATAATAATCTTTACAAACTGGATTAGCAGAAAGCTAAGAGGATGCTTAGACCTAAAGGATATAAATAAAGCTTTAAAGAGATCTCACTACCCTAAACCAACCATCGTAGGGATTTTGCCGCAACTCTCCATGGCAAAGACTCAGTGTGAAGGATGGTTACAGGTAAGTGAAGCTGGATGAAAGCAGGAGCTTTCTAACCACATTCTGGATGCCGTTCAGGAGATACAGCTGGTTGTGTACGCTGATTGTTTTCCCACAGCTCCAGAACAGCACAACGCAGCATGAGATAGTCAGTGAACTACCCGGAGTGGAAGCCATAGTGGATGATCTGCTCATCTACGGATGTGGAGACACAATGGAGGAAGAAGCCATAGTTGAGCATGATCATGAATTTAATATGACTGCTGGAGAAATCTCGCCAGTTCAGCCTAAGACTGAACAAAAAAATATTGCAACAGAACAAAGAACAAAGAAAAGTACAGCACAGGAACAGGCCCTTCGGCCCTCCAAGCCTGTGCCGACCATGCTGCCCGTCTAAACTAAAATCTTCTACACTTCCTGGGTCCATATCCCTCAATTCCCATCCTATTCATGTATTTGTCAAGAGGCCCCTTAGTTGTGACTATCGTCCCTGCTTTAATCACCTCCTCCGGCAGCAAGTTCCAGGCACCCACTACCCTCTGTGTAAAAATCTTGCCTCGTATATCTCCTCTAAACCTTGCCCCTCGCACTTTAAACCTATGCCCCCTAGTAATTGACCCTGGAAAAAAGCCTCTGACTATCCACTCTGTCTCTGCCCGTCATAATTTTGTAGGCCTCTTTCAGGTCGCCCCTCAACCTCTGTCATTCCAGTGAGAACAAACCAAATTTATTCAACCACTCCTCATAGCTAATGCCCTCCAGTCAACATCCTGGTAAATCACTTCTGCACCCTCTCTAAAGCCTCCACATCCTCCTGATAGTGTGGCGACCAGAATTGAACACTATACTCCAAGTGTGGCCTAACTAAGGTTCTATACAGCCACAACATGACTTGTCAATTCTTAGATGCCTGAAGTCAAGTACATAGGTCATCTATTGATGGAAAAGATCTCCACCCATATCCTGAGAAGGTGAAAGATGTAGCAGCGATGCAGCAACCAACAGATGTGAAAACAGTGCAAACAATTGTTGGATTCGTGAACCAATTGTCACAAGAACCCATCTAGTTCACTAATATCCTTTAGGGGAGGAAATCTGCCTCCTTACCTGGTCTGGCCTACATGTGACTCCACATCCACAGCAATGTGGTTGACTCTTAACTGCTCCTCAAGGGCAATTAGGGATGGGCAATAAATGATGGCACAGCCTGCGATGCGCATGTCCCATGAACAAATTAAAAAACAAATGAGCAAAGTTTTTGCCCAATTTGTCAGCAGAGTGTGAGTCATTATGCAAGCCCGCTGCCAAGGAGCTGCAGTGGCATTGGGGAAACAGCGTTCACTAAAATAATAATCTTTTATTGTCACAAGTATGAAGTTACTGCAAAAAGCCCCTAGACGCCACATTCCAGCACCTGTTAGGGTAAGCCGGTACGGGAACTGAACCCACACTGCTGGCCTTGTTCTGCATTACAAACCAGCTATTTAGCCAACTGTGCTAAACCGGCCATCTATCAAACAACTAGCGATGATGACACTGGTGCTGAAGTGCTTCGATGTGAATGATGAAGCCACCTTGCAGTGCGACGGCAGTGTGAAGGGTTTGGGAGCAACTCTGACACAGGAACAGCAACATGCCACATTTGCATCCAGACTATAGACGCAGCGGTAAAAAGTTATGCTCAGTTTGAGAAAGAGTGCCTGGCTATTGTTTTTATTTGTTAGTATTTCCATCACTACCAGCTTGGGGGAGACAGTGTAACAGTGCAGTCCAACCACAAGCCTCTTCAAAGCATTTTTTTGCAAACTGCAGCTCTCTGCTCCAAAGCGACTGCAAAGAATGTGTTTACAAATATATAATCTGGACGTGTCATACAAGCAAGGAAAACAGATGTACATTGCAGACATGTTGTCGAGAGCATCGCTCCCTGGGAAGAATGGTGAGGATGGTACAACAGAATGTGAAAGCTCCCAGATTCAACATGAAGCAGGAGCTCGACATGTCCTAGAAGCCATCAACCCAGCAGAGACATCAGCCAAAATGTTCCGGCCCTTCCTGCCGGATGGTGAACCTCGTGGATTGTTCAATGGTGCTGGAGGGCAAGGGCAAAACCCGTAGACGTTGGCAGGACCAGAAGATCCCAGCACCAGCCAATGGCAGGCCGCTTCTGCTGCCAGAATATAAGCTGGGAGGGGGGCGGAGTCCTGCTCATTGAATCTGACAGACAAGCGCTTTACTCAAATCAAGTGAATTACATAACAAGATACAACTCTGCAAGTGCTACAAGAAGTATTAATGAAAGGGTAGTTGTGCTGTCACAACAGAATATTGGCATACCAAGATGAATTGACAGCCCAGGATCACAGGTAGAGGATCTTCCTAAAAAAGGAGGTGGCCACCAAGAAGGAAGCAATAAAAACCGAGATCAAGGTGGCGGTGAAGGTGGTGATGATGGAGGCGGTGGTCTCCCTCCAACACACAATCAATGGTCTGGGGAAGAAAGTCAAGGTGCAGGAAAAGACAATCCAGGACCTCGAGAGAGCCTCGATGGGCCAGAGCGACAGGATCGTTGCTCTGGGGGCAGAAGTGAAAAGGTTGGTGACCACCCAGGGGAGTTTGAAGGGAAAGGTCAAGGACCAGGAGAACAGGTCCCAGCGGCAGAACTTATGAATTGTGGGCCTGCTGGAGGGCATCGAGGGCAGAGACCAGACAGACTATATCGCCCAAATGCTGGGCAACCTAGTCTGGAGGGGCAGTTTCCCTAACCCCCCCAGAACTCGACAGGGCACACAGATCACTCAGACCGAAGCCCAAAGTAGGGGAGCAGCCGAGAGCGATTATAGCGAAGCTGCACCGATACCAGCATCGGGAAAGGATCCTGCAGTGCGCCAGGCAAATGGAGGTGAGCTCATGGGAAGGACACAGAATCCGTGTCGACTTGGACATTGGGCAGATCTGAACAATTCATCAATTGCCTTCTTCACATCTACCTGGGGTGGGATGTAGACAGCAGTGATGGTGGCAGAAGTGAACTCCCGTGGAAGCTGCACTTCACAGTCAGGTATTCCAGGTCAGGGGAGCAGTATTTCACCAGGATCACCATATCCGAGCACCAGGAGGAGTTGATGATGCAAACCCCTCCACCCTTCGCTTTGCCCAATGATGCCGTGCAGTCCATCCGGTGTATTGAGAAGCCTTCAGGTTGTATGGCACAGTCCGGTGAGGCGGGGGTGAGCCATGTCTGTGTGAAACAGAGCACACAGCAGTCTCTTACTTCCCTCTGAGAGGTAAGTCTGGCGTTAAGTTCATCCAGCTTGTTTTCAATCGCTTGGACGTTTGCCAGGAGTATGCTGGGGTGAGGAGATTTGAAACTGTGTTGTTTTAGTCTCACCTGCAGACCACCGCGTTTCCCTCGCTTCCTCAGTCAGTGGCTGCTTCTGGATGGTCCTGAGATCCGATGGGAGATGTCTGACCTTGTGGAAGGTAAGTGGTTGCATCTGGTGGGCACCCGAGCGCTGCTTGGGGGGGGGGGGGGGGGGGGAGAACATATTTGCAATCCAGTCGGGCCCCAGGGCTCCACGAGAACGGGTACCTATCGGTGTGTTTGGGTCATCGCGTGCTGTCCCCACCATTTTGTGGTGTTTAGTCCAGGTTTGGATCGCTGGCAGGGTCTTCCTGGATCAGATTGGGCGGGGTCACGTGTTTGGTTCCTGTGCCTCCACATGGATTCTGCTCCCTTCCTCCATCTGCTGGTAAGTCTGGGCGCTGGGCGGGCCTCTCCCGGTCGGGTCAGGCCGGGAATCATGGTCAGATGCCTGGGTTGGGCATTCCGGGAGCTGGGCCGGGCGCTCCAGGGGCCAGGGTCGCATCCGAGGCCAGATCTAGCGCTCTGGGAGCTGGGTCGATTTCTATGCAAGACCCTGAAGAAGTATAGATGCTGTTGCGCTTTCTTGGGTTGACCAGGACAGTTTGTTGGTGATGTGCTCACCTAGGAATTTGAAGCTGTCTACCATCTCCACCTCGGCACCATTGATGCAGACAGGTGTATGTACAATACTTTACTTCCTGAAGTCAATGACCAGCTCCTTAGTTTTGCTGATGTTGAGGGAGAAGTTGTTGTCATTACACAGCGCCACTAGGTTCTCTATCTCCCTCCTGACGCATCGTTGCTCGAGATCCGATCCACTACGGTCGTGTCATCAGCAAACATGTAGATGCGTTGGAGCCACATTTTGACACACAGTCGTGTGTGTGTAGGGAGTATAGTAGGGGGCCAAGTTCGCAATCTTGCAGGGCCCCCGATATTGAGGACTATCATGGAGGAGGTGTTGGTGTTTATCCTTACTGATTGTGGTCTATGGGTCAGGAAGTCAAGGTTGCAGTTGCAGAAGGAGGGGCCAAGTCCTAGGTTTTGGAGTTTTTATATGAGTTTTACTGGGATTATGGTGTTGAAGGCAGAGCAGTAGTCAATGAATACGAGTCTGATGTAGGAGTCTGTGTTGTCAAGATACTCCAGGGATGAGTGTAGGTCCAAGGATTTACCATCTGCTATGGGCAGCTTGTGGTAGTACGCGAATTGCAGTGCATCAAGGCATTCTGGGAGTATGGTGTTGATGCGTCTCTTGATCAAATTCTTGAAGCAGTTCATAATGATAGATGTCAGGGCCACCGGATGTTAGTTGTTGAGGCAGGTTGCGTGGTTCTTCTTTGGCACCGGTATGACAGTGGTCTTCTTGAAGTATGTGGGAACCTCGGAATGGAGTAGGGAGAGGTCGACGATGTCCATAATGTCCACGATGCCCCCCTTACTGCCTTTGTTTCTGTCCCCGTTTTACTTCCCTCCGACTTCCTACATCGGTTCCCATCCCCCTGCCACATTAGTTTAAACCAAGTTCCACCATCTTCCCTGCTGGGCTCCCCTTCCAATTAACTCCGGCCAGCTACTCCCTCATGTCTTTGTAGTTATCTTTACGTCTTTGGTCAAGATATTTATGGTGCTAGTAGATGCCCACACGGTGGCTATCAATCCAGGAGATAGGGACCACTACCTCCGTGGCTACTGAAGATGCTTTGCGCTGAGTGTTTGCCATTTATGGGCTATGTGAGGCAATTGTTTCGGACAATGGCACCCACTTCACCGGCGATGATTTCCAGTGTTTCGTGAGAGAAAATGGCGCACAACAAGTGAGGATCGCCCCCTATGACCCAACATCGACTGGTCTGGCTAAGTGAGCTGTTCAAACTTTCAAGAACACCGTGGAAAGCTGTTAGGTAAACCACTTGGACAGAGGTTGGCTAATTTTTTGTTGTTGTCCAGCTCAATCTTCATTCAACCACGGGGCCACACCAACTGAGCTGCTCATTAGGCAGGGAGGGTGGAGGCCCAACAGGCCTCCCAGAAGAGTCAGCACACAGAGCAGAGAGAAGGCAGGTCCTTCCGTGTGGGAGACCCAGTTTTGGTTCGAAATTTCGCAGCAGGTTCACCTTGATTGGAAGGACAGGTTGTGACCCAGTCGGAGCCGGTGTCTTATGTATTCAATATTAACAGGAAGGTGACAAGAAGCATGTCAACCACCTGAGGTGTCCAGGGGTGGTGACACCCAAAGTAGAGTCAACGCGAGCACCGTGGTTCCTCCTGTAACTCGGCCCAGCCAAGGGGAGCCAGGGACTCCTGCTTCTGTTCAACCAGCTGTGTCTGCCGAGGCCAGTGAGGTTGGTTCGTCTGTCGAAGTAGTTCTGCCTGAGATGACATCGACTGTCGACTCAATCGCCCAAATGAGTTCTGAGCCTGTGGCTGGGCAACCGAGATCCAGGAGGACCCGAAGGTCTTCGGATCGATTAACTTTTTGCTGGACTCTCTTTCTCCGGTTGTTCCTGTTAACAATTGTACCTTTTTAGTTTTGGGGGGCAGTGTATTAAGAGACTTAAAGGGGGAGGGATGTTGTCAGGCGGCCCCTTTAAGGGGGAGCGCTCCACTGACCATGTGACTGACTCAGGGCCAATCCCAAAGGGGTGCATGAACCCCAGTCAATGGGAGGTTTGCAGGGGGCCCTGGAAGCAGGACCCTGGGCAGTGTGGACCAGCGGGCTGAAGAGTGGAGATCTGTTGTATAGTGCTTTGTGCCTGTTATCTAACTGCCTTTGCCTTTCATTGTTAACTACTAGAAGCCTCCAGTGTATGTCTCGAGCCACTACGGCATGCTCCCGTCCAATTAATGTAAAATTCTGGGGTGAGATTTTATGGTGCCTGCAAGAAAAGTCAATGGCCGGGATTCTCCACGAACTGGCGGGGCGGGCCACTCCGGCGCCGAGGAGTAGCGTGAACCACTCCGGCGTCAGGCCTCCCCGAAGGTGCGGAATCCTCCGCACCTTCAGGGGCTAGACCGGCGCTGGAATGTTTGGCTTGGCGCCACGCCAACCGGCGCCGAAGTGCCTCCACCAGCAGGCACGAGTTGGCGCAAACGGGGGAGCGTCAGCATGTGCTGGCGTCATCCCATCGCATGCGTGGGGGGTACTTCTCCGCACCGGCCATAGCAGAGGTTACCAGCGGCCGGTGCGGAGGGAAAGAGTGCCCCCATGGCACAGGCCCGCCCGCGGATCGGTGGGCCCCATCGTGCACCAGGCCATCGTGGGGGCACCCTCCGAGGATTCTGCAAGCCAACAGTGGAGCCAGGTCCCGCCGGTAAGGACTTGTTGTGATTTACACCGGCGGACTCTGCCGAAAACAGGCTGCCACTTGGCCCATCGTGGCAAGGAGCAAAACGGAAGGGAAAAAATTCTACTTATTTCTTGCCATTAAATGCATTAGGACTTCCATGTACCCCGCCTTGCAGGGCTTTCCAAGTGCTAACATGTTGCCTTGTCCCCTTGCTGCAAATATTGAGGGCATCACCTAAGATTCTTTGTATTGGCAAGAGGGGGTGGAGAGGAACATATGTGAAAAAGGGAATGATCAGAATATTCTGAAAAAGCACTGTTGCTGAGGATCGTTCCTATGTTAACAAATTGGTAAGCATCAGCTTTGCAGTCCTATCGTACAACAAACAATGAGGCAGATAAGAGGCCACGGAGGTTACCACATAGTCATCATCATCAACTTATTATTAATGAATACACCTAGGGGAGGAAAGGGCCATTTCAGGAGTCAATTCTGGAATGCACTGCCTGGGAGTGTAGGCGAGGTGGGAAACTGCACTCAAAAAGTGGAAGAGCACTTAAAATTACAGGGCATTAAAAACTACTGGAAAGTGGGATTAGTGTAGATTGTGTAGTTTTTGCAGTGCAGACTCGATGAGCCGTGGGGCCTCTCTGGCTCACACTGTTTCTCAGCCCTTTCACCAATGGGAATAGACCGACCCCATCTACTCTGTCTATACCCCCCCTCCCCCATGACCCCCAAACAGCTCAAGAAATCCCCTCTCAATCCTGTCTTCTCAAAGCAGGTTAGGGTTAGGGATGGGGCATTTGAATGCAAGAGAACGCTTAGCGCCATAGTCTGAGCAGTTTGATTAGTGTTTTAAATATTGTCTTTTTTTTTGCCTGCCTCTTACATTGCTCTTTCAAACCTATAATTTTTTCCAATTTTTATTTGGCCTTGATTTGAGTCTAATTTACAATTTCCAGTTTATAATTCCCAGTGTGCCTCTGAGAGAATTCTTCACGTTGGTTGCTGAAGAGTCTCGTTGTTTTGTTACCTGCTCACACGTGCCACAGATACCCTGCAGAGGATGCTGAGCTGGAGCAGACAGTATGGGCGGGATTTTCTAATCCCGCGGCAGAGTGTCCGCGCTGTCGTAAACGCCGTCGCGTTTTACGATGGAGTGAATGGACCGCTGCCAGGGCTCATTCTGGCCCCTGCAGGGGGGAATGCGCACATGCGGAGTGGCGCCGGCATAAACACGCGCAGTGACCTCCTTCAACATGACGGTCCCAACGCAACATGGGGCAGGCACGTAGGAAAGGAGACCCCCAGCCAGAGAGGCTGGCCTGCCGATCAGTGGGCCCTGATCGCGGGCCAGGCCATACTGGAGGTCCCCCCACCCCGACCCGGGGTGGGACCCCCCCAACCCCCCACAGGCCGCCACCCGACCCTTCAATGCCGAGGTCCTGCCAGCTTAGAGCAGGTTAGAACGGCGCCGGTGGGACTTGTTATTTTTCTTACGGCTGCTCGGCCTGGGCCGAAGAATCGGCGGGCCGGCCGTGTAGAGTGGCCCGCAACCAGCTCCGCGCCAACAACGCGTGTACCGGCGTCGGGGCGGCGTGGCCCAGTTGCACGGATTCTCCGGCCCAGCCCAGGGCTGGGAGAATCCCGGCCCAAGTCTCTGCGAGTCTTAACCCAAAATCTAGATAACTGTTTTACCCCATCAGTGTAGGAATTACATCGTTCGTCACACTTTCAAGTGCAGGTACATATTGGAGTAATGTTAGGCAGCAAATTTAATTCTTGGGATAACAGCAGACGCGGAATGTCACACATGGAAAAAAATCATGCATGGGATTTTACATTTGTATCGTGGCTAAAATAGCATAAAAGGACTTAATAGGTACAAAACGATGTATTACCTAAACATCTAATTAACAAAATTCAATTAACTGCATCTAAATAGTCACCAACAGTTTAATCACCTTGTCATTTTTCTTTGTTCACACATAGGAATTGCAAACCTCAGCAAGAACAGAATGCACAGGAGAAAAGTGCTTGAATCAGATACAAACTGGATTAGACAGAGGTTCATCAAACCACAATTGACCTGCGGAGAATACGCCTGTTCTGGATTTGCACGTGAAGAATTTCCACAGGGGCACAGTGCCAGAATAATTGGCACCTGTAGAATTATCCACCAGTGTGAGTGATGTCATGTGAGAGTGCCTTTAAGAATTGGATGTTTAAGAAATGTACCTTTAAGAAATGCAGCTGATCATATTACTGAACTGATGTCACAGGGGGGGAGCTGAGCTCACTTCTGCTTTTTGGGAGCTTTTGTTTCAGTTTGAAGAAAGGTTGGGTGTGGCTGTGAGCTGCATATCTCTTAATCCTTTGGTGAAATCGGAATTGTAAAAAGATCTCAGTATTGAATATAAATCTAATGTGCTTCAGTTTGAAGGATTGATTAAGTCTTTTGGATGTGTAAACATAGAACATAGAACATTACAGCGCAGTATGGGCCCTTCGGTAAAGGAACAGTTTGCATGATTGGGTAGTGTTGTATTATTTTCGGGGCTATCTTTGAAGTAAGGGATGTTAAGAGATCCAGTGTTTATTTAAAAGGTTAATTTAAGTTCATGGAATAAACATTGTTTTGTTTTAAAAACCACGTGTCCATAATTGTAATACTGCACCTGGGGAACAAGCTGTGTGCTTCAAAAGCAACAATCCATTAAAGGTGGGGGTTGGTTGAACTCCATGATGCATTTTGGGGTTCTGAAAACACCTCTCCCATAACAACTGGGGGCTCAAGGGGGATAAAAGTCTATCTATTGGATTGGCTTTTGTGAACTTAAAGACAGTGAAGGATTGTTGCTTTTCCGGTGTGGTATGTTAGTTTAAGTGTGTTGTGGACAATGGCTTTTTCAGAGGCTCATAAGTTTTTGGGGGTGGAGACTGTCACACGCTGTACCTTATGGACAGAGACTAAATGCAGACTTAGATTTGGCAAAAACATTGCAGCTAACATTACCTGACAAAATGCGAAAAGATGAGATAATTATGGCAGTGGCGAAGCATTTAAAGTTGCCTGAGATACAGTTTGACTCATTGGAAATGGCTAAAATTCAGTTGCAAATTAAACAAATGGAACATGAGAAAGAATTAAAGCGGCTTGAATATGAAAGAGAAGCTAGCAGAAAAAGAAAGAGAGAGAGAGGAAAAAGAAAAGGAGAGAGAAGAAAGGAGAAAAGAATGAATAGTCCTAGCAGAACAAAAATAAAGAGAAAGGGAGATACAGATCAGGGAAAAAGATAAAGAGAGATAGTTTGAACTTCAGAAAATGGCCATGAAACAAGACAGTCAGTTAAAATTGGCAGCTGTAAAGGGAAACATACTGTTGGATGATAGTGAGGATAGTGAGAAAGAGCATCAAAGTTGAAGACGTGGCGGGGATCTATTTAAATATGTCCAAGCATTGCCAAAGTTTGACGAGGAGGAAGTGGAAGCCTTTTTCATTTCATTTGAGAAGGTGGCTAAACAAATGAAATGGCCACAGGACATGTGGGTGTTACTGATTCACACAAAGCTGGTAGATAGAGCTTGTGAAGTGTATGCATCACTACCGGAGGAGGTATCTGGAACGTATGAGGAAGTGAAGAAATCCATCTTAAGTGCATATGAGCTAGTGCCTGAAGCTTACAGACAAAGGTTTAGAAATTTAAGGAAAGAATTTGGTCAAACATACATGGTGTTTGAAAGGCTCAAACAGAGTAATTTTGATCGGTGGATAAGGGCTTTGAAAATAGACCAAACGTATGAAGCTCTCAGAGAAATTATACTTTTGGAGAAGTTAAAAACATTCAATTCCTGATGTAGTGAGAACTCCTGTGGAAGAGCAGAGGGTTAAAACTGTGAGATTAGCAGCAGAAATGGCAGATGATTATGAATTAGTTAATTTATCAAAAAGTGGTTTCCGACATCAGTTTCAGCCGGTGAGGGATAGAAACTTAGTGGTAAAGGTAAAGGTGATCTGATGGAAGACAATAAAGAGAGTGTACCTCAG
The DNA here is from genome assembly GCF_902713615.1 of Scyliorhinus canicula. NCBI lineage: Eukaryota > Metazoa > Chordata > Chondrichthyes > Carcharhiniformes > Scyliorhinidae > Scyliorhinus > Scyliorhinus canicula. Next base: position 41,195,720 of record NC_052151.1, on the reverse strand, counting down.
ATTAAAAAATAAATCCAGGAGAGTGGAAAAGAAATGAAAAGTTTCAAATGTTTTCACTGTAATAAACTAGGCCATGTAATTCACAGTGTTGGTGGTTGAAGAAAAGCACTGGGAAGGCTGATGTGGTAAAACAGGATAAGACAGTGGGATTTGTTAGAGTGGTAAAGGAAAGCCCAAGGGAAGCGAAGGAGGTGCAAAAGATTGTACAGCCTGTTCAATAAGTAATTGTTAAGAAGGTGCCAGATGTCTTTGAAGAATTTACTTGTGTGGGTAAAGTATACTCATCTGTATCAGGAGGAGCAGGTAAAGAAGTCACAATTTTAAGAGATACAGGGGCTAGACAATCTTTAATGGTAAGAGATGAGGAATTATGTAGTTTGGAAAGAATGTTGCCAGAAAAGGTGGTGATATGTGGAATTCAGGGTGAGAGGAGTAGTGTTCCATTATATAATTTATTATATATAATTCCATTATTTAAACTTGGTAATTTGGTGCAGTGAGGTAATTCGGTGCAGAGTGTGAGGAGGTGCTCTTTAACCCTGGTAAGTGACTGGTAAGTAGTCTCTCTTTTTCTTTTCATTGTCTAATTTATTTATTTTGATTTTGAAATTGTAGTTGTTTAAATTTACCAAGGGTTTAAGACATGGCAGGAAATCCCAGACCCGTGTCATGCTCCTCGTGTGCGATGTGGGAGCTCAGGGACACGTCCACTGTCCCTGGCTTCTTCACGTGCAAGAAGTGTGTTCAGTTGCAGCTCTTGTTAGACCGCTTGACGGCTCTGGAGCTGCGGATGGACTCACTTTGGAGCATCCGCGATGCTGAGGAGGTCGTGGATAGCACGTTTAGCGAGTTGGTCACACCGCAGGTGAAGGTTACTGAGGGAGATAGAAAATGGGTGACCAAAAGAAAGAGCAAGAGTAGGAAGGCAGTGCAGGTGTCCCCTGCGGTCATCTCCCTGCAAAACAGATATACCGCTTTGGATACTGTTGAGGGAGATGGCTCACCAGGGGAAGGCAGCAGCAGCCAGGTTCATGGCACCGTGGCTGGCTCTGCTGCACAGCAGGGCAGGAAGAAAAATGGCAGGGCTATAGTGATAGGGGACTCGATCGTAAGGGGAATAGACAGGCGGTTCTGTGGACGCAATCGAGACTCCAGGATGGTATGTTGCCTCCCTGGTGCAAGGGTCAAGGATGTCTCGGAGCGGCTGCAGGACATTCTGGGGGGGGAGGGTGAACAGCCAGCTGTCGTGGTGCACATAGGCACCAACGATATAGGTAAAAAACGGGATGAGGTCCTACAAACGGAATTCAGGGAGTTAGGAGTTAAACTAAAAAGTAGGACCTCAAAGGTAGTAATCTCAGGATTGCTACCAGTGCCACGAGCTAGTCAGAGTAGGAATGTCAGGATAGATAGAATGAATGCGTGGCTCGAGAGATGGTGCAAGAGGGAGGGATTCAAATTCCTGGGGCATTGGGATCGGTTCTGGGGGAGGTGGGACCAGTACAAACCGGACGGTCTGCACTTGGGCAGGACTGGAACCGATGTCCTAGGGGGGGTGTTTTCTAGAGCTGTTGGGGAGGGTTTAAACTAATGTGGCAGGGGGATGGGAACCAATGCTGGAAGTTGGAAGGTAGTAAAACAGGGACAGAAACAAAAGGAAGTAAGGGGAAAAGTGCAAGGCAGAGAAGACATAGTCAGAAATCCATAAGGGCGACAGTACAAGGTACAGTGACTGAGGGGAGCACAGTGAATAGGCCCAGTAATAACAAAAGGAATAAAACTGGAGATGTTAAGATTCAAAACAGAGGTAAAAAAACCAACATAAGTGTACTTTACCTGAATGCTCGTAGTATTCGGAATAAAGTAAATGAGTTGGTGGCACAAATCATCGTAAATGACTATGATTTAGTGGCCATTACTGAAACATGGTTAAAGGATGGTCACGACTGGGAGTTAAATATCCGAGGGTATCAAACTATTCGGAAGGACAGAGTGGATGGTAAGGGAGGTGGTGTTGCTCTGTTATTTAAGGATGACATCCGGGCAATAGTAAGGGATGACATCGGTGCTATCGAGGAGAAGGTTGAATCCATTTGGGTGGAAATCAGGAATAGTAAGGCGAAAAAGTCACTGATAGGAATAGTCTATCGGCCACCAAATAGTAACGAGATGGTGGGGCAGGCAATAAACAAAGAAATAACTGATGCATGTAGAAATGGTACAGCAGTTATCATGGGGGATTTTAATCTACATGTCGATTGGTTTAACCAGGTCGGTGAAGGCAACCGTGAGGAGGGGTTTATAGAATGTATCCGCGATAGTTTCCTAGAACAGTATGTAATGGAACCTACGAGGGAACAAGCGGTCCTAGATCTTGTCCTGTGTAATGAGACAGGATTGATTCATGATCTCATAGTTAGGGATACTCTCGGAAGAAGCGATCACAATATGGTGGAATTTAAAATACAGATGGAGGGTGAGAAAGTAAAATCAAATACTAGTGTTTTGTGTTTAAACAAAGGAGATTACAAGGGGATGAGAGAAGAACTAGCTAAGGTAGACTGGGAGCTAAGACTTTATGGTGGAACAGTTGAGGAACAGTGGAGAACCTTCCAAGCGATTTTTCACAGTGCTCAGCAAAGGTTTATACCAACAAAAAGGAAGGACGGAAGAAAGAGGGAAAATCGACCGTGGATATCTAAGGAAATAAGGGAGAGTATCAAATTGAAGGAAAAAGCATATAAAGTGGCAAAGATTGCTGGGAGATTAGAGGACTGGGAAATCTTTAGGGGGCAACAGAAAGCTACTAAAAAAGCTATAAAGAAGAGTAAGATAGAGTATGAGAGTAAACTTGCTCAGAATATAAAAACAGACAGTAAAAGTTTTTACAAATATATAAGACAAAAAAGAGTGGCTAAGGTAAATATTGGTCCTTTAGAGGATGAGAAGGGAGTTTTAATAATGGGAAATGAGGAAATGGCTGAGGAACTGAACAGGTTTTTTGGGTCGGTCTTCACAGTGGAAGACACAAATAACATGCCAGCGACTGATAGAAATGAGGCTATGACAGGTGAGGACCTTGAGAGGATTGTTATCACTAAGGAGGGAGTGATGGGCAAGCTAATGGGGCTAAAGGTAGACAAGTCTCCTGGCCCTGATGGAATGCATCCCAGAGTGCTAAAAGAGATGGCTAGGGAAATTGCAGATGCACTAGTGATAATTTACCGAAATTCACTAGACTCTAGGGTGGTCCCGGTGGATTGGAAATTAGCAAACGTGACGCCACTGTTTAAAAAAGGAGGTAGGCAGAAAGCAGGAAATTATAGGCCAGTGAGTTTAACTTCGGTAATAGGGAAGATGCTGGAATCTATCATCAAGGAAGAAATTGCGAGGCATCTGGATAGAAATTGTCCCATTGGGCAGACGCAGCATGGGTTCGTTAAAGGCAGGTCATGCCTAACTAATTTAGTGGAATTTTTTGAGGACATTACCAGTGCAGTAGATAACGGGGAGCCGATGGATGTGGTATATCTGGATTTCCAGAAAGCCTTTGACAAGGTGCCACACAAAAGGTTGCTGCATAAGATAAAGATGCATGGCATTAAGGGTAAAGTAGTAGCATGGATAGAGGATTGGTTAATTAATAGAAAGCAAAGAGTTGGGATAAATGGGTGTTTCTCTGGTTGGCAATCAGTAGCTAGTGGTGTCCCTCAGGGATCCGTGTTGGGCCCACAATTGTTCACAATTTACATTGATGATGTGGAGTTGGGGACCAAGGGCAATGTGTCCAAGTTTGCAGATGACACTAAGATGAGTGGTAAAGCGAAAAGTGCAGAGGATACTGGAAGTCTGCAGAGGGATTTGGATAGGTTAAGTGAATGGGCTCGGGTCTGGCAGATGGAATACAATGTTGACAAATGTGAGGTTATCCATTTTGGTAGGAATAACAGCAAACGGGATTATTATTTAAACGATAAAATATTAAAGCATGCCGCTGTTCAGAGAGACTTGGGTGTGCTAGTGCATGAGTCACAGAAGGTTGGTTTACAAGTGCAACAGGTGATTAAGAAGGCAAATGGAATTTTGTCCTTCATTGCTAGAGGGATGGAGTTTAAGACTAGGGAGGTTATGTTGCAATTGTATAAGGTGTTAGTGCGGCCACACCTGGAGTATTGTGTTCAGTTTTGGTCTCCTTACTTGAGAAAGGACGTACTGGCGCTGGAGGGTGTGCAGAGGAGATTCACTAGGTTAATCCCAGAGCTGAAGGGGTTGGATTATGAGGAGAGGTTGAGTAGACTGGGACTGTACTCGTTGGAATTTAGAAGGATGAGGGGGGATCTTATAGAAACATTTAAAATTATGAAGGGAATGGATAGGATAGATGCGGGCAGGTTGTTTCCACTGGCGGGTGACAGCAGAACTAGGGGGCATAGCCTCAAAATAAGGGGAAGTAGATTTAGGACTGAGTTTAGGAGGAACTTCTTCACCCAAAGGGTTGTGAATCTATGGAATTCCTTGCCCAGTGAAGCAGTTGAGGCTCCTTCATTACATGTTTTTAAGGTAAAGATAGATAGTTTTTTGAAGAATAAAGGGATTAAGGGTTATGGTGTTCGGGCCGGAAAGTGGAGCTGAGTCGACAAAAGATCAGCCATGATCTAATTGAATGGCGGAGCAGGCTCGAGGGGCCAGATGGCCTACTCCTGCTCCTAGTTCTTATGTTCTTATGTTCTTATGTTCTTATAAGGTAAGGTTGGAAAGTCCAGTGAAGAGTGGTGAAGTGGTAGTAGGAGTAATAGATCAACTATCTTGTCCAGGAATACAGTTTATCTTGGGTAATGATATAGCTGGATCGCAGGTGGGAGTGAGGCCTACTGTGGTTGATAAGCCAGTGGAAAATCAGACAACTGAAGGGTTGAAGAACGAATATCCTGGGATTTTTCCGGATTGTGTAGTAACAAGGTCGCAAAGTCACAGGTTAAGACAAGAGGAGAAATCAAAGAGTGAAGATGAAGTTGAAGAGCAATTATCAGAAACGATTTTTGATCAGATGGTTGAAAAAGAACAAGAACAGGTGGAAGATGAGTCGGATATTTTTAGTTCAAGAAAATTGGCGGAGTTACAACAAAAAGATATCGAAATAAGACAGATGTATCAGAAAGCATGTATGGAAGAGGAATCTGAGATATACCAGAGTGTTATTACCGTAAAAGTGATGTCTTGAGAAAATGGAGACCTGTACATCTGCAGCAGGATGAAAAGTGGGCAGAAGTTCATCAAGTGGGGCTGGTTTAGCTCACTGGGCTAAATCGCTGGCTTTTTGAAAAAGCAGGCCAGCAGCACGGTTCGATTCCCGTACCAGCCTCCCCGGACAGGTGCCGGAATGTGGCGACTAGGGGCTTTTCACAGTAACTTCATTGAAGCCTACTCGTGACAATAAGCGATTTTCATTTCATTTCATTTCAAGCAGCATTGCTGGTAGGGTATAGAAAGGAGGTGTTGCGAGTTGCACATGAGGTACCAGTAGGAGGTCATTTCTTAATAAGGAAAACTCAAGCTAAAATCCAGAAACATTTTTATTGGCATGGACTACATAAAGATGTAGTTAAATTTTGTTAATCATGTCACACATGTCAAGTGATAGGGAAACGTCAAGCAGTGATAAAACCAGCGCCCTTAATACCCATTCCAGCATTTGAGGAACCTTTTAGGAGGGTCCTATTTGATTGTGTAGGTCCGCTTCCTAAAACCAAAAGTGGGAATTAATATCTTTTGACTATAATGGATGTGTCTACTAGGTTTCCAGAGGCCATTCCAGTACGTAATATTACAGCTAAAAAGATTGTGAAGGAGTTACTTAAATTCTTTACTAGATATGGATTGCCCACAGAAATACAATCGGATCAAGGATCAAATTTTACCTCAAAGCTATTCAAAGAAGTTATGGATAGCTGAGGAATAAAACAATTTAAAACAACTGCGTACCATCCAGAATCGCAGGGAGCATTGGAAAAGGTGGCATCAGACATTAAAGATAATGTTGAGGGCGTATTGTCAAGATTATCCAGTGGATTGGGATAAAGGAATTCCATTCGTACTGTTTGCAATTAGGGATGCACCTAATGAGTCAACCAAATGTAGTTCTTTTGAACTCATTTTTGGTCATGAGGTAAGAGGACCACTTAAATTGATCAAAGAGAAATTGGTGGGTGAGAAATCGGAAATTAAACTATTGGATTAAGTGTCAAATTTTAGGGAATGATTAAATAGAGCAGGTGAATCGGCGAGACAACATTTGAAAGTTACACAAAATGTGATGAAACGGGTAGCGGACAAGAAATCCACAGTTCGTAGTTTTGCCAGTGGGGATAAAGTTTTAGTGTTTTTACCAGTGGTAGGGGAGCCTTTAAAAGCTAGGTTTTGTGGACAGTATCAGATTGAAAGGAAATTAAGTGAGGTGAATTATGTGGTAAAAACACCAGATAGAAGGAAGACTCACCGAGTGTGTCATGTGAATATGCTTAAAAGGTACTTTGAAAGGGAAGGAGAGAAAAAGGAAGTTTTAATGATTCTAACTCAAAGTGACAAACCAAATCCAGATGACTGTGAATTTGACATACGTCAAATTAAATTGGAAAATGAGGATGTTCTTAATAATTGGGATGAATTGTTAAGTTACCTTCCAGAGGAAAAACAAACTGACCTGAAAGAGTTATTGATATCACGTGGGCAAGTTTGTAGAGATAAATTGGGAAGTACTAAAATGGCTATACATGATGTAGATGTGGGAAATGCTGTTCCTATCAAACAACATCCATATAGACTTAACCCTTTAAAATTGGCACAGGTTAACAAAGAGATTGAGAGTATGCTTAAAAATGGCATAACTGAAGTGGGTTGCAGCCAATGGAGCTCACCCATAGTGATGGTACCTAAACCAGACCGTACCCAATGGTTGCGTGTGGACTATCGAAAGGTGAATACAGTTACGAGAATGGACTCTTATCCTCTCCCACATTTGGAGGATTGCATTGAGAAAGTGGGACAATCCGCTTTTATTTCCAAATTGGATTTACTTAAAGGTTACTGGCAAGTACCTTTATCTGAAAGGGCGAAGGAAATTTCAGCTTTTGTGACTCCAGATGGCATATACCAGTTCAAAGTTATGCCATTTGGCATGAAAAACGCCCCAGCAACATTTCAACGGTTAACTAATACAGTCGTTTCAGGATTACCCAATTGTGCAGTATATATCGACGATCTGGTAGTGTTCAGCCAGACATGGAAACAACATTTAAAACATCTGAGGGAGTTATTCGATCGACTTCAGGAGGCGGGTTTGGTGATAAACCTAGCCAAAAGTGAATTTGGAAAAGCCCCAGTCACTTTTCTTGGCCATACAATCGGACAAGGTCGAATGGTCCCACGGGATGTGAAAACAAAAGTTATTGGGGAGTTTCCAATACCCTCGACACAACGGGAAATAATGCGATTTCTTGGTATGAGTGGACTTTACCGGAAATCTGCACCAAATCTTAGCAGTGTGGTCGCTCCACTGACGGACTTGCTCAAGAAGCGTAACAAATTCCTGTGACAGCGGAGTGTCAAGAGGCATTTGATGGCCTGAAGGCTGTGTTAACCACTGCTCCTGTGTTAGTCATCCCAAATTATCCCAAACCATTCAAAGTGGCTGTTGATGCGAGTGATGTGGGCGTAGGTGCGGTGCTTCTACAAGACGACGACGAAGGGCTAGAGCGGCCTGTTGGTTATTTTTCAAAGAAATTGAATTCTCACCAGAAAAAGTATTTGACGATTAAGAAGGAGACTTTGAGTTTGGTGCTGGCTTTGCAACATTTTCACATTTATGTGACCAGCAATCCATCTGACACCATTATATATACTGATCATAATCCTTTGACGTTTCTGGAGCGATTCCGGAATAACAATGCAAGGCTGTTTCTCTGGAGTTTATTGTTACAGCCATTTCATTTTAAAATAGTACATGTGGCAGGATGGGAAAATGTAAGAACCGATGTTTTGTCACGAATGTGAGGAATGGAAGGATTTCGGTTGGAGGAAGAAGAACGGGAATGATGGAATTTATTATTATGCCTGTTTGCGTGTGTTGTTTTTTTTAAAACGAAAATGTATATTTACTGTGTGCATTTCTTAGTGGATGGTGCAAAAGTGAAAAATGAAACCATCTTGAAGTTGATGGTTTATTTTTTTTTCTTGGGGGGGAAGTGTCATGTGAGAGTGCCTTTAAGAATTGGATGTTTAAGAAATGTACCTCTAAGAAATGTAGCTGATCATATTACTGAACTGATGTCACAGGGGGGGGACCTGAGCTCACTTCTGCTTTTTTGGGCGTTTTAGCTTCAGTTTGAAGAAAGCTTGGGTGTGGCTGTGAGCTGCATTGCTGGTGATCTCTGCCATGAAGGACTATCTCTTAATCCTTTGGTGAAATCAGAATTGTAAAAAGGTCTCAGTATTGAATATAAATCTAATGTGCTTCTGTTTGAAGGATTTGTTAAGTCTTTTGGATGTGTAAAGGAACAGTTTGCAGGATTGGGTAGTGTTGTATTATTTTAGGGCTTATCTTTGAAGTAAGGGGTGTTAAGAGATCCAATGTTTGTTTAAAAGGTTAATTTGAGTTCATGGAATAAACATTGTTTTGTTTTAAAAACCACATGTCCATAATTGTAATACTACACCTGGGGAACAAGCCGTGTGCTTCAAAAACAACAATCCATTAAAGGTGGGGGTTGGTTGAACTCCATGATACATTTTGGGGTTCTGAAAATACCTCTCCCATAACAGTGAGGACAGAAACGAACAGAAAATAAAGGGCAGGAAAGGGTTGAGATCCAGGTGCTTCTGCGACCTTCAAGCAGGGGTGGGGGAGAGGGGGTGAGGGAGGCACGGGGGTCCATGGCAAATCACAGCCCATTTCATATCTCTTGATATGTGAGGAGTTTTAAAGCAAGCTGCCAATTCACTATTGCAAAATAGTCAAATTGACTGTCTTCCCATTCAGCTCGGAGCAATAGAGACTTTTGTACTGATGTGGGAATGGGACAGAGGCTGGCAGGTGTGGAGTTTCCTGCTGAAAGCCAACGTGCCAGTTCTCCATCACGGCCCCAACTCTTAGCAATTTTCCTGAGGCTAGATCAAGCAAGAAACGGCTACCAGCTAGCAAACAGAGATGAGCTTGTTCTAGCAATTGAAAGACCAATTGAGACAATTGATCAGAGCCTGATGCTGGAGCAGGGTGTAGGAGCATTTCCAAAGCCGGAGTATTGAGCCAGCTTTTACGTGGGGTACTTCCCTTTTAGTTATGGCTCAGTTTAATACACAGCTCAGCAGACACACATCAACCTGGTTAATACGGCTTTACTATTCCAAGCTTGGTCTCATGTACACGAGAGAGGGATCTGGATAAATGCTAAAATCAATCTGGCTAACGCTGATTAAAAACAGACCAATTATAGTGTTTCCCAAAAATCAATAGCCCACCCCAGTTGGACTTGATGCAACCCCTAGAACAGTCACTTCTATATTATCCAGTAAAATTTATTTTAAGTAAAATGATGACTTGTGATCAGCTCATGATTTAACCCCATCCTGTCACCTGTTGTTTACCAGGATCTTGTGTCTATTCTAAAGTTGTTTTTCTGACATTCCCTTCCTATGTATCGCAGTCAGTTCCTGTCCACCTCATTGTTCATCCGGGGGCCTAATTTTGTCCTAGCTATTCAGTTTTAAGAGGTCTCATCTCTGGACACCCCTTCACAGGGCAAATATCTGGAAGGGGCGGGGGAGGTTAGCGTCCATGATCCATTCTGCAGCCAAATTAACTACCAGACCATAGGCTACAGCTGCAGCCACAGACCACCCTGTGGAGATGTTTCCCCATCACAATGGTGGTCCAGTAGCTGTGGCCATATTTAATTTCAAGTATATTAAAAGTGCTGAGAGGCCACCTCAAGATGGAGATGTCCACTCTCTCTCCCTTATCTGCAATAGCAGGCTGCAGCTCCCATTGGCCTTCCAGCTTCGAGAGCCCAGCCATCCTCCTTATTAATTATCCAATTCTGCAAGAATTCAATGTTGGGTTTTTGCTCCCAACACAGTGCAGGATTGAGATTCACACTTGATGCAGTCATCGGTGTCCAACCCAAAATGGAAAATCCTGCCCCACACATCTGTAAGGTACCCAGCAGCTGGCTATTTTATACATCAGCAGTAAATAAAAGTAATTGGCAGAAGAAAATGAATCGCGCAGCAGTGGGGGAACCTTGGCACCATTGAGTCTTCCTACCTAAGGGAGGTTGCAACATTTCACCACTTCGCTCGCGGCTTCCAATTGTTTGAATGTCGGGCAAATCCACCTTCTCCAGAAGTCATTTCTATTGTCACTGCCATCCAGCCGTAACCACAGCCTCACCCCAGTGACTGCCACAACGCTGGCAACGCACGTTGATATGGACTTTCGAGGGTCCTTTGCTTCGGGTTTCATTCCAATCTTAAAATTGTTCATCAGTTCGAGTACCAGACTGAAACCAACAAGAGCATACTGTGAAAATAACTGGAAAAAAAGAGCAGCAAAATAATTGAGCAGTCACTTTTTAAAAAGAGAAATTGCTGAAAAGAGTTAAAGTTATCTCTCGACACACCTTTCACAAAAATCTTGGGCAGATTCTCTGACCCCCCCTCCAGGTCGGAGAATCGGCGGGGGTGGGGGGGGGGGGCGTAAATCCTGCCCCGCCGCTCCGACGGCGGCTGCCGAATTCTCCGCCGCCGGATTTTGGGCGTGGGCGGAGAACGCACCGTGCCAGTAGGGGGCCGTTAGCAGTGCGCCCCCCCCCCCCCCCCCCCCGGTGATTCTCCAGCCCCGATGGGCCGAGCGGCCGCCCTTTTTTTTCGGCTTTGAGCGCGGCTTGCGGAGTCCTGGGGGGGGGGGGGCTGGGGGGATCCGGGGCCCACCGATTTGCGGGTGGCCCTGTACCATGAGGGTACTCTTTCCCTCACCAACGGCCTGTGTAAGGCTCCCCGATGGCCGACGCGTAGAAGAAACTCACTGAGCATGCGCAGGAATCACGCCAGTGGTTCTGCGCATGCGCCAGAACAAGCTGGCGCACCTGCTCATGCGCCAACTCGCGCCGGCCGGCAGCAGCCCTTCGACGTCGGTTGGCATGACGCCAACCACTCAGCGCCAGACTAGCCCGCAGAAGTGCGGAGGATTCCACACCTTCTGGGCGGCCCGACACTGGAGTGGTTGACGCCACTCTTTGGCGCTGGTATGGCCCGTCCCACCGATTGCGGGAGAATCCTGCCCGTGATCTTTCATGTTCATCATCCTGCCATCTTTGTTAATATTCTTGCATGGAAGAGGAAGCTTCGCTACCTAGGCCAACATTTATTGCCCATCCATAATTGACCATGTGAAGGTGGTGGTGAGCTGCCTTCTTGAACCGCTGCAGACCCAGTGGTGTAGGTACACCCCCTGTGCTGTAAGGGAAGGAGTTCCAAGACTTTGGCCCAGTGACTGCCGATATATTTCCAAGTCAGGATGGTGGCTTGGAGGGAAACTTGCAGGAAGTGGTGTTGCCATTTGTCTGCTGCCCTTGTCCTTCCATGTGGTAGAGATCACGGATTTGGAAGGTGCCACCTAAGTGCATCTTATAGATGATACACACTGCTGCCACTGTGCGGCAGTGGGGGAGACAGTGAATGTTCAAGATGGTGGATGGAGTGTCAATCAAGCAGGCGGCTTTGTCCTGGATGGTGTTCAGCTTCTTAAGTGTTGTTGGAGCTGCACTCATCCCGGCCAGGGGAGTGTATTCCTTGCATGTCCTTACGCCCATCTTAACTGTAAAAAAAGGCAGGTGACTTATTTCCTACCTCTTTCACTACTGTTTTAAACAAAATTGGGTTTGCAAAAAGAACTCCTGCAGTTTAACCCATCTTCTCAAGTCAAATAGAAAGACAAAGAAACATCTGAATTGAATTGCAAATAAAGGCATTGGGTGGAATTCTCCCAAAAGATTAACAAGGGAGCGATCCTCCGGCTACGCTGCGCGGAAAAGCAGCCGGCCGCAGTGCAGCGTGACCGTCGATAGCCGGGAGACCCCGCTCCCTGGATTTACCCGGCTCACAACGCCTCGCAAGGTTCAACACAATCTCACGAGACGTCGCAAGGTGAATCCCACGGTAAATCTGCATTTTCGAGCGAGGCAGTAAGCATTATTCTAATGTGCAGATTCCCGAGGTACCTCGGAGATCTCGGGTGAGCAAACGGGAACCGGACAGAATGGCACCAGTGGGGGTCTCCAAGGGGATTGAAGGTCCCCAGCTGCATGCCCTTTGGGCAGGGTGGAGCCTTGGCACCGCTGGTGCTACCTGGGTACCCTGGCAGTGCCACCTAGGTGGCAGCCTGGCACTGCCAAGATGCCCAGATGGCACTGCCATATAGCAGGGCACTGGCAAGGTGCCAAGTTGGCATTTTTTGCACACGAGTGATCGGGCCGGGGTTGCCCGGCATGGGGGGCAGGGGATCCTCTCATGTTGCATTCAGGCAGGTGGGGGAAAGGTCGGGGATTCTTTCGGGGCCTCGGAGATCAGGACCCCATTTAAAAGTAAGCAGAGCTCCCCATTGTAAAAATAGGGCTATGTGCGGCCTCGACTGCGCGTTCCCCATTCAGGCCCCTTATTCAACACGAGTCGCGTTAATTAGCCATGTGTTTCTGGGCACTGCGAGTGCCGGGAAACACGCGGCTAAGTGTGCTCGCTCGGAGACTTTGTTCCCTTTTGGGAAGATCGCGCCCTAAATGTCATTTTCGGTGGGAAAACAGGTGAGAATCCCGCCAGATGTTCCGGTGTGATTTCCATTTCAGTCCACCCACACTTAGAGCAGAATCTTACCAAAAAATGGCAAAGTGTTAGTTTCGGTGGGAAAAACGGTACAAATCCCACCAATGCTTTCAGCAGGATTTCTCACAGAATTTTGAGCCTCTGGGGCAGCACGGTGGCGCAGTGGTTAGCACTGCTGCCTCACAGCGCCGAGGTCCCAGGTTTGATCCCGGCTCTGGGTCACTGTCCGTGTGGAGTTTGCACATTCTCCCCATGTTTGCGTGGGTTTCGCCCCCCACAACCCAAAGATGTGCGGGCTAGGTGGATTGGCCATGCTAAATTGCCCCTTCATTGGAAAAAATTAATTGGGTACTCCAAATTTTAAAAAAAAAGAAAGAATTTTGAGCCTCATAAAAAAAAATTTTTACTCACATGAATCATGCCACGCACTTGAGGGTCTCCCACTGATTCGCTCACCCCATGGAAACTTAGTCACTAGGGAACTCCATTGAATACACCTACCCAGCTCACTTCTCCCAACCATATCAAGCTAATGAATGCTACAGAAGAGGCACAGCTGATTAGACTGGTGCCTGAAATTAGCTTAACAAGCACACATTCTCCCACTTCACAGCCCTACACACTTATTCCTAATAGACAAACTTCCGAGACAACTGTAATTGGTACTCAGTGGAGCTTAGTCCCTTGTCCTCAGAGCCCTGCCTGAGAGAGGTTCTAATCACCGTCCTGTCCAGGTGTGAGGGTCTTCATTCCTCATAAAGTGGGGATGCAACCCAGTCCTCAGAACCCCACCCTTCCCTTGCAGTCTCGCCTCTAATGGGGCCCGCCGAGGAACTGTACCCCCCCCCACCACTGTGCTGACCCTTAGTATTCACCTCCCACCCACGTTTCTGCTTCCACTAAGGACGTGCACTCCATCTAAGGTGATTTGGCCACAAGCTCAATGAGGAGGACACCGGAACCGATGATTACATGCCAGCCTCCAGACCGCCTTAAAGCAAGGGGTGTCCTGAAGTGAATGGTAGGTAAAATCTGCGAGCAACTCCTCCACCTGAGATTAAGTGACTGAACCCCAGCCCCGGTCTTGAGTTGAACCTATCTCAGTCTGCCACATCCTTTCTGGTGCACGCGGAGTAGTGAAGTGCCTGGAGAATCAGAGCTGTTTGAGTGTTCACCTCTCGGAGATGAGGCTACCAGCTTCATGCTTCTGTAGACCTGTTGTCAATGATGTCGGCACCCAGGTGAATATTCCGTGAGGTGGGAAGGTCGGGAGGGAGTGCTCGCTAATGACATGCTAATGTATTAAAATGAGGTTCCTGGGCTCCCGTAGCGTGATTGTCGCTACTCCACCGGAGAGGGAGGAGTGAAACTTCTAACCGCTGGAGAGAATCTCATGTTTGGATTCTCTCTGGATTTTGAGACTACGCGGAGTTTCTCATGGGCAGAGGGTGCGGGCTGCAAATCGGCTCCTCAGTCATTTCTCTGGAGCTTGGGGAGATTCTTACTGAATTCACCCACACTCAGAATTTGTTCTGGAGGGGGCACCAAGGGACATTGGAAGGCTGGCTCCAAGAAGATCAGGATGCCATTTTTAAAGGGTGTCCTGAGTCCAGACAACCGTACATCCCCATCCCCCCCTCACCGGCAGAGACCCCCAACCCCAAAACCACTTGTAGGCAACAGGCCACCCCCCCATCCCACCCCACCAAATGACCGATACCAGGCTATGAGGTCACAGCCCCTGCTGCCCTCCTTTTCCGTGCCCATGACCCCTCTCAGACTACACCCTTTGGCAGTGCCCCCTGGCACCTTTGTATCCTGGCTCTGCCCTTGGCCAACCTGGCATTGCCTGGAGGCTAGGTGGCGTGCCGAGGTCCTGTTGCCAACCACTCAGGGGCTGCAGTGTCCCCCTAGCCCTCCGGTGCAGTCATCACCCGTGGTCTCCGTTCATGAGACCAATAGTGATTCCCGCCACCCTTGGGCTGCACCAACCGGGGTGGAAAATTTCGGGAGCCAGGAGACTTCAACTTTGTTCAGGCTGAGCATATTCAAACGAGTTTCAAGACTCATTCATATGTGCTCATCTGATTCATGTCCTGCAAGGTCATGAACCAAATCGCGCTGAATGCCACAGGCCAGTAGCATCGTGCTCAGTTCAGTGCCCGGCACTAACCCTGTCTCGGGGCTCTCCCGCTATTCTCTGGGAGCGCAATGGGCGTAACGGGGGGGGGGGGGGGGGTAGAATCATTATCAAACTGCACTTAACAGAATGCGAGGTCCTGTCTAATACCTATAAGGAAAGGATGAACAGGCTGGGTCCTGTTCTCGCGAGAATGAATCAATTAGGTGACCTAATTGAGCTCTTGAAAATTATTAAAAATTTTGATAGGGGAGTCACAGAGAGAGGGGGACAAATTGTTCTGCATACATATTAGGGTTGGGGAGGGATCATCATTCATTCATTACCTTCTTGCACTGGTCCCTGTGAGACAGGCAGCATGCAAACTTTGCATTGCTTCCTCATTGAAATGATTTCTGTGTTCAGCCCAGTGTTACTCGCACTGCTGGTTGACTGGCTGCACAGACAACAGGAGGCCTGATCATGTGCAGCCAGCCATCATATGTTCCAACTTGCCTCCAGCTCTTAAATACAGTCAGCCTTCTCAAAGGGAATGTGCGCTGAGCTGCTGGCGAATACCACTGATGAAGCTGCAACCATGGGAGATTACATACCAGGGCAGAGAGTACTGCCCTTGATGGAAGTGGAAAAGGAGAGGAAGGCAATATTTTTGCAGAGGGCCTGTGGGCCAAGAACACCCACTGAAGGGAGTGGGAGCAGGGTGCTATGGAGGTCAATATGGAGGACAGCAGGCACTAGATGACCTGTTGTGTTCTGTGTGATGGTTGTTGCAATGAGGTACACAGAACATCCAGATGCTTAACTAAAAGATGGTTTATTAAAACATACGTGGAAAGATAAACACTGCTATATGATTTCGACTGGAACTACTCTAACTGCGACTATCCTCTCGTACGTCCTACTACCAACTGCTGGGTATCTCAGGTCAGGTGAAGGGTATCTGGCGCCACCAGCTGGTTGGAGGTCACTTCATTAACTATCTACAAAACAATGTACAGGCTTATCACCACATGACCTACTCCTGTTTCCATGGCCCTATGTAACCAGTGCCTCAATAAGTTTAATAACCTCATGTGGGTGGTCGATGTCGGTGAAGGCGCAGCATATGACATGTCCTACCCGCACACTGCCCAGCCTCTTCTGCTTGTCAATGCACCCCATCCCCATCACTCACCCTTCAGCAGTCCCTCGCAATCAGGACTCATGATTCACATTCATTTCCCCTTGCATACCTTCCAGCCATTCCAGCCTCACACCCACCTCTCGCAGCTCTTCCCATACCTTTAGCTATTCAGCTATGGAAGGCACATCACTGACATTCTGTCCTCTCTCTAGTTGGGCAAGGTGGCAAGTGAATAACAAAGGACCAGTGATGGACCTGCCGCACATTCATCCATTGAATCAGATAGAGGAGATGGTTCCCTTAATCATGGGGCTGCTATACCTGTACCCTTAGCACCTGGCATCACTGAGATTCAACTCCCAGCTCACCCTCATTCTGCTGTCTGACATGAAGTGCCAGCTGCAGATGCTGTCACCGTGGACCTCGTACTTTATAACCTACAACCACCCTCACGCCAAGCCTGCCCTTCTGATTTTATGCTTTCAGTAACCATTGATATCATCGTCAAGCAGCGGGATAACATTTTCTGATGTGAAATATCCTTGGTGGGATTCCCCATTCCTGAGACTAAGTGTTGATGCTGGGGCAGGATTTGTGGATTTCAACAACAGCAAAACTGACGCCACGCCTGGACTGATTCAGCCATGGACGGGTTAGCACTGGTGCCACGTGGATCACAGTAATTCCAATGAAAAACGGTGCAGGATTCACCGGGTCCGTGATTGACACTCGGGAGGCTGGCAAGCTGCAGCTGCATTTACACACTTTACTCCCCACACACACTCAGCCAACAAGGTGGCACTGGTTGTGCTGGCTCGCCCATCCCACTGATTGCCTGGGGTCAGAGGGCACCTGGGGGGGGGGGTGCCCTTGGGGGAGACCCATATGACATAGGGCAGCACGGAAGCACAAGCGGATAGCTCTGGTGGCTTCACAGTGCCAGGGTCCCAGGTTCGATTCCCCGCTGGGTCACTGTCTATGCGGAGTCTGCACATTCTCCCCGTGTCTGCGTGGGTTTCCTCCGGGTGCTCCGGTTTCCTCTCACAGTCCAAAGACGTGCAGGTTAGGTGGATTGGCCATGCTAAATTGCCCTTAGTGACCAAAAAGGTTAGGAGGGGTTATTGGGTTACAGGGATAGGGTGGAATGAGGGCTTAAGTGGGTCGGTGCAGACTCGATGGGCTGAATGGCCTCCTTCTGCGCTGTATGTTCTATGCTCTGTGTATGTTAAGTCCACAGTGTGCAGTCAGCGGCATGCGCACCTGCGTGGCTGACTTTCAGGCCTTGGCAATGGTGCTCGTGCTGGTCCACCCTGACCCCAATAGCCCACCTCCTGGCCACTCCCCGCTACTCCTCCCGGCCCTGGCAGAAGCCCCACCCCCCCAGCTCGTGGCACAACTGTCAGCAAACTTTCCATACCCTCTCTCTCTCCCTCAGCAGCCAGCACACTAGTTTCATGATTTTTAAAAGCACAAGTGAACCTCACCCTTGGGAATTTGCCCCTGCGGAGGTGGAGAATCGCGGAGGGCCCGTTGTCTACTGGGTCAGGCCCCTTAATGATATATCAACAGTGTTTTACTGTACGTTCTGGAACGCTTTGACACCTGTTGTACCATCAATTCACTGCAAGACAATGAGAACGAGTGAAAAGAGGCTTTATTAACCGAGAACTTGCCTGCCTGTGAGTTCAGTAACAATGAGTGCTGCCCACAGGTGGGCAGGTCTATATACAGCCCCGGGAGAGGGGGGGGGGGGTGCGGAGCCAGAGGCGGAGCCAGAGGCGGAGCCCACCGGGGCTCCTGTACAATACATGGTGGTAGATCGCATTACTGTTTCCTGGCCATAGGCCACAGTACTAAACAGACAGTTTATACTATGGTGAATACATTCACCACAACACCGCTGTCGAGGCACTGGGGAATTGCGATTTGGTGTGAAAACGGCATCCGCCATGATTTTGCCATCAAAACCGATTCTCCACCCAATCGCGTTTCCCGATTCGGTCGACGGAGAATCCTGTTTATTAAAAAAACATACTCATATGGCATTCCTCTATCCACTGTTTTAATGTAGACAATTTGCCTTTTTATTACAATTACTATTCGGTGAAAATAATTTCCTTTAACTTGACACAGTGAACAATCTGTGGAAGAAAATTAATGTCAGCAGATGAAGCCATCACCTTCTTCAAACTGAAGCGAACACCAATTGCAAAACCGTTCATCAAGCACCTTGCTGACACTGATGAGTAACCCTTTCAACTAGACCTGTTTTTCTTGAAATATCAGCACTTGACAGCAACAAGGAGTCAACGTTCGGTGATAATAAGGCAGTTTTAAAGGAATCTACAGAAGCAAATCCCCTCACCAGTTTAGGAACTGCAGCTTTGGAGATTGCAGCTTGCAGCATGGGAAAAACATAGGAGTGCATTTTGCACCCCTGGCGCACAATTGGATCCGCTGGGACTACTCAGCAGGAATCTGTGCCAGAGCAGCCTGTGATTTTCCATCAATTATAACTAACGTGCAATAAGTCACAGCTTCCTGTATTGAATTTACAAAAATGTGCTTTTGGCGGGAGCTGTTCCTCACCAAGAGTTAGGACCAGAAACCGTCCCAGGTTCGATTCCTACTTGGGTCACTGTCTGTGCGGAGTCTACACATTCTCCCCGTGTGTGCGTGGGTTTCCTCCGGGTGCTCCGGTTTCCTCCCACAGTCCAAAGATGTGCAGGTTAGGTGGATTGGCCATGATGAATTGCCCTTAGTGTACAAAATTGCCCTTAGTGTTGGGTGGGGTTACTGGGTTATGGGATAGGGTGGAGATGTTGACTTTGGGTAGGGTGCTCTTTCCATGAGCCGGAGCGGACTCGATGGGCCGAATGGCCTCCTTCTGCACCGTAAATTCTATGAAAGCGATACCGTGGCCAATGGATCAAGATCTTCAGAATGCCAACAAAAGAATGCCCTCCTTCACAACATATGTAACTATACACCTTAAGTACATAACACTGTATTCCCAAAGCTCCTGTAAGAAATGCACTTTGAAGCAATTAAATTGAGGTTTTCCAGAGACATCATGCAAACATCCCCAATGCATGGTATCAACATGTCAATAAATCACTAAATGAAAACAAATAAATATAAAGAAATGCTCATTGCTGTGCTTGCAGATTAAAGTTACGAATCAATATAATGTTACATTACGTAAATTATTACAGCTCTACAGGCAAGCTAGTCAGAGTAAACTGAAAGTACAACCGGATTTACTTGGTAAGGATTTCTTTCCAGTAACTGGTCTGTATGCTGCCCATTTATTTCCACTATTAGCATATTACCTCCGGAGCCCTTTAAAAAAGAACACGGGAGGGGGACTGAATCTTGGGTGACAGCAGATCAGCAACCTGTTCTTTCCTTGTCTAATGTCTTTTCCATTGATTTCAAAATATCACCGATTCCAGAGATGAGAGGGGTTTGCCTCATGGAGAGAGATTGAGCAGTTTGGGCCTATACTCTCTTGAGTTTAGAGGAATGGGAGGAGATCAAATTGAGGTATCGAAGGTGATAAAAAATATTTACAAAGTCAACGTAGCGCAGATGCTTCCTCTTGTGGGGCAATCTGGAACAAGAGGTCACACTTTTAGGACAAGGGGTGGCAGATTTACAACAGAGATGAGGAGAAATTACTTCTCTCAAAGGGTCATGAATCTGTGGAATTCACTACCCCAGAGTGTGGTGGATGCTGGGACAGTGAGTAAGGAGGAGATAGACAGATATATAATTAGTAATGGGTTGAAGGGTTATGGAGAACGGGCAGGATGGTGTAGATGAGGCCAGGATGAGGTCAGCCATGATCGTATTGAATGGCGGAACAGGCTGTGAGGAGAGTGAGTGTCCTGTCGGCCAGGAAATGCCGCCATTGCCGCAGAGCTTCTACGATGGCTTGGGCCTCCTTTTCGACAGAGGAGTGCCGAATTTCGGAGGCATGGAGGGTGTGTGAAAAGAAGGCCACAGGTCTGCCTGCCTGGTTGTGGGTTGCAGCTAGAGCGACGTCCGATGCATCGCTCTCCACCTGAAAGGGGAGGGTCTCGTCGACTGCCTGCATCGCGGCCTTGGCGATGTCAGCCTTGATACGGTTGAAGGCCTGGCGGGCCTCAGCCGTCAGGAGAAAAACTGTGGAGTGGATGAGTGGGCGAGCCTTGTCCGCATAGTTAGGGACTGGGCATAATAGGAGAAAAACCCCAGGCATCGTTTGAGGGTCTTGGGGCAGTGGGGGAGGGGGAGTTCCATGAGGGGGCGCATGCAGTCGGGGTCGGGCCCTAGAACTCCATTTTCCACAACATAGCCAAGGATGGCTAAGCGGTTGGTGCGGAACACACACTTCCAATTATTGTACGTGAGGTTCAGGAGTTTGGCGGTGTGGAGAAGTTTGAAACGGTTGGCGTCCTGGTCCTGCTGGCTGTGGCTGCAGATGGTGACGTTATCTAGGTAAGGGAAGGAGGTCCGCAGCCCGTCCCGGTCAACCATTCGGTCCATCTCACGTTTGAAGACTGAGACCCCGTTAGTGACACCGAAGGGAACCGTGAGGAAGTGGTAACGGCGGCCATCTGCTTCGAACGCTGTGTATGGGCGGTCCGCCTTGCGGATGGGGAGCTGCTGGTAGGCAAATTTCAGGTCCACTGTAGAAAAGACCGGGTACTGTGCAATCTGATTGACCATATCAGATATGCGTGGGAGGGGGTTCGCGTCGAGCTACGTGTACTGATTGATGGGCTGGCTGTGGTCAATGACCTTCCTGTGTTTCTCCCCAGTCTTTACTACTACCACTTGGGCTCTCCAGGGACTGTTACTGGCCTCAATGATGCCTTCCCGCAATAGCCGCTGGACCTCCGACCTGCTGAAGGTCCTGTCCTGGGCACTGTACTGTCTGTTCCTGGTGGCGACAGGTTTGCAATCCGGGGTGAGGTTTTCAAACAGGGAAGGTGGGTCGACCTTAAGGGTCGTGAGGCCACATACAGTAAGGGCTGGTGGGGTCCGCCGAATTTTAGAGTTAGGCTTTGGAGGTTGCACTGGAAGTCAAGGCTGAGTAACAGGGCAGCGCAGAGGTTGGGGAGGACGTAGAGCCGGAAGTTGAACTCTACGCCCTGGATGGTGATGGTGGGATACATTCCCCCCGGATCTCCACGGAGTGGAATCCGGAGGCCAGGGAGATTCTTTGGGTAACGGGGTGTACTGCGAGGGAGCAGCGCCTTACCGTAGTGGGATGGATGAAGCTTTCCGTGCTCCCAGAGTCAAGAAGGCAGGATGTCTTGTGCCCATTGACTTTCACCGTCGTCGTCGCGGTTGCTAGGTTGTGCGGCCGGGACTGGTCAAGCGTGATGGAGGCAAGCTGCGGCTGGTGTTGGTAGGCCCCAGGCTGGTCGGCGGCGGTGGCAGACGATGAGCGGCCAGATGAGGTGCCCGACGAGCAGGGGTCCTGAGGCACCATCCAAAATAACACCAAAGATGGCGGCGCCCATGGGGCACACGTGGCAGGTGGCATTAAAGATGGCGACGCCCACGGGCCGCACGTGGTCTGATGGGAGGAAGGTGATGGCGCCCACGGCCCGCATGTGTTCTGCTGGGGGGAAGATGGCGACGCCCATGGGCCGCACGTGGGCTGCGGGGACGATAATGGCGGCGCCCACAGGTCGCACATGGGGGATGCAAGAACAATGGGCCTGGATACAGCGGCAATCGACCGGGCCTGGCACACCACAGCGAAATGTCCCTTCTTCCCGCAGGCCTTGCAGGTTGCACTCCGTGCCGGTAAGCGCTGCCGGAGGTGCTTTGTCTGCCCGCAGAAGTAGCATTTGGGTGGCCACCACGCGGCGCAGGCTTGGGGTTGGCTGGGGACGGCCGCTGGTTTGGCCCACGATGTCCATCAGGGCGCCGTGCGGTCAGCGGCGTACGACTGTACGTTACGAGAGGCAACAATCAGTGAGTTTGCGAGTTGCCGGGTTGCCGCAAGGTCGAGCGTACCCCCTTCTAATAGGCGCTGGCAGATGTACGCTGACCCCACGCCCGTAACAAAAGCATTCCTGATTAAAAGTTCAGTATGGTCGACTGCCGAATTGCCTGCAATCACAGCTCCTTGCCAGGAAGTGCAGGGCACGCCAAAAATCGTCTAAAGACTCACCAGGGAGTTGCTGTGTCATGGACAGGAGGTGCCTGGCGTACAGTTTGTTGATTGGGCGGATATAATGTCCTTTCAG
Source organism: Scyliorhinus canicula (assembly GCF_902713615.1). Classification (NCBI taxonomy): domain Eukaryota; kingdom Metazoa; phylum Chordata; class Chondrichthyes; order Carcharhiniformes; family Scyliorhinidae; genus Scyliorhinus; species Scyliorhinus canicula. The sequence goes on along the minus strand of NC_052151.1, from coordinate 41,173,339 downwards.
GAGCTCCATTGCTTCTGTTTGAGTAGGCGCATCCCAGATAAGGGGAGAAATATCGGAGCTCACCCGTGAGGAGAGGACCTGGAATTTCTGTTCTTCCGAGGGTTGGGCCGTAGCGGATCGGAGGTAGCTCTCCAAACAAGCGAGCCAGTGGTCGAAGGCCGACATGCTATTGGCTGCTTGAGGGTGCAGCTGCAGGCGATCAGGCTTGATGCATAGTTCCATCGCTGTAATATCTCGGCTTAATAAATTGATGCACTATCAATTATGACGAGGCGAGAGTAGCGAGTACTCGAGGCTTTATTAAGTAGAGATATGTTGCCTTCTGCAGCTGCTACCAGAAACTGGAGCAGCTCGATGTGCACACACATTTATACTCCGCCTACTGGGCGGAACCAGCAGGCAGGGATCTACCCCCGTACCTGCAGTACAGAAGCCTTACCGTATTACCTCTAATACAAGAATTATACAAACAGTCGTGACTACCAGACAGGCTCAGGAGGCTAAATTGCCTCCTCCTGCTCCTAGATCTTATGTCCATATCAATCTGCAATTTAGTTTCAATCTGCCTGTTACTTTGGTGAGGGTAAGTGGGGACATCCAAGCTGCTTGCATGGCCTGGATCTTACTCATGGAGCCCATGTGTGTCGTAGAAGTGCTACAGTGCAGAAGGAGGCCATTCAGCCCATCGAGTCTGCACCGACCCTGTGAAAGAGCACCCCCCCACCTGGGCCCATGCCCCCATCCTAGCCCCATAACCCAGTAACCTTACCTAACCTTTTTTGGACACTAAGGGGCAATTTAGAATGGCCAATTCACCTAACCTGCACATCTTTGGATTGTGGGGGGAAACCGGAGCACCCGGAGGAAACCCACGCAGACACGGGGAGAATGTGTAAACTCTGCACAGTCACCCAAGGTCAGAATCAAACCCGGGTCCCTGACGCTGTGCGGCAGCAGTGCTACCACTGTTCCACCATGCCACCCCAACATAGACCGCTTTCCCCCTTTGAGGGGGAGAGCAGACTGGTGGCGACGTAACCTGAGGATCACCACACCTCAGGCGAGGGGCAAGGTTGAGAAGGTGGGGCCTCAGCGAATAACCTCAGCCGGTACGGGAATTGAACCCGTGCTGTTGGCCTCTCTCTGCATCACAAACCAGCTGTTGAGCCAACTGAGCTAAACCATTCTTGTGGAAATGAATGCACTCATTCAAGACACCAGCTGAAAGAGTCAGGTCTCCGAAGGATAACGTTTGCCAGCACATGGTTCATAGCCATTTTCTGGAGGGTTACTCCAGTTGTCTGTTGAAGTTATAACAGGAACCAGCAGGCCCCCGAGGAACCTTTATATCACCCTCCTCGAGGCCACCATGGAGAATGCAGCTCAGAGAGTGACTCCTGACTCCAGACTTCCAAATCACAGTTAATAAGATAAAAGGAAGATTTTGCATTTATACAGATCCTTTCTTAGCCTCAGGTTGTACCCAATACAGTCAGTAAAGTACTTTTAAATTGTAGTCACTGTAATATTGGTAAATTGGCAGCCAATTGACACAAGGCAAACTCTCACAAACAACAATGTATTGATGGTCAGATAATCTGTTGATTTAGGGATATATATTGGTGAGTACTCCCAGGTAACTTCCCTGCTCTTCTTCCAAATAGTGTCTTGAAATCTTTTGCATGCACCTGACAGGACAGGTGAGACCTCAGCTTAACAACACACCCCTAAAGGTGGTGTCTCCAGCAGTTCCATATTGGTTCAGTGCTGCTGCTGAAATGTTAGCCTCAATGGAGTGGGACTTGAGCCCACAGCTTCCAAACATACAGGCAGGAATGCTACCACTCAGCCACATCTAACAGGTTTGTACAGAAAAAGACCTGCAATTTGGAAGCACTCAGGATCCTCAACAATTCTTTGAAACTTTCTGAACCTGAACAAATGCTACTGAGCACTCAGAGTGTAATTCTTCCCACGATCAGCTGTAATAGCAGACCAGCAACCTGTTCCCTCCTTACCTCATGTCTTTTCAATCAACTTCAAGGTATCATTGATTCTAGAGAAGAGGGGTTTGTCTTTTGATGAGAGTAGAGTAAGAAGTCTTACAAGACCAGGTTAAAGTCCAACAGGTTTGTTTGGAATCACTAGCTAGTGGTTAGCACTGTGGCTTCACAGCATCAGGGATCCCAGGTTCGATTCCCGGCTGGGTCACTCTCTGTGCAGAGTCTGCACGTTCTCCCCGTGTCTGCGTGGGTTTCCTCCGGGTGCTCTGGCTTCCTCCCACAAATCCCGAAAGATGTGCTGTTGGGTAATTTGGACATTCAGAATTCTCCCTCCGTGTACCCGAGTAGGCGCCGGAATGTGGCGACTCGGGGCTTTTCACAGTAACTTCATTGCAATGTAAGCCTACTTGTGACAATAAAGATTATTAGCTTTCGGAGCGTAGTTCCTTCAGCAGGTGAGTCTGTTTGACTCCAAACAAACCTGTTGGACTTTAACCTGGTGTAAGACTTCTTACTGTGCTCACCCCAGTCCAACGCCGTCCTCTCCACAATCATTTGAGTTTAGGCTGATACCCTCTTGAGTTTGGAAGGATGAGAGAGTATCTAATTGTGGTATATAAGATGATAAAAGGTATTGAAAAGGTTGATGTAGAGCCCTAAAAGGAAAACAACTCCACCTAATGCATATCCTACAGGTCCATATACAGAGTATAAATACTCAGCAATAACTGATAATGCTCAATGAGTCAAATAACCTTCACCTGTCAATGAACACTGATAAAATATTAGCTCAAATCATAATCTACAGACGAGATCCGATTACTTTTCAGAAACACTTACATTTTGCAATTCACTGGAACTATTACTACCACTGTATATCTGCAATCAGATTCAAATCCTTGGCAAAAATGTACATGCCACTACAAATCACCTCTCCTTGACACAGTATAACTGACAACAAAAATCACAAGTGCAATGTTTTTATAAGCAAGTAATACACACCACTGTCATTTCTTCTGTAGGTCTCAGATGCAAAGTATAAATCAAAAAGAAAAAAATAAAGAGAAATTAAACATAACCTTGTTTCTTTTACAATAGAAGAGATGGTGCTAGATTCTTGTCCTCCCGTTGACTTGTGCGCGTAATCTAATTCAGCTTTGTACCCTAGCTCCATTCGCACATTCTGAAGCGAGGGGAGGCGGGAGCTGTAAAATTGCATCGACTGGATCCCTTCCGCACTAACCCAGATGCAATTTCACGGTTGGGCGCACAGGAAACTCGCTCTTTCCCTGATTAAGGCCCTTAAGTGTCCACTTTATGGCCGATCAGATGGAATTGAATTGAATTTGATTTATTGTCACGTGGTACAGTGAAAAGTATTGTTCTGGATACAGTCCAGATAGATCATTCCATACATGAAAAAACATAGGACTTGCATACGTACGCAATGTAAATACATAGGCACATATTGGGTGAGCATACAGAGTGTAGTACTACTCAGTAGAGAAGATGTGTGAAGAGATCAGATCAGTCCATAAGAGCGTCATTGAGGAGCCTGATAACAGTGGGGTAGAGGTTGTTTTTGAATCTATTAGTGTGTGTTCTCAGATTTTTAGACCTCCTGCCCAATGGAAGAAGTTGGAAAAGAGAATAACCCGGGTGGGTGGGGTCTTTGATTACGCTGCCTGCTTTCCCAAGGCAGCGAGAGGTGTAAATAGAGTCAATGGATGGGAGGCAGGTTCACGTGATGGACTGGACTGTATTTCTTACAGGCTTGGGCCGAGCAGTTGCCATACCAGGCTGTGATGCAGGCAGATAGGATTCTTTCAATGGTGCATCTGTAAAAATTGGTAAGAATCAATGTGGACATGCCAAATTTCCTTAGTTTCCTGAGGAAATAAAGGCTTTGTTGTGCTTTCTTGGTCGTAGGTCGATGTGGGTGGACCAGGACAGATTGTTTGTAATGCGCACATCTAAGAATTTGAAGCTGTCAATCATCTCCACCTCGACACCATAGATGCAGACAGGGGTGTGTACGATACTTTGCTTCCTGAAGTCAATAACCAGCTCTTTAGTTTTGCTGATGTTGAGGGAGAGATTGTTGTTGTTGCACCACGCCACTAGGTTCTCTATCTCCCTCCTGTACTCTGACTCATCGTTGTTCAAGATCCGACCCACTACGGTCGTGTCATCAACACAATTGTGGATGAAGTTGGAGCCAAATTGTGTCACAGTCATGTGTGTATAGGGAGTAGAGTAGGGGGATAAATACGCAGCCTTGCGGGGCCACGGTATTGAGGACTATCGTGGAAGAGTTGTTGGTGTTTATCCTTACTGATGGGTTGTCTATGGGTCAGGAAGTCAAGGATCCAGTTGTAGAGGGAGGAACCTAGTTCTAGGTCCTGCTGGTCGTGGCTGCAGATGGTGACGTTGTCGAGGTACGGAAACGTGGCCCACAAACCGTACCGGTCAACCATTCGGTCCAGCTCCCGTTGGAAGACCGAGACCCCATTTGTGATGCCGAAGGGAACCCTTAGGAAGTGGTAGAGCCGCCCATCTGTTTCGAATGCAGTGTACTTCCGGTCGTCAGGGTGAATGGGGAGCTGATGGTAGGCGGATTTGAGGTCCACCGCGGAGAAGACCTTGTATTGTGCAATCTGATTGACCAAATCCAATATGCGGGGGAGAGGATACGCGTCGAGCTACGTATACCTGTTGGTGGTCTGGCTATAATCGATGACCATCCTGTGCTTCTCCCCAGTCTTTACAACCACTACTTGAACTCTCCAGGGGCTGTTGCTAGCCTCGATAATGCCTTCCTTCAGTAACCGCTGGACTTCCGACCTAATGAAGGTCCGGCCCTGGGCACTGTACCATCTGCTCCTGGTGGTGACGGGTTTGCAATCAGGGGTGAGATTTGCAAAAAGGGAAGGCGGGTCGACCTTGAGGGATCGCGAGGCTGCAGACAGTGAGGGGGTGGGGGGTATAGGGCCGCCGAATTTAAAGGTTAAGCTCTGGAGATTGCATTGGAAGTCCAATCCCAGCTGACTGGTCCAGAGTCACCAAGGCGAGTCGTGGCAGTAGCTGTTTCCTCGGGCGGTGTGCGGTCATCCGAATTGGGGTCCTGAGACTCCAGCCAAAATGGCGGCGCCCACGGGTCGCACATGGCTGGGGGTGGGCAAGATGGCGGCGCCCATGTATCGCACGTGGCTCGTGGGATCGAATATGGCGGCACCCATGGGCCGCACATGGCCTGTGATGGGACTTGCGGCACCGGTCCCGGTTCGCCCCCGGAGACAGCGGGAACGCCCGGGCCTGGCATACCGCCACGAAATTCCCCTTTTTGCCACAGCCTTTGCAAATGGCGGAGCGGGCCGGGCAGCGTTGCCAGGGGTGCTTGGTTTGCCCAAAAAAATAACAGTGGGGCCCCCCGGGATTGCCTGGCAGCCGCATGGCACAAGCTTGTGGGGGGATGGGGGATGCATTGGGGTCGGCCGCGGGTGGGTTCCACGCTGCCCAAGGGGCTGCCATGCGTTCGGGGATGTATGCTCGGGCGTTGCGGGAGGCCACATCTAGGGAGCTTGCGAGGGCCTGTGCCTCCTTGAGACCTAGTGTCTCTTTTTCCAGCAGCCGCTGACGGATTTGGGAGGACAGCATTCCTGCGTCCCGGATTAAAAGTTCGGTGTGGTCGTTGGCTGAAACCTGCAGTTCCTACCTAGTACCAAAAGTGCACGGTAGAATTCGTCTAGTGATTCCCCCGGGATTTGTCGCCTTGTCGCTAGCAGATGTCGGGCGTAAACCTGATTTATTGGGCGGATGTAGTGTCCTTTCAACAGGGTCATCGCGGCCCCAAAATCGTCCGCATCCTCGATGAGGGGGTAGAACTCTGGGCTCATCCTTGAGTGGAGAACTTGCAGTTTCTGATACTCCGTGGGTGTAGTTGTGGCCGTCCTGAGGTAGCCGTTGAAGCACGCCAGCCAGTGTTGGAAGGTCGCCGCTGAATTTGCCGCGTGGGGCTAATTTGCAGACACTCCGGCTTGATGCGGAGCTCCATTCTTCAAATCTAGTCCAATAAATTGATGCATGATCAATAACTCTCCAATCTCCACCTGCCGGCGTGACATGGCACCAACAGGAATCACTACTGATCTCCATAAACTGAGTCCAAAATAGAGTGTGGAGAGAGACTGGTGAGAATCCATTAAAAAGCAGGGAGAGAGAGTGGTGAGAGACACATTAAAGAGAGAGTCTATTAAGAAGCAGAGCTGACAGTTCAGTAAAGAGCACGGAGAGAGACAGGTGAGAGTCCACTCAAAAGCAGAGAGAGGTGACAGTTCACTAAGGAGTGCAGAGAAAGAGGTGAGAATTCATTAAAAAATGAAGACAGAGAGAAGAGCATTAAAGAGCAGAGAGAGAGGTGAGAATTAATGAAAGAGCAGAGAGGGAAAAGCGAGAGTCCTTTAGAGAGCACAGAGAGAGAGGTGAGGGTTCATTAAAGAGCAATGAGAAAGAGGTGAAAGTTCATTATAGAGCACGGAGAGAGATGTGAGAGTCTGTTAAAGAGCAGAGAGAGAGGTGAGAGTCCATTAAAGGGTGGAAAGTGAGTCGACATCCATTAATAAATGGGAAAAAATTAGTCTATTAAAGAGCATGGAGGCTCTGGGACAGTTGGAGGTCGGGCAGGCCCTGAGGGGGCTGGAGGTCGGGGAGGCCCTGAGGGGGCTGGAGTTCAGGCAGGCCATGGGGGTGGCTGGAGGTCAGGCAGGCCCTGAGGGGGCTGGAGTTCAGGCAGGCCCTGGGTCAGCTGGAGGTCGGGGAGGCCCTGGGGGTGGCTGCTGTTCAGGCAGGCCATGGGGGTGGCTGGAGGTCAGGCAGGCCCTGAGGGGGCTGGAGGTCGGGCAGGCCCTGGGGGTGGCTGCAGTTCAGGCAGACCCTGGGGCAGCTGGAGGTCGAGCACGCCCTGGGATGGCTGGAGGTCGGGGAGGCCCTGAGGGGGCTGGAGGTCGGGGAGGCCCTGAGGGGGCTGGAGGTCGGGCAGGCCCTGGGGGTGGCTGGAGGTCGGGCAGGCCCTGGGGGTGGCTGGAGGTCGAGCGGGTCCTGAGGGGGCTGGAGGTCGGGTAGGCCCTGGGGGGAATGGAGTTCAGGCAGGCCCTGCGGCAGCTGGAGGTCGGGCAGGCCCTGGAGTTGGCTGGAGGTAGGGCAGTCCCTGAAGGGACTGGAGGTCGGGTAGGCCCTGGGGCAGCTGGAGGTCGAGCACGCCCTGGGATGGCTGGAGGTCGGGGAGGCCCTGGGGCGGCTGGAGGTTGGGGAGGCCCTGGGGGGAATGGAGTTCAGGCAGGCCCTGGGCAGCTGGAGGTCGGGCAGGCCCTGAGTGGGCTGGAGGTCTGGCAGGCCCTGGGGGTGGCTGGAGGTCGGGCGGTCCCTGAGAGGGCTGGAGGTCAGGCAGGCCCTGGGGTGGCTGGAGATCGGGCAGGCCCTGGGGATGGCTTGAGGTTGGGCAGTCACTGAGTGAGCTGGAGGTTGGGTACGCCCTGGGGGTGGCTGGAGGTCGGGCAGGCCCTGGGGGGAATGGAGTTCAGGCGGGCCCTGGGGCAGCTGGAGGTCGGGCAGGCCCTGGGGTTGGCTGGAGATCGGGCAGTCCCTGGGAATGGCTGGAGGTAGGGCAGTCCCTGAGGGGGCTGGAGGTCGGGTAGGCCCTGAGGGGGCTGGAGGTTGGGCAGGCCCTGGGGGTGGCTGGAGGTCGGGCGGGCCCTGAGAGGGCTGGAGGTCGGGCAGGCCCTGGGGCGGCTGGAGGTCGGGGAGGCCCTGGGGCGGCTGGAGATCGGGCAGGCCCTGGGGGTGGCTGGAGGTCGGGCAGGCCCTGGGGGTGGCTGGAGGTCGGGCGGGCCCTGAGGGGGCTGGAGGTCGGGCAGGCCCTGGGGCAGCTGGAGGTCGGGCAGGCCCTGGGGATGGCTGGAGGTTGGGCAGTCACTGAGTGGGCTGGAGGTCGGGTAGGCCCTGGGGGGGCTGGAGGTTGGGCAGGTCCTGAGGGGGCTGGAGGTCAGGCAGGCCCTGGGGCAGCTGGAGATCGGGCAGGCCCTGGGGGTGGCTGGAGGTCGGGCAGGCCCTGGGGCAGCTGGAGGTCGGGTAGGCCCTGGGGGGGCTGGAGGCCGGGTGGGCCCTGAGAGGGATGGAGGTTGGCAGGCCCTGGGGCGGCTAGAGGTCGGAGGCCCTGGGGCGGCTGGAGGTCGGGGAGACCCTGGGGTGGCTGGAGGTCGGGTAGTTCATTAAAGATTGTAGAGAGGTAAGAGTCCATTAAAGAGTGCAGAGCGAGAGGTGAGAGGCCATTGAAGAGCAGGGAGAGAGAAAGGTGAGAGACCATTGAAGAGCATGCAGAACTGAAAGTCAATGAAAGAGAACGGAGGGAGAGTTGAGAGTTCTTTAAAGAGTCTAGAGAGAGAGAGGTGAGAACCCATTAAAGAGCGCAGAGAGAGACGAGAGTCCATTAAAGGGCGCAGAGAGAGATGAGTGTCTATTAAAGAGTGCAGAGATGAGTCAAGTGTCTATTAAAAAGCACAGAGAAATAGAGATGCGAGAGTCAATTAAAGAGTGAGGAAAGAGATGCAAGACTTCATTAAAGAGCAGGGAAGGGCGACACGACGGCGCAGTGGTTATCACTGCTGCCTCACAGCACCGAGAACCCGGGTTTTATCCCGGCCCCGGGTCACTGTCTGTGTGGAGTTTGCATATTCTCCCCGTGTCTGCGTGGGTCTCACCCCCACAACCCAGAGATGTGCAGGGTAGGTGGATTGGCCACGCTAAATTGCCCCTTAATTGAAAAAAAATAATTGGGTACTCTAAATTTATTTCAAAAAAGAGCAGAGAGAGCGTCGTGAGAGTCCATTAAAGAGCGTGGAAAGGGAGGCAAGAAGTGATTAAAGAGTCGAGAGAGAGGCCAGAGTTCATTAAAGAGCAGGGAGAGAGAGAGGCGAGAGTCCATTAAGGTACGGAGCCAGCACAGGGGCTCAGTCTGTGGACCTACCTGCATTTGGAGAATTATCAGTGTGTGAGGTGGCAGGGTAACAGGCGAGTGAGTATTTTACTCCTTTACCTTTATAAAGTGTGGTGGTGGTGGTGGTGGTGTTGTAATGAACTAGTCACCAGAGACACAGGGTAAAGTTCTTGGGACCTGGGTTCACAATTTGCATTCAATATAAAAATTTAATTTAAAAAGCCTAATGACTAATTGTCAATTGTGATAAAAACCCATCTGATTCACTGAAGTCCGAAAGGAAATTTGCCATCCTTACGTGGTCTGGTCTACATGTGTATCTAGATCAACAGCGATGTAGTTGACTCTTTAAATTGGGCTAGCAAGCCACTCAGTTCAAGGCCAATTAGGGATGGGCAACAAATGCTCGCCCGGCCCGTGACACCTACATCCTCTGAATGAGTGAAACAAATTGCACAGTTTTATTGGTAGTATTAAGTTCTACTAGCAGTAGTAAAGATTATTGGGAGTAGTGAGCTTTATTAATTAAGGTTAATTAATTAATGAACTAACACAAAATAAAGATGCAGGGCGGGTGATGTGTTGTCACTGCAGAATGTCAGAGCTCGTGGACACCAGTGTGATCCTGGGCAAACATGTCTGTGGATTGAAAAGTTTTGGCTCAATGTTATTGAGCTCGAGGCAGAGCAACGGACACTGCGATGCCTCTAGCTGAGGTCTCCAAAATCACAGATGCATCTTTCAGCCAATTGAATTACTCCACAAGACATCAAGAAACGGCTGAAGACATTGGATACTGCAAAGCGCGATTCTCCGCTGCCCACGACGGGTCGGAGAATAGCGGGAGGACCTACCCGACAATTTTCACGGCCTCCCGCTATTCTCCCCCCCCCCCCCCCCCCCCCCCCCGGCCGCCCCCCGACACGAATCGCTGCTCGCCATTTTTTACGGCGAACAGCGATTCTCCGCAGGCCGATGGACTGAATACCGCAGAGTTTACGGCGTTTTCACGGCCGCAATCATACCTGCTTTCAGCGTTCGTGAAAACGGCCGCAAAGTGCCGTCCCGGACAACCATGGCACCGATTGGCAAGGCCGTGGTGCGGCTGTGCCAAGGGTGGCATGGGCCTGCGATCGGTGGGCACCGATCGCGGGCAGCGGGTCCAATAGCCGCGCACTATTTGTTTCTCTGCCGCCCCGCAGGATCAGTCCGCGGGGCGGCTGAGGGGCATGACGGCCCGCGCATGCGCGGGTTTGACGCGTCTGCGTGATGACGTCATCCGCGCATGCGCGGGTTGGAGCCGTCCAACCCGCGCATGCGCGGCTGACGTCATCGTGCGCGTTAGCCGCCGTGACTCTTGGCGGGCGGAGTTAGTGACGTTCGCTAACTCCGCATCGCCGTGATTCCCCCGGCCCCAATACTAGCCCCGCCCGGGGGGGAGAATCGGGTCCCAGGACGGAGCTCCGAGGCTGGCGTGAAACACGGCCAGTTTCACGGCACGCCAGATTTGCGGAGAATCGCGTCCATGGGCTCTGACAAAACCCTGGCTATAGTGCTGAAGACATGCTCCAGGCCTGGCCAAGCCTTTCGACAAGCTGTTCAAGTATAGCTACAACACTGGCACCAACCCGACAATTTCCACAAAAGTCAGAACAAATCTGAGCAAGCCGAGAGGCTACAAGGAACAGCAGGGGAAGGAAAACAAGCAAGATCTTGGGAGGGGAGCAGTAAGCAGGGTGGAAAGCAGGAAGCAACAAATTTCCAGCAATTTGGAGAAGGTCAGGAAGGTCCACAGAGGTGTTGGAGGTCAGGTTGTCCCAGGCTCAGCTGGAGATCGGGTAGGCCCTGAGGGTGGCTGGAGTTCAGGCAGGCCCTGGGGCAGCTGGAGGTCAGGCAGGCCCTAAGGGGGCTGGAAGTCAGGCAGGCCCTGGGGCGGCTGGAGGTCAGGCAGGCCCTGGGGCAGCTGGAGGTCGGGCGGGCCCTGAGGGGGCTGGAGATCAGGCAGGCCCTGGGGCTGCTGGAGGTCAGGCAGACCCTGGGGCAGCTGGAGGTCGGGCGGGCCCTGAGGGGGCTGGAGATCGGGCAGGCCCTGGGGCTGCTGGAGTTCAGGCAGGCCCTGGGGCAGCTGGAGGTTGGGCAGGCCCTGGGGCGGCTGGAGGTCAGGTAGGCCCTGGGGCAGCTGGAGGTCGGGCGGGCCCTGAGGGGGCTGGAGTTCAGGCAGGCCCTGGGGCAGCTGGAGGTTGGGCAGGCCCTGGGGCGGCTGGAGGTCAGGCAGGCCCTGGGGCAGCTGGAGGTCGGGCTGCTGGAGGTCAGGCAGGCCCTGGGGCAGCTGGAGGTCGGACGGGCCCTGAGGCTGCTGGGGATCAGGCAGGCCCTGGGGCGGCTGAAGATCGGGCAGGCCCTGGGGCGGCTGGAGGTCGGGTAGGCCCTGGGGCTGCTGGAGATCGGGCAGGCCCTGGGGCGGCTGGAGATCGGGCAGGCCCTGAGGTTGCTGGAGGTCGGACAGGCCCTGGGGTGGCTGGAGGCCAGGCAGGCCCTGGGGCAGCTGGAGGTCGGGCGGGCCCTGAGGGGGCTGGAGGTCGGGCGGGCCCTGAGGGGGCTGGAGTTCAGGCAGGCCCTGGGGCTGCTGGAGGTCAGGCAGGCCCTGGGACAGCTGGAGGTCGGGCGGGCCCTGGGGCGGCTGGAGGTCGGGCAGGCCCTGGGGCGGCTGGAGGTCGGGTAGGCCTGGGACGCTAGAGGTTAGGTTGGCCCAGGGATGCTGGATGTCAGATAGCAGCGGGGATGGCTGGTGGTCAAGTAGGTGGAGGTTAGGTTTGTCAGGGAGCAGATGTGTGTTGGTGTGTGTATACAGCACAGAAAAGGCCCGTCGTCATATTGCATCTGCGCTGATCAAAGACAACCACCGAACCATTTTAATTCCATTTTCTAGCACTTGGCCCATACCTTGTATGCCTTGGCATCACAAGTGCACATCTCAATACTTCTTAAATGTTAGGAGGGTCGGGGGTGGCACGGTGACACAGTGGTTCGCACTGCTACCTCGCCGGCACCGAGGACCCAGGTTCAATCCTGGCCCCGGGCCACACTCCGTGTGGAGTTTGCACATTCTCCCTGTGTCTGTGTGGGTGTCACCCCCACAACCCAAAGATGTGCAGGGTATGTGGATTGGCCATGTTCATTTGCCCCATAATTGTAAAAAAAAATGAATTGGATACTCTAAATTGTTTTACAAAAATATTTTAATGCTATGAGGGTCTCTGCCTCCACCACGCTTTAAGGCAGCGAGTTCCAGATTCCCACCACCCTCTGCATGAAAAGGTTTCCTCACATCCCCTCTAAACCTCCTGACCCTTATCTTAAATCTATGCCCCTGCTGTTTGATCCCTCCAACAAGGGGAAAAGAGTCTTCCCATCTACTCTATCTATGCCCCTCATAATTTTATACATCATTGTGGGCAGCATGGTAGCATGGTGGTTAGCATAAATGCTTCACAGCTCCAGGGTCCCAGGTTCAATTCCCGGCTGGGTCACTGTCTGTGCGGAGTCTGCACGTCCTCCCTGTGTGTGCGTGGGTTTCCTCCCACAGTCCAAAGATGTGCGGGTTAGGTGGATTGGCCATGATAAATTGCCCGTAGTGTCCTAATAAAAGTAAGGTTAAGGGGGGGGGTTATTGGGTTACGGGTATAGAGTGGATGTTTGGGTAGGGTGATCATTGCTCGGCACAACATCGAGGGCCGAAGGGCCTGTTCTGTGCTGTACTGTTCTATGTTCAATCTTGTCCCCACTCAGTTTCCTCAGCCTGGTAAATTGCTGCACTCTCTCCATAGCAAGAACATCCTTCCTCAGATATGGACACCAAAACTGCTCACAATACTCCAGGTGTGGCCTCACCAATGCCCCAAACAATACACAACCAACAGACAAGCTGCCAGAACATGTCTGGACCTGGTCCCGTCAATCGCCCATCAGGAGATCATCGCACCCTATTGATATGCACAGGTCTATTGTCAGTAGTCCAGATCGGGCCAGTTTTTCTGTCTCTCAGAGTTCCTACCGTTACCGTATACGGCACCAGGCTATATGCAAGCAAACACGATGGAGATGGACACTTGATGGTGGGTCCTGGTGTCCTGTCAAGCGGACATCAGGAAACCCACTGGTTATTGGGTCCCCCTCCCGGGTCCTCATTGGCTGGAAGCCAGAGTTGTTTCTGGAAAAGGCAGGGAGGGAGGGGGATAAAAATAGATGTCCAATGCAGACCAGTAGCAAAGACTCCATGCTCCGTGCTGAGGCAATCACGGCGACTGACTAGAGAATGAAGGAAGGAAGAAACAGCGTGATGATGGACCAGATTGACTCAGAAATTTGGGCCTGCAGTTCAACCAAGCCATCTTTGTGGGTAGTATGACCAGATCTTGGGTGTCTCTTGCATTTTATGTGGGTTCATGTAAGGGTTATTAATATTGTTGTTTAATATAGCTCGTTGAATTGTCCTTTGCTCATCCCGCAACTAAGGTTACCTGGGTGATGCACGGTCAATTACACAAAGACGAGAGTAGAATGCAATTGAGGCTTTAATACACTAAGATGTGTGGCCTCCTACAGCAGCTGGTGAAATGGCTGCTGTACGGGGAGCACACATATTTATACTCTGCCTACTGGGCGGAGCCAGCAGGCAGGGAACTACCCCCGTACCTGTAGTACAGGGCTTTACCACAAATCAACTAAGAAATATACCAGTGGTGACTACCACATTCACCCCCTGTTAAAATTGAGTCCAGCGGGGGTGGTGGAGAACTATCTACAAGGACATGTTTTAAAATACAGAGAGAAAAAATTGAGTCCAGTGGGGTGGAGGAGAATTATACAGAAGGATGATGTTTCAAGAGTCCCGATCAAGTTACAGGTTCAATCGGTCCGGAGCCTTGATCTGCCACTGGGAGCGCCGCAGTGGTGGCGCCGATTCCAGTGTCGGTCTGGTCCTCGGTTACTCCGGGAGCGTGCCGCAATCCTCGGGCGTGGGCAGGGGGAGGATGGATTGTCCTGGGGCGGGAGTTGCGGCTGGGTGCACCGGGGAAGGGGATGGTGGCACTGGGCCGGAGGGGTGTGTGTGTGTGGAACCTGCTGGTGCCAGGTCCCTGAGGGAGACAGTTTCTTGGCGGCCGTCGGGGTACTCTACGTAGGAGTACTGTGGGTTGGCATGGAGTTGCTGTACCCTTTCAACCAACGGGTCCGCCTTGTGGAGTCGTACATGCTTACGGAGGAGTACGGGTCCTTGTGCTGCAAGCCAAGTCGGGAGCGACACCCCGGAGGTGGACTTCCTGGGGAGGCAAAGAGACGTTCATGGGGTGTGTCATTAGTCGCAGTGCATAGAAGCGACCAAATGGAGTGCAGTGCGTCAGGGAGGAGTTCTTGCCAGCGGGAGGCCGGGAGATTTCTGGACCGTAGGGCCAGCAGGATGGCCTTCCAGACCGTCCCATTCTCCCGCTCCACCTGCCCGTTTCCCCGGGGGTTATAGCTGGTCGTCCTGCTCGAGGCAATACCTTTGCTGAGCAGGAACTGATGCAGATCATCGCTCATGAATGAGGATCCCCTGCCACTGCGGACGTCGGCAGGGAAGTCGAACAGAGCGAAGGTGGTGTTGAGGGCTTTGATGACGGTGGCAGACGTCATATCAGGGATGGGATGGTGAAGGGGAATCTGGAGTACTCATCGACCACACTGAGGAAGCACGTGTTACGGTCGGTGGAGGGGAGGGACCTATGGAAATCCACGCTGAGGCGTTCAAAGGGACGGGAGGCCTTCACCAGGCGCGCTCGGTCTGGCTGGTAGAGTGCGGTTTGCACTCCGCACAGACCTGGCAGTCTCTGGTGATTACCCTGACTTCCTCGACAGAGGAGGGCAGTTTGCGGGCCTTGATGAAGTGGTACAAACGTGTGACTCCCGGGTAACAAAGATTGTCGTGCAGAGTCCGGAGTTGGTCCACCTGTGCGCTCACACATGTACCTCGGGAGAGGGCGTCTGGGGGCTCGTTGAGCTTACCGGAGCGATACAAAATCTCGTAGTTGTCGGTGGAGAGCTCAATCCTCCACCTCAAGATTTTATCGTTTTTGTGTTGTTAAACATGAAAGCAACCGACCGTTGGTCAGTGAGGAGAGTGACTCTCCTGCCGGCCAGGTAATGCCTCCAATGCAGCACAGCTTCAACGATGGCTTGGGCCTTTTTTCGACGGAGGAGTGCCGAATTTCAGAGGCATGAAGGGTTCATGAAAAGAATGCCATGGGCCAGCCTTCCTGGTTGAGGGTGGCAGCTAGAGCAATGTCTGATGCGTCGCTCTCGACTTGAAATGGTAATGTCTCGTCGACCGTGCATCACGCTTGGCGATTTCGGCCTTAATACAGTTGAAGGCCTGGTGAGCCTCAGCCGTTAGGGGAAAAAGAGTGGATTGGTTGAGTGGGCAGGCCTTGTACGCATAATTTGGGACCCACTGGGTGTAGTAAGAAAAGAACCCCAGGCAACGTTTAAGGGCCTTAGTAGTGGGGGAGGGGGAGTTCCATGAGGGGGCGCATGCGGTCCATTACACAAAGACGAGAGTTGAATGCAATCGAGGCTTTAATATGGTAAGATGTGGTGCCTCCTATCGCAGCTGGCGAAATGGCTGCTGTACGGGGAGCACACATATTTATACTCCGCCTACTGGGCGGAGCCAGCAGGCAGGGAACTACCCCTGTACCTGTAGTACAGGGTCTTACCACAAATCACCTAATATATACATCAGTGGTGACTACCACACTCGGTAAGACCTTAATGAATATATTGGTTGAAGTATCTGAGAATTGAGCAGATACAACACTCCTATAATGTGGATTCCAGAAGTGCACACTATACTCTCGTTGTGGCTGACCCAACGTTTTGTACAATTGACACTGATATTTTTGAAATTCATTTTAATGTTGTATGAGACGTCAACTTACCAATATTTCATCAACAGCTGGCTCGAGTGAAAAAAAAATTGAAATATGGCCTACCCGAAAAGGTTGGACAAGCCAACTCTATGCAATCATTTAATTAGGACTCCAAAGCTCTACCTGTACATGTCTGATCATTTATTTCATTGCTATGCACACATTGACAGCCATGTTTGCAAATATTATAATGTGACTACACTTATAACCCAGTGGCAGTATTGAACTTCGGAGGGTTCTTGTAATATCCTCCACGGGACTTACGGGATAGGAATGATTATCTTTCCTTTGGTTCTCACAGAGTACGAGCTCCTGCATTGAGGGGCGGGCAACTTCATTTAGTATTGTATAAAGCATCAGCCAGTAAGGCAGCAACCATGAAGAGACCTGGTCGGGACCTACTGGGAAGTGTATCTAACTGTAATTGTAAATAAATCAAAGTGCTTTATTTTATTCGGTGTGGACTCCCCGTGTCCTTATGAAAGTGCTGAGGTCATGGAAGGTAAATGCAAGATCTTTTCTTCTTCCATCTCTGGTGTACAACTATCAATTGCTTCTCAAAATACATTTGATTAGAATCAGTTGATACCCATTTCACTAAATAAAACTTCAGCCTCTCTGAATTTCTCTTGATTTTTCACACTTCAATTACTTATGAAAGACCAAAACCTATCAGAATCGTGCAGGATGTTTGGGCGCCAACTTGGGTCACTGTCTGTGTGAAGTCCGCAAGTTCTCCCTGTGTCTGCGTGGGTTTCCTCCGGGTGCTCTGGTTTCCCCCCACAAGTCCTGAAAGACGTGCTGTTAGGTAATTTGGACATTCTGAATTCTTGCTCAGTGTACCTGAACAGGCGCCGGAATGTGGCGACTAGGGGCTTTCACAGTAACTTCATTGCGGTGTTAATGTAAGCCTACTTGTGACAATAAAGATTATTAAACACCCACTCACCTCTCTCACATAGCACGGTAGCATGGTGGTTAGCATAAATGCTTCACAGCTCCAGGGTCCCAGGTTCGATTCCCGGCTGGGTCACTGTCTGTGCGGAGTCTGCACGTCCTCCCGTGTGTGCGTGGGTTTCCTCCGGGTGCTCCGGTTTCCTCCCACAGTCCAAAGATGTGCGGGTTAGGTGGAGTGGCCATGATAAATTGCCCGTAGTGTCCTAAAAAGTAATGTTAAGGGGGTGTTGTTGGGTTACGGGTATAGGGTGGATACGTGGGTTTGAGTAGGGTGATCATTGCTCGGCACAACATCGAGGGCCGAAGGGCCTGTTCTGTGCTGTACTGTTCTATGTTCTATGTTCTTTCTGGGGAGGGTGGGGGCGGGAGGGGGGCACGATTGTGCAGGGCACCCAGTCATGGCAAGCGGGTTGGTGCAGGGTGGGGTGTGAGTAGACTGCCGGCGGGTAGGGTTTGGTCACCCTCTGGGTGGGGGTGGGGGGGGGGGGTTGCGGGGGCGGGGGGGGGGGGGGGGTGAGGATGTGTGGAACGGGGTTTGGTGCCAGGGGCATGGTGCTGGTTACTTACCCTGGCCGCCCTGAGGAGGTTGTGCAGCTTTTTCCAGCCTCTACCACTTGCGCCCTGGTCCGGTGCACAGTGGCAGGTGGCAGCCTCCTCCCCACCCCAGGGAAGAGGGTGCTCAACTCTCCTCCACGGCATCCAGCAGGGTCCCGAGCTCTGCGTCTGAAACCGGGGTGCTGCTCTTCAGGGTGCCATCCTGTTGGCTGGAATGTGTGTGTGTGTGTGTGTGTGGGTGGGGGGGGGGGGGGGGGGGGACTGCTTAAATGCAACTGCAGCTTATCAGCCCCTTGATTGCCAATCCCAACCCCAGTGAATCGGATGTCATTTTGCATTTGAATTGCACTTGTTCCACAGACCCTGAATTACTCTGGGACAAGAGCCGCTTTTATGGTTGTAGAACACCACCAATTAAGTCCCAGCATCAGCACTTAGTCTCTGAAATGGAGAATCCCGCTCCCTTACTTTAAAACTACTTCCCCCCGTTCTAAATTCCCACAGGAGGGGAATTAAAAGGTTAATGATGACCATGAAGCCATTGTCAATTGTCATAAATCCGTCTTCACTAATGTCCTTTAGGGAAGGAAATCTGCCACCCTCACCTTGTCTGGCCTACATGCGATTCCAGACCCAAGGCAATGTGGTTGACTCTTAACTCTCCTTTGAAAATATCCTAGCAAGCCACTCAGTTCAAGGGAAATTTGAGCAGGACAATAAATGCTAGCCTAGCCAGCGATGCCCACATCCCTTGCAAGAATTTTTTTTAAACTGTTCAGAAACTCCCTAATTTATAGATGCCTGCCCTTTTAATTAGAGGATGGCTGTAATCTGATCACAAATGTTTCTTTAGTAATTCTCTGGATATGAACGTCGCTGATCAGACCAGCAGTAATTGCACATGGCCAGTTATCCTGACAGTTCAGGATCAACCACTTTGCGTTGGTACCAGAGTCACACATCGGTCAAGCCAGTTAAGGATTCTTGCTCATAAGAAAATTAATGAACCAATTGGATTTTTTCAATACTCGAACAGCTTCACAATCATGGGGCTGGATTCTCCGCACCCCGATGCCAAAATCGTGTCCGACGTTGGGGTGGAGAATCCATTTCTGTGTATGGAATCGGGACCGGCGGCAGTTCCCCAATTCTCCGGGCCCCGAAAAGTGGCGTACTATTCTCCGCCCCGACTGGCCGAAGACCCGGTCCCACTCATGGTCCTGCCGTACGGGATACTCGCGTGTCAGCTGTGGACTCAGTCTGCGGCCGCCATGGTCGGGGGCCGGCCAATCGGAGGGCAGGGGCGGGGCCTCATACGGGACAAGGCAATTTTTGGGCAGGCGGCCTGGGTCGGGCGCGCGGACGATCGCGGACACTATTTGTGAGGTCCAGCTCCGTGGTCTGAGTCCGCCATGGAGCACGACGCGGCCGCTGGAGGCCGCCTCCGAGCGCATGCGCGGCCTCTGACCCGGACGTGCGGGTGCCCGTATCTGCAGCTAAAGCTGTGAGTTTCCCGACGGGTCCCTGCTAGCCCCCTGTAGGATTGTGAATATGGGGCCTATTGACACCAGTTTTTCTGGCGTGAAAGACCACAGTTTATACGATGTCGTGGGGACACAGTCCGAAGAACGTAGAATCCAGCCTATGTTCACTGGTAAAAGAATTTTATTTATAGATTTATTCAAATTTTTAAACTACCATGATGGGATTTGTTTCTCGAGAATTTGGTCCAGTAATCATTCTGTCAGATGTCATGGTCCTCCTGTTGATCCCCTGATTTACTATTTCTTTTAGTTTGTCATTATCGTTTTTGGTTCATGGATCTTTAATGAGCAGGGTAAATGATAAACCCAAAAGTTGAAATATAGTACACTATGCTATGAAGATTTAGGGTGCGATCTAATTGTTGAGCCCAATGCAGTGACCCGACGAGGCTAGTAAATCTTGCAAGAGGCCTCACGTGAGATTTGCGAAGCTCGGAATGCCTCGCAAGGTCTAATGAGATCTCACAAGACGTAGCAATCCGTATTAACATATTTAAATGAGCCATTAAGCAAATGGCACATTAAATTGCAGTGTTAGATTTTGAACAGAAGAACTCAGACTTTATGGAACCCTAGAGATATGGAGGGATTTGGTTTGATTGGTTGGCTGGTGGCCAATGGATTGGCCAAGGACCATATTCTGCCCGGCAACAGACAGTGAGTGCGTTCTGCCAAGTGGCGTGTTTCCAGAGAACCCAGCAGAGAAAGCTCCTGGAGGGTGAGAGGAAAGGTTGCGTGTTTTTCTCTCTCTTTTTCTTTCTCACAAATGTTTCCTGCTTGCTGGTTCTGAATCCGCAGAGAAGTCTCAAGGCCCTGATTAATCTACACTGAAAACCATTACAAATTGAAAGCAAAGACCTTATCCAACTGGAGGCCTAGACTGAATCTAACCTAAAGAGGTCCATCAGAAACAGAGACTTTTATCCTATTACTTTGAGTATTATTTTCACACCCCTCTTTCCGCTCTGTATTTGTTTGCCTTGCGTGTGTGTAGAGGAAGGGGTGAGTTAAAGAGGGTGGGGTTGGAAATTAGATAATAGTTTAATAGTTAACTAGTTGTATTGAACTGAATTGAATTTGATTTATTGTCATGTGTACCAAGGTACAATTAAAGTATTGTTCTGCGTACTGTCCAGACAGATTGTTCCATACATGAAGAAACATAGGAGATGCATAAATATACAATGTAAATATATAGGCGCAGACATTGGGTGAGCATATGGAGTGTAGTCCTACTCAGTAGAGAAGATGTGTGAGGAGATCAGATCAGTCCAGAGGAGGGTCATTCAGGAGCCTGGTAACAGCAGGGAAGAAGCTGCTTTTGAGTCTGTTTGTGCGTTTGAGATACTTTTGTATCTCCTGCCTGGTGGAAGAAGCTGGAAGAGAGAATAAGCAGTGTGGGAGGGGACTTTGATTATGCTGCCCGCTTTCCCAAGGCAGCAGGAGGTGTAGATGGAGTCAATGGATGAGATGGATGATCACGTGATGGAATGGGCTGTTTTCAGACTCTCTGTAGTTTCTTACGATCTTGGGCCAAGCAGTTGCCATGCCCAGGCTTTGATGCAGCCAGATGAAATGAAATGAAAATCGCTTATTGTCACGAGTAGGCTTCAATGAAGTTACTGTGAAAAGCCCCTAGTCGCCACATTCCGGCACCTGTCCGGGGATACGATGCTTACTAATTTTTGCAGATGCACCATAGAAAGAGTCAATGTGGGCATGTCAAATTTCCTTAGTTTCCTGAGGAAGCATCGGCACAAACTAATTTAATACTAGGTCAGCATAGTGGCACAGTGGTTAGCACTGCTGCCTCACGGCACCGAGGACCCGGGATTGATCCCAGCCCTGGGTCACTGTCTGTGTGGAGTTTGCACATTCTCTTGCGTGTGCCTCACCCACACAACCCAAAGATATTAACGGTAGGTAGATTGGCCATGCTTAATTTCCCATAATTGGAAAAAAAAAGAATTGGATCCATTAAATTTTTTAAAAAATTTAAATATTCATTTAATACTGGAAGGACTGCTGGAGGGTTCAATTTTTATTTCAGACACGTGCACACACACACGCACAGACTCACACCCAAAAAAATCACACACTCACCTCTCACACACACATAATTAAAAGACACACACACATACACATACAGGGCAGCACGGTAGCACTGTGGTTAGCACAATTGCTTCACAGCTCCAGGGTCCCAAGTTCGATTCCCGGCTTGGATCACCGTCTGTGCGGAGTCTGCACGTTCTTCCCTGTGTCTGCGTGGGCTTCCTCCGGGTGCCCTGGTTTCCTCCCCAGTCCAAAGATGAGCAGGTTAGGTGGATTGGCCATGCTAAATTGTCCTTAGTGTCCAAAAATGGTTAGGTGGGGTTACGGGAATAGGGTGAAGTTGTGGGTATAGGGTGGAGGTATGGGCTCAGGTAGGGTGCTCTTTCCAGCGGCCAGTGCAGACTCGATAGGCTGAATGGCCTCCGTGTGCACTGTGAATTCTATAATTCTATGATACTCACCACTCTCTCTCTCACACACATACTAGCACTTTTCTAGGACACACATCCGGAGTGAGTCTCATCCAGAGTGGGGATTGAAACTTGGTAATTTGGTGCAGTGAGGTAATTCGGTGCAGAGTGTGAGGAGGTGCTTTTTAACCCTGGTAAGTGACTGGTAAGTAGTCTCTCTTTTTCTTTTCATTGTCTAATTTATTTATTTTTATTTTGAAATTCTAGTTGTTTAAGTTTACCACGGGTTTAAGACATGGCAGGAGATCCCAGACCCGTGTCATGCTCCTCGTGTGCGATGTGGGAGCTCAGGGACACGTCCACTGTCCCTGGCTCCTTCACGTGCAAGAAGTGTGTTCAGTTGCAGCTCTTGTTAGACCGCTTGACGGCTCTGGAGCTGCGGATGGACTCACTTTGGAGCATCCGCGATGCTGAGGAGGTCGTGGATAGCACGTTTAGCGAGTTGGTCACACCACAGGTGAAGGTTACTGAGGGAGATAGAAAATGGGTGACCAAAAGAAAGAGCAAGGATAGGAAGGCAGTGCAGGTGCCCCTGCGGTCATCTCCCTGCAAAACAGATATACCGCTTTGGATACTGTTGAGGGAGATGGCTCACCAGGGGAAGGCAGCAGCAGCCAGGTTCATGGCACCGTGGCTGGCTCTGCTGCACAGCGGGGCAGGAAGAAAAATGGCAGGGCTATAGTGATAGGGGACTCGATCGTAAGGGGAATAGACAGGCGGTTCTGTGGACGCAATCGAGACTGCAGGATGGTATGTTGCCTCCCTGGTGCAAGGGTCAAGGATGTCTCAGAGCGGCTGCAGGACATTCTGGGGGGGGAGGGTGAACAGCCAGCTGTCGTGGTGCACATAGGCACCAACGATCTAGGTAAAAAACGGGATGAGGTCCTACAAGTGGAATTCAGGGAGTTAGGAGTTAAACTAAAAAGTAGGACCTCAAAGGTAGTAATCTCAGGATTGCTACCAGTGCCACGAGCTAGTCAGAGTAGGAATGTCAGGATAGATAGGATGAATGCGTGGCTCGAGAGATGGTGCAAGAGGGAGGGATTCAAATTCCTGGGGCATTGGGACCAGTTCTGGGGGAGGTGGGACCAGTACAAACCGGACGGTCTGCACCTGGGCAGGACTGGAACCGATGTCCTAGGGGGGGTGTTTTCTAGAGCTGTTGGGGAGGGTTTAAACTAATGTGGCAGGGGGATGGGAACCGATGCAGGAAGTTGGAAGGTAGTAAAACAGGGACAGAAGCAAAAGGAAGTAAGGGGAAAAGTGCAAGGCAGAGAAGACATAGTCAAAAATCTAAAAGGGCGACAGTACAAGGTACAGTGACTGAGGGGAGCTCAGTGAATAGGCCCAGTAATAACAAAAGGAATAAAACTGGAGATGTTAAGATTCAAAACAGAGGTAAAAAAACCAACATAAGTGTACTTTACCTGAATGCTCGTAGTATTCGGAATAAAGTAAATGAGTTGATGGCACAAATCATCGTAAATGACTATGATTTAGTGGCCATTACTGAAACATGGTTAAAGGATAGTCACGACTGGGAGTTAAATATCCGAGGGTATCAAACTATTCGGAAGGACAGAGTGGATGGTAAGGGAGGTGGTGTTGCTCTGTTATTTAAGGATGACATCCGGGCAATAGTAAGTGATGACATCGGTGCTATGGAGGATAAGGTTGAATCCATTTGGGTGGAAATCAGGAATAGTAAGGCGAAAAAGTCGCTGATAGGAGTAGTCTATCGGCCACCAAATAGTAACGATATGGTGGGGCAGGCAATAAACAAAGAAATAACTGATGCATGTAGAAATGGTACAGCAGTTATCATGGGGGATTTTAATCTACATATCGATTGGTTTAACCAGGTCGGTCAAGGCAACCTTGAGGAGGAGTTTATAGAATGTATCCGCGATAGTTTCCTGGAACAGTATGTAATGGAACCTACTGGGAACAAGCGGCCCTAGATCCTGTCCTGTGTAATGTGCAATGAGACAGGATTGATTCATGATCTCATAGTTAGGGATCCTCTCGGAAGGAGCGATCACAATATGGTGGAATTTAAAATACAGATGAAGGGTGAGAAGGTAAAATCAAATACTCGTGTTTTGTGTTTAAACAAAGGAGATTATAATGGGATGAGAGAAGAACTAGCTCAGGTAGACTGGGAGCAAAGACTTTATGGTGGAACAGTTGAGGAACAGTAGAGAACCTTCCAAGCGATTTTTCACAGTGCTCAGCAAAGGTTTATACCAACAAAAAGGAAGTACGGAAGAAAGAGGGAAAATCGACCGTGGATATCTAAGGAAATAAGGGAGCGTGATGGGCAAGCTAATGGGGCTAAAGGTAGACAAGTCTCCTGGCCCTGATGGAATGCATCCCAGAATGCTAAAAGAGATGGCTAGGGAAATTGCAGATGCACTAGTGATAATTTACCGAAATTCACTAGACTCTGGGGTGGTCCCGGTGGATTGGAAATTAGCAAATGTGACGCCACTGTTTAAAAAAGGAGGTAGGCAGAAAGCAGGAAATTATAGGCCAGTGAGCTTAACTTCGGTAGTAGGGAAGATGCTGGAATCTATCACCAAGGAAGAAATTGCGAGGCATCTGGATAGAAATTGTCCCATTGGGCAGACGCAGCATGGGTTCGTAAAGGGCAGGTCATGCCTAACTAATTTAGTGGAATTTTTTGAAGACATTACCAGTGCAATAGATAACGGGGAGCCGATGGATGTGGTATATCTGGATTTCCAGAAAGCCTTTGACAAGGTGCCACACAAAAGGTTGCTGCATAAGATAAAGATGCATGGCATTAAGGGTAAAGTAGTAGCATGGATAGAGGATTGGTTAATTAATAGAAAGCAAAGAGTTGGGATTAATGGGTGTTTCTCTGGTTGGCAATCAGTAGCTAGTGGTGTCCCTCAGGGATCCATGTTGGGCCCACAATTGTTCACAATTTACATTGATGATTTGGAGTTGGGGACCAAGGGCAATGTGTCCAAGTTTGCAGATGACACTAAGATGAGTGGTAAAGCGAAAAGTGCAGAGGATACTGGAAGTCTGCAGAGGGATTTGGATAGGTTAAGTGAATGGGCTAGGGTCTGGCAGATGGAATACAATGTTGACAAATGTGAGGTTATCCATTTTGGTAGGAATAACAGCAAACGGGATTATTATTTAAACGATAAAATATTAAAGCATGCCGCTGTTCAGAGAGACTTGGGTGTGCTAGTGCATGAGTCACAGAAGGTTGGTTTACAAGTGCAACAGGTGATTAAGAAGGCAAATGGAATTTTGTCCTTCATTGCTAGAGGGATGGAGTTTAAGACTAGGGAGGTTATGTTGCAATTGTATAAGGTGTTAGTGCGGCCACACCTGGAGTATTGTGTTCAGTTTTGGTCTCCTTACTTGAGAAAGGACGTACTGGCGCTGGAGGGTGTGCAGAGGAGATTCACTAGGTTAATCCCAGAGCTGAAGGGGTTGGATTATGAGGAGAGGTTGAGTAGACTGGGACTGTACTCGTTGGAATTTAGAAGGATGAGGGGGGATCTTATAGAAACATTTAAAATTATGAAGGGAATAGATAGGATAGATGCGGGCAGGTTGTTTCCACTGGCGGGTGACAGCAGAACTAGGGGACATAGCCTCAAAATAAGGGGAAGTAGATTTAGGACTGAGTTTAGGAGGAACTTCTTCACCCAAAGGGTTGTGAATCTATGGAATTCCTTACCCAGTGAAGCAGTTGAGGCTCCTTCATTACATGTTTTTAAGGTAAAGATAGATAGTTTTTTGAAGAATAAAGGGATTAAGTGTTATGGTGTTCGGGCCGGAAAGTGGAGCTGAGTCCACAAAAGATCAGCCATGATCTAATTGAATGGCGGAGCAGGCTCGAGGGGCCAGATGGCCTACTCCTGCTCCTAGTTCTTATGTTCTTATGTTCTTATACATACTCACCTCTCTCTCTCAGATGCACTCACCTTTCTCTCAGACATGCACTCATCTCTCACACACACACTCACCTCTCACACAAACCCACCTTTCTCACACACCCACCTCTCTCACACACCCACCTCTCTCTCACACGCACTTTCATCTCTCTCACACACACTCACCTCCCTCTCACACAAACTCACCTCTCTCACACACACACACTCACCTCTCTCACAGACACGGACCTCTCTCACGCACCAACACTCACTTCTCTCTCTCACACCTACAGTCAATTCTCTCACACATACTCACCTCTCTGACAGCCACTCACCTCTCTCACACACACATACCTCACACACACACATTCACCTCTCACATTGCGCATACAATCACCTCACACACAACACAGATTCATTCGCCTCTCACACATACGGCACGATAGCACAGTGGTTCCCGCTTTCCCAAGGCAGCAGGAGGTGTAGATGGAGTCAATGGACGAGATGGATGATCACGTGATGGAACGGGCTGTGTTCTTCACAGCTCCAGGGTCCCAGGTTCAATTCTCGGCTTGGGTCGCTGTCTGTGTGGAGTCTGCACATTCTCCCTGTGTCTGCGTGGGTTTCCTCCGGGTGCTCCGGTTTCTTCCCACAAGTCCTGAAAGACGTGCTGTTAGGTGAATTGGACATTCAGAATTCTCCCTCTGTGCACCCGAGGGTAAATGTTTCTTCCTGTCTACTCTATCTCTGCCCCTCATAATTTTATACATCTCAATCATGTCCCTGCTCAGTCCCCTCTGCTCCAAGGAAAATAACCCCAGTCTATCCAATCTCCCTTCATAACTAACACTCTCCAGCCCAGGAAACATCCTTGTAAATCTCCTCTGCACCCTTTCCAGCACATCCCTCCTATAATGTAGATTCCAGAACTGCACACAATACTCTAGCTGTGGACTAACCACAGTTTTATACCGTTCCAGCATAACCTCCCTGCTCTTCAACTCTATTCCTAGGTTAATAAAAGCAAGTATACCGGATGCCTTCTTAGCCATTGTATCCACCAACTCTAGTGCGATGCTCAGAAGTCAATGCAGTGTGAAAACCGTCTCAGGTTTGATGAACTGGACGGACAGCTTTTTTTCAAATCTAAAATTGCTGGATCTATCGTGGAACCCCTGGAAGCATCCCAGGGGTACCTCGTATCCAGTTTGGGGAACCCTGCAGAATATAGTTTCTGGTAAAGTATGTGCATCGGTGTCCAAACAAAGATTCATGCAGAGGTCCTGGCAAACGCTGGTGGCACAATTATTGAATTTCTTTTCGTGATCGGAGAGAAACGAGGCAGATTGAGTTTGATCTAATCAACCAATTAAAGATAGATTCACCTATTAATATCCAAATCCTAGCGTTAACCTTAAGGAGGGACGCTTGCAGTATTAATCTAGAAAGGCTAATAAAAGAATCTCAGTTGTTTTAACTAGTATGAATTGCACTTTGGGGTATTTCTAACAGTGTTCAAATGAGTAAGCGGGTACAAAACGGAAGCACAATACTAATCTCATTAGGTCCTGTCTCATACTATCGTGCAGCCAAAAAGCATTACAGCACATAGGACATCACCTCTGCCAAAGTCATAAGATTGAAAGGAGGTGTTTCCCCCAACTGTTCTAATTAAATAATTAAATAACTGATTAATTAAATGATTAATTAAATACTCTGTCACGTTATTCACTAATAAAAAAAATTACAAGCGCCTGATGAAATGGTGGAGTCAGCATCGCGCATTACTAATTATTAGTGTCATACTGGGAAGTTACAGCTTGTTCAGGTGACATTAGATTTCTTTTTTTAACTTAAAGCACCCAATTCTTTTTTTTCCAATTAAGGGGCAATTTTAGCATGGCCAATCCGGGCAGTACGGTGGCCTAGTGGTTAGCACAGCTGCCTCACGGCGCTGAGGTCCCAGGTTTGATCCTGGCTCTGGGTCACTGTCCGTGTGGAGTTTGAACATTCTCCCCGTGTCTGCGTAGGTTTCACCCCCACAACCCAAAGATGTGCAGAGTAGGTGGATTGGCCACACTAAATTGCACCTTAATTGGAAACAATAATTGGGTAATCTAAATTTTTTTTTTTTTTAAAGCATGACCAATCCACCTACCCTGCACATCTGTGGGTTGTGGGAGTGAGACCCACGCAGACACGGGGATCCGCATGGACAGTGACCCGGGGCTCGGATCGAACCCAGGTCTTCGGCACCGTGAGGCAGCAGTGCTAACCACTGCACCAGCGTGTCCCCTTGATGACATTAGATTCTAACCTAGTAAGAAACAGAAAACACAGTCGGGTAGATTTTACAATCAGGGGCAGGCATAAGTTGAATGAATTTGTTTGGAAAAGTGGCAGAGGGCAATTGTATTTCCAGCAGCATGTCTGGTGGAAGGGGGTGGGTAGAGAGGGGGGAAGCACCAATCAGAAAGAAACAAGGGCTTTGTGCAGATATTGGAATGTAGGGGGTGGAAGTGCTCGGAGAGACATCCTGCAAAGAATTTCCCAATATTTGTGCATACTGGGTACTCAATCTTATTGATATTGAAAAGCGATGATTGATGTTGAGCTGTGTGTGAAGTCAATTTATAGAACCCAGTTAAAAAGTAAATTTGGAACAAGTGCATCTCCAGCAAACTGGCTTTGTGAAAATGGCAATGGGGGCACGGTTCATACTATTCCAGCAACCGCTGCTAGGCCGTAATGGATTTTCCCATGGGAAGCTCCCTGTATCTTGACTTTTTCGGAGAGAAGAAGGAACAATAGAGGGATATTAGGCAGAGGTGTAGCTTCATAACTGCAGATGCAGCTCCCAAATAGCCCCATTTGGCAGTGAATCAGTGTCCTGTTCACAAGGGAGGCTGTGACAGTAGATCCAACAAGATAAAACCAATATGTGAGTGTTTGGGGCAGCACGGTAGTATTGTGGGGCAGAGAGGGCAGCATGGTGGCCTAGTGGTTAGCACAGCTGCCTCACGGCGCTGAGGTCCCAGGTTCGATCCCGGCTCTGGGTCACTGTCCGTGTAGAGTTTGCACATTCTCCCCGTGTCTGCGTGGGTTTCACCCCCACAACCCAAAAATGGGCAGGTTAGGTGGATTGGCCACACTAAATTGCCCACTTAATTGGAAAAAATAATTGGGTATTCTAAATTTTAAAAAAAAAGTATTGTGGGGCAGCACGGTAGCATTGTGGATAGCACAATTGCTTCACAGCTCCAGGGTCCCAGGTTCGATTCCGGCTTGGGTCACTGTCTGTGCGGAGTCTGCACATCCTCCCCGTGTGTGCGTGGGTTTCCTCCCACAGTCCAAAGATGTGCAGGTTAGGTAGATTGGCCATGATAAATTGCCCTTAGTATCCAAAATTGCCCTTAGTATTGGGTGGAGTTACTGGGTTATGGGGATAGGATGGAGGTGTTGACCTTGGGTAGGGTGCTCTTTCCAAGAGCTGGTGCAGACTCGATGGGCCGAATGGCCTCCTTCTGCACTGTAAATTCTATGATAATCTATGATAATTCTGGTTCGTTCTTTGAAATTATTCCAATTGTAGTACATCACACTTAGTGGCACCGCAGGATAGAAGATAGGACATATCAAAAGCCAGCAGAGCCTGACTACTTGCTCCAAATTGTCACCAATCACTTCTATATGCCCTGACGCATCTACATGGATCACTCTCCTCATCGTGCAGGATCTCTGCCTCAGCAGCCACCCTACAATGGTCCAAATCTGGTTCACTTGCCGGCACAATAGGATTTCCTTCCTCCCCCTTTTTAATCTTCTCCCCCTTCAGCATCAACAAACATCTGCAAAAGATTGGCATGGTGCTTCTTGTATTTTTCCCACGGCTGCAAGAAATATTTGTTGCCCTGTGGTGATATGATCTGCATACCTGTCTACCATTGGGCCAGAACGTCGGCTTACCATTGGCCCTGGTCGGTCATGTGCCTCTCGACCAATTGGCCGAGAGGCTGAGTTAGCCACGCCTCTATTAACGAGGTATAAATGGTCAGATGCCTGACGATCGTCCTTTCCATTGTAGACGATCGCAGAGCTGTGTTCTAGTCTATTAAAGCCGGACTTTGGTAAATCACTCGCCTTGCGTACAATTGATGGTACATCATGCCCATTCTCCCACTTGCCCTTAGCCATTAATATTGGGAGTAGTAGAGGTATTAACATTGGTCAAATTGTCACTTGCTTATGAAGGAGGAAATAGGGTGGGCTTCCTACTCCAGATTGCCATTTGAAGTTCCCCTACATGGGTGCTGAGTGACAGCAGGCTATCAGAGCAAACTCAATCCATTGCTTTACTCCGCCATCCTCTACCCTGCAGCCCATCGTCCCACAAATGATTAAGTAGGCTGCCAATGTTCACATATAGAGAATGGATACTTGCCAATGACCAGCACCCACAAAACCATCAAGAAGTCAACACCTTCAGGAACGAAGGGGTGCAGCGAAAATAGAGAAAGAAAAGCAAAGGGGTTGGCAAAAAGGCAAAGAGGGCAGCACAGTGGTTAGCACTGCTGCCTCACACCGCCAGGAACCCGGGTTCAATTCCAGCCTTGGTGACTGTGGAGTTTGCACTTTCTCCCTGTGTCTGCATGAGTTTTATCTGGGTGCTACGGTTTCCTCCCACAGTAAAAGATGTACAGGTTAGATGGATTGGCAATGCTAAATTGCCCCTTAGTGTCTAAAGGTGTTCAGGGTTACGGGGATAGGGTTGGCCTAGGTAGGGTAGTCTTTCAGAGGGCCGGTGCAGACTCGATGAGCCGAATGGCGTCCTTCTGCATTGTAGGAATTCCATGGGTTGAATTTCCTGTCATTGTGCTTGGGTGCAATGGATAAGCTGGACGCAGCACATGGAGGAAAACCAGGCAGCAAAGATCACACAATAATAGTGGAGCTCATGCATTAATAACTGGAAAAATGTGTCCCAAAGCTCTTATTTTTCATGAACTGTGCAGTTAATTCAACATGGACTAGAAATCAAACCAAGTGTTGTTATGACAGTGTAAGACTGCAATTCCTTTTGCAAGAAGCTACTTTATTCATAAAATCTATAAAGGTGCATTACAGCACAACTCAAAATGTGGCAGTTCACATAATGCAATGCAGATCAATTTGGTTAAATATAGTACCTTGCACTCCAGAGTGCCTCACTCCACTTATAATGCAGATTGCATTTACATTACATTAACCATTTTCTGATGTGTACAGCCCGGCAGGTTTTATACTTGCTCCACCCTTCAATAAACAATGGCAGGGCAGCCCGCTGGGACGGGGGGGAGGCAATGGATTGAGCTGGGTCTGATGGTCCGCTGTCACTCAGCACCCACACACAGGAGAACTTCCACTGGTGTGATCTGGATTGGGAAACCTGACCAATTTCCTTCTCCGTAAATAAGGAACAATTTGGTAATGGCTGAAGGCAAGTGGCGGAAAGGGTGGCAAATATTCCATGCAGCCTTCAGGCAAATACAAATACAATGGAACAACTCTTTGGCCTTTCACCATTAAGTCATCGCATCGTTGTCCCAAACTTCAGTGCGAACCTCACTATGCAGTCTTGGTCTTTAGAATGTGAAAGTCTGCAACACTTGGTCATCAACTCTTCTTACAGGGCGACATGTGGCACAGTGGTTAGCACTGGGACTGCGGCGCTGAGGACCCGGGTTCGAATCCTGGCCCTGGGTCACTGTCCGTGTGGAGTTTGCACATTCTCCCCTTGTCTGCGTGGGTTTCACCCCCACAACCCAAAGATGTGCAGGTTAGGTGGATTGGTCACGTTAAATTGCCCCTTAATTGGGAAAAAAAATAACTGGGTACTCTAAATTTTAATAAAACGCTTCTTGCACTGATGGACCAACAGGTTTCAGGTCTACCAAAGGGGATCATCTTTCACTATATTGCAAGTATATCCTCCCTTAGATACCTGCTTCTTACGTTTCTGGGCAGAACATTAACTTTCAAGGTGGGGGAGGCTAGTTCGCTTGTGGATGAGGATTAAAAGCCCGATAAATGGCATGCAGGAGGGAGTCCAACCTGACCCCGTACTCTCCCAGGTTTAACCCAGGGTTGGTTTGCAGGGGAGCATGGAACCCCAGTGTAGCGGTAAAGTAAATAATTAAAATATTCAAAGAGGTAATTAATTGAGGATTTAATTCAGAATTCTGGCTTTAACAGTCAGCGCCCGGATATTCCGAGCTGTGTGGAACTTGCCAGAGTCAAACAGGTGAGTGACAGCAGAGAGTGTTATCCAGTTGAACTGACAGGCCGGGAAGCCTTCAATAAGTCAAGCTGAATCACTGCTAGCCATGACATGGTGCTCACAGCACTTCTTCTGAGACTGTGCTCCCACTGCTTTATGGGTGATTTCAGCTTGCTGGAGGTCAGTTCATTTGTCTTGGACTTTACTCACCTTGATCTGCACTTTGCTGTTGCCAACTCTCGACACAGCAGGGCACCAGCCTGTGCAGCTCTACCTTGCACCTATGAGGAGGAACAAGTGGAGCAGCAACACCAACGCCAACCAGAACTCCAGGAATAGCAGGAGCAACACCAGCAGCCACTCATGGGGCAGAAAATATAGGCACAGAGATGTACCTTGAAGGAGGTGAGACCCCCAACACAGGGCCTGTAGGAAGAGGATAGGCTGTCTCGACATGTGTGAACGCCTGTGGCTCAGAAGACTCAGACACTCACGGCAGGTTTAAGCACAGATAGTAATAAATAGAAATGATCCAACAGCCATCACAGAGACATGCTGCAAACTGACAAAGACTGGGACCTGAATATTCAAGGGTACATGGCATTTAGGAAGCTGGGGGTCACTCTGTTAATTAAGGATGGCATTAGTACAACAGAGAGAGGTGACCTTCGTTCTGCAAATCAAGATGTAGAATCAGTTTTGGTAGACAGGAGAAATGGTGAAGGTAAGAAGTGGTTTGTAGGCCCCCTAACAGTAACCGCATTGTAGGACAGTAGTGGTGGACAACCTGTGGCACAGAGCCACATGCGGTCCATCTGGATACCGAGTGTGGCCCACAAGCCACTTTCTAATATAATAATGTATAAAATAATCTTTATAGTGCCACAAGTAGGCTTACATTAACACTGCAATGAAGTTACTGTGAAAAGCCACATTCCGGTGCCTGTTCGGGTACACTGAGGGAGATTTCAGAATGTCTGATGCACACAACAGCACGTCTTTCAGGACTTGTGGGAGGAAACTGAAGCATCCAGAGGAAACCCACACAGACACGGGGAGAACGTGCAGGTTCCACAGAAGCCAGAAATCAAACCTGGGTCCCTGCTGCTGTGAAGCAACAGTGCTAACCACTATACCTCATGATGGAACCACATGATGCAAGGGAGCTGCGAATTCATTGAAGAGAGTGTAGAAAATATTCATGAGAACGGTCCCAGTGATGAGGATAGATTGGAGAAGTTGTGACAGTTTTCCTTGGAGTAGAAAAGGCCGAATGGAGGTTTGATAGCAGCAATCAATATCATAATACCATAAGACATAGAAGCAGAACTAGGCCACTCGGCCCATCGAGTCAGCTCCGCCATTCAATCATGGCTGATATTTTTCTCATCCCCATTCTCCTGCTTTCTCCCCATAACCCCTGATCACCTTACTAATCAAGAACCTATCTATCTCTGTCTTAAAGACACTCAGTGATATGGCCTCCACAGCCTTCTGTAGCAAAGAGTTCCACAGACTCACCACCCTCTGGCTGAAGAAATTCCTTCTCATCTCTGTTTTAAGACATGGGCATAGCACCATATATGAACATGTTGATCAGCCACATCAGCAATTTTACTTTGTAAACCATTATATTGGCCATGGTAGCTTGCAGCGCCATCTGTGCTATCAGATAAACATTTTCGGGGGTCAATTTTAAGATGCTGTAATGTTTCAATCAATAGATCAAAAAGTCCCTGTCCTGTACCATCATTACTTGGCACAACTGAAAGTAGTCGCTCACAGATAATACCTTTAAGCACATACCGAATAATAATGCTAAACTGATCGATGGATGAATTATCTTGTGTTGAATCAACCTGAATAGAATAATATTTTGCTTGAGAAACTTCATGACTAATTCTTTCTTGTATCATATTCTTCATAATTTTGATTAACATGTTTATAGTTGTTTTACTCAGGTATGTAACAAGTCCACCACGGCCTTTACTTTGAGCCTTTCCTTGTTGCTCTAATCGTTTGATTCTTTGTTTAGACTTGTTTTGCACTGCAGAAACGTGAGCTGCCATAATGGGGTCATATTTTGCCATCAACTGCACTGTAGCTAAAAAATTGCCATGATTCAGAACCTCATTATCTAGAGTGCAGGCCGATTCATTTCTGTGACCTCTAAAGGAAAAGTAAGTGCTTGCTTGCCTAACATCTTTATGATGTCTATAATCCTCATGACAATACTTCTCTGCTTCAATACTTATTCTTTCCTTTTAATTAGTGATGCTGCAAAAAATTTATCTAAGGTCCCATCATTAGACACACTGATATATTGCTGAGCATTTCTGACATGTGTTGTTGTCGATTCATGTAAAGTCAAGCTCTGGCTAATACGCCTGTAGTCACTAAAGCCACGTACAAAGGGTGATGGATTACAAGTGTTGGGAAACTCAAAGGCTAAGCAGTATGAACAATATAAGCATCTATTTTCTTTGTTATATGTTAGCCATTTTCTTGGGACTGAGTCATTCATAATTTTCCTCTCATACAAACGAGCATCAAATGGCAGATCATCAAGTGGCTGAAGTGGATGTTCAGCAAAAAACTGTTTCAGCTTTGCTCATGATGGATATTGGAAGATTCCAGTAATTGATCTTTCATTTTCCTGCATAGGTTCATTTACAGGATGTGCTTCAGAAACCAAGTCATTTATGCTTGAAGGAATATCTGATTCCCTGTCACTAGTTGAAGCTATATGTTCAGATGTTGCAACTACAGGCAGTACAGATACCGGAACAAGGAAGCCAGAAGAAATATTGGGCCTGGGTTGATTAGTAATGGACGCACTTGTATTTGTCTCTACATTCAAAGTAGCTCTTCTCTGTTCTTGTAACTCGTATGTCATTGCATCATCACCATGAGCATTGTTTCTTGCTTCTTGATTATTTGTTGCAGACCTGAATATTGATGTGGATTGTGCTTGTGGTATTATAAACTCTGTAATAGGACTGCATCGCTTGGCTGATTCCTTCCTTTCTGCTTCTTTTTGTTCTTTGCGTTTTAGTGACCCAGATTTATGCTTTTTCTTTTCCATGCTGGTAGGGGTAATATTCCTGAAATAAAAACTTAATTAAAAATAGCCCACATTGGGAAAAATTAATATTGATGATTGCAAGAATAACTTGAAGGAACGCCAGATAAACCCCTTGATAAAAAATATAAAATAACTTACTTACACTTCAATAGGCTATGTTCATTAGTCAATACTACTGTGGCCTATGCAGCTTCAGAAGAGGAGACAATCCACTGTCCAGTGTTCACACCAGCAAGCAACTGAGACAACTGTTGAAACTTAGAAGTTTGGTCCGACTATAGTAAGACATTTAGAATGGTCCCACGACCAAAGTTAACATGTCCAGTTTAATACCAGTGTAGTGTTACAAGTCACAACCCTTTGAGTTTACCGATCATGTCTTATCACTTCAATATCTTTGACCTCATGATTCACGGTCAAAGGTACCGCTTCTCCTTTTCGGTGACCTCACGACCCTATGTACTGCTTGATATCCTTTCAAGTTGCCGACCATCTCAAATCACAGACTGTAACTTTATCTTTAAATTCACACACTCTTGCTGAAAACATGGATTTCCAACTATGTCCGACCCGGGTGAACCCCCCCCCCCCCCCCCCCCCCACTCCTTTTCACATCTGTTTAACACTGCTTCGTTCCTTCATACACTGAGTGATTATTTGTTTGTTTCTTTATTGCATTTTTATTTGGTATTGCTCTTTTTAAAAACAATTATATTTGATTAAGTTAGAATACAAATCTCAGGAAAGAAGTTGGAGATTTATTTATCTAATTAATTATAATTTTTAAGGGCCCTTCAGAGATTCACGGGCCCCTTCTTGGCTCTCCGGGCCCTGGACCGATGTACCGGCTGAACCAAGACTACTGCTTGATATCCTTTGAAGTTGGCGACCATCTCAAATCACGAATTGTAACTTTATCTTTAAATTCACACACTCTTGCTGAAAACATGGAATTTCCTTAATTATGCCCGACCCGGGCCCCCCTATTCCACATCCTTCCACTACCTCCCCTGCTTCGTTCCTTTTCATGCACTGCTTATTTGTGTCCTGTTCTCTTTTTTTTATTATTCCTTTTTATTACTAAAACAGTTGTCTGTGTTTGTTTCTTTATTGCATTTTTATTTGATATAGGGGGCCCACTTCATCAGGGGCCCACTTGCCATCGGGCAAGCTGACACCCTGGCCAGTCCGCCACTGCATTTGGCTGAAAATGAAAAGGCATTCACTACTTAACTTTTTCAGCCTTCACTACAAAAGTTCTACAAACTTGTGCTGTTTGTTAATCCGGTCTATTCTTCAATTGTCACAGGCTAATATTGTGTAAAACCAGGTGCATGATGGCTGCAGCTTACCAGTAAGTACAGCCAGAACACAGAGCGAAAAATGTGACAGAAATGATATCTAATGGTTTAACATTCAGCAATGAAGTTAAAATATTGGCTTTTTAAGTGAATTTCAATAAGTTTGTTCATTTTTCTATTTCATTGTAAAAGGTCATAGCTAGATTTAAAGAATTAATACGAGAAGCACAAGATGTGGGCCCAGTCCTGAAATGTCAGACTGAGACTTAACAAGACATCAGCTTCAGGGGGTTGAGGACAAAGGAGAATATATGTTTCTTTTCCTGGAAAAAGTCATTCCCAGACATGCTAAACTTAAGGATATTTCAGGATGATTGATACATTTCTGTCTGTTCTTTATCCAGAAAATAAAATATTTACTTTATTTAAGCTCAGCATTTCTGAATAGGGCTCAATTGAGACTTTATAAGAATAGTCGGCGTTAAATGATTACGTGCCATAGGCTGCATTTCATTTCATCTAATATAACTGGGATTATCGTTTTTGCATAAGAGTCCTAAATTAAAATAGGGCTGGATTACGAAGTGCTCCAGAAGTGAATCTCCGCTGATGCTAGCAGTGGCAATTCCCTCTCATTTAACATGCTAATTTATTTATTAATTTATTTTATAAGTTTAGAGTACCCAATTATATTTTTCCAATTAAGGGGCAATTTAGCGTGGCCAATCCACCTACCCTGCATATCTTTGGGTTGTGGGGATGAAACCCATGCAAACACGGGGAGAATGCGCAAACTCCACACGGACAGTAGAGCGGGGATCGAAACTGGGACCTCGGCGCCGTGAGGCAGTAGTGCTAACCACTGCACCACCTTGCTGCCCACCATGCTAATTTATGCTTGGAGGAGAGCTCACCTGATTCCATTGGAACCCCGGTATCGGGCTGTCATTTTGAGTGGGCGGCCCGATACCGACATCTGGGCCTGGCCCACAACACAAATACCCCCCCCTCACCCCCCGCTGATAGATAGGGGCATCATTTCCCCCCCTCCCATAGGTAAGGGCATCGTACCCCCCACCCATGCCTCCCCCCCCCCCCGATCCCTCCACCATGGAATAATGGATCAACCCACACAGCATGCATTCATGAGAGTGACCAACCCCCTGCCTGCCCACCCCTCCCCCAGTGCCCCCCATCAAATCCCCCCCATCAAATTTCCCCCCACCAATCAGACCCTCCTAGCGCCCCAACAGATCCCACCAGCGGAAACCCCCATCAAAGATCCCCAAAAGAGACCCCATGAGACCTCCATCAGAGACCCCCCCCCCAAACACCCACAAGTGACCCCATTAGAGACCCACAACAGTGACCCCCATCAGAGACCCTCATCAGGGACCTCCATCAGAGGCCTCCATCAGAGACACTCCTATCAGAACCACCATCAGAGACCACCCCCATCCAAAGATCCCCATCAGTCACCCCTGCCTGAAAGCTGAAAGAGTCCAGGCAGTAGAATGAAGCATCACTGCATTTTCACTTACCCTTCCCTAACTTCTGCTGCCTCGGATAAAAGTGTTTAAAGCAGCAGCTTTAAAGTGTCAGAGGCTTCCTCGAAAGCCAAGTACACTTCAGAAGGTCTCAAATCCCTTGACAGCCGTTGAAATGCAAATCTTCCATTCAATTTCATACAGCAATACATTGCATTAGCCAGTGATTGACAGTTGTATTACTCCCAACAGGCTGGTTTAGCTCACAAGGCTAAATCCCTGGCTTTTAAAGCAGACCAAGCAGGCCAGCAGCACGGTTCGATTCCTGTACCAGCTTCCCCGGACAGGCGCCGGAATGTGGCGACTAGGGGCTTTTCACAGTAACTTCATTGAAGCCTACTCGTGACAATAAGCGATTTTCATTTTTTCATTTTTCACCACCCCCACTACCCCTATCCCCCAGCTCCCCCTGTCCCAGCCTGATTAGTATCAACACCCAATTCCCCCTTGACCTCACTACTCTAACCATCCTACCCCATACCTACTTAACTTGTCGCCCTACCCCCTTAACTCACTCATCCTCCTTCTCACCTATTAACCTTACTTAACTCTATGCTCTCATTTATCTTGCCCCCTCAACCATTCTACCCCCACATCTATCTTGCCCCTTACCTTCTCTCCATAGCTTTCAGAAGAAGCTTGAGGACATTTAAACTCTTTACTTACAGAATACAGTAGCTAGTGCTATAAAAAGGGGGCATGGTTTCTGAGTTGGGTCCCTCCACTGCTCCTTCCAACACTTTACTGAGCCAGTTCTACAGAACATTGCCCTGAAATATCGGTGGAAGGTCAATATGCATGATTTTGTCTGATCAGGGTCAGGAATAGGGACTCCAACCATGAACAAATGATTCAGGCCATAATGTTGTTCCGCACTGTCGCTGGACCAAAGTCCTGGAACACCATCCCTGACAGCACTGTGGGTGTGCCTACACCACATGGTCTGCAGTGGCTCCAGAAGGCAGCTCACCACCTTCTCCCGGGCAATTAGAAATGGGCAATAAATGCAAGCCTCGCTAGCAACACTTCCAACCGAAGGATAAAGTCAAAATCATTATTGCTGTTCTTCTGTGAACACATTACAACACTTCAATACACTGTTGAAGGCATAGGGCGGGATTCTCCCATCAGTACGCTAAGTGTTGACACCGGCGTAAAAACGGGAGTGTTTTACTTCAGTGTCAACAGGCCTCCCAGCGCCTGATTCTCCGGGCCAGCATGGCGCTGGAATGGCCCACGCCCCCGGTGTCAACTGGGCGCCGCGGGGTCTGCGCATGAGCAGTGGCACCGGCGGCAGCGCACACATGCACAGTTGCTTTCTTCTCCGTGCCAGCCCCGACGCCAAATGGCATCGGACTACAGGAGCCGGCGCGGAAGAAAGGAGGCCCCCAGCCTAAGAGGACTGCCCGCCGATCGGGAGCCCTGATCGCGGGCCAGGCCACAACGGAGGCCCCCACCGGGGTCAGACCCCCCACCCCCCCACAGGCCACAGCTCCTTCCTCTATTCACCTGAGGAAGGAGCTGCGCTCTGAAAGCCAGTGATCGAAACAAACCTGTTGGACTTTAACCTGGTGTTGTAAGACTTCTTAATGTGCTTACCCCAGTCCAACGCCGACATCTCCACATCATGGCTATCATTTTTCCAGCACGTTCTGTTTTTATTTCAGATCTCCAGCACCTGCAGTACTTTATTTTAATTTTAGTATCATTACTCTTCACGGCTAAGGGATACAACATAGGCCTTTATGTAGTTTGTGTTGGCCTGCACCAAAAAACAGATCTAAAGGATAACCTAGTTAATATATACAGCTTGGTTTTAAAGAACTAATAACCGGGGTGTAAACTGCTGAGAAATTACTTTTAATTGACACAGTTAACCCCCTCCTTTTCCCTTCCCTAGCTCTCCTGAAAGTGTTACATGTAGGAATATCTAGTTGCCAATTCTGACCAACTGCAGCCAGATTTCTGAGTTTACTTATTTATGGGATGTTAACTCAGCCCAGGCTCCCACTTTATCCTATTCTCCACAGTATAAGATTAATCCCTCCCTTGCAGCTCTAGTTAACATCCCTGCAAGGGGTCCAGTTCTACTCAGCAGAGGTCATCTCACTGATATAGCGTTGGCTCACTTCCATTAAGTGTTCTCAGTACCCCTATATTCTCCATTTGTAACTCTCAAAGATGGCATGTGATGCCAATTCACATTTTTTGTAGTTCGTAGGCGCATAAGGAATTGCAGCAGCAGAAAACACAAGGCTGTCTATCTGACTAGTCTTAAAAATTAGTGACCCCATGAGGCCCACAGGGATTGATCTCCCTGTGGGACGTGTAGAATATGAGTTTCCCTTCTTTACCACGAGCCCGGTGGTGGCGGCGACCCTAAGAATCTGGGGACAGTGGAGACGGCATTGGGGGGAAACAGGGGGCTCGATGGAGGCTCCACTGGGTGGCAACCATCGGTTCATCCCGGGGAACACGGATGGGGGATTCAGGGGATGGCAAAGGGCGGGCATCAGCAAATTGAGGGACCTGTTTATTGGCGGGAGGTTTGCGGGCCTGGGGGAACTGGAAGATAAATTTGGCCTTCCCCAGGGGAACATGTTCAGATACCTGCAGGTAAAGGCGTTTGCTAGGCGACAGGTAGAGGGATTCCCTTTGCTGCCCTCGCAGGGGACGATGGACAGAGTGCTTTCGGGGGTGTGGGTAGGAGAGGGGAAGGTGTCTGACATCTATAAGGTAATGCAGGAGGTGGAGGAGTCGTCAGTGGAGGAGCTGAAGGCTAAATGGGAGGAGGAACTCGGGGAGCAGATAGAGGATGGGACTTGGGCGGAGGCCTTGGAGAGAGTCAACTCCTCCTCCTCATGTGCGAGGCTTAGTCTCATCCAATTTGAGGTGCTGCACCGGGCCCATATGTCCGGGACTAGGATGAGTAGGTTCTTCGGGGGTGAGGACAGGTGCACCAGATGTTCGGGGAGTCCTGCGAACCACGCCCATATGTTCTGGGCATGCCCAGCACTGGAAGAATTCTGGAAGGGGGTGACGGGGACGGTGTCGAGGGTGGTTGGATCCAGGGTCAAACCAGGGTGGGGACTCGCGATTTTTGGGGTTGGGGTGGAGCCGGGAGTGCAGGAGGCGAAAGAGGCCGGTGTCCTGGCCTTTGTGTCCCTAGTAGCCCGTCGAAGGATTCTGTTACAATGGAAGGATGCAAGGCCCCCAAGCGTGGAGACCTGGATCAGTGACATGGCGGGATTTATAAAATTGGAAAAGGTCAAATTTGCCCTGAGAGGATCAATACAAGGGTTCTATAAACAATGGCAGCCTTTTCTGGACTTCCTGGCTCAGAGATAGGTAACTGGGTCAATAGCAGCAGCAACCCGGGGGGGGGGGGGGGGGGGGGTGCATTATTGTAGTGTTTATTCTGTAACTTTATAGTGTGTTAATTTGCGTTGTTGTTAAAATGCTGGGTTGTTCATGGGGATGGGGCGAATGTATATGATTGTTAATATTATTGTTATTTTCGGTATTTTACTAAGGTGCGTCAATGTTGTATAAAATCAAAATTTCTCAATAAAAATTATTTTTAAAAAAAATTTTTAAAAAATGAGTTTCCCTTCTAATGATCGGAGGCCTACCCAGCTGGGGCTCGGAAAAATCCAGTAAAAAGGCCGGCCCGGACAGGGATTGACAAGTTAGTGATCCCAACGGGACTGCGCTGTGCAAATAGTTTGCTGACATAGGCAGACATTTTGTGACCTTGATTAAAACCAACCTTCACCATTGTTATCACTAAGGAGGGAGTGATGGGCAAGCTAATGGGGCTAAAGGTAGACAAGTCTCCTGGCCCTGATGGAATGCATCCCAGAGTGCTAAAAGAGATGGCTAGGGAAATTGCAGATGCACTAGTGATAATTTACCGAAATTCACTAGACTCTGGGGTGGTCCCGGTGGATTGGAAATTAGCAAACGTGACACCACTGTTTAAAAAAGGAGGTAGGCAGAAAGCAGGAAATTATAGGCCAGTGAGTTTAACTTCGGTAATAGGGAAGATGCTGGAATCTATCATCAAGGAAGAAATTGCGAGGCATCTGGATAGAAATTGTCCCATTGGGCAGACGCAGCATGGGTTCGTAAAAGGCAGGTCATGCCTAACTAATTTAGTGGAATTTTTTGAGGACATTACCAGTGCAGTAGATAACGGGGAGCCGATGGATGTGGTATATCTGGATTTCCAGAAAGCCTTTGACAAGGTGCCACACAAAAGGTTGCTGCATAAGATAAAGATGCATGGCATTAAGGGTAAAGTAGTAGCATGGATAGAGGATTGGTTAATTAATAGAAAGCAAAGAGTGGGGATAAATGGGTGTTTCTCTGGTTGGCAATCAGTAGCTAGTGGTGTCCCTCAGGGATCCGTGTTGGGCCCACAATTGTTCACAATTTACATTGATGATTTGGAGTTGGGGACCAAGGGCAATGTGTCCAAGTTTGCAGATGACACTAAGATGAGTGGTAAAGCGAAAAGTGCAGAGGATACTGGAAGTCTGCAGAGGGATTTGGATAGGTTAAGTGAATGGGCTAGGGTCTGGCAGATGGAATACAATGTTGACAAATGTGAGGTTATCCATTTTGGTAGGAATAACAGCAAACGGGATTATTATTTAAACTGATAAAATATTAAAGCATGCTGCTGTTCAGAGAGACCTGGGTGTGCTAGTGCATGAGTCACTAGAAGGTTGGTTTACAGGTGCAACAGGTGATTAAGAAGGCAAATGGAATTCTGTCCTTCATTGCTAGAGGGATGGAGTTTAAGACTAGGGAGGTTATGCTGCAATTGTATAAGGTGTTAGTGCGGCCACACCTGGAGTATTGTGTTCAGTTTTGGTCTCCTTACTTGAGAAAGGACGTACTGGCGCTGGAGGGTGTGCAGAGGAGATTCACTAGGTTAATCCCAGATCTGAAGGGGTTGGATTATGAGGAGAGGTTGAGTAGACTGGGACTGTACTCGTTGGAATTTAGAAGGCTGAGGGGGGATCTTATAGAAACATTTAAAATTATGAAGGGAATAGATAGGATAGATGCGGGCAGGTTGTTTCCACTGGCGGGTGACAGCAGAACTAGGGGGCATAGCCTCAAAATAAGGGGAAGTAGATTTAGGACTGAGTTTAGGAGGAACTTCTTCACCCAAAGGGTTGTGAATCTATGGAATTCCTTGCCCAGTGAAGCAGTTGAGGCTCCTTCATTACATGTTTTTAAGGTAAAGATAGATAGTTTTTTGAAGAATAAAGGGATTAAGGGTTATGGTGTTCGGGCCGGAAAGTGGAGCTGAGTCCACAAAAGATCAGCCATGATCTAATTGAATGGCGGAGCAGGCTCGAGGGGCCAGATGGCCTACTCCTGCTCCTAGTTCTTATGTTCTTATGTTCTTATGTTCTTATGTTCTTATACCGCCCGGCTTCCTGGGTCTTTTTTTATTTAATACAAAGTACCCAATTAATTTCTTTTCCCAATTAAGCAGCAATTTAGTGTGTCCAATCCACCTACCCTGCACACCTTTGGGTTGTGGGGGTGAGACCTACGCAGACATGGGGAGAATGTGCAAACTCCACACGGACAGTGACCCAGAGCCGGGATCGAATCCAGGGCCTCAACGCCGTGAGGCTGCAATGCTAACCACTGCGCCACCATGCTGCCCTGCCTCCTGGGTCTTAATACTTCCTATTGTCCATTCCCTCAGATATAAGAACACAATGATATGAGAAATAGAGGCAGGAGTATCATGGCTGATCTTCTACCTCAACTCGGCCTTGCTGAACAATCCCCACATCCCTCATATTTAAGATTGATCCAGCCAGTTTACCGATCAAAGACATCCACCTTATGACCAAAGATGCAGAGTGCCCATCGGAAAACATAACCCAGAAATGTTATTTGTAAGCTGCAGTCTTAATTTTGACGGGTAATTACTTCAGCGCATGCAAAGTGCTCGTTTTTTGCTCAGGGACAGGAAACCATTATGCCTATTAAATATTGAGCATTTCGGAATGATTTAAAATGCACAGTTCCATTCATCGTTTGTGAAAATTACACTGAAAAGCTTTAAACTAGAAAAATTATATTACACCATCAGCCGCAGAACTTTAATTGAAAAAGGCAGAAAAAATATCACCCTCAACTTAAAATCCCTGAGAATGAAATATGAGGCAGATGCCCCGAACTCGGTGTCTAATTATATGTCAAGATTTGCAGATTAAAATGATACATCAACTTTATCATCACTTTTTAAAAATTAGGAATAGGGTTTTTAATTCAGCGCTGACATTGAAAACACATAAAGGACAGGCCGCATCACAGGACTAAGAATAAGGCACTACATGGAGAACATTAAGTATTTTATGTGTATTGCTACGTGCTACTGACTGATGCAGAACTAAAGTTATCTATGGATCCATTCAGGCCACTATGTACCCTGCGGCAGTATTCTGAGACTTTATCACCCAAACCTCTGTTTAACCCCTAAATCTGACTAAAATTTGCTTCCATTGCTGTCACTATGCCAGGGATTGAATCGCAGATAGCTTAAAGTAGTCAGAGTACCAGCTGTCATCAGAAAGACATTTAAACTGTTGGGAGGAAGTCTGAAATCAAAACAAAAAATGCTGGAAATACTCCACCGATCAGAAAGCATCTGTGAAGAGGAACAGAGTTAATGGGCTGAATTTTAGCTGGGGGCAGAGTCACAGCCCCTGGGACTCAAGTCAGGGACAAGCTTGGATGGCCCAAGCCAGAGCCATTTGTGTCCAGGATGCTTCCCTCAGTGACTCACTGTCATCCCACCACTGTCAGGACCCTAAGGAAATTCGACATGTCCACACTGACTCTTACCAACTTTTACAGATGCAACATAGAAAGCATCCTATCGGGTTGCATCACAGCCTGGTATGGCAACTGCTCGGCCCAAGTCCGTAAGAAATCTTAGAGAGTTGTGAACACAACCCAGTCCATCACACAAACCTGCCTCCCATCCATAAGGTTTCCAGTGGATGCTTCCCCTTCATTGTATCCCCCTTCACCATTGAGGTGATAGTATATCTAATCAGAAAGGCCACTCCAGCCCCTCTGCCATCTTCCTTGCCCCTCCTGTAAATTTTATAACCAGTATATTTAATTCTCAGTCCTGACCATCCTGTAGCCATGTCTCTGGAACAGCTGCTACATCAGAATCTTCAACTTGCCTTTGCGCCTGCAGCTCATCTAGTTTATTCCTTACACTCCGTGTATTTGTATGTCAAACTCTTAATTGGGCTACTTGCCCGACCTGT
The DNA here is from genome assembly GCF_902713615.1 of Scyliorhinus canicula. Taxonomy (NCBI): domain Eukaryota; kingdom Metazoa; phylum Chordata; class Chondrichthyes; order Carcharhiniformes; family Scyliorhinidae; genus Scyliorhinus; species Scyliorhinus canicula. The sequence continues at coordinate 41,128,377 of NC_052151.1, read as the reverse complement.
CCCTCAGCACTGCCATTTAATTTGCTTGGCTTATTATATTTCACTTTTGGTACCAGTATTTTGAACCAGGATACTTCTTGTAGTTTTGCCATTAGCTGCAGCTCCTGAAGTTGGGTTCCTGGCTATTTCTTTACTTTCTGCGCTACTACTTGTTTTCAGAACTGTATTGAGTTTGTTGAGTTTGCCAGAAGCCCCCCCCCCCCCCCCCACTCATTTGCTAGTTTAAAGTTCTTGTGCAGTATAGAGAGTGAGACCCCAGTGGGAACACAATGAGAGTGGCAGCAGTATAGAGAGTGAGACCCCAGTGGGAACACAATGAGAGTGGCAGCATAGAGAGTGAGAGTTCAGTGGGAACACAATGAGAGGGGCAGCAGTATAGAGAGTGAGACCCCAGTGGGAACACAATGAGAGTGGCAGCAGTATAGAGAGTGAGAGTTCAGTGGGAACACAATGAGATTTGCAGCAGTATAGAGAGTGAGAGTTCAGTGGGAACACAATGAGAGGGGCAGCAGTATAGAGAGTGAGACCCCAGTGGGAACACAATGAGAGTGGCAGCAGTATAGAGAGTGAGAGTTCAGTGGGAACACAATGAGAGTGGCAGCAGTATAGAGAGTGAGAGTTCAGTGGGAACACAATGAGAGTGGCAGCAGTATAGAGAGTGAGAGTTCAGTGGGAACACAATGAGATTTGCAGCAGTATTGAGACTGAGACCCCAGTGGGAACACACGGAGAGTGGCAGCAGTATAGAGAGTGAGAGTCCAGTGGGAACACAATGAGAGTGGCAGCAGTATAGAGAGTGAGACCCCAGTGGGAACACAATGAGAGTGGCAGCAGTATAGAGAGTGAGAGTTTAGTGGGAACACAATGAGAGTGGCAGCAGTATAGAGAGTGAGAGTTCAGTGGGAACACAATGAGAGTGGCAGCAACATAGAGAGTGAGAGTTCAGTGGGAATACAATGAGAGTGGCAGCAGTATAGAGAGTGATACCTAGTAGGAACACAATGAGAGTGGCAGCAGTATAGAGAGTGAGAGTTCAGTGGGAATACAATGAGAGTGGCAGCAGTATAGAGAGTGATACCTAGTAGGAACACAATGAGAGTGGCAGCAGTATAGAGAGTGATACCTAGTAGGAACACAATGAGAGTGGCAGCAGTATAGAGAGTGATACCTAGTAGGAACACAATGAGAGTGGCATCAGTATAGAGAGTGAGAGTTCAGTGGGAATACAATGAGAGTGGCAGCAGTATAGAGAGTGATACCTAGTAGGAACACAATGAGAGTGGCAGCAGTATAGAGAGTGATACCTAGTAGGAACACAATGAGAGTGGCAGCTGTATAGAGAGTGATACCTAGTAGGAACACAATGAGAGTGGCAGCAGTATAGAGAGTGATACCTAGTAGGAACACAATGAGAGAGCAAATAATTTTTCTTGCTGGGTGTAGGTAGTTGCCTTCCTTTTATATTGTAATGGATGGAAAACAATCACTGCTTCCCAGACCAAAAGTCGAATAAATGACTGACAAGAGTTAGTTAATTATGTAAATCACTGTTACCTTCTTGAAATGATTGTCTCTTCATTTTATGTTGTAGGTTTTCCCCTTACCATTGAACATAATTAAATAAAGGATCATTCCACCGAGACCAACATGATGTGAGCTGGACAAAAAATAAATAATTAATAATAACTTTAAATACCTTTAATATCCAAATGAAAAAATGCCTAAATGTGGTTTATATGTGTAGCTTTGAACCACATGAAATGTTACAGGGAAAATTCCCTGGCAATTTTCAACCATAAAGATGTGCATGTTTTGTTATGCTCTTGACGTAGCATAAGCTGCTTCCTTGATGTGCACTCTGACAAAGGAAGGTTCAGACTTGGAGATAGCTTTAACACATTTATTTAAACTGTTAACAATTCTCCTACTTGGATTCGACTCTCCTGTTAATCCTGCTATAGCTACTCAGACTGACGAACCAGTCTGCTACAATCCAGGTGGTGGGTGTGATGTTCAATCAACCCTGTGTATTCACTGAGAGTCTCCACTGGAAAGAGGAAGATCATGTGTGCTGTGTCCTTTATATATGGGTTGGTGTAATGCTCCCCTGTGTTAATCATCATAGCATTTACAGTGCAAAAGGAGGCCATTCGGCCCATCAAGTTTGCACCGGCTCTTGGAAAGAGCAACCTACCCAAGGTCAACACCTCCACCCTATCCCCATAACCCATAAACCCACCCAACACTAAGGGCAATTTTGGACACTAAGGGCAATTTATCATGGCCAATCCAGCTAACCTGCACATCTTTGGACTGTGGGAGGAAACCGGAGCACCTGGAGGAAACCCACGCACACACGGGGAGGACGTGCAGACTCCACACAGCCAGTGACCCAAGCCGGAATCGAACCTGGGACCCTGGAGCTGTGAAGCAATTGTGCTATCCACAATGCTACCATGCTGTGGTAGTGTCACCTCTGTGTGTGTCGTGAATGCCCATTGGTCGTGTCCTATCTTATTGATCCATTGGTTGAATGTGTGTGTGTCATGTCTCTGGTGCTCCCTCTAGTGTCTATCTAGTCTACGTGTATTTGCATTAACCCCTTGTGTATTTACAGTGATGCATGTCACCCCAGTGCAGACCAAAGATGTGCAGGTTAGGTGATTGGCCATGCTTAACTGCCCATTAATGTCCAAACGTTAGGTGGGGTTGCAGGGATAGGGTGGGGGAATGGGCCTATAGGGTGATTTTTCGGAGTGTAGGTGCAGATTTGATAGGCCAAATGTTTCCCCTTCTACACTGTAGGTATTCTATGATTTTCTACGTTAATTTTTAACCCTTGAGTGAGGAACACGTCTTCTCTCATGGATGGTGTTCTTGATTCTTTGAATATCCCATGAATGCAAACTATTTTTCCATTCTAAGAATCATGTTTGCTTCTTTTTGTTCAATTATTTTTCACTATTTTGGTTTCTTCTTGCATCATTTGCATTTCCCAATTTAGCAGGAACACAGCACACCTGTACCTTCTTCAATACTCTACCATTATTCATAGCTAAACAATGGTCAACACCGACGTGCAAAGCAAGTTCCTTGCCTCTGTCCAAAACTCCTCAGACTCAGCCTGAGTGAGATGAGCAATGTACCGTGTAAAAAATGGTAAACGTGGACCTGAGCTCCAAAAGATTTGAGCAAAGTATTTACATACAAATGATTTTGGAACATGTTATGTTTTGGCAGTTCAGGTGTTTGATGGCATTATTATTTGGCCAAATATTTTCAATTACATAGTTACAGTTTGGCAATATAAACATTAGAAATTAGTTTTGGCTGATGTGGAAAAATAGATGTTAGCACAGTTGCTTCACATCTCCAGGGTCCCAGGTTCGATTCCCAGCTTGGGTCACTGTCCGTGCAGAGTCTCCCCGTGTCTGTGTGGGTTTCCTCCGGGTGCTCCGGTTTCCTCCCACAGTCCAAAAATGTGCAGGTTAGGCGGATTGGCCATGATCGATTTCCCTTAGTGTCCAAAAAGAATAGCTGGATTTACTGGGTTACGGGGATCGGGTGGAGATGTGGGCTTAAGTAGAGTGCTCTTTCCAAGGGCCGGTGCAGATTTGATGGGCCGAATGGACTCCTTCTCCACTGCAAATTCTATGATTCCATCAGCTTCAAAATGGGATACAGTTAAAATTCACCGGATCTTCATTGTGCATTCTACTCACAAACTAAGCTGCTTTGCAAGGTGTTAGCAAATTCGAGTTATATAATTGCAAATCATATTCCCCCTTATACAAAACAGGTTACTAATTTTGATTTAATTTCTTCACAAATAAATGGCACTTGTGGAATAAAAATAGATTTTCACTGAAAAGATGGTTTAATACCGTACAGTCGAATTGGTATCAGAGCATAAGATGCTTCAGGTGTGCGGTCAGAATGTGCAACGAGCACCCAGCATTGGTATATTTAGCTGTCACTCTACAATTCAGAAATGTAGGGTTGGATTTTCCTTTGGACTGTTGGACTCCAATTTCAGAGCCAAATGGGAGATCCAAGCACGGACTCGCCGGCAGCAAGACTAGCTTTGCAATCTTCCCTCCTAATTGTCTGCCTTCGCTTGCTAAATACAATATCCTCTTAAAAATGGAGGGTGGACTCCTGCTCCTGGCATCCAATCAAAGATTAGCAACTCCACAGCTTTGATAGCCTCATCGGGAGAGGTGGTCACTGCTGACTCAGGTCGGGTACCTTGAGGGTGCCTTTAGATTTGAAACATTCAGGGAGGTGAAAGCTGCTACACAGCTTTGTCAGAACCTTTTGGGTCTTGGCTGCAGCCCTGTGAATGGGGCATGGAGCCTCCGGTCCTGATGACCCACCCAGACAGCTGCCCACGGTGAGGAGGCCACTACATTGCCACCAAAATGTGTTCTTTGATCATTCCTTGCATGTCCTTACTGAATATTATATGTGTTTGGCACCAGGGGCTGGATTCTCCGTTTGGGAGAAAATGGGTGTGATTCTCCATTGCCCAACGCTGATATCGTAATCGGCGATCAGGTGGAGAATCCCTTCCGATGCCCAAATTGGGGGCGGTATCGGTTTGACGTCGGTTTTCTATTCTCTAGCCTCCCCGAAATGGCATCATAGCGTCGCGCGCCGCACGCCGTTGGAATGGCATTGGCGTTTCATCAGAAGTCCCTCCCCCGATGCTCCGCGCCCGATGGACTGAGTTCCCGACACCGCTATTGTTGTGTGGTCTCAGCATCGGGAACCTGGCGTGGCGGCCGCGCACTGTGTCCAGAGCCGCCACAGTCAGCGGGGAGCCATGTTGCTGGCCGGCGGGGGGGGGGGGGTTTCCTCGAGGGCTGGAGGGACTGGTGGGGGGTGGCCAGGGGAGTCAGTATTTGGCAGGTCAGGTACACAGACAGACCGCACCATGATGTACGGTGCGACCGCTGCAGGTTGTCACCATGCGCATGCGTGGCCAGGGACATGGCCATTTTCCGGCTGCTTTTGTCGTGGGAGCCGGGAGTTTACCCTTGCGATCCCCGCAATGCATTAAATATGCACGGCTAGAGAGAGGGAATTGCTTCTAGGTGCCATTCCCAGCACTAGCACACACCAGAAGTGATTCAACTCGACAGGAGAACATAGTCTCTAAAGCGAAGAATCCAGTTCATTATCCTATGTACTTCTGAAGGATGGTTCATTTTAAGGCTGGTGTCAAGTTTCTTCAGTCTTTCTAAATAAGGATCTGTCCCATGACTCCTCTTCTCTGGACTGTCTGCAGGGTTTGAATGTTTTCCTTATGCACTGGCGACCAAAACATAGACAAACTATTCAGGATGTGGCCTGACCAGAGCAATGATCTATTAGCAAAATAGTTGCTCTTTGTCAACTTCAGCTTCATGTGACGAGATATATTAAGTGTTGATACAGTATTGCCTCCAGATCCCTTTCAACTTCATCCATAGTTTATCTGCTTCATGGAGCATTTGGCCCTCATACATAGAAAAACATACGTAGAAAATAGAAGCAGGAGGAGGCCATTCGGCCCTTCGAGCCTCCTCCGCCATTCATTATGATCATGGCTGATCATCAAGTTCAATACCCTGATTCAGCCCCCCCCCCCCATATCCTTTGGTCCCTTAAACCCCAAGTTCTATACCTTTTTAAAAATAAATTTAGAGTACCCAATTCTTTTTTCTCCATTTAAGGGCATGGCCAATCCACCTACCCTGCACATCTTTTTAGGTTGTGGGGGTGAGACCCACACAGACACGGAGAGAATGTGCAAACTCCACACGGACAGTGACCCAGGGCCGGGATCACACCCGGGTCCTCGGCACCGTGAGGCAGCAGTGCTAACCACTACGCCACCGTGCTGCCCTGCTAAGCGCTGTATCTAATTCCTTCTTCAAATATCAACATTTTTTTCATTTCAACTACTTTTTGTGATAGCGAATTCCACAGATTCACCACTCTCTAAGTGAATAAATTTCTCCTCACCTCAGTCCTAAAAGGTTTCCTCCTATTCCTCAAACTATAACCCCTAGTTCTGGACTCCCCCACCATCAGGAACATTCTATCTGAATCTGCCCTGTCTAATCCTGTTAGAATTTTATAAGTTTTATGAGATCCCCCCCCCCCCCCCCCCCCCCCCCACCCTCACTCTTCTAAATTCCAATTAATATAATCCTAACCGATTTAGTCTCTCCTCATGTGACAGTCCCACCATCCCAGGAATTATGATCTTAAAGATAAAATCATACAGCACAAAAGGAGACCATTATGATGAGTTAGTCCCACTTTCATACTCCTTTCCAATAGCCATTAACATTGCGCCTTTTCAACAATATATCTAATTCTCTTTGAAAGATGCCATTAGATCTGTATCATCACTAGCCTCTCTGAAGTGGTTGGCGCACGCAGGGCCTCAGGAGTCACGGAGGTCCAGCTGAGTTAAACCACCAGATCTTAATACCATATCATTTCTCCCACTCATGCCCAAACATGATCAGATCCACTCGCTGCCTAAGTATTACAATCCCAGTATCTATAAAGAACTCACGGAGTGGAAGGAAACTCAGATAGGAGAGCTAAAGCGTAAATGGGAAGATGAGCTGGGAGGGGAGGTAGAGGTGGGTCTGTGGGTGGATGCAGAGTCAACACGTCCTCATCATGTGCCAGGCTCAGTCTGATACAATTCAAGGTGATTCACCGGGCACACATGACGGTGGCCCGGATGACCAAGGTTTTTGTGATAGAGGACAAATGTGTGAGGTGTGCGGGAGGGCCAGCAAACCATGTCCATATGTTTTGGGCATGCCCGAAGCTTAGGGGATACTGCCAGGGATTTGCCAATGTCATGTCCACGGTACTAAAAACAAGGGTGGCGCCAAGTCCAGAGGTGGCGATTTTCAGAGTGTCGGAGGATCCGGGAGTCCAGGGGGCGCGAGAGGCTGACGATTTGGCCTTTGCCACCTTGGTAGCCCAGAGATGGATCTTATTAGCGTGGAGGGACTCGAAGCCCCCAAAATCAGGGGTTTGGGTTCGTGACATGGTGAGATTTCTCAAAATTGAGAAAATTAAGTTTGCCCTGAGAGGATCAACGTTAGGGTTCGCCCGGTGTTGGCAGCCGTTTATCGACTTCTTCGGGGGAAACTAAACTGTCAGCAGATTCAATAAGGGGGGGGGGGGGGGGAATTAGGGGGGAGTTAGGCCATTTTGTGTTTAGAGTAGGCAAGAACAAGGGGAGATGGAGGGATGTGTTACGCACTGAACTAAGTGTACATTTGCATTTGTATTGTTTATTGTTATAAAATCATAAATGCCTTAATAAAACGATTTCTTAAAAAAAAGTATTACAATCCCAGACCAGACCCCAACAGTGGCTAGGATACTGAATCGAACCCCCAATATTTTTGTTTATTTGTAAGACTGTGTGGAAAGAATGATTCGATCCAGGTGTGATTGCATTAAGAACTAGGGCTTGGCTATTTTCAAAACAAAACTTTATTATGAATACAATATTAAACTTTGTTAACTTCACATCCAAAGAGAACAGCTTACAATTTACACCTGATACACTACTACTTAATTTCCCGTTAAACAAGAAGGAATGAATCATACAGCTCTCAATCTATCTTACTATGGGAGAATTGTGGACTCAGTGACAGGCAGATCAGACTTTAACTCCTCTCTCCAAAGCTTTCTCCAAAAAACTGCCTCTCTAATGTTTTTCAAAATGTCTCTCTGCCTTCCTTAGCTCCACCCAGCAATGACCTCATCTGCCCAAGCTGAAAAACAAATGATCTCTGCAATGCACATTAACTCCCCAGGGACTTTCCCAGTCAAATTACAGACCATTAGCCCAGACTGAAAAGCACATGCCTTTGTCAATTTCACCTTCTGGCTGCTAAAACCACCCAGGCTCTGCAAAGCAGAATTCTTAAACAAAACATGACCACTGCAGTCAAACACTTGAAGCAGGTTTTTAACCCTTAAATTGCCCAATACATAGAATCCAATATTCTTAAAGTCTTCTAGTTGTTACACTCAAGAGCAGAAATTCAGTGACAGTAGGGCAAAGCAGGAGGGAGAGCATATGGGAATTGTTCTGGCAGTCAGAGATGGGAGGGGTTCCGGATGCGGCCGATACAGCTTGAGGGACCAAATGAAAGGGAGATCGCTCACCTAAAGCTTCCTTGTGAGGCCAGGAGGAGCATTTCTGTTCCCTACGGCTCACGAACAACTGGCTGTTGTTGTGACTGTTCTCTTTACTTAGTTCAGTAGTGTGCATCTCACTTCCTTTCCCAGTTATAATAATCCTTATTGTCACAGGTAGGCTTACATTAATGCTGCAATGAAGTTACTGTGAAAAGTCCCTAGTCGCCACATTCCGGCGCCTGTTTGGGTACATGGAGAGAGAATTCAGAATGTCCAATTCACCTAACAGCATGTCTTTCGGGGCTTGTGGGAGGAAACTGGAGCACCCGGAGAAAACCCACACAGACACAGGGAGAACGCGCAGACTCCGCACAGTGACCCAAGCCGGGAATCGAACGTGGGACCCTGGCGCTGTGAAACAACAGTGCTACCCACTGTGCTACAGTGCCATCCATGTTGTCTGGCATGTCTCACAATTTGAGAAGCCATTGATAAATAAAGACATTTGGGCATCTGAAGGTTCCACTCATTGACTGCTATCAATTAGATTTTAGATTAGATATTGATTTATTGGGGGCAGCACAGTGGTGAGCACTGCTGCCTCACGGTGCCGAGGACCCAGGTTCGATCCCGGCCCCGGTTCATTGTCAATGTGGAGTTTGCACATTCTCCCCGTGTTTGCGTGGGTCTCACCCCCACAACCCAAAAAGATGTGCAGGGTAGGTTGGCCACGCTAAATTGACCCTGAATTGGAGAAAAAAGAATCGGGTACTCTAAATTTATTTTTTTAAAGATTTAGATTTATTGTTACATGTATTGAGGTACAGTGTTCTGTGTGGAGTCCAGGCAGATTGCTCCATGCATGAAAAACATAGGAGCTATGATAAATACACAATGTATAAAAGATGTAGGAAGAGTATCTGTGGAGGAGAGCTCGCAAAGAGTCGCCATGCTGCAGCGCCATCTTGATAGTTGGGAAGGCAAACGTTACTGCAGAGGATGGGATTTACCAGCATCTATTATTAAAATTAGTCTTTCTCTTTATGTTTTGCTAATTATGAGCCAAACAAGAGGCTAATTGGATTCAACGTATTCATCTAATTCAATCTCACACCCAAAACACCAGTCTTTCTTTGGCGATGCTTTGCATTTCCACTACTTTCTGTATCCATTTGATTTGATTTTAAGAGCTTCAAAGAGTCATAGAATGATTACAGCAGAGAAAAAGGCTTTTCGGCCCATTGTGTCCATACTAGCTCTCTGCAAGATCAACTCAGCTGCTCCCACTCCACCACCCTTTTCTTGTAGCCCTGCAATTCTCCTCATTTCATAATAATTTCTTACCTCCCTTTTGAAAGCCCTGATTGTTCCTGCCTCCCCCACACCCTTAGGTGGTGCATTCCAGAACCTAATCATGTGCTGATAAAAATGAACCTGATTGTTTTTAGGCACAGCTACTTGCATGTACAAAAAGCTGCTTTCAGCCATGATGTGGAGATGCCGCTGTTGGACTGGGGTGAGCACAGTAAGAAGTCTTACAACAGCAGGTTAAAGTCCAACAGGTTTGTTTCAAACACGAGCTTTCGGAGCACTGCTCCTCCCTCAGGTGAATCATTCACCTGAGGAAGGAGCTGCGCTCCGAAAGCTCGTGTTTGAAACAAACCTGTTGGACTTTAACCTGCTGTTGTAAGACTTCTTACTGCTTTCAGCCATGGCAGCCTTTCTTTTTTTTGAACCATGAAAGTAAAATGAGACAGTTCCAGTCAACACTGGTCTGGAGTGCACTGGTTCATTGAATAGAATAATTGAATCATAGAATTTACAGTGCAGAAGGAGGCCATTCGGCACATTGGGTCTGCACTGGCTCTTGGAGAGAGCACCCTACTTAAGCCCACACCTCCATCTCATCCCCGTAACCCAGTAACCCCACCTAACCTTTTTGGACACTAAGGGTAATTTAGCAAGGCCGATCACTTAACCTCCACATCTTTAGACTGTGGAAGGAAACCGGAGCACCCGGAGGCAACCCACGCAGACACGGGGAGAACGTGCAGACTCCGCACAGACAGTGACCCAAGCCGAGAATCGAACCTGGGACCCTGAAATTGTGAAGCAACATTGATAACCATTGTGCTACCATGGCGCCCTCCATCAATATGTCCTGGAATGAATGCGGGAGACGGATGCATTCCTAACTCAAGATTTTCAAAGTAGATACCAACTTCAGCTATGTAACTGAGCGGGCACCAAGCACTTCCCCACAGGAAAGTAAATCAGGCGAGTCTACCTGAAAGGCTTCTGCATCTTTTCTGGTAGCCAGTCACGAGGTGCTTTTGATTAGCTCAGTTGGCTGCACAGCTGGTTTGTGATGCAGAGCGAGGCCAGCAGCGCGGGTTCAATTCCTGTACCGCTGAGACTGTCTGTGCGAAGTCTGCACATCCTCCCAGTGTGTGCATGGGTTTCCTCCGGGTTTCCTCCCACAGTCCAAAGATGTGCAGGTTAGGTGGATTGGCCATGATAAATTGCCTTTAGTGTCCAAAATTTCCCTTAGTGTTGGGTGGGGTTACTGGGTTATGGGGATAGGGTAGAGGTGTTGACCTTAGGTAGGGTGCTCTTTCCAGGAGCTGGTGCAGACTCGATGGGCTGAATGGCCTCCTTCTGCAATGTAAATTCTATGATAACCTATGATAATCTATGATTCATGAAGGCCCCACCTTCTCAACCTTGCCCCTTTCCTGAGGTGTGTTGATCCTCAGGTCAAATCACCACCGGTCAGCTCTTCCCCTCAAAGGAGAAAGCGGCTTATGGTTTATTTTACGGTCCAATCTAAAACAACATAATAAAGGAAATTACCTCAGGGACAAATTAAAAGGGACACCGCCCAAAAGTAACAAAGAACAACAAAACTTGACAACATCAAATCAAAATATGATAAGAGCAGTTTCTTACGTTCAGGTGCTTGGCCAGTTGGAATAAGTGCACTCGAGAACGTTTAGTTTGTGACTAGTTAAATATTTATTGCTAAACAATAACGTGGGCTAAATAACCGTAAGAAAATTATTAAAAACTACAATTATAAATTATCTAAGAGCTACTACAAATATGACTATGACAACCATCTCCAGACTCCCTGAGGTGACAGTGTCATGTGGTTGTTCTCTACTTCCACCTGTTGGTTGGAGCTCGTATACATTATTATTTACATGATTGCTTATGCATATCATCACATCCCCTTTCCTTTAGAAATGCATAATATTTACATGCAGTATTTGAATTTCATATATAATATATATGATATGCATAGTACTTTGATTATTTACCTGTTTACAGTCCATCACAAATTCAATCTGTCTGGCTTTCTTCTGTGTCTTGTCGACCTTCTAAGCATTGGTTGAACTTGTGAGTTTGTTTGATTTTCAACTGTTATTGAAGATGGTTCCTGCTGTGTTTTGTAGATTTTCAGTTTGTTATGTTTCTGTATGCTGAGGTAGCCTTTGCTCAGTTCTCCTTGGATTGCTTTCAACATCATCCTGTGGTTCCGAACAAAGAGTTGCTGAACCTTCAGCAAAGCTCTCCTGTTTCTTCTTAGAACTTGCCCATCATCGGTAGCGACGATGTATGATTGAGGACCTGATCGTTGTATTACCTTATCACACTTCAACCATCCATTTCCATCAGGATCTTCTCCCCTGACTGTGTTATTCTTTGCTAATGGTTGTAGACACCTTGTTGATTTATCACAATACCTCTTCTGCCTCCTTTTTTTTAAAAAGTGAGCTTCTTCACAAGATTTTGACTTGTTAGTGAAATGTATGGTAACGTTGTTCTGAGCTGTTGATTCATCAACAATTGTGATGGTGATAATCCACTGATCAATGGTGTTGCTCTATAGCTAAGAAACGCAAAATATGGATCTTCCCGGCTGTCCATAGCTTTTTTGAGTAGCTGCTTTCTAATCTGAACCTTTTTCAGCTTCCCATTGGGTTCCGGATAAAGAGGACCAGAAGTAATATTTGAAAATCATAGCTCTGTGCGAACTCTGTCCATTCATGGCTGCTAAAACATGGGCCATTGTCGCTCATGACAATTTGAGGTATTCCATGGTGAACAAAAATGTCTTTGGTATGTTTGATGACACACCTAGCTGATGAGTTGGCTAGTTGTATCACTTCTGGAAAGTTAGAGAAATAGTTGATCATTAACAGGTATTCATTCCATTTCCACGTTCTGCCATGGAGTGGTACTTATTTTGTCCATTTGCATTGCTTCTTTTTGTTGTCTGTACTGAACTTTCTGACAAATGGCACAGTTTTCTATCATGATCTGAATGTCTTGATTGATGCCTGGCCAGTATACCGCTTCTCTGGCTCTTTGTTTGCATTTTCTATGTCTAAGTGCCCTCATGAATCTTCTGTAGAATCATGGATCTTAAAGATTGTGGTTTGACAATCCTGCTTTGCCTGAGCAAAAAACCTTTGGCTGCACTTAGCTCTGCTCAAATGTTGTAATATTTGGAACAGGATCCTTTTGGCCATTCCTCGGTGAGATATATTATCATCTTCTGTAAGATTTCATCTTTGTTGGTTTCGATTCTGATTAGTTTTGACTTCTCATCGGACACTGGAAGGGATTCTGTCTCAAGATTCACGTGTTCTTGCACATCCTCATCCATACGTTGTTCTTCCTTTATCATAGAATTTACAGTGCAGAAGGAGGCCATTCGGCCCATCGAGTCTGCACCGGCTCCTGGAAAGAGCACCCTACCCAAGGTCCACACCTCCACCATATCCCCATAACCCAGCAATCCCACCCAACACTCAGGGCAATTTTGGACACTAAGGGCAATTTGGCATGGCCAATCCACCTAAGCTACACATCTTTGGACTGTGGGAGGAAACCGGAGCACCCGGAGGAAACCCACGCACACACGGGAAGAAAGTGCAGACTCAGCATAGACAGTGACCCAAGGTGGGAATCGAACCTGGGACCCTGAAGCTGTGAAGCAATTGTGCTAACCACAATGCTACTGTGCTGCCCATATGTCCGTAGCTCGAGAGAGAGAGTGCACCAACTACTATGAGATGTTTTCTAGGCGTATAAATGAAATTGAAGTCGCACCTCAGTAACTTCACCATCATATATTGTATTCTCGGTGACATCTCATTTAGATTTTTCTTTACTATCGTGACACGTGGTCTATGATCAGTTTCAACTAAGAATGTCAGAAGACCAGAAATGTAATCATGGAATTTGTTTAATCCGTTGATCAAGCCCAAGTATTCTACTTCTATTTGAGCATATCTATGCTTTGTGTCAATCATTGACCTTGACGCACAGGCAATTGTAAGCCAATTTTCATCATTGTCTAGTTGCAATAACACTGCTCCCAGCCCATTGTTTGATGCATCTGTTGATATTTTTGTCTTCTTTGTAGGTGCAAAAATGTCAGCACTGGAGCTGTTGTCAATGCTTCCTGTAACATTTGCCACTCATGCTCATGTCTGTCAGACTATTGGAAAATAGTATCCTTTTTGATTATCTCCCTCAAGCATGTCGTTTTTCCTGAAAGATTAGGAATGGATTTACCTATGAAATTTATCATACCTAGCATCCTGAGGACTCCTTTTTTGTCTGTTGGACATGGTATGTTTAATATCGCCGTTATCTTTTCTTGGTCAGGTTGTATACCTCAAGCAGAATGTTTGAACCCAAGAATATGATTTTCTTCGACACCAAACTGGCATTTGGCTTAATTTAACTTCAGACAATGTTTTTTGATGCTTCTCAGCACTTTGATAAGCCTTTCGTTGTGTTCTCTTATTGAGCCCTAAACATATGTTTACTCTGGGGCCTGGAATTCCTTCTGCGTCGCCGCACTACCAGAAGGATATGGAGGTTTTGGAGAGGGTGCAGAGGAGGTTTACCAAGGTGTTGCCTGGTCTGGAGGGTGTTAGCTAGGCTGAATAGACTTGGACTGTTTTCATTAGAACAACGGAGGTTGAGGGGCGATCTGAAAGAGATCTATAAGATTATGAGGGGCATGGGTAGAGTGGATGGGTAGGCACTCTTTCCCAGGGTGGAGGGGTCAGTTACCAGGGGGCATTGGTTTAAGGTCCGTGGGGCAAAGTTTAGAGGAGATGTGTAAGGCAGTTTTTTTACACAGGGAGTGGTGAGTGCCTGGAACACGTTGCCAGGGAAGGTTGTGGAAGCAGATACATTAATGGCATTCAAAAGACATCTTGCCAAATGGATAGAATGGGTATAGATGGATATGGCACAAGGAAGTGCTGGGGTGTTTTGCAAAGGTTGGTATCATGACCGGTACAGGCTTGGAGGGCCGAAGGGCCTGTTCCTGTGCTGTTCTTTGTTCTTCACATTCTATTGTTCTAAGGAAAATTTCAGATTCTTGAAATAATACCAAATGGCATTCTGAGAAAACAGTATCGCCCGAATGGAGTTATTATTATTATTAACGGTGCACCACTTTGTGCTCTCCTCATGCAACTTGAGTTGCCAAAAATCTTGCGATGCACCTAGTTTGCTAAATCATGTCCCTCCTGACATCTCACATGCAATCTCTTCTCATTTTGGAATAGGATAATGCTCTTTCTTTATGTTTAAATTGAGATCCTTGGGATCCATGCAGATTCTCAGGTCATTATTCCATTTCTTCACACACGCCATGGAGTTCACCCAATCTTTGGTTCTTCAATTAATTTTATCACCCCCAGATTTGTCATTTTCTCTAGTAGATTTTTTCGTCGTCCCTTTAATGGAGTTGATACTCACTGTATGACCGGTTGCACATTCTCTTTTAACTGGATTCGCTAAGTGAATGGCAAAACTCCAAATACTTGAAATATTTCTGGAAATGCTTTCAGGACTGAATCCACTAATGTACTTTCCGTGGTGACAGCATAGTCAGCACTGTATACTGCTTTTACTAATTCGAGTGCTTCACATGCTTCCACTCCCAGTTATAATTCAAGCTCAGTCTCTACAATGGAAAACTTCCTTTATTCACCTTATTCTTTACACTGACCAATAGTTTGCATACTTTACACTGACCTCTAGTTCACATCCCATGGGCAGCACGGTAGCACAGTGGGTAGCACTGTTGCTTCGCAGCTCCAGGGTCCCAGGTTCAACTCCCAGCTTGGGGTACTGTCTTTACGAAGTCTGCACATTCTCCCCATTTCTGCATGGGTTTCCTCCGGCTGCTCCAGTTTCCGACCAGAGGTCCTGAAAGATGTGCTGTTAGATGAATTGGACATTCTGAATTCTCCCTCAGTAATAATAATCATAGAACATAGAACATAGAACAGTACAGCACAGAACAGGCCCTTTGGCCCTCGATGTTGTGCCGATCAATGATCACCCTACTCAAACTCACGTATCCGCCCTATACCCGTAACCCAACAACTCCCCCTTAACCTTACTTTTTAGGACACTACGGGCAATTTAGCATGGCCAATCCACCTAACCCACACATCTTTGGACTGTGGGAGGAAACCGGAGCACCCGGAGGAAACCCACGCACATACGAAATGAAATGAAATGAAAATCGCTTATTGTCACGAGTAGGCTTCAATGAAGTTACTGTGAAAAGCCCCTAGGCTTTTCCCCATACGGGGAGGATGTGCAGACTCCACACAGACAGTGACCCAGCCGGGAAACAAACCTGGGACCCTGGAGCTGTGAAGCATTGATGCTAACCACCATGCTACCCTGCTGCCCTGAATCACTTATTGTCACAACTAAAGAGCTGGCTTTTAAAGCAGACCAAGGCAGGCCAGCAGCAATTCCCTACGGTTTAATTCCCGTACCAACCTCCCCGAACAGGCACCAGAATGTGGCGACTAGGGGCTTTTCACAGTAACTTCATTTGAAGTCTACTTGTGACAATAAGCGATTTTCATTTCATTTAGGCTTCAATGAAGTTACTGTGAAAAGCCTCTAGTCGCCACATTCCGGCGCCTTTACGGGGACGCAGGTACAGGAATTGAACCCACGCGGCTGGCCTTGTTCTGTATTACAAGCCAGCTGTTTAGTCCACTGTGCTAAACCAGCCCCTGTGTACCCGATGAGTCCCCAGAATGTGGTGACTAGGGGTTTTTCACAGTAACGTCTTTGCAGTGTTAATGTGAGCCTACTTGTGACAATATAGATTATTATTATTACTCCCAAAGTATCAATTCTTTTGCATTGTAAGCCCTCACCTGTACCATTTTATTTAAAACATGCGGTTTAATTTTCATTTCTTCCATATCCAATAAACTTATAAGATTGTCGAGTTTAACATTGATTAATGTTTTATTAATTATCAGAGGAACTGTCCAGTTATCTCTTTGAGCACGTATTTGCATTGCTATTACTGCAAATTTGCTTTGAAGCCTTGTCTGCTTGCGTGCCGTCACAATGCTTATCTTCACTAGATATCATATCTATAAAAAATGTGTCTTTGACATTCATCTCATCAATCATGTTGATTGATTTTGTTATTTCCAATTTTTTATCCGAGAAACAGTGTTTTGCAAAATGATTCTTGCCTTTGCATTTAGAACAGACTTTTCCAAATGCTGGACGTTGCCTTTGCGAATGCTTGTTGCCACATTTGTTGCACAAAATGATGGTGTCGGTTACTTGTTTAAAATGGCCACTGCTGCTGGGACCATGTTTTGCCTTAGGGTGTATTACAACACTAATGGCGCCGGCTGCATCTCCGATCTTCGCGCCAAAATTCTTTAGGTTTAGAGCGCTAATCTGCTGCGCTACTAGCTCGCTGGCATGGCAAATCTAAATGGCATCGTTGAGCTGGAGTTCATTCTCCCTCAACAATCTCTCCCGCACTTTGTCATTGCTAATCCTGAACACAATTTGATTGCGGATCATCAATGCTTGCAAGTTACATGTCTGAGCCTATAACTTCAAGTTTGTTAAGAAGCTTTAGAACAATTCACCTGCCTGCTGTGTACGCATGCGAAAAACATTCCGTTCGAATGTTTAGTTTTCTTTTGGTGTGCAGTGCCAACCGGCGGTTTTCACAGCTTCATCGAAGTTATTTTTCTCAGCTTCATTATCAAAGATTTCTATCGCCTGTGGACCTGCTACAGTGAGCAGCAACGCTGTTCTCCGTCCATCAGGCTGTGACTGCAGACCAAGAGCTGCTACATAGAGTGTGCATTGCTGTTTAAAAGTGAACCAATTTGCATCTACATTATAGTGGCTCAAAGCTGGTGTGGTGTCTTCAGATCTTCCATCATTGATTTTGATGCCTAGCAGTGTATTGAGTGATAAATGTCAGTACTCTATGTGGGCATTGAAATTCCTTTTCTTATTTTTTTCTCTGTTGTCTTTGTATTTTTGGATCTTCAGAAGCAATCCTGGTACCTTGTTAGATCTTAAAAACCCATCCTAGTACCATGTTTGATCTTAAAAAGCAATCCTGGTACCATGTTACATTCTGGTGCTTGGCCGGTTGGAATAAGTGCACTAGAGAACGTCTAGTTCGTGACTAGTTAAATGTTTATTTGTTTATTGCTAAACAATAACATGGGTTCGATAATGATAAGGAAATTATCAAAAAATATGAACTATTATAAATTATCCAAGAGCTACTACAAACGTGACTATCCATCATGACGACTATCTTCAGACTCCCTGAGATAACAATGTCACGTGGTTGTTCTCTACTGCCACCTGCTGGTTGGAAGTCCTATATATTACTATTTACATAATTACCTATACATATCATCATAGGGTTGATGAAGCATTCCAACTGGGGCTATGGCGACTTTACCGTTACTCTTGTCTTACTCCATCAGTTGCATCAAGTGGCCCAGATTCCAGGAACCAATTGCAATGTGGACTTTTGAAAATGTTGTTTGACAATTCTGCTAAAGATTGAGAGTGCTAATTCCAGTTAAGTGTGATGTGGAGATGCCGGTGTTGGACTGGGGTGAGCACAGTAAGAAGTCTTACAACACCAGGTTAAAGTCCAACATGTTTGTTTCAAACACTAGCTTTCGGAGCACTGCTCCTTCCTCGGGTGAAAATCGGACTTTAACCTGGTGTTGTAAGACTTCTTATTGTGCTCCAGTTAAGCAAACATTGGAGTGTGGCCCCTTACATATGCTTTCAATGTGTCCCCAGTAATATTAACAGAAGTGATGAAACAAGTCATGGGCATACTTCTAACTACATGTTGACTATTTTCAAAAAGGACAAACACTATATAATAGTTCAGCTCTGAGGAGGCCATGCCAATTTCCCTGCTGAATCACTATTATAACATTGGCCAGCTGCTGAATACTTTCTAATAAAATGGAATTTTAATTAGTTTATACAGACCCAATTAAAACTTCAAATGGGATATGGAACGGGGATAGGGTGGAAGTGAGGGCTTAAGTGGGTCAGTGCAGACTCGATGGGCCGAATGGCCTCCTTCTGCACTGTATGTTCGATGTTCTATGAACTACACCGTCCCGCAGGCTGTGTGCGGTGGGGGAGAGTGAGCTGCTGTCCGCGCCTTCTGTAAAACCACAACCCCCTCTAAGGCAGCAAAAGATGGCGCAGAGAAATGGGATTGTGCAACCTTGAAGTGCCCTCCAATATTTTCACAGCGGGGAGCGGGGGGGTGGGGGGGGGGGGGGGGGGGGGGGACGCTGTCCCAATAAAAACAAAACTAAAGTACATCCAAAAGATACCCTATTTTTTTGCTTTGTCATTCACTTCACATTCCATTCGGGTTCACTGACTCTGCATTCTCCCACAGCCACCCGTGTCACAGGATTAATAAAACGCACAGCAAAAACAGAAGCAGCAACCTCACCATCCTCATTTCCACCCTCGCCTGTTGTGCTCGGAGGTTTGTTTTGACGTGAAGAGGGGCAGTGACTGCGAAGCTTTACTTCTGGCACTGAATTGACCCCAGTGAATGGAACAGGAGAGACAGGCGCTAGGACGGGTGGGGTTGGGCCCAACCGTCGCGTGTTGTATTTTTAAAAAGATGTATCTATATTATTAAGAATTAAATAGATCTGACACAAAGAGGCTTGGTGAACTGTGAGGCCTCACGTTCCCCCCTCCCCCGCCCGTGTATTTTGCAATATTAGAGGTTAGAATGTCCTCCCCACAGTAGCACAGCGCAAGGGTCCCAGGTTCGATTCCTGGCTTGGATCACTGTCTGCGGAGTCTGCATGTTCTCCCCATGTCTGCGTGGGTTTCCTCCGGGTGCTCCGGTTTCCTCCTACAAGTCCCGAAAGATGTGCTGTCAGGTGAGTTGGACATTCTGAATTCTCCCTCTGTGTTCCTAAACAGGCGCCGGAATGTGGTGACTGGGGGCTTTTCACAGAAACTTCATTGCAGTGTTAATGTAAGCCTACTTGTGACACTAATAAAGGTTATTATTATGTCTGTTGGTTCATTGTTAATAATAAGTGGTCATGTAACCATCTTAGCAGCTAACCTCATGCCTGGAAGCGATCATAAATCAGCCACATTATCCAAAACATTGGATTGTTTTCCACAGTGAAGTAATCTAAACAATTGTGGTTTACCTAAGCATTTAAAAGTTGCGTTGCTCGTGGCATCCAAACACATGTGTTAATTTTAAACCTTGGGAGAATGTTCAGTTTTACTTTCTTGGGTGGAAGGCTGCCACCTGTACCACCGCTGACTTTCAGTCAATTCAACTCGTGGAGCCAACCTGTATCATCACAGTTTTAAGGGATTTCTCTGCTTTTGCTTTCCTGTTGGATTTTAAGGCATTTATTTTTGTATCACATACCAGATCGCATCTCAGGCAGAGAGAGTGGGCAGAGAAGCTGACAGCGGGCCTATATTGCTCACACAAGATTTCACAATGACCATAACTTATTATAGCGCTTTAGCATAATAAAAAGGCATTTGGAGAGGCAAGGACTGATTCGGGACAGTCAGCATGGCTTTGTGAGTGGAAAATCAATATTGAGTTTTTTGAAGGGGTAACCAAGAAAGCAGATGAGGGCAGTGCAGTCTACATGGACTTCAGCAAGGCCTTTGACAAGGTACCCCATGGTAGATTGTTGCATAAGGTTAAATCTCATTGGATCCAGGGTGAGGTAGCCAATTGGATACAAAATTGGCTTGACAACAGAAGGGTGGTAGAGGGTTATTTTTCAAACTGGAGGCCTGTGACCAGGGGTGTGCCTCAGCGATCAGTACTAGGTCCACTGTTATTTGTTATTTATATTAATGGTTTGGATGAGAATTTAGGAGGCATGGTTAGTAAGTTTGCAAGTGACACCAAGATCAGTGGCATAGTGGACAGTGAAGAAGGGTATCTAGAATTGCAATGGGATCTTAATCAATTGGGCCAGTGGGCCGGTGAATGGCAGATGGAGTTTAATTTGGATAACTGTGAGGTGATGCATTTTGGTAGATCAGATCAGAGCAGGACCTCCTCAGGTAATGGTAGGGAGTTGAGAGAGTTATAGAGCAAAGAGATCTAGGAGTACAGGTTCATAGCTCCTTGAAAGTGGACTCACAGGTGGACAGAGTGGTGAAGAAAGCATTCAGTATGCTTGGTTTCATTGGTCAGAACATTGAATGCAGGAGTTGGGACGTCTTGTTGAAGTTGTCCAAGACATTAGTAAGGCCACACCTGAAATACTGTGTACAGTTCTGGTCACCCTATTATAGAAAGGATATTATTAAACTAGAAAGAATTCCGCAAAGATTCACTAGGATGCTACCGGGACTTAATAGTTTGAGTTATAAGGAGAGGCTGGATTGGCTGAGACTTTGTTCCCTGGAGCGTAGGAGGCTTAGGGGTTATCCAATAGAGGTCTATAAAATAATGAGAGGCATAGATAAGATAGTCAACATATTTTCCCAAAGTTAGGAGAGTCTAAAACTAGAGGGCACAGGTTTAAGGTGAGGGGGGAGAGGTACAAAAGCGTCCAGAGGGGCAATTTTTTCACACAGAGGGTGGTGAGTGTCTTCAATGAGCTCCCAGAGGCAGTAGTAGAGCCGGGTACAATTTTGTCTTTTAAAAAGCATTTAGACAGTTATATGGGAAAGATGGGTATAGAGGGATATGGGCCAAATGCGGGCAATTGGGACTAGCTTAGTGGTAAAAGGTTGGGCTGAATGGTCTGTTTTCATGCTGTAAACCTCTATGACTCTGGTAGAAAGTGTGACTGTCTGCTTTAATCAAAAAGTTACGAACAAATTCGGAGTTAGCAATTGCACCCTGATCTCGAAGTTCCTGCCTTGGTCAACAATGGGAGAAACACAAACTTTCGCTTATGTAATTACAGGGGGAAATTGACTTTTCGGTGATCTGAAAAGCATTGAGGTGAAATTTTCCAAAATCTTTTCCCTCAAACATTTTCCTATGTATTCTTGTTCTAATCGACGTCGGCCTCAACCTTCCTTCCTGTTCCAAACATAACTGAGGTATGATGCAAGAAGAGGCCATTCGGTCCATTATGTCAGCACTAGCTCTCCAAATGAGTAATATGACTTGGCAGCATTGAACATAGAACATAGAACATAGAACAGTACAGCACAGAACAGGCCCTTCGGCCCTCGATGTTGTGCAATGATCACCCTACTTAAACCCACCTAACCCGTATACCTGTAACCCAACAATCCCCCCATTAACCTTACACTACGGGCAATTTAGCATGGCCAATCCACCTAACCCACACATCTTTGGACTGTGGGAGGAAACCGGAGCACCCGGAGGAAACCCACGCACACACGGGGAGGACGTGCAGACTCCACACAGACAGTGACCCAGCCGGGAATCGAACCTGGGACCCTGGAGCTGTGAAGCATTGATGCTAACCACCATGCTACCGTGAGGCCCCTTCTCCTGCCTTTTTCCGTAACCCTTACACATTGAACCTGCCTCTACCACACTTCCAGGCAGTGCATTCCAGAAGCCAGCCACTCACTGTAGAATAGAATCATAGAATTTACAGAGCAGAAGGAGGCCATTCAGCCCATCGAGTCTGCACCGACTCTTGGAAAGAGCACCCTACCCAAGCCCACCTCCATCCTATCCCCATAACCCAGCAACCCCACCCAACACGAAGGGTAATTTTGGACACTAAGGGCAATTTAGTGCTCAGAAGGAGGCCATTCCGCCCATCGAGTCTGCACTGACCCACTTAAGCCTTCACTTCCATCCTATCCCTTTAACCCAATAACCCTCCTAACTTTTTTGGTCACTAAAGGCAATTTATCATGGCCAATCCACCTAACCTGCACATCTTTGGACTGTGGGAGGAAACCGGAGCATCCGGAGGAAACCCACACAGACACTGGGAGAATGTGCAGACTCCACACAGACAGTGATCCAAGCCGGAAATCGAACCAGGGACCCTGGCGCTATGAAGCCACAGTGCTATCCACTTGTGCTGCCCGACTAATTGCTCTGATTGGTTACTCACTCCACTCCCTGCTCTGATTGGTTACTCCATTCTCCACTCTGATAGGCTACTCACTCCGTTCCCTGCTCTGATTGATTGCTCACTCCATTCCCCACTCTGATTGGTCACTCACTCCATTCCCTGCTCTGATTGGGTATTCACTCTATTCCCTGCTCTGATTGGTTAATCTCTCCATTCCCTGTGAACGTTTTTTTTTAAATCACATCACATTGTACAAACAGCACTTCCTGCTATGGCCTAAATTAGCCCGATACAACCCTAGATTTTAATTATTTGTGATAACTGCTGAAATTGAAGTTCATTTAGCAGATTATAGACTGCAGTTTTAATTAAATTGCCTTTAAAGCTCAAACGCTTCCAGTCAGTTAACACTTGCGGTAAAGTGGATCATCCATCAGTTTATCGTAACCCTAGGTTGAACTTTGAACAAAAGAAAAGTCAAGTCATTGCACACCAAATGAAGCCAAGTTTATGCTTCTCTTCGACCACTCTAATAGATTCATTTGTTCCAGTCCAAAGCCAAATTTCAAGGTTTGGTTTCAGTGATGCAGTATTTGATAGCCATTTTCTGTAAAGCATCACTTGAACAGGTGAGGGTCCAATGGAATGGTACAAATGCACCATCAGCGGGGGTAGCTCGGTAGACTCGATCCTACATTTCACAATAATGAGCCTTCCCCATATGAAGCAAGCTACAGGAGTGAATTGGTATGGGAAATACTTTCCAACAGCATGGTGGGTGTGTAGCCCAAGTTTCACTACAAAAGATCAGGACGAGGGGTTTAGTTATAAGGGGAAACCAAACTCTTTTAGGACAGATCTGATGAAGTTGTTCAAAATTGAGATCGAGAGGAAAAAGAACATTTCTGCTAGTCTTTGAGGTGGGGAATAGCTTCAAATCAGGAGAACAAAGCGAGAGATTAAAAGAAGTTGTTTCGTACACAGGTCATCAGAGAATGGATTGCCAACATAATGTGCTGGAAGAAAATGCATAATGCTTTTTAAAAATGTGTAACAAATATACGAAACATGTAAACGGCATGGTAAAGAGCAGGTAAATGGAGTTAAGTGGCTCCCTCTCAGAGCGTGGGCAGGTGCACTCAAATGGTCTATGCTGTATGTGATTCTACATATTAGTTGCACATAGCCTTGCCTCTGTCCGGGTATAACAACTGGAAAGTGGCCACAACAACTCTCCTCATAATAAAAGCCATATTTCTGACCAAATAATTATAAATTGCTGCTACCAGGTGCCCATCATTATCCAAATGTCGATTGGTATAATGTTAGACTAGGACTAGGAGGAATTTCTGAACTGTGTTGAGGAAAACCTCTTTTAATAGTATGTTAAAAGAGCAGCCCAACCAGAAAGGAGGCATTACTGGATCCATGGGCAGCCCAGTAGCACAGTGGTTAGCATTGTTGCTTCACAGTTCCCGGGTCCCAGGTTCGGTTCCCGGCTTGGGTCACTGCCTGTGTGGAGTCTGCACCTTCTCACTTTGCGTGGGTTTCCTCCGTGTGCTCCGGTTTCCACCAACAAGTCCCGAAAGATGTGCTGTCAGGTGATTTAGACATTCTGAATTCTTCCTCCGTGTACCTGAACAGGCGGAGAAAGCATGGCGGAGGACCGGACCTCTGGCTCGGCGACCCAGCGGTCAACAGAGCAGTTGATGCAAGTTATTCAGGAAGGTATCGCTAAGCAGAAATAGGACTGCTTGGACCCAATAAAAGAGTCAACTGAGCGGATGGAGCTCAGATTGGACACCCAAGATCAGGCAATCCAGTAAGTAGAGAAGGTGCTAGCTGACCAGGAGGAACATCAAACCGTGGTGGAGTTGGAGGTGTGGAAGCTGAGAGACGAGCAGAAAAAGCTCCTGGAGACGGTGTAGGACCTAGAGAATAGGTACCGCCAGCAGAACTTGAGAATTGTTGGGCTCCTGGAGGGGTCCGAAGGAGCGGACGCTGGGGCATACATCGCGGACATGTTTGAGAAGCTGCTGGGGGATGGGGCATTCTCCCGACCCTTGGAGGTGGACAGAGCTCACAGAGCACTCGCGAGGAAGCTGCAAATGGGAGATCCCCTGTGTGCAATGGTGGTGAGATTCCACAGGAACTTGGATAAGTAGCGCATTCTATAGTGGGCCAAGCAGACACGGAGCTGCAAATGGGACAACAGTATCCTGCGGATCTACCAAGACCTGAGTGCGGAGGTGGCCAGGAGAAGAGCAGGCACCAGATCAGGTCGACCCTTTTTAAGAATAAAGGTGAAGTTCGGACTGTTGTATCTGACCCGTCTCTGGGTCACATACGAGGAACAGCACTTTTATTTCAAGTCACCCGAGGACGCGCTGGACTTCGCAAAAAGGAAAGGACTGATGGTGGACTGAGAACTTTTGAACTTTGCTGCAAGTTCATGTTTTTTAAAAAAGGTTTCTCGTTTTTCAATTTGTG
Organism: Scyliorhinus canicula; assembly: GCF_902713615.1. Classification (NCBI taxonomy): domain Eukaryota; kingdom Metazoa; phylum Chordata; class Chondrichthyes; order Carcharhiniformes; family Scyliorhinidae; genus Scyliorhinus; species Scyliorhinus canicula. The sequence goes on along the minus strand of NC_052151.1, from coordinate 41,103,316 downwards.
GATGCTGTTTGTAATGCCTTCTGTATTAATTTGGGGCCTGATACAGAGATGAGTAAGTTAAAATTTACATTTGCACTGTTGGGGGGGATAGAGATGTGCTTGTTTAGATTTTGGATCTCTTACTTGATCTTCGTTAGCATTTTTTTTCTTTCTGTTTTTTTTCTGTTGGGCAATTGCGTTGGGATTGTTTGTCATTGGAATACGTATGTATGACCGGGGGGGGGGGGGGGGGGGGGGGGAGACAATAGGTGGGAGACTATTCGGCGCCCGTGGTGGGGGCCACCAAGCTAGCTGGGCGGGCCAGATCACGGAAGTGCAGTAGAGGATGTGCATATGTTAGGGTTATTAAAGGGGTTGAGTTATATTGTGTTGTTACTTGGGGTGGGGGGGGGGGGGGGGGGGGGAGAGGAAAATGTTCTGCTGACGAAGGTGGGACTTGTGCTAAGGGACAGAGAGGAGGTTGGGGGGCGGAGGCTGCCTGGGGGTGGGCCAGTGGAGGTGCAGGGCATCGGCTGGAGGCGAGCCCAAAAAGGGGATGGCTGAACAGCAAAGAGGGGGGGCAGTGAACCCAACTAGGCTGATCACCTGGAATGTACGAGGGCTAAATGGGCCAGTCAAGAGGGCACACGTGTTTGTGCATCTGAGGGGACTGACGTGGTAATGCTGCAGCACACGCACCTTAGAGAAGCTGACCAGATTAGTCTGAGGCAATGCTGGATCAGTCAGGACTTTCACTCGGGACTAGATTCAAAGACTAGTGATCCTGATCAATAAGCGAGTGGTGTTTGAAGCAGGTAGAATAGTTTCCGATGTAGGTCGGTGCATTATGCTCAGTGGGAAACTGGAGGGGGTGCAGGTGGGATTAGTAATGTGTATGCGCCAAATTGGGATGAAGTGGAGTTCATAAAGAGGATGCTGGGGAAGATACCGGACGTGGACTCACACAAGTTGGTCATGGGATGGGTCTTCAACACAATTATTGACCCTGGCCTAGACCAGTCAAGCTCAAAAATGGGCAGGGTGACAGCAACGGCAAAGGAACTAAAAGGGTTCATGGAGCAGATGGGGGGGGGGGGGGGGGGGGGGAAGTGGACCCATGGAGATTTGGGCAGCCTAGGGTGAAGGAATTCTCCTTCTACTCACATGTGCACAAAGTGTACTCCCGGATCGATTTCTTTATTCTGAACAGGGTTTTACTGACTGGGGTGGTGGACACGGGGTACTCGGCGATCACAATCTCAGACCATGCTCCGCACTAGGTTGACCTGCAGGTCAGTAAAGACAGTAACCAGCACCTGCACTGGAGGTTAGATGTGGGACTTTTAGCTGACGAAGGGGTGGCTGAGGAAATGTATTCAGAACTACCTGCAGGTCAACGACACGGGGGAAATTTCAGCAGCGGTGGTCTGGGAAGCACTGAAGGCGGTGGTTAGAGGGGAGTTGATCTCGATACGGGCCCACAGGGAGAAGGTAGACAGGGCAGGGACGGACCGACTGGTAGATACTACAGATCGATAGGACGTATGCGGTAACCCTAGAGGCAGGGCTTTTAAGAGAACGGCAGAGGCTACAGGTGGAGTTCGTTTTGTTAACTACAGGGAGGGCGGTGGACGATCTATGAGCATGGAGAGAAGGCCATAAGAATGCTTGCACAGCAGCTTCAAAAGAGGGAGGCAACCAGGGAGCTAGGGAAAGTAAATGATGGAGATGGGAACCGGGTTGGAGATTGGAACCGGGTTGGAGATTCAGTAGTGGTGAATAAGGTGTTTAAGGATTTTTACAGTAGGCGTCAGAACCCCCAACGGGGCCGGAGGGGTGAGACACTTCTTGGGTGGGGGGCTGAATTTCCCAAAGGTGGACGGGGAGCGGGTAGAAAGGCGGGGCCCCCCGATTGGGTTGGAAGAGATAGTGAAGGGTCTGAAGGCTATGCAGTTGGGTAAAGCCCCAGGGCCAAACGGGTACCCAGTGGAGTTCAAAAAAACGTTCTCTGGGCTATAGGGACCATTATTGATGAGGACGTTCAATGAGGCAAGGGAGAAAGGGGTACTGCCCCCGACGATGTCACAGGACACGATTTCGCTAACCCTTAAGCAGGACAAGAACCCGGAGCTGTGTGGGTCCTACAGGCCGATATCCTTGTTGAATGTGGACGCCAAACTGCTGGCCAAAATTTTGTCCTCCAGGATTGAGGCTGGTGTTCCGGACATTATTGGGGAGGACCAGACAGGGTTTGTTAAGGGTAGGCATTTGGTGGCCAATGTAAGGCTATTAAACATGATCATGATGCCCCCGGAAGGTAGGGAGGTGGAGGTAGTGGTCGCAATGGACGCAGAGAAGGCCTTTGATCGAGTAGAATAATATCTATGCGAGGTACTGGGACGGTTCGGATTTGGGCGGGGCTTTATTGACTGGGTTAGGTTGCTGTATCAGCTCCTGTGACGAGAGTATGGACGAATAGGACATCGGACTATTTTACACTGCACTGGGGAACGAGACAGGGATGCCCCCTCTCCCCACTGTTGTTCCCGCTAACTATAGAGCCTCTGGCAATTGCTCTGAGAGTATCAAGGTACTGGAGCACAGAGTCTCGCTTTATGCAGACGACCTGCTACTGGATGCATCGGACCCAATAGAGGGAACGGAAGAAATCAACAGGATTCCCGGGGAATTTGGCCGGTTTTCAGGATTATAAGCTAAATATGGGGAAAAGTGAGATTTTTGCGGTCCAGGAGAGGCAATTACGGGAGCTGCTGTTTAGATTAGTAGGGGGAAGCTTTAGGTATCTGGACATCCAAGTGGCGCGGGAATAGGACCGACTGCATAAATTAAATCTGGCCCGACTAGTAGACCAAATAAAGGACGATTTTCGGAGATGGGACGCGCTTCCATTGTCACTAGCTGAGAGGGTGCCGACGGTGAAGATGACGGTCCTCCCGAGATTCCCGTTTGTATTTCAGTGCCTTACCATCTTTATTCCAGTCTTTTTAAATGGGTCAACAAAAGTGATCACTGGCTTTGTTTGGGCGGGCAAGACCCCACGGGTAAGGAAGGTAATGCTTGAGCGGAGTCGAGGAGAGGGCAGGCTGGCGCTGCCAAATTTGAGTTACTATTACGGGGGAAGCTGTCGGCCTGGGAGCGTATGGAGGTGGCTTCAAGCAAGGGCACCAGCTTGGGGGCGTTGGTAACTGCGCCTCTGCCATTCCCGCCAGCACGGTACTCCACCAGCCCTGTGGTGGTGGCGGCCCCGAGAGTCTAGGGGCAATGAAGGGGGCATGTGGGAGCAGATGGGGCATCAGTTTGGTCTCCAATCTGTAATAATCACCGGTTTGCCCCAGGAAGTATGGATAGGGAGTCCGGAGATGGCGAGAGCAGGGATTGAGAGGATGGGGGAATATGTTCATAGAGGGGAGCTTTCAGAATTTGAGGATGCTGGAGGAGAAGTTTGGATTGGCGAGGGAAACAAATTCAGGTACCTGCAGGTGCCGGACTTCCTACGGAGACAGGTTTCAACCTTCTCGCTCCTAACACCAAGGGGGATTCAGGACAGGGTAGTTTCCAGAGGGTGGGTAGGAGAAGGGAGCGTCTCTGACATTTACAAGGAACTTATGGGGTCAGAGAAGACGCAGACGGAGGAGCTGAAGTGCAAGTGGGAGGAGGAGCTGGGAGGTGAGATAGAGGATGGTCTATGGGCGTACGCATTTAGAGTCAACACGTCCACAACATGTACCAGGCTCAGCCTGATACAATTCAAGGTCGTTCATCGGGCTCACATGACAGTGGCCCAGATGAGCAGATTCTTTGTGGTGGAAGACAGGTGTGCAAAGTGTGCGGGAAGGCCAGCGAACCATGTCCACAAGTTCTGGACATGTCCGAAGCTTAGGGGATTCTGGCAGGGGTTTGCAGATGTCATGGTCATGTGTTAAAAACAAGGGTGGCACAGAGACCAGAGGTGGCGATTTTCGGAGTGTCGTAAGATCTGGAAATCCAGGAGGAGAAAGAGGCCAACGTTCTGGCCTTTGCTTCCCTGGTAGCCCAGAGACGGATACTACTAGCTTGGAGGGACTCAAAGCCACCGAAGTCGGAGACCTGGCTATCGGACATGGCTAGCTTTATCTGTCTGGAGAAAATTAAGTTTGCCATGAGAGGGTCAATGTTAGGGTTCGGCTGGAGGTGGCAACGGTTCGTCGACTTCTTTGCGGAAAATTAATCGTCAGCAGAAGGGGGGGGGGGGGGGGGGGGGGTTAGTTTAGCTTAGAGTAGGGGGTTAATAAAGGTGGGACCTGTAAGGGAAGGAGACGGCTTTTGCACTATGTTTATAGATTCATGTACATGGTTTATTTTGTTTTAAAACCAAAAATACCTCAATAAAATGTTTACAAAAAAAATTCCTCACATCTCCCCTCTTGTTCATTTGCCAACAGAAAATAAACACTGAGAAAGAAGGTTCAGAAAAGGACTAAAATTGAAGATATCATAAAAGGGTCAATGAAATATACTATACACAAATGTCTCTTCTTCCCCACCATCACCAAGATTGGCTTATTCAATGACAGGCTTTACAAGCTGACAGCTTGGCTCTCTTGACCAATCAGCACTACTCTTATCCTGATGCTTCAATGAAGGTAATTAGGATCAATACAAACAGATGAGCAACATATCAGCCATGATAGAATGGCAGAGCAGACTTGATGGGCTAAATGACCTAATTCTGCTCCTATAACTTATGAACACTTATGAAATACTGCACATGAAACATTGTAAAAATTGTACACAAAATGCACAGAAAGCAAAACTGTTTTAAACAGTATTTCAAACAGGTTTATTAGCATTGCGGTTCCTTGATTTTATTAGTCCTCTCTGCACATCTGGATGGTATACAGTTCGCCTGTACGTGATAGCTCACCATTGTAGATCAATCGCTGCTGGACAAAATTACAAAATAACATTTTACATTTTAAAAACGTTTGCCATTTTATTTGCAACTATTTTAAATACAAAGAATATAGACGGATATATTTCCCATTTATAATTTCATGTAAACAAAAGTAGCAGAAATGTGTACAACAGTTTTTTCCCCTCCAATCTGACCAGTCAATGAATTAAATGGTAGTTATTATTGATTAAAAAGTTGCTAATTCATATTAACTAAAGCTCAAACTCCTTAGATCGATTAACCATTGCAATAAAGCCAATCATCCATCAGTTTATCCCGAGCCTGTGCTGAACACTGAATAAAACTTCAAAACATGGTCCCAATGCATTTCCAGAGGCATTAGTTTAGTACAGGATACAATTCGGCTCTGAGGTGCGCTTTTTTTCCGTAGTGAAAAATCTATTCATAATTTGAGGGGAGGGGGGAAAGAAATGGGGAAAAAAAACAAATGATTCAGAAACTAATAATTTCCCCCATTTTTCACACATGGTTTAAGCGGCATTAAGGGCAGTCTCATAAAAGGTGGCATGTTGTTCTATCAGACAACTGAACCCCTGTGCTTTAGAGTACATGTCACAATCACATTTTCAAAAACTGCACAGCCAATTACTGACACTAACTGGTAACCATGCTCCCTTTCTTCCCACATTTTTTTTTCTCTTGTACATGGTTAAGTTAATCAGAATAGCAGTTGTTGGAATTGGGTGCAACATCTTTTCCCCATTGTGGTGGTTGTTGAAAAAGTAGTCTCGTCAATAGCTTTAATCATTATCTTCTTCCTCTTCTTCACTATCCTCAATTCCCTCACTGTCTTCCTGATCCTCCTCCTCCTCTTCCGTCTCTGGAATATCCCATTGTGGATGAGTTTCTGGTACTTGCTTCGCCTCTTGGACTTCAAACTGAATAAAAAGATGAACAAATTCATGCAAGCAGAATTGAATACAAGCACTACAGATAAACAGAAGTAATTTCTCAACTAAGAGTAATTTTAGCCTTGAAGTGAAAAGGGGGTTTAGCAAATTTGAGGTTATTTCAATTCTCAGAGAATTTCACCTCCTCTGAGGGATACAATTATATAGTTATTATGACCCTGTCCCTCCAAAATCAGGTCAAATGATACAAGGTAACTCCCAATTTAAAAAAATAACTCCCAGCAAGTCACATTACAAATTCCAGCTAAAATGCAGATGGAATGTCTCACTACCAGCTTTGCGATTATTAATTAACCTCCTGAATATATAAATTGCTGGAACTTCATCACCTCAGTCTGGAAGAAATGCAGAGCATATTGTACTCAACAAATTTTAATAACTGAAAACATGTTTTCCTTTACAGCTTATGCAGGAGGAGGATGGAGAGAAATATGGGAACTTTTTAACTTTGTTGTTTGAGACAGCCAAACAGAGCTGTGTCACAGGTGAAGGTCAGAAGTGAAGTCAAGTATACTGCAGTGAACCAAATTCTCTCAGATTGAATATCTGAACTTTTTTTCCTGCAGTGTACTGACTGAATCACTGTCTCGTTCTCCTCCAGATCTTTAAAATCTTGCCTCTTTCAATTCTTCAAAAGGCAGTATTTTTTTGTTTCACTCAAGACTAACCAACTCAGTTTCTGACTAAGGGAGCCAGTTAGATCAGCTGGCTGGACTGCTGGTTTGTGTTATAGAGCCACATCAACAGCATGGAAATCCTGTACCAGCTGAGGTTATTCATGAAGGCCCCACCTTCTCAACCTTGCCCCACACCCGAGGTGTGGTGACCCTCAGATGAAATCACCACTTCAAAAAGGGAGAGGAGCTTATGGTCCTCCTGGGCGACTTTCTTTTTAGTTTCTGATAAAACCTGAAAAGCAAATTCTGCTTTTCTCTCCAGATGCTGTCAGAGCTTCTGAGTATTTCCAACAATTCCTGTTTCTACCACTAAGTTTTGATGGCTCAGCCTCAGTTCTTCAGTAAACAGTGTTAGCCCCACTGCAAGGGAATTTACAAGGCTTACTACAATTGTAGAGGCCTTTGGTGAGATTACAACTGGAATAATGTGCAGTTTTGGCCTCCATAGCTAAAGGAGGATAAATTTATGTGGCATGCATTTAAAAAAAATTTTTTTTTTTTTTTTTTAAAAGAGGAAGTGGACCAGCATTTCTTGCCCATCCCTAATTGGTCTCGAGTAGGTGGTGGTGAGTTGCTTTCTTGAACCGCTGCAGTCCATGTGGTGTAGGTACAGCCACAGTGCTGTTAGGGAGGGTTTTCCAGGATTTTGACCAAGTGACAGTGAAGGAGCGATATATTTCCAAATCAGGATAGTGACTTGGAGGGGAACTTCCATGTTCCCGTGTAATTGCTGCCCTTGTCCTTCTAGATGGTAGTGGTCATGGGTTTGGAAGGCTTTGATTCTCTCTTATTGGAGATGGTCATTGCCTGGTACTTGAAGCGCAACGATTACTTGCTACTTGTCAGCCAAAGCCTGGAAATTGTCCAGGTCTTGCTGCATTTGGACATGGACTGCTTCAGTGCTGGAGTTTTCACAAAATTTATTGAACATTATTATCATCAGTAAACATCCCCACATCTGATCTTATGTTGGAAGGAAGGTCATTGATGAAGCAGCTGAAGATGGTTGGGCCTACGACACTACGCTGAGAAACTCCTGCAATGTCGGCCCGGGACCAAGATGACCGACCTCCAATAACCACAATAATCTTCCTTTGTGCCAGTGGAGAGTTTCCCCAGATTTCCATTCACTCCAGTTTTGCCAGGGCTCCTTGATGCCATACTCTATCAGATGCTGCCTTGGTCTCAAGGCCAGTCACTCTCCCTCAGCTCTGGAATTCAGCTCTTTTGTCCATGTTTGAACCAAGGTTATAATGAGGTCAGGAGCGGAGTGACCATGGGGTTCAACATTCAACCAAGGTTTACAGGATTGGTTCTGGAGATGAGAGGCAGGAATCAATGTGGAAAGGCTGTGAACTGGGTCTGGATTCTCTCATATTTAAAAGAACGAGAGGTTATAGCCTTGAAACAGACAAGATTCTGAAGGGCCTTGACAAGATGTACACCTGTTGTTTCCACTAGTTGGGTGAACAAACTCAAGATAAGTGGTCTAGGACTGAAAGGAGGTGAAATTTCTTCTGACGGTTGTGATACTTGTTAGTTCTCTAACCAAGAAGGTTGCACAAGTTCCATCACTGAGTTTGATCAAGGCTGGGATGGATAGGTTTCTGGTCTCTCAGGAAATCAAGGGATATGGGGAACAAGCAGAAAAGAGCAGATGAGGTGGAAGATCATCCATGATCACATGGAATGGCAGAGCAGACTCAAGGGGCCATATGGTCTACCTCTGCAGCTACTTCATTTCTTGCGTTATGTTCATGCCTGAAGTTGTACAAGAAGACACAACCCTCTATGCTGGCTGTAGAGCTGGTTGCCCCACAAGTCGGCACTATAAGATGCAAGGAGATGCAACCAATTTCCAGGCAATCGTTCTATGTTATGGTCGCTGCATGGTAGCTGCAGATGACTCGGCCTCTCTGCTAACCCAGGCTCCAGGAAGTCAGTTAACCATGGTCATCAGTTAGATGTACCATGGAAGCATTTTGCTGGGTCCAGCTAATCACATGGCAATATTGGTGACTCAATCACCCTGACACGACTCTTTGATACAGTACCACTGGTTGGGAGAGTGAACTTTTTTTCCAGCCAAGCCATGGCATGTTCACCTGTTTATAGATGTAGTTGTGTGGGTATCAGTGGGTGGACTGCCTTCTGCAGTCTGGCATTCCTCTCCCAAACATATCAGATAGGGGGGTTGCCAATAAAAGACTCATTGCTGCCAACAGCAGCATTCTGAAAATAATTATTTGGCGCAATGACTCATGTGAGCCATGTGCCTCCAGAAAAACAAAAACTTGTGGTTCGAGGGGTACCAAAAATTAAGCCACCTTTTTATCACTATCTAACCTCTCAAGTAATAATAATAATGATGATAATCTTTATCAGAAGTAGACTTACATTAACACTGCAATGACGCTACTGTGAAAACCCCTAGTTGCCACACTCCGGCGCCTGTTCGGATACACAGGGAGAATTCAGAATATCCAAATTACCTAACAGCACGTCTTTCGGGGCTTGTGGAAGGAAACCGGAGCACCCGGAGGAAACCCACGCAGACATGGGGAGAACGTGCAGACTCCGCACACAGTGGCCCAAGCCGGGAGTCGAACCTGGGACCCTAGCGCTATGCAACAACAGTGCTAACCACTGTGCTACCGTGCCGCCCATAAAATCATCACCATCCATCAGCTCTGGCCACTCATTTTAAACTTGCATTGTGCCTGGTACCCAAGTCAAAAGATGGAACTGGCCCTGAATGACCAACTCATTCAAATTTTATTGAGGCACGTGCTTTCACTGCTGCCGATTGCCAGTGACAAGATGATGCATCAAGATACAAACTTGTCATATATCTACAAGAATAAAGCCTTTTCTCATTGTATTAATTATGGTTGTTGCAATACAATGAGAAATCAGAGATGATAAATCCTGGGTTATACAGAGCATTTCATCCTCTGACTGCTCAACTATGATGGGAGTTAATCTACTAGGTAGAATAGAAGCCAGACAGAAATTGTCTATTGGAACACAGACAGGAAGCCACAGAAAGACAGAAACAAAAACATTTTTATTTTACCTTTAAAGGCCGGATTAGATCTAAACCCATGTAAGAATCAGACCTCAGGATCACAGAGTATTGATAATTGCCGGGTTTATATGGTGCAGAGAATTTCAATTCAAGCTGGAGGAAAATTGAGACAAGGACATAAGCCGATTTTCATCTTTCATAGCCGATCCAGGTATAGTACTAAGCAATCATAATGTTTAAAATCAATGAAAGTAATTAATTATACTACAGCATTAAATTCAATGAAACCAATTAACACTTTCCAAACATTACAAAAATCAGCTCAAGAAATAAATCTATTTTGTGTAGATATAAATGATCCTACAAAGTTCTCAAAAGATTACATGTTTTCCAGAAAACAGGTTTCTGTGCTTGAGCTTAAAGGTTAAAAGTAAAGCCAAAGTTTGTCAAATTTTAATGCTTAATCGGAGCTTTTGTAAATCCAAAATGCTCTAAACTGCCCCCTCTCATTCCTCCTACACTCCATCTACACGCTGTCATGTAATTAAAGTAAACCAACAGAACAAGGATTTATGAACTGAGATGTTACAACCATGCATTTTGTGTTGAGCTGTACATATTAAAAACACAAAGTATGAACACTGGCCTCTATAAATCTGGTATCATTACAGAATGGAATCCATTGACACCCACAGAATTTGACCTTGTTGTGAAGTATAAACATTTTTTAAAAAGTAAACTGTTTACCTCTTCTTCGTCTTGAAGAGTACATACATGATATGGCATTGATATTAATGCATGTTCTTTCCTGTCTGCGATGTAAAGCCACCACCACTCTTGTTTTTCCTGTCACAATGAAAGGATTTGTGTGATACACAACTTCTTAGGCGACTGGGATCCACAGTACAACGTCAAGTTCACAATGTCAGTGCAACAGAAATGCTGATGTCCTCCTTGGGGCAATGGAGATTGTGGGGAAATATGATAAAGAGGTGCGGGTTCAGAGTGGTGCATCGGAAGCCTGCTGGGCCCAAAACCCAGAGGCCGATGGGTTGGAACCATTCTCTGCTATTCACTTTTGGGGGCCAGTTTAGCTGGGTTGGTGGACAGCTAGTTTCAGATCTGGAGCGAGGCCAACAGAGTGGGTTCAATTCCTGTACCGGCTGAGGTTATTCATGAAGGCCCCGCCTTCTCAATCTTGCCCCTCGCCTTAAAAGGGGAAAGCAGCCAATGGTCATCTGAAATTACAATGTTTTGGTTGGGCGTTGTATGAATTCTTCACATCTGTCTTCACCCAAGAGAGTGAAGCTGATATGGAACGGGGGGGGGGGGGGGGGGGGGGGGCGGCTCTATGGCCACAGGGGAACTGCCAGAGGACTGGAGAATAACTAATGTGGTCCCACTATTTAAAAAAGGTTGTAGAGATAAACCAGGCCAATGAGTCTCAGTCACTGGTAGGGAAAGTATTGGAGAAGATTCTGAAGGAGAGAATCTATCTCCACTTGGAGAGGCAAGGTTTGATCAGGAATAGTCAGCATGACTTTGTCAGAGGGAGGTCATGCCGAACAAATTTGATTGAATTTTTTGAGCATGTGCCTTAATTTATTAAAATCCACTCTCCCCCAATCCAAAACCTTTTTTTTTTGCAACTTCTCCATTTCTTTGTGCATAACAAATTTAAAAATTGTACCATGTTGTGGACGCTATCACCAAAATGCTCCCCCGTCAACACCTCAACCACCTGTCCGACTTCATTCCCCAGAATTAGGTCCAGCACTGCGCCGTCTCTTGTTGGACCCTCTAAATTTTGAGTGAAAAGGTTCTCCTGTATATACAGTAGTCCCCCGTTATACCGCGCTCCGCAATACCGCGGTTCGTGATATACCGCGGGGGGGGGATTATGGACCCCAACTGTCAGTTGTGTCAATTTCAGCGGCCGGCTCACTTTGATCCGGAGAAGGAAGCTGCTCTCTCACTGAAGCAATCAGCCGGCCGCTGAAATTGACACTGCCCGCTGCTCTCTCCCTCCAATCCAACTTTTAAGTTTTAATGTTTCTGATTGGAGGGAGAGAGCAGCCGGCAGTGTCAATTTCAGCGGCCAGCTGATTGTTTCAGTGAGAGAGCAGCTTCCCTCTCCGGATCAAAGTGAGCTGGCCGCTGAAATTGACACTGCCGGCTGCTCTCTCCCTCCAATCAGAAACATTAAAACTTAAAAGTTGGATTGGAGGGAGAGAGCAGCCGGCAGTGTCAATTTCAGCGGCCGGCTCACTTTGATCCGGAGAGGGAAGCTGCTCTCACTGAAACAATCAGCTGGCCGCTGAAATTGACACTGCCGAGGGGGGGCGGGGGGGGGGGGGGGGGGGGGGGAGAGAGAGAGGAGGGGGGGCGGGGGTGGGGGGGGGGGGGAGAGGAGGGGGGGCGGGTGTGGGGGGGCGAGGAGGGGGGGGGCGGACCCCCCTGCGGGTGGGGGGGGGAGACCCACCTGCAGGTGGGGGGGGGGGGGGGGGGAAGACCCCCCTGCGGGTGGGGGGGGGGGGGGAGCCCCCCCTGCAGGTGGGGGGGGAGGGGGGGGGGAAACCCCCCTGCGGGTGTGGGGGGGGGAGAGCCCCCTGTGGGTGTGGGGGGGGGGAGACCCCCCCTGCGGGGGTGGGGGAGACCCCCCTGCGGGGGTGGGGGAGACCCCCCTGCGGGGGTGGGGGAGACCCCCCTGCGGGGGTGGGGGAGACCCCCCTGCGGGGGTGGGGGAGACCCCCCTGCGGGGGTGGGGGGGACCCCCCTGCGGGGGTGGGGGAGACCCCCCTGCGGGGGTGGGGGAGACCCCCCTGCGGGGGTGGGGGAGACCCCCCTGCGGGTGTGGGGGAGACCCCCCTGCGGGTGTGGGGGGAGAGAGGAGGGCCCTGCGGGTGTTGGGGGAGAGAGGAGGGCCCTGCGGGTGTTGGGGGAGAGAGAAGGGCCCTGCGGGTGTTGGGGGACGGGGGAGGAGAGGGGGGGGAGCGGGCGAGCCGGAGGGTGTGGGGGGAGAGGGGGCAAGCTGGACACTGTGGGGGAGAGCAGGAGGGTGTGGGGGAGAGGGGGCGAGCCGGAGGGTGTGGGGGGGGGGGGGAGGGGGGGGGGAGAGAGGGGGCGAGCAGGAGGGTGTGGGGGGAGAGGGGGCTAGTTGGAGATTGTGGGGGGAGAGGGGGCTAGCCGGAGGGTGTGAGGTGGGTGGGGTGGGGGGGGGGGGGGGGGGGGGGGGGGGGGGAGAGGAGGAGACAGAGCCCAGTGGGTGTTGGGGGAGAGGAGGAGACAGAGCCCAGTGGGTGTTGGGGGAGAGGGGGCGAGCCGGAGGGTGTGGGGGGAGAGGGGTCTAGTTGGAGGATGTGGGGGGAGAGGGGGCGAACCGGAGGGTGTGGGGGGAGAGGGGGCGAGCCGGAGTGTGTTGGGGGGGGGAGAGGGGGCGAGCCGGAGGGTGTGGGGGGAGAGGGGGCGAGCCGGAGGATGTGGGGGGAGAGGGGGCGAGCCGGAGGGAAAAAAAAAGAAATTGACACTGCCGGCTGCTCTCTCCCTCCAATCAGAAACATTAAAACTTAAAAGTTGGATTGGAGGGAGAGAGCAGCGGGCAGTGTCAATTTCAGCAGCCGGCTGATTTCAGTGAGAGCAGCTTCCTTCTCCGGATCAAAGTGAGCCGGCCGCTGAAATTTTAATTGGATCCACGATGGGGGTTTTAAATTTATTTAAAAATCTATGCATGCGCTTCCCATTGTGAGTCTACGGGGGTCTGACCTCTCCCCCCCGCCCCCCCGTAGATTCACAATGGGAAGCGCTAGCATAGATTTTTAAATAAATTTAAAACCCCCATCATGGATATCCGCGGCTCGGATACAACGCGGGTTGGGGTCTTGGACCCCAACACCCGCGTTATAAAGGGGGACTACTGTACTAAGAACTCCACTCCATCTAAGCCCTTAAAACGATGACTATCCCAATGAATGTTGGGAAAGTTGAAATCACCCAATATAATTACCCTATTATTTTTACACACCTCTGCAAATTGCGCACATTTTCTGCTCACCTCAGTCCTAAAACGTTTACCCCTTATCCTCAAACTACGATCCCTAGTTCTGGACTCCCCCACCATCGGGAACATTCTTTCTGAATTTACCCTGTCTAATCCGGTTAGAATTATATAAGCTTCTACGAGATCCGCTCTCATTCTTCTAAACTCCAACGATTATAATCTTGATTTAGTCTCTCCTCAAAGGACAGTCCCGCCATTCCCAGGAATCAGCCTGATAAACCTTCGCTGCACTCCCTCCATAGCAAGAACATCTTTCCTCAGATAAGGAGACCAAAACTACACAAATACTCCATGTGTGACCTTACCAATGCCCTGTACAATTGCAGTAAAACATGCCAATTCCTATACTCGAATCCTCTTGCTATGAAGGCCAACATACCATTTGCCTCTACTACCTGCTGTACCTGCATGCTTACTTTCAGCGACTTCTGCACTGAAACTATTAAAAGACACCACAAATTATTGATTCTGTCTTGCTACGCGTTGTCTGCATGCATCTGATATATGCACACAAAAAATATATACTAAGAATCCATCTGTGCAGGTTATTAGCAGTATGAAAACAGAGAACCTCAATCAATTCATATATTCAAATGGTAGTCAGATCATGGCATCGAATCTAATCATTCAAACAGTAGACACAATACAGATCAATGCTGACTTTGCACGAACCTCAGGAAAGTATAGAGTATGAACTGGGTGGGTAATCTTTGATTTGGTTTCAAGTAGGGCCCGCTCTCTTCTTTGGATACTTTGCTGTAGTGCTTCCCACTCCTATTTGAAAAGAAATGCATCAGAAATCATAATTTTCACCTACAATATGAGAACATGTAGAATTTTATACATAATTCCGATCATTCAATTCTGTAAACTCTCACTTTTCCTCCCTCGTGTTTTCTTACCAGTTGAAAATATGAATGATAATGAGCTAGCCTTTCAACTTCATACGAGCCATGGAACACACCACCGCAAATTGAGATGTGCATCCATTCAGTTTTCCAACAACTGAGATTAGAAATTCAACGAGTCAGGAGAACTCAAAATTTGATACCACCTCTCAGGGGCAGCTAGTTGGTGCTCCCTTGTACTGCGCTAGTATGTTGACTTGGTAGGTGATTTGGAGTAAGGACACTGAAGGTACTTTAATAGACTTGGAGGCAAGTCCTTTGATAATCTATTCATTAAAGACTTCAAAACATTAACTAAAATGCACTCACATGAAATAGACAGGGAAACTTGCTGGTATTCATTTCTGATCATTTGATCATTTAAATCTTGATCATTACCATTAGCACCTCAAAAAGGCAAAGATGAAGTTTGCCTTAATTCGAGGTAAAGTTCACCAAGTAGGGTGTGAATTCCTATTCATAACCACTTTCTGCAGGACCTTTCCATGGTCAAACTTCATGAGGTGGAAATTACATAGAACATAGAACAGTAAAGCACAGAACAGGCCCTTCGGCCCTCGATGTTGCGCCGAGCATTGTCCGAAACCAAGATCAAGCTATCCCATTCCCTGTCAATCTGGTGTGCTCCATGTGCCTATCCAATAAGGAAGGCATTAAGAGAAGGTGGAGAATGTGGTCTCATGGCGTCAAGGAACTGAGTTTGATCTCGACCCAGGTCACTGTCCATGAGGAGTTTGCACGTTCTCCCCATGTCTAAGTGGTTCTCACCCCCATAAACCAAAAAGACGTGCAGGATTGGTGAATTGGCCACGCTAAATTTCCTCTTAATTGGGGGGGAAAAAATTGAGTACTTAATTTATTAAAAAAAGAAATGGTGGAAAATGGTCAATTGTCAGGAGAAGGGGCTAGAAAGCACGAGAGACTGCAGTCTGATGAATTTGAATGATGGTGGCCTGGATATAGGGAGGAAGGACAAGGAAATCAAAACTTGAGGTGTTGGGGGACAGGAAGCTAAAATTAGTTAGCAATAATGTCTTTGTTACCTCTAGACTTGACCCCCAACGCACTCCTGGCTGGCCTCCCACATTCTACATTCTATCTCCCATAAACTTTGAGGTCATTCAAAATTCTGCTGCTGTCTTAATACGCACCAAGTCCCATTCCCCTTTCACCCCTCTGCTCACTGACCTATCCTGATCAAGCAACATCTTGATTTAAAAATTTTCGTCCCTTCAGTTGTCCAGGCCCCAAACTCTGAATACCATTCTTACACCTCACTGCTCCGTGACTCTCCTTAAAATCTACCCCTTTAACAAAGCTTTTGATCATCTGGCCTAGTAATTCCGAAATGGCTTAACCCTCTGTGAAACAACGTGGGACTTTTTACATGGGGTCATCAAGTTGAGATGGCCGACTAGTGCGATTTGAAGGTGGGCATCATTGGCGACAATAGCATTCACTGCCCATCCTAATTGCCCTTCAGAAGGTGGTGGTGGGCTGCCTTCTTGAACCACTGCAGTCCATGTGGTGTAGGCACACCCATCACACTATTAGACAGGGAGTTCCAGGACTTTGCTCAGCAGTGAAGGAACGGCGATATATTTCCAAGTTGGGATGTTATGTGATTTGGAGGGGAACATTCAGGTGGTGGTGCTCCCGTGTATCGGCTGCCCTTGTCCTTCTAGTGGTAGAGGTTGAAGGTTTGGAAGGTGTTGTCTAATAATTGCTTCAGTGCATCTTATAGATGGCAAACACTGCTGCTACTGTGCATCGGTGGTGGAGGGAGGGGATGTTGGAGGTGGTGGATGTGGTGTTGAACAAGGAGGCTGCTTTGTTTGCTTGATTGGCACTGGAGTGTTCTTGGACATCAACTAGCAAAAAAATTCAATATATTCAAGTGAATTGTGGGTTTTGTGCAACGTTTCTCCTCTTCGAAAATAATCAACAGGTTCACAATTCCAGTACAATAACTTTCTACCATCTCCAGACACCGAGTGATAAAAGGATTTTTAGCCACAGGAAACACTACAGACGTTTCTCATCCTAATCTTGTAAGGGGTCGGGTTTGAGGGCTATGGTGATGGCAGCGTTGCCAATGGCTCCGAGAAGATATTCAGGGAGCCTAGTGGTGCAGTCCACAGTGAAGATATGGAATCAGCTGAGGAGGTATTTTAGGGTGGAGGGGACGTCGGTGCTAATGCCACTGTGCGAGAATCATGACTTTGAGCCGGGGTGGGGGGGGGGGGGGGGGGGGGGGGAGAACACATAGTTTACACAGGTGTTCGCCAGTCTGGAGGAGTGAGTTCAGGTATCTGCAGGTTAGGGACTTTGCGCAAAGGTCTGGAGGGGGTTCTCTAGGTTGTCGGGATGCACCCTGCTGGAGGGACTGCTGCTCCCGGATGTGGAAGGGGAGGGAAGAATTGGGGCTGGGGGAGCAGGGAGGTAAGCGGGTGGTGAAAATCTAGGAGAAATGGGAAGCGGAGTTGGGAGGGCAGATCAATTGGGGAGTATGGAGTGAGGCACTGCGTAGGGTAAACGGGACCTCCTCATGTACAAGGATGAGCCTGATACAGTTTAAGGTGGTGCACAGGGTGCATATGACTCAGGCGAGAATGTGTGGGTTCTTTCAGTGGTAGCAGATGAGTGTGAGAAGGGTGGGCGGGGGCCAGCGAATCACACGCACATGTTTTGGGGTTGTAAAAAATTGGGAAGGTTCTGGGTGGGAGTGTTCGCGGTCTTAACCACAATAGTGGAGGAGGTGGTGAATCTGGACCCTTAGGTGGCAATATCTGGGCTCTCGGGAGAAGCAGGAGCTCATGGAGAGGAGGAAGGCTGATGTTTTGGCCTTCACCTCTCTGATTGCACGGCGGGAAATTTTGCTGGAGTGGTAGTCGGCATCACCACTGGCGGTAGCAGCTTGGTTGGGTGACCTGTATGACTCCTGTGATTAGAGAAGATAAAGTACGAGTTAAGCGGCTCTTCAGGGGGGTTTGAAGAAAGTTGGGAGATGTTTGTGACCGTGTTTGAGGGTCTGTTCGTCACGGGGAGGGGGCGGGTGAAAAAGAGGAAAAATCTGTACAGACTGTGTGGTTGATTGTAGGGGAGCATGTTGCCTGGGGTGTTTCTTCACTGTAACCTGCTTTGATACATGTTTGTAATAAAATACATTTTTTTGTTTTAAAAGCTGTCTCTCATCCTGTCGTTATCCATATCCATACCACAAGCACAGCCCAACAGGTTGTGCACTGATTGATTCCTCCTTTTCCAATCAAGGACTTTTGAGTCCAACTGTATTCTATTCAATCAAAACCCAAGAATCAAGTCATCAGGAAACACTGGCACTCTTTGACCAAGGATTAGTACAAGGTTAGAATTAGGAAATGACCATCAGGCCCAGCCAGAATATCATGCTTGAGCCTTATCCCATTTACCTTACTTCTCACTGAAATTGCAATCTAACTCCATAAACATGTCTAGTTGGCTCCTGAAAGCATCTCTACCAGGGTCATCCTGTTGCCTGGTATGGAGGGAAGGTCTTACGAGGAAAGGCTCAGGGACTTGAGGTTGTTTTCGTTAGAGAGGAGAAGGCTGAGAGGTGACTTAATAGAGACAGAGGGTTAGATAGGGTGGACAGTGAGTCTCTTTCCTCGGATGGTGATGACCAACACGAGGGGACATAGCTTTAAATTGAGGGGTAGTAGATATAGGACAGATGTCAGAGGCAGTTTCTTTACTCAGAGTAGTAGGGGTGTGGAACGCCCTGCCTGCAACAGTAGTAGACTCGCCAACTTTAAGGGCATTTAAGTGGTCACTGGATAGACATATGGATGAAAATGGAATAGTGCAGGTCAGATAGGCTTCAGATGGTTTCACAGGTCGGCGCAACATCGAGGGCCGAAGGGCCTGTACTGCGCTGTAATGTTCTATGTTCTATACAGCCCTGGGCTTGAATCCAGCCCACCAAAGGTTTCTGTCCGGCCGATAGACCAGTGATCAAAATACAGGAAGTAAAAGTGGAAGTGACAAAATTCTGAAAGGAGATGCTTCCTCCAATCACAGGCTGGTTCCCCACCGCGTTTGCTGCTCCTGGCGAGAGCAGGGGAGAAGCAGTCAGTGCCGAGGAGCAGGCGTGGGAAGGTAAGTGGAGCCCGAGACCGGAGCTGGTCCATGATTTCTTACTCATTAAGATTGCATTTCACAACTAAAAGATTTGAAGCCAAAAATGGCAACACTTCACTCAGCAACATCAAAGTGCACTGACTTCCCTTCCTCTCCTGTTTTAGAGCAATTTAAAATAGTTCCATGATTCTGTAGTCACAGTGGAAGTACAATATAATTTCACTGTCAGGACTTGAACTGGAAGTAAAAAAGACACTCCTGGAAAGTGACATCCTCGGTTTATCTATTGATCCTATTTACGCAAGTATGGCATTAAAGAAAAGCCATTTTACGCAACGTGAATGCATCGTAAAAGTTTATTTAGTAGAAGGTCATTTAAGTTTGGACAATTAGAAATTCAGATTTCCTTTGCAGGGAAGGGTTTAAATTGCCTTTAGAATATTCAAGTTAAATGCTGCATTAATTTCTGCTGAAGCGCAAATAAAAGATTCCTCCACCTCCCCCCCAAATAATGCCTTGACTATCGCTAACCATCTGGCCAAATGAAAATTAACGTATCACCCCCGCATTTCCGTTTGATCACTGAAATGGGACGAGCAGGGAGCAAGGTCAGAGCTGCCAATCATTTCCATGAAAACTTTTGAACTTATTATTTCTTCTTTCGAAGTGAATGTTGACAAAAAAAAAAAACAAAAAGGATTTTAAAACAAATGGGAAAGCTGGTCTTGAAAATAGCTGCTTAGAATCGGAGCCAACACAAGGTGGGAGCAGTTTGCTCTTAATCCATAATCAAAAAATAATCAAGTCACAGGCAGGTTTACACTTTCAAACGATACGGCTTCGAGTAATCTACATTAATGCAGTTTTTAAAACACATAGTCGTGCATGGAACGTGGGCGTTGCTGACTAGGCCAACATTTATTGCTCATCTCTAATATTGCCCTTCAGAAGGTAGCGGTGAATTGGCTTCCTGAACCACTGCATTCCATGTGGTGTAGGAACACGCAAAATGCGATCTTAGCCCAGCGAAGGTGAAGGAATAGCAATATACTACAAGTCCAGTTGGAGAGAACTTGGAAGGGAACGTGCAGGTGGTGGTGTTCCCATGCATCAGCTTCCCTTGTACTGGGTGGCAGAGATCAAGTTGTTGTAATGAGCCTTGTTTCGTTGCTGCAGTTCAAGATGGGGTACATGGTGCACACAGCTGCCACTGTACATCACTGATGGAGGGAGTGAAGTGAGAATGGTGGATGATATGTAAATCAATCGGGCTGCTTTGTCCTCGATGATGCTGAGCTTCTTGAGTGTTGTTGGAGCTGCACTGCTTTGGTAAGTCAGGAGCTGAGTTATACACTGCAGAGCTTCCAGCCTCTGACCTGTTCTTCCAGTCACAGAATTCCTAAGGTTGGTCGAATTCTGTTTCTGGTCAATGGCAAATAACCCCCAGGATGTTGATAGTGGGATTCAACAATGAGCTGGAATGGGTAAACGGAGCAGCTAACTACCAGCATGGGTGGCACGGTAGCATATTCGTTAGCACTTTTGCTTCACAGCACCAGGGTCCCAGGTTTGATTCCTGGCTTAGGTCACTGTCTGTGCGGAGTCTGCACATTCTCCCCGTGTCTGCATGGGTTTCCTCCAGGAGCTCCGGTTTCCTCCCACAATTCCCGAAAGACGTGCTGTTAGATAATTTGGACATTCGGAATTCTCCCACCGTGTACGCGACCAGGCGCCGGAATGTGGCAACTAGGGGATTTTCATAGTAACTTCATTGCAATGTCAATGTAGCCATGGTGTGGAGATGCCGATGTTGGACTGGAATGGGCACAGTAAGACGTCTTACAACACAAGGTTGACATCACAGGTGACTCCTGATGAAGGAGCTGTGCTCTGAAAGCTAGTGATTCCAAACAAACCAGTTGGACTTTAACCTGGTGTTGTAAGACTTCTTGCAGTGTTGATGAAAGCCTACTTGTGACAATAAAGATTATTATTATTCTCAGGGCAGCACGGTGGCGTAGTGGGTAGCAATGCGGCGTAGTGGGTAGCGCTGCTGCCTCATGGTGCCGAGGCCCCAGGTTCGATCCCGGCTCTGGGTCACTGTACGTGTGGAATTTGCCCATTCTCCCCGTGTACACGGTGGGTTTCGCCCCCACAACCCAAAGATGTGCAGGCTAGGTGGATTGGCCATGCTAAATTGTCCCTTAATTGGAAAAAATGAATTGGACACTCTAAATTTTTTTTTTTTTAAATTGTTATTCTCAAGGACAATTAGCAATGGACTATATACACTGAACTTGCCAGCGATGCCCACATCCCACGAATGAATAAAACCCCCAAAATTTCTCAACTCAAAGGAAAACAAATTAAATTTCAAAAATCCCTGCCTTCCTAATTTATCCATTTTAGTACATTTTTTGGTTCAGTGAGGTTTGCTTGATTATTTATTATACTTCTGTGTAACACCTTGGGAAGTATTTCTATTTCAGAAATATATGCAAATAGAAGTTTGCGTTTGAGTAACTCACCGTACTATTTTTAGGCCACAAATCACTGATACGTGCAAGTAGGAGGTCAAAAACCTTGTACAGGTGCTGGTGTGCCAGTGCAAACCATTATTGAATAAGACGAAGGGCCAATGACTGATTTGGTTCTCACATTTTGTTGAATCTTATCAAGTTAGGATTTGCTAGTTTTACTGCTGTCAAAATTCACTCACTGCTTCATCGTCCTTCTCTTCATGCTCTGTTTCTTTGTCACTATCGTCATCCTTCTCACTTTGGGAATCTTTGTTGGTTGTCTCTTCCTCAGAATCACTCCCTTTATCTGATAATTCATCCTCATCCTCGTCCCGGTTTGCTGGATCCTAGATTGAAAAATGTTTTTAAAATATCGAGCTGCATCACAAAAAATTGTATATTTGTGCTGACATTTCTTTTGATGATGGACTAGAGACCTAGATCTGGAAACTGTAAAATAAAGCAAGACTTAAGAACTTACGCTGATTTAAAAGCTAAAGGAGAAAGTTGTTAAATAGTTCTTCAATAACGGCAATGAATTTACCAGTTGCCTTTCCTGTCCCCAACACAGTAAAACAAACATCTAGATCTTTCACCCTTCTCTTTTCACCTATGTAAGTGACAACATAGCTGCCACCATATAATGTGTTTTTTTTCTTCAATCTTAAATAATGCTGTTCATCTTTCCTTTTTTTGGTTACATATATTTATTTTTTGAACGATAACATTTCAGAGAAAGTGTTAAAAAAACAGAGTTATGTACATTTACCCAAGGCCCTTTCCAGTCAGGTCAAAACAGTTGGCATGTTGTCAATAGCACGGTTGAGAAAATAGCTCTCATTTTGAGAACTGTGTTCATGTTTACTCCAAGAAGAGTATTCATGTTTACTTCAAGAAGAGTATTCATGTTTACTTCAAGAAGAGTATTCATGTTTACTTCAAGAAGAGTATTCATGTTTACTTCAAGAAGAGTATTCATGTTCACTTCAAGAAGAGTATTCATGTTCACTTCAGAAGAGTATTCATGTTTACTTCAAGAAGAGTATTCATGTTTACTTCATGAACCCTTAGAAGAACGTAGGATTGTGAATAGAGCCTCCATCCGGTTTGCCCCATTCACCTCCTTTGCTTTGCTAATATTTCTTCGTACTATCTAAACAACCGGAGATGAATTTCAGATCAGGCCAGCCCGAGTAGAAGTCAGGTCCACTTATCTATACTTTTTATAAAATTTACAGTGTGCAGGAGGTAAAGATTTTGGTAATGAACACAAAAGAAAGAATAGGTATAAAAGGTTTGTGTGATTACTCTATTGATGGTGTGAATTTAGTCCCAGCCGATACATGTTCTAAAAAAATATACTAATTAGCAATGTAATGCAGCCTCACCATCAAAATATTTCAAAATTATTTTGCATGACTTTCAATGATTATTATTGGAAATAATACAAATCATTTTGAATCAAGGAGGGAGAAGAAAATACAGATTTCAGAAGGGTGGTAACTGGATGAGATTGAATATTGATGGCAATCAAATGAATATTTCACCTTATTTGATGATGCCAATGGGGTGGTGAACCTCCAGTTGCTTGCTATATACTTCAGTTAGAAACACCAGAGTACAATGCTGCCATCTAGAGGACTTTCTGCTAATCAACTCCTATCTTGCTAAACACATGAGCCTAGACAGAACACTGACCAAAGCAGCTGATTTCAACAAGAAACAAACCTACAATTAATAAAGATTTCCTTGGGGCTGGTGAAAGCTATTTCTGGACTCTGCTCAGGTTAGATGATCAGTTTTTTAAAAAATAATTGCGACATCATCCAGGACATCGACAAGTTTACAATCTACACAATCAAACCATTAGAACAGTCAGCACGTTCATGGTATTTAATAGTTTAGTGGGATGCTTTGGTAACTTTTAGACTGACACGGACCACTGTTTATACGAAAGGCCAGCAAAACCCAGCAACAGGATAGTGTGTTCAGAATCAAGTGTCCCTCAACATGGTGTCAAATTCAACCCATGGCAATTGCCACAGTACTTTTGAAAATCAGTTCAATTGATTTAAGTCATGTCGCAATGCACACAGTACTCGGTAATACCCTAGGTTTTTTGTTGCTGCATATCTTTGGTTAAAAATGTTCGGCATTAAAAGCACATTAGCAGCGTCTTTAACATTGTGCCCTGTAATTTTCCTTTGCTGTGTGTGGACCGTTTTGTGCACTATGTGGTTCCTTTAAAATTACTGCACCGCCACACATCTTAAAGGAACTGCCGTTAGTCCCCCGCATATTCCCTGCACAGCTCAGAGGAAACATTAGTGTTAACGCACAAGTTATAATTCACACTGAATAAGAATATTGCGATTCACCTATACAGAAATATAGGAAAGGCGGAGATGTTTTAAAGCAATAAAGTGAAAATGATCATTTGCATAGCGATTGGAATGGATGCACTACAATAGGTATAAAAATGCTCTCTGCATTAGAAAACAGTGCAGCTCTGAAATCCTCAGTCCCAAAGTCAGGTAAAGAGAGTTCACTGGAGTCAAACCATAAGCGGAACAAAACCTGCGTTGTGCGCGCTTCTGGTCACCAAAATCTGGCATGCCTTGGCAATAACTCAGCCTAGAACTTCAGATGATTTCAGCTCTTAAATTTGATCTAAAAAGAGAGCTCAACATCAACAACTTAAAAATCAAAAGCTGCATAAGCTAAAGCAAGTGTCCAAAATATGTGTTTTCATAGATCAAGGCCCATATATGCAGCTCAAATCCACGCTTCCGTTAATTTGTGCACATCTCAAGTAGCCAGTACTAACAAATCTGAGTTTTGTGCCTTGTGCTGTTGCTTCATTGGTAGATTGAACCCCAAGAGCAGCTCTTTCCTAGCATCTACACTCTCAAAATTCAAACAAGGCAAACTAGCAAATAAGATCCAATGGGTCATCTGAGGGCCACATTGGTAAGGATTGTGGAATAATAATTCCAACAATCTTGGTCTAAATATTAATCAATCTTTAGCAGATATGCTCAGGAGAAGAGAACAGGTAATTAACCCAAAGTCATTTTCCAGAGGTGGTTCTATTGTATTCTGCTGGTCCTAAATTATATATATCTCTATTCAATCATGTTGTACCTACACCTTGATTCAATGTTCCAGGCAAGCACATTTCTACATATAAAATTTAGCCCATTTATTACTGTACCGTTTCACTTTGCTAACCCGTAACCATAAAAATTCTGTAAGTTAAATAATCACTGCACCATTTTTGCAGAATGCTAACAATTTTCTTGTACAGAATACTTCAGCATTTTGATTTCCTGCTTCTATTTCTAACTATTGATAACACAAAAGGAACTGAACACTTTGCCTGTTCACATTATACCAAACAATCTTCCCCTACAGCTCTGAAAGCTGCATTTGCAATCCTGCTCCCCAGTGTCGATTATGACTCAAGTTCCAGGCTCATTGGTGCGAGGAGATAATTACAATGATGAAAGTAGACTTGGCTTTCTGTTGAAACACCTGTCATGTTGTATCCAGACCCTGATTCAAGGCTACAGCCAAATGCATTTGTACACCAATATCTGCCTAAAAGCACAACCGAAACTCAGATGCCCCTTGGAGCAGTGCTCTTATCTATTTGTGTGCATACAAGCTTCAACCCCGTTAACAAATTCTCAAACAGTTCACATATCTTAATGAAGTAATAACAACATGTCATACATTGCTCGCCACGACTGAGCCGTTGGCTTGACTATGCTTCTGTTTCTGCTTTTGTTGCTCCACTGGCTGCTGCTGTGTTGCTCCTTTCTTTTTGGCTTGTTTCTTTTTCTTGGATTTAGCAGGTTTTTTGGCAGGTTTATTCTTCTGCCAGGCTTTCTTTTTGATTTTTGCACCACCAGTTCCTTGCTGTATAAAAGAAAATGAAGTGGTAATAAATCATGTGTATTGGACACATAAAAAATATTAACAAGGAAAGTTGTAGTACAAGGCGCTGGGGAAACTACAATTAAATTAAACAACCACTAGAATATTGAAGAGTTAATCATCATCCATAGGCACAAAACTTAAACCTTATGGTTTTCTTTTCTGCAAATGATTCTTGAGTCAACTTAATATTCCCTAATTGTCATAGTTGCTATCCTATAAACAAAAATAGGGTACAAATTTGTTCACAGACAAAAGTTAAATTTTTAAAAACATTTATGTTTAAAATAAATCTGACAACAGTAGAATCAAATCACAGGGAGGAAAAGAGAAGACAGATAGCATTTTTCCTCTTTATGGTATATTATATTAATCTTACATTGAATGTATACAGTAAATCTAACATGTATCACAATTGTATTGAAGAACCTCAAGTGCGACGTATCCATGTAGAAAATTTGAATATCACTACACTTTCTATAATGACAGTTTTGAAATGTTTTGTAATGTTCTTTTAATATATTTTTGCAAAACAAAGTGTGGAAGAATTTGTTCAGCGGAATGACTAACCGGAAATTAGCTCCTATACGTTGGTCTTGTAAGTATATAGTGTACACTATTGATTATAAAGTTTTGCATATAAAGTGGAAATTTCATTCAAAACTTGTTCCGTGTCACTGATACTTTGTACGAATTTTGGACCTTCGAGGGACATTTAAGTTTTACAGATCCCAGAGTAGATACTCATCTCGCCACTGACTACAACAGTTTGAAGGAGAATAACACAGTCTCAAATCACTTCCTAGTTATTGCTAGCCCTGCTCATATTTCTGCACAATCTGGCAATTTTACTCAAGCTACAAAACAATAAAACTTCATCCCTGTGCCAGTGTACTGAAATCCCCAAACTTGAAAAAATGTGAAGAGACCGAGTCCATTTATACGCTAGCAATTTATAAATTTTGTCTCAAAATGTCAAATGAGTGCATAATTTAAGACAATCTGACATTAATTTCCCTGGCATTTTCTGAACTGCGTGGAGCCCATGTGGTCTTATTGGCTCAATGTCAGAAAGCTCTAAAAATGAACACAGCTGCGCTGGATTAGTACTTCTGTACCAGTGACTTCAAACTAAATGGGCGAGGATGGGGGATAGAGAGAACTCTTGACATGATGATCAAATATAAATACACAGCATGCCTCAGAATGTCTCTCATCTCAAAGAATCTTCCTCTTCATTCTGGCTTAAATCATCAGTTAACACTATTAGCAGATTTGTTTTTTTTGTCCATTTACGGGATGCAGGCATCGCTGGCTCGGCCAACAATTACTGCCCATCCCTAATTACCCTTCAGAAGATGGTGATGGAACGCTGCAGTCACTGATGTGTAGATACATCCACAGAGCTGCTAGGGAGGGAATTCCAGGATTTTGACCCAGTGACAGTGAAGGAACAGCAATATATTTCCATGTCAGAATGTTGAGTGACTTGGGAGGGGACCTCCAGGTAGTGGTGATCCCAGGTATCCGCTGCTCTTGTCCTTCTAGATGGTAGGGGTCATTGTTTTGGAAAGTGCTGCCGAAGGAACCTTGACGAGTTCCTGCAGTGATTCTTGCAGATGTCACATACAGCTGCCATTGTTCATCGGTGGTGGAGGGAGTGAATGTTTGTGGAAGGGTTGCCAATAAAGCAGACTGCTTTGTCCTGAATGGTGTCAAGTTTCCAATGTTGTTGGAGCTGCATTCATCCAGGCAAGTGGGGAGTATTCCATTACACTCCTGACCTGTGCCTTGTAGACGGTGGACACGCTTTGGGGAGTCTGGCGAGTTATTCTCCACAGGATTCCTAACTTTTGACCTGTTCTGGTAGCCACAATATTTATATGGCTAGTCCAGGTCCCTTTCCAGTCAATGGGAACACCAGGATGTTGATAATGGGGGAATTCAGCGATTGTAATGCCATTGAATGTCAAGGGGCAATGGTTAAGATCCTCTATTGTTGGAGATGGTTATTACCTGGCACTTGTGTGGCGTGAATGTTACTTGCCACTTGTCAGCCCACTTTCAGCTGAATGAGATTGCTGCAATAAAAGCCTGCAGTCAAGGGAAAACTGGCCATGATATTTTAAGAACCTAAGAACGTAAAGCATGGCTATTTACTCACTCCAAATATTTCTGAATTAACTTTCAAAGAATGAGCTGCAGAGTCGAATTAGAGGCTGGTCAGTTTGCTACCCAATTAATAGGACAGCGGACATCCAATTTGGGCAAGATTGCAAGAAACAGATAATAGGGTAGTGACATTCAAGGGTGTCATGAATAGCTTCAAAAGAATCAAAGTGGAGGTAAATTTGAACACAATAAGTTTAGAATCAAATTGGCCCGTTTATCAATCTGAACAGACCTATAAACGTATTGATCCCAATTTTTCTTTCATTGAATATAGGCATCACTGGCTGGGCCAGCATTTATTGCCCATCCCTAATGGCCCTTGAATGGAGTGGCTTGTTTTGCCATTTCAGGGGACATTTAAGAGGAAACCACATTACTCTGTATCTGGAGTCACACGTGGGCCAGCCAGCACATTTCCTTCCCTAAAGGTGTCTCATGAACCAATAGGCAGAACAAGTGAAATCTGAAATTAAAACAAACAGCAATGGCATAAATGTAAAGGTTACATTGGGAAGCTACAAAAAAAACAAAAAAACTTTCTCACGTCATTACGGACTGAAAGTATTGACTCTGGCTCTCGCCACGGATGCTGGCAGACCTGTTGAGTTTTCCGAGCATTTTGTTTTTATTTCAGATTGTTTGAGGAAAGATTACCAGAAAAAATTCAAGAAAAAAAAGCAAAAAGTGGAGAGCAATAAAGTGCTTCATGAACACCACTGCCTGCTCCGTGGGTGAATGCAGGAAACAGGGCATTTAAATTCTAACTTAACCCGTTATATTGACATAAAAGTCTATAAAGTGTCCTCATGAGGTCTACAAGAATAGCAACAGTTAAAAGTCAAGGAGAATGTGGGTTATAGTGAATTGTTAAAAAATACTTCAAACTATTATAGTTTGAAGGTGCGATTGGCGAGAAATGTAGTTTACCGTTTAAACTTACTATGTCGTCAGTTTCCTGGTCTTCGTTTATACAGGCACTTTGTTCTTGTTCTTTTTCAAAGATGGCCTTCGGGAAAGAAAAGTTCAACATTTAAGTAAATAAAGTATTGATCTGTTCCATCCAATGTGAAGTAAATTTTTGAATCCACAACTTACTTATTTTAAAAGATAATTTGGGCATCAAGAGTACTTGTAGAAGTTAAAAGATTGAAGACGTTTCAACTTTTTTTAAATGTAAGTGTTTGCAGGCTCAGGTGCATTACTATGGGAAGTGGACAAACATGTATTTTGCTCTTGTGAATTATGATACGGTTACCTCCTTACATTCTCAGGATGTCCCACTGCACTTTGCAGCTAATTATTTCGGAGTGCGTCAGCTAAGCTGCAGTCAGCATGGTGGCACAAAGAAGCAATAATTAACTTCTGTTTTGCTGCCATTGGTTGAACGATAAATGTTGGCCACAATAAGAGAGAACTGCCTTGCTTCAATAGCGCCGTGAGATCTTTATGTCCACTCGAGCATACAGCATTTATCATTGCAGCACTCCCTCAGTACTGCACTGAAACGTCAATCCAAATTAAGTGCTTAAATCCGAGATTGGGGTTGGAACCCAAACCCTTTCCGAATCTATAGTTGAAACTATAGTTACTTAATTAACTCTACTGTCATAAACAATACAAATCAATCAAAAACTTCACTCTGGGGCTCAACTAACTACACCTGTAAGGAATGTGATGGAAGAACACTAAAAGACAAGACAGAAAAAAAGTCACCATCATACATTTAGCATATTCCAAAGATTTTTTTAAACTTTTAACAGCCAGTAATTAATTTGCATCTGAATTTAAAATTGTTTTGAGACAAGAATATTCTCAACCAATATGTAAGTCATGGATCAGTGGGTAGTATTCTCGCCTCCGAGTCAGTCACAAGTTCTGGTTTCAGAAGGTGCAGTACCACAAGTGCTCTGTCCAGTGGAAGATGCTATCTTTCAGATGGGATATTATGACCTCGTGGGTGGCTTGAAAGACTGCATGGCATTGTTTCAGAAATGATAAGAACTATCCCTGATGTTCTGGTCAATATTTATCCTTCAATCCACGATCTGGTCATGATCTCATTGATGTTCATGGGAGCTTGTTGTGCATAAATCAGCTGCCACGATTCCTACAACAGTTACTATGGTTGAAAAAAAGTACTTCCTTAGTTCTAAAGCACTGAGGCATCTTGTGGTCGTGAAAAGCACAATGTAACTGCAAGCCTTTCTTTCAATTAAACAACAAAAAAGTTAATTTATGTTGTGAATTATGAATTGAGTACTAAAAGCAGTGTCTGAATTGGTGGTAGAGCGGGTGACATATAGAACATAGAAAATAGAAAATACAGCACAGAACAGGCCCTTCGGCCCACGATGTTGTGCCGAACGTTTGTCCTAGATTAAGAACAAATTAATCTACACCCCTGCATTCTACCGTAATCCGTGTACCTATCCAATAGCCGCTTGATGGTCGCTAATGTTTCCGACTCAGCTATTTCCACAGGCAGTGCATTCCATGCCCCCACTACTCTCTTCTAAGGGAACTTAGGGAAAATACATACATTTCCAGCTAATGAGCTTTTAAAGAATGCACTTTTCCTGTTAACTGTGTCAAAGAATCTTGCTACAAAATTTGATACCAAGCCATGTAAGGAAATACTAAACCAGAGCAAGAAAGAATAAGCGCTCTCAGATAAGTTACTGCTACTTACAGCCATATCCTCCCTGTGAAGTGTCACAGTGACAGTGACAATCGATCCTGCAGTTATGTTACTGCTGTCCTCGTCATCCAGAACTATGAAAAACAAAAGACAATGTTTATAGATATTTACAATTTGTTTCCACAATCACCCCATCCCGAAATGCCTTCTCAATTAAAAGGAAAAATGTCTCAGCTTTGCTCACTAGGGTGGATTTTTCCTGCCCTTGCCTGTGGCGATGCACCTCATACACCATCAAATGTTAGAAAATTCCACATATCGCACTAACACACGCTCAGCAGGTACGGGTGTGGTTTTTCTCTACGGCCAAATTGTGGTTTTAGAATGGTAAGCTT
The DNA here is from genome assembly GCF_902713615.1 of Scyliorhinus canicula. Lineage (NCBI taxonomy): Eukaryota > Metazoa > Chordata > Chondrichthyes > Carcharhiniformes > Scyliorhinidae > Scyliorhinus > Scyliorhinus canicula. The sequence continues at coordinate 41,072,999 of NC_052151.1, read as the reverse complement.
AGGGGAATACAGGAGAAATCACTAACCCAGAGTTACAATAGTGCAGATGTTTAAAAACCTTCAGTGTACCGTAACGCTACCCAGCAACATATGTCTACTCTGTGACGATCGCATTATTCAATTAACAGAAGTAAAACATGTGTAAAATATCAAAGATAAACACATCGGCAAGAGTTCAAGTTACAGAGCACAATTTGCGGAAAGACTACTTTCCATTCTGACTACAAATCAATTGCAAACATGACACCATAACTAGATAATAAGGCTAAGCACATCTTTTCATAATGAATCCAATTATTGCTTTTAAAAGTGAAAAATAGAGCGTTTGAAGGAACACTGATGAATAGGATTTTGTTTCTATTCCTTCATGGGATGTGGGCGTCGCTAGCTGGACCAGTATTTATTGCCCATTCCTGAGTGCAAGAGAGTCAACCACACTGCTGTGCATCTCGAGTCACATGACCAGTTAAGGATGGCAGATTTCCTTCCCCAAAGGACAGTCGTGAACCAGGTGGCTTTTTAAAACAATTGGCAATGGTTTTATCATTCGAATTTTAATTCCAGATTTTTTATTGAATTCAAATTTCGCCCCCTTCCATAGTGAGATTCAAACTCAGGACCCCAGAACATTACCCTGGGTGTTTGGATTAATAGTCCAGCAGCAATACCACTATGCCACAGCCTCCCCATGGAGCAAGGGTGGATCCTCAGCAGTTCTTGCAATGGTGTGCTCCCTCTGAGCAAGTGTGCTATGTAAAATGAATTGGCCAGTCTCAATCCCGTTTTAATACCTCACCCCAAAAACATCTTTTAAAACATACAGTATTCTAGTTCAGCCAGTGAAAGAAAGCTTTACATGAAATGTCAGTCTCAGCTCAGCACAAATTTGTGAACTGAGCATTAATCAGCCCTCTCTCCAAACAATAATGGTGCACAACGTGGCAACGGCCACACAGAGGTAGCAAGAAGTGCCTTTTTGTGACGGGTGCAGAGATATTTCTGTCTAGTTTCTTTCTTCTACACCTAACAAAAATATGACTACCCTCGGGAGTACTTGATCCTGACACAATGTGCCATAAACAGAGACTAATTCCTTTGAAGGGTGGCACACTGGTTAGCACTGCTACCTCAAAGCTCCAGGGTCCCGGGTTCAATTCCAGCCTTGGATCACTGTGTGGAGTTTGCACTTTCTCCCCATGTCTGCGTGGGTTTCCTCGGAGTGCTCTGGTTTCCTCCCACAGTCCAAAGATGAGCAGGTTAGGTTGATTGGCCATGCTAAATTTCCCCCTAGTGTCCAGGGATGCACTAGTTTAGGTGGGGATTGTGGGGTTACAGGAATAGGATGGGGTAATGGGCTACGGTGGAGTGCTCATTCAGAGGCGCAGACTTGATGGGCATATTGGGCTCCTTCTGCATTGTAGGGATTCTGAGTATAAGCATAGAATTCACAGAACGTAGAGGTCAACTTTGGGTAAGACTAGTACATTTGAAAGCATAAACCTGTTCTGTCAGACTTAACACAAGGTAGCAGAGTGGTTAGCACTACTGCCTTACAGCTCCAGGGACTCGGGTTCAATTCCAGCCTCGGGTGACTGTGTGGAGTTTGTTCGTTCCCCCGTGTCTGCATGGGTTTCCTCCCGCAGTCCACAAATGTGCGCGTTAGGTGGATTGGTCATGCTAAATTGCTTGTGGGTACCAAAGGTTGGGTGGGGTTATGGGGTTGCAGGGATAGGGTGGGGGTGTGGGTCTAGGTAGGTGCTCTTTCAGAGGATTGGTGTAGACTCGGCCGCCTTCTGCACTGTAGGGATTCTATGGCATGCAATTCCCACAGCATGTTCACACCAGCAGACCATACCTTGCAGTTTTATCGCCATACTAACATGAGGGAAGTTCCCAAGTACTGCCATGACCTCATCATATTTCTCATCACTCAGGAAACGCAACATGTTACGACGATCAGTGTCTTTCATGCTAACCAGATCCTGAAGTGTCCGGACTTTGTACTGTTTGTGGAGGCAAGAGAAACCGATTTCACACATTTTTAAAAATGGAGGGTTATAATAGAATTAATATATGGCAAATAAATCAGTGCTGTCACCAATAGACATGCAAAAAAATATCTCATTTAGACGGATATGTTTTAATACTGTGCTGCTATGATACAACCCTGAATCTACAATCGCACTGGGGGCCTGACTACATTTTAAATGGGCTTGGTACAAAAGGTTTGCATACCCAAGACTACTCTGTACGGAGATCTTAGCAGCAAGAATTAGATTTATTTTACAGCAACACATAGACATTGTTAACTGCCTTCTCAAAGCACCTTTGAGCAACGTGCGACAACAAGGCATTCGTCAATCAATGAAAGTGAGCGAAGTAAGTCAAGAGAATGCTGCCAAAGCAGAAATTTTGCAAACTGATCCAACCAATGTAATCAAGGCTTGGCCCTTAATTTTTTTTGTTGGTGAAACAACATTCAACGTTCACACAGGGAACAAACTAAAAGTTAAGATGGAAAGAACACTTCAGTTGAGTCTGTTTGTTTCAGGCATTCTTGTGTAACTATACTGTCAAGTTTGAGAAATTGAATTTCTGGTCAGTCAGCCGTACCTGAAAATTTTAAATCAAAAATGTCATCACATTGCAATATCTTCAATTCAAGAAATTGCTTGCGATAGCTGCAAAATTCACTATTATTTTTTGAAGGGCACTTAAGTATTTGGTACACAAGTTAGTGTCCAAAAACATTTTATAATCAGATTAATGGCCCTTATTGTAATGGTCTGTGCATAAAGTTAAAATTTGCATTAATTGATATTTAAATTTAAAGGGGGCTGGTTTAGCACAATGGGCTAAACAGCTGGCTTGTAATGCAGAACAATGCCAGCAGCGCAGGTTCAATTCCCGTACCAGCCTCCACAAACAGGCGCCGGAATGTGGCGACAAGGAGCTTTTCACAGCTTAAGGGATACAACAGCCCAGCCTCAACAGAGACATGACACTGCTTCCACGTGGAAAAGCTGACCACAACAAGGAGAATCCTCTGAAAAACGACCGTACAAGGCCATTTGAAGGAGGGCATCCAACGTCACCATCAAACCTATCCCCAACACGAGGGAGGAGAGGTATGGCAAGCAGTCTCTCTCCAACAAACTAGCCAAGGCTGAACCAAACTCAACTGTGTGTGTGCCACCATTGAGTTCATCCCATTCAAATAGCGGTAAAGAGAAAAGACCCAAAGAAAAAAACTCCAACCTCAAGGAAGAGTCAGAAGGAACCCAGTCCTCCCCAGGATGTATAATCTGTCCAGGCCGATGAAGGAGACAGGCACGGATTCTTAAATTCAAAATAAAATCTCGATACGGCTAGTTCTAACTGGGGGGCTATCATCAATCTCCATGAGGACTGACTAACCCTACCATCCAACTCCACCCCAACCATCCACCCATAACCCCACCATGGGTCTACTCCTCTTCATTACAAACAAGATATGGGGTATCCAAAAAGCACTCCCTTCCCACAACCACAAGGATTACAGCACAATGATTAAACAGTAAAACTGCACACAGACCACATTTCATTTGACTCAATATGCTTTTTGCTACAGCAGGACAACAGGTGACTCTTGTCCTCATGTTCACACCTCGCACGCCCATGACAGGATCATCAAACACACCCGAGGATCTCTCAAGGATTCCAACAGCAAAGCATCTTCACCATGCCACTGCCCTGAAAACCAGTGACCCACAGCCCCGGGAGGGGGGGGGGGGGGGGGGGGGGGGGGGGGGGTCAACCAAATCAGCCACCTTCAACCCGTAACGATGAGCATAGAGAATAGGATAATATGGGGCCAGTGGCAGGCCCCCTGGCCTTGAAGATCGGATCCACTGTGCCTCGTCAAATCTGATGCACCCAGCCTCAATATCACGATGATTAAAACATTCCTGCCAATTTTCAAACTTAATCAGGAACTTATCTGCTACTTCCCGCCAAGGACCGGGCCTCACAGGCTTCCCGCCAAGGACCAGGCTCATTCCTTGTCCAGCCCCTACATCCCAAACACATCAGGCTAGGCGACACACCATGCAGCAGGATCTCAACGACGTGAAGGCGAGCCTTTATCAGAAACGGGTTCTATCAAATGCAAGGATCTTCTCGTACACCTCCACCATTCTCCCAAGGATACCTTGCAGTTCCTTAAAGCCAGCTCTGTACCGGCACATGGAGCCGAGATCCTTATCCAGAACAACATTCGCAATGACGATCATCGTTCGGATGCACACAGCACCGCCAAGGCGAAAGCCCACTCACCAGTAACAACTCCACAACAAACTGGGCCCCACGCCAGTCAACTCCAATCGCTACGGTCAAACAGGGATTCTCTACAATATAACTCTGCTCATCGCTAAACTCCAGTCAGACGACAGTGACACAGTGGTTAGCACTGCTGCTTCACAGAGCCAGGGACCAGGGTTCAATTCCAGTCACCATCTGTGTGGAGTTTGTACTTTCTCCCCGTGTCTGCATGGGTTTCTTCCCGGTGCTCCGGTTTCCTCTCAGTCCAAAGATGTGCAGGTTAGGCTATGCTAAATTGCCCCTATTGTCCAGGAATGTGCACGTTAGATTCTGGGTTACTGGATAGGGCGGGGGAGTGCTGATTCAACGGTCGGTGCAGACTCAATAGGCTGAATAGCCTCCTTCTGCACTGTAGGGATTCTATTCTATGATCATCCAGGGGTACAGCGCAAGACATATATCCCAAAAAAACAATGAAATGCACACCAGTATAAAACAAATTATTAAAAGATGAGCAGAGCCAGAGCTTGCGAAAACGCAGATACTCCCCTGTGCTCACATCACCTGACCCTAGACAAACTTTTTTTTAAATTAAAAAGCACATCAGGTCCAGTCTCTTCACAGATCTGCATGATGCACCCTAACTAAAATCTCTCATATCCCAGAGTTTAAAAACATGTCTGAGACCCGCAGAAGATAATCTAACAATGTACCAATGTACCCTTCATTACGGAAACTTTGCTGATGGATGATAATTCCTGGATCCAGCAGCAATTCAAGGAATACATGTTTATATAACCCCTCCAATATTGTCAATTCCATTCCTAAGTAGAGAATTATCAATCATAAATATAACTTATTACCTTTTTAGACAAACAGTATTTCAGGTGTTCCTCTTCAAATAGTGGAAGCTGAAGCAGAGGAGATTTAGACTCCCACAGGCTCTGCACTAGCATCTGTGAGAGTTTCATACAGTTCTCAATGGACTCCAAACGTGGAGCATGGATTCCTAATCAAAGTTAACACAGATTTTAATTCAAATAATCGTAAAGAATGATATATAACAAAAAAAACCTCAATAAAATCACACTAAAAAAATTTTGCCACTTTTCTTCCCCTAATATATTTCTCCTTAATAAAAGCGGAATTACTTGTACTTGTCATTCAGGAACATTAAAGATCACTTACCACCTCGGGTGTTGGCCATCATAGTCAGCTGGCAGCCAACGTTAATCATTTCCTGGAGGAGGGTAGGACATTTCCGTATAACAAACCAATAATCTTGTAGCAAAGAAAACAATTGTGCAGATTAGTATTAAGTCTCAATGCTCAAATAATTAGGATTTCTTAGAAACAATTATCATGTACAAAAGAAAATCGAGCTATGTCCCATCTACTTTCTCCCAATAGAAGACGACAAGAAAAAGTCTATCAATTGATTTTGAATAATGTTTGGACGTTTTGTGTGCACAACTTCTGGTATAATTTCCAACTGAAAGAATCTGCACCTTGCACATCCTCATGATATCCCAAATAGTCAAAGCCAACTAAATACTATTTCAATATAATACTGTCATTTAGGCAATGTAGGGATATGCAGCATTAGCAAAGTCCCAAAAGCAAGGAGACAAATGAAAGGATATTTTTCTTTGTTGATCATGTTAGTTGAGGGATAAATATCGTTCAGGCCAATGTCCCTGCTTTTTTATTTCCCCATCAAGTAGTGCCATGAAACCTTTTTATGGTGCCCTCAGTTTAACTGCTCATCAGAAATAACCCACCTCTGACAGTGGAGTAGTCCCTCATGACAGCACTGAACAGTCAGCCTGGATTATGTGCTCAAGTCTCTGGAGCTTGGATTGATGTCCTTCTGACTCAGTATTACTCATTTTACTAATATTTACAATAGAAAAATCTGCGAGCGCAGCACGAGAGTTTCAGGAGATATCGGGTGACAAAATGAAATGTGATTTGAACCTACAGTATTAGTTGGGAATGACAGTTTACAGCAATGAAGGCAAAATTAGAGCAGCTTCTGTTACCAGTTGGGATAGGGTTATGATATCAATTGGTGGTGGACAGGTCAGGCACGACTATAGGACAGCACAGTAGCACAGTGGTTCGCCACTGTTGCTTCACAGCACCAGGGTCCCAGGTTCGATTCCCAGCTTGGGTCATTGTCTGTGCGGAGTCTGCACATCCTCCCCGTGTGTTCTTGGGTTTTCTCCGGATGCTCTGGTTTCCTCCCACAGTCCAAAGAAGTGCAGGTTAGGTGGATTGGCCATAATAAATTGCCCTTCGTGTCCAAAAAGCTTAGGTGGGGTTACGGGGATAGGGTGGAGGCGTGAGTTTGGGTAGGCTGTGCTTTCCAAGGTTCAGTGCAGTCATGATGGGCCAAATGGCCTCCTTCTGCACTGTAAATTCTATGATCTATATCAGAAAAGTCTTGCATTTAGAATGCCTATCATGCCACATTTGTTCCCGATTAGTTCAAATTTATCAAGAAACAGGAACATTTATACTTTCTTAAGCAACCAGTAATTCCCTGTTGGTTTCTGTCCTGGGTAATAGAACCATAGACGCCATTCAGCCCATCATGTCTGTGCTGGCATTTCAAGAGGAAAAGTAGGGAATCTACAAGCAACTGCCAACCAAGAGACAAACTTCCCTGTGTAATTAACCTTTATTTATCCTCAGTGCTTATTTAAGAGCACGTTCGGAAAGGGCAGAGTTCACAGTTAGGAAATTGTAGGTAGAATTTATGCACATTTTACAACTACGGTTCTGTGCAAAAGATCATTTAAAATTGAAATTAGTTAGGCCCTGTAACACTTAAATGATTACTTGAAACACAAACTTATCCTGGCTGAAGATTCAGTATTCCTAAATTTGGCCCCACCAACAGATTTTTTAAAAATTCCAATTAAGGGTCAATTTAGTGTGGCCAATCCACCTAGCCTGCACATCTTTGGGTTTTGGGGGTGAGACCCATGCACACACGGGGAGAATGTACAAACTCCACACAGACAGTGACCCAGGCCGGGATTGAACCTAGGTCCTCGGCGCTAAGAGGCAGCAGTGCGAACGGCTGCACCGCCCCAACAGATATGGCCACAAATGTTTTCACCTCAAAATTTTTAATTTACGAACCAACTGCCAAGTTACTTTATGCAATTCAGAAAGAGCCAGCAATCATGAACACGGCCCTCGTGTTACATAAAGTACTATGTTAATATAAAATAGCATATCCCCTTCACAAACATTCATTTTATAAAGTGCACAATTAAATTGTTTTGCCAAAGTTTGCAAGACCTATTCAGGATGTAGTAACTTTAAAATTGAAATATCTAGATTTCTTCCATAATTAAATGGCAAACAGGACTTCCGGAGCATTATGTAGGAGGAAAGACAGGCACGAGGTGGCTCCAGCTAGGGTACCATTTTTTCAGTCCATTTTCGAAAGGGAAAATGCTGGACAATCTCAGCAAGTCTGGCAGCATCTGTAGAGAGAGAAAAGAGCTAACGTTTCAAGTCCGATGACTCTTTGTCAAAGCTAACCTACAAATGCTGCCAGACTTGCTGAGATTTTCCAGTATTTTCCCTTTTGTTTCAGATTCCAGCATCCGCAGTAATTTGCTTTTATCCAGTATTATTTTAGTCCATTTTGTTTAGTTTCCAAAGGGGGGGGGAGGTTCATTTAAAAAACCACTTGTTTTAATGGAATAAAATACCTAGAGGTGAAATTCCTCGAAAATGCAGGGGGGAAAAGCCCGAAAGTAGATGTTTGTGGACAGAATGAGAGGCTACTCTGGACTCCTTGGTCGAGAAACTGATGGAAGCATCCACTGTGACTCAGTCCACTCGACTAACAGCCAAGGTGCTTGCTAGCACCTAGGCAGCAGGAGTGACAAACACTGGTGAGTTGCATCGGGATACCTCCGCAAATCAATGTAAGAGGCCTTGGCTCCCATTCATTTGCCATTGGGAGAGAACCAATGGAATGGTAAAGGCGCATGGTGACACGATACAAGATGGAGGTGGCACTTTCGAGGCAAAGAGCACAGAGACCAGATTGCTTCTCTGAAAGCGGAGATGTCTCTGATGGCTGACACCAATAAAGCGCTGAAGGCTAAAGTCAATGATTTGGAGAATTGTTCCAAGAGGCAAAATATTTGTGTTGTGGGGCTGCCAGAGGGGTTGGAAGGCCCAACTCAAACAGAGTATTTTGCAAAGATGTTTGGGAAGGTGGTGGGGGAGGGTGGGCTTACATTCCCTCCTGAGCCGGACCCAGCCCACCAAACACTTCAACAGATCCCCTGTCCCAATGAACCACCAGTTTCACAGCTTCCAAAAGAGCGAGCCCTGTGTTGGGCAAAGAAACATCACCACTACAAATGGAGAGGGCACGCAATCAGGTTTCATCAGGATGTGGGATCGGAGCTGGCAAAGAATCAGGCGGAGTTCAACAAGGCCAAAGCCACCCTGTATAAAAGCAATGTCCAGTTTGGCGTGGTGTACCAGTGCAGCTAAGAGTGACTTTTGAGGGAAAATACTTTTTTTTGATGCGCCAGCTGAGGCGGATACCTTTGTAAAGAGACACAATTCAGAACTGGAAGGAGTGGACATAACATAATAAGAACAGAAGAACTAGAAGCAAGAGTAGACCATCTGGCCCTTCGAGCCTGCTCCGCCATGCAATGAGATCATGGCTGATCTTTTGTGGACTCAGCTCCACTTTCTCGCCCGGACACCATAACCCTTTATTCTTCAAAAAACTATCTTTATCTTGAAAACATTTAATGAAGGAGCCTCAACTGCTTCAATGGGCAAGGTATTCCATGGATTCACAACCCTTTGGGTGAAGAAGTTCCTCCTAAATCTACTTCCCCTTTATTTTGAGGCTATGCCCCCTAGTTCTGCTTTCACCCGCCAGTGGAAACAACCTGCCCGCATCTCTCTTATCTATTCCTTTCATAATTTTATATGTTTTTATAAGATCCCCCCCCCGCATCCTTCTAAATTCCAACGAGTACAATCCCAGTCCACTCAACCTCTCTTCGTAATCCACCCCCTCAACTCTGGGATTAACCTAATGAATCTCCTTTGCACACCCTCCAGCGCCAGTACGTCCTTTCTCAAGTAAGGAGACCAAAATTGAACACAATACTCCAGGTGTGGCCTCACTAACACCTTTTACAGTTGCAGCATAACCTCCCTAATCTTAAATTCCATCCCTCAAGAAATAATACCACACTGAACTCAAGAAATAATACAGATCCTGACGTTGAACACAGTAGTTGGATATGCCACCCAAAGAGAATTTTCCAGGTATCTGACTACACTCTGGCCCGGAGGGGCAAGGAAGTCCATGGAATCGGCTCCAATATCAGCCTCGCGCGGTCATGCACTGTAATGCAGTGAGAATTTACCGAGAGTGAAAACGGTCAACATGGTCATGCGATATTTGAGGATCATTGTGGTGACCTTTTGGAAACACATTCTACACGATCCGGCAACCCATCCGCGGGTCGCGAACCCACTTTGAAAATCACTGGTCGATGGAATCCTGGAGGGTGACCACCAATGCATTAACTATTTCTCGAGCCTCTTCCTTAAGTACTCTGGGATGTAGATTATCAGGGCCATGGGGATTTAATCAGCCTTCAAACCTATTCATTTCCACAACACCATTTCTCGACTAATATTGATCTCCTTCAGTTCCTCCCCCTCACTAAACCCTACATTTGGCATTGCTGGTATCTGATTTGTGTCCTCATTTGTGAAGACAGAACCAAAGGATGTCTTCAGTTGCTCAGCCATTTCTTTGTCCCCTATTATACGTTTCCATGTTTCTGACTGTAAGGGACCTACATTTGTCTTCATCCATCTTTTTCTCTTCATGTATCTTTGGAAACTTTTAGTCAGTTATGTTCCTTGCAAGCTTACTCTCGTACTCTATTTTCCCCATCTTAATCAATCCCTTGGTCCTTCTTTGCTGAATTCGAAAATGCTCCAAATCTTCAGATCTGTTGTTTTTCTTGGTCAATTTGTATGCTTTTTTTCCTTGCATCGAATACCATCTCTAATTTCCCTTCTATGCATTGGATTGTCCACCTTTCCCATTTTACTTTTGTGCCAAACATGAATAAATGATAAATGAAGTTACTTGCAAAAGTGCTGGCGCTGTGGTTGGAGCCCTGCCTCCCAGAGGTGATCTCCTGACCAGACAGGCTTTGTCAAGGGTTGGTAATTGTCGGCCAATATATGTTGCCTATTAAATGTTGTCCTTCCCCCTCTTTGGCTCCATTGAATGAGGCAAAGGTGAAATGGGAGGACGAATTTGGTCCTATTCTGGATGATGAGGTACGGAGCGAGGCTCTTCACAGCCTCAACGCCACATCCTCTTGTGCTCGGCTTAGTCTGATCCAGTTCAAGATGGTGCACAAGGCTCCTCTGACCAGGGCAAGGATGAGCGGATTTTCCTCTGGGGTGGAAGACAGGTGTGAGCGGTGTTCTCAGGGGCCAGCTAACTACACTCATATATTTGGGTCTTGTCCCAAGTTAGTAAACTTTTGGGTCTCTTTCTTCAATAGGGTGTAACAGTGGCACAGTGGTTAGAACTGCTGCCTTGGGTGACTGTGTGCAGTTTGCACTTTCTCCCCCATGTCTGCGTGGGTTTCATCAGTGCTCCGGTTTCCCCCCATAGCCCGAAGAAGTGCTGGTTAGGTGGATCAGTTACGTGTCCAGAGATATGCAGATTAGATGGGGTTAAGGGTATATGGCGTAGGAGTAGGCCTAGGTAGGGTGCTCTTTCATAGGCCAGTACAGACTTGATGGGCCGAATGACCTCCTTCTGCACTGTAGGAGTCCCATGGTTCTATTCTATGTTTCTATGGGATGGGACAAGCAGTTGGATTTATAGGAGTTCTATGGTTCTAATACCATGTCAGAGATGCTTAATGTCGATCTGGAGCCATGTCCGCTGGTGGCCATTTTTGGGATATCAGAGCTGCCAGTGCTGCAGACAGGGGTGAAGTTGGATGTCCAAGTCTTTGCCTTGTTAACAGCCTAGAGACGAGTTCTGCTTGGGTGGAGGTCTCCTACTCTGCCCAGTGCCTCGGCTTGGTTGGGTGACCTTATGTCGTTCTTACATTTAGAGAAGGACAAGCACATCATTCGGGGGTCAGTGTTCTATCTGATGAGAGCCATTCATTTCCTTTTTGAAAGAGCTGGTCACCGTCAGTTGTTCCGAGGTTTAATTTAATGTTAAGGGTTAAGTTAATTTGTGCCTTTTATTTTTTTGCCATATTCTTTGTCATTGTAACTTTAATTGTTTTATATTATTTTGTTTATAATAAAAAAATTCAATAAAAATATTTTAAAAATAAATGGCAAACAGCAAATGTCAAGTGATTTGCTATAGTTTGCTTTCTTGACTATCATTAACTGTAATTATATATCAGGGAGTAATTAGAGATTAATTGCATCAGTAAAATAATCTCCAAACAAAACTTCAAACAAAAGTTTGCTTAAAAAAATGAAACCTATACAAATCTAACATGTTGTGAATTGAAGCTTTTGCATTGATGGACCATTGACAATTTTTAAATTTCTGTTAGAAAATTAAAAGTCCTTCACCTTTCCTACCCCTTCTCTGCTCACCCCCCCCCCCCCCCCCCCCCATTCTATTCCATTCAATTCAGTCTTATGAATTCTTTGTACCTTCTTCAAGTGTTTGAGAAATGTCCAGCCTGGAAATATGTGCAAGGAGCAGAACTCTGGACTTTACGCTGTATGGTAAACAAAATGGAAGCTCCTTCTTCTTCTCATTAACATTACCAAGTTCTCGGATAAGCTGCCATGAGAGAAAAACATATGGTTTTTTTCCCCTGTAATAGAATGAATCTTTACTGAACAAGAAAAAGGGACACATGTTTTGCAGATGTAAAATATACCTTTAACATTTCATTATGACTCTTATTTGAAAGATAATCTATATGAGGAATGCATTGGGGGTGTTATTTTTACCTGGGGCCTACCTTGACATAATCCTCCTGCACTGTGTGTGTCGCCGGGCAGATTTCCAGTCCCCGGGACCAGGATGTGTGCAGTATGTCCAGCCCCAGGAAGCTCAGGTTTCAGAGCGGGAATGGCAGCTGGGGACACCGTGGAGCGTCCGTGAGTCTGAGAGCATCGTGGATAACTCGTTTAGAAAGGTGGTCACACTGCAGCTGAAGGGACTTAGTGATGCCCAAGCAGTCAAGTGAAACAGTCAGGTAGCTCAGGAGTCCCCTGGGGTCCTGTTCACAAATCGATATTCAACAGGTGGAGGGGACACACACGGTTAGCAGAATAGGGACACAGCATAATCCAGAAAAACAATCAGGTCAGGGGGAGTAGAGCGGTATTAAGTTTTAAGGAAGTATGAAGAGGCTGAATGGAGTAATACAGGTAAAATGGATGAGTTAAAGGCAAGGATTGACATGTGGAATTGTGATACATTAGCCATCATGGAGACATGGTTGAGGGAGGGGCAGGATTGATAGCTCAATATCTCAGTACATAGAATATTCAGGCGAGACAGAGGAGGGAATAAAAGGGGAGGAGGCATTGCATTGTTAGTTAAGGAGTCAGTTACTGCAGCAAGGAGAGATGATATCTTGGAGGGGGCATCAAATGAAGCTTTGTCGGTACAGTTTAGGAATACAAAAGGGACAGAAACATTGTTAGGTGCTTATTCTAGGCCCCCAGATAGTCAATGGGAAATTGAGCAGCAAATATTTTTTTTAATAAACAATTTTATTGAGGTAGTTTTTGGCTTTGTAAACAGTTACAGACATCAACAGAAAGAAAGCAAAAAAGGCAAAAATGTGCAAACATCCATGTACTTTAAATACTTCAATCGTAACATACTGCACAAGCCCACTCCTCTCCCAACGGTACTACCCGCCATTTTATCCCTACTACTCTACTCCCCCCGCCCCCCCCCCCCCTGCTGACGCTCACTCTCCCGCAAAGAAGTCAATAAATGGCTGCCACCTCCGGGCGAACCCCTGTACAGATCCCCTCAAGGCAAACTTAATTTTTTCCATACCCAGGAAACTTGACATGTCCGCAAGCCACAACTCAGTCTTCGGGGGCTTTGAGTCCCTCCACGCCAATAATATTCGTCGCCGGGCTATCAGGGAAACAAAGGCCAAAACATCGGCCTCTTTCTCTCCCTGGACTCCCGGGTCTTCCGAAACCCCGAAAATTGCCACCCCTGGACCCATCGCCGCCCTTGGTTTTAGCACCCGGGACATGACGTCCGCAAATCCCTCCCTGTACCCCCTCAGCTTAGGGCATGCCCAAAACATGTGAACGTGGTTCGCTGGTCCTCCCGCGCACCTAGCGCATTTGTCCTCTATCCCAAAGAATTTGCTCATCCGAGCCACCGTCATATGGGCCCGGTGAACGACCTTAAATTGAATCAGCCCGAGCCTGGCACATGTCGCGGTCGAATTTACCCTACTCAGGGCCTCTGCCCACAGCCCGTCCTCCATTTCCCCGCCTAGCTCCTCCTCCCATTTAAGTTTCAGTTCCTCCGTCTGGGACCCTTCCTCCCTCATGAGCACCTTATAAATACCAGAGACTCTACCCTCCCCTTCTTCCCCCCTAGAGACTATTCTGTCTAGGATCCCCATTGGCAGGAGGCGTGGGAAAGATGGGACCTGTCTACGAACAAAGTCCCGCAACTGTAGGTACCTAAAATCATTTCCCCTTACCAGCCCAAATCTCTCCTCCAAGCTCCTCAAACTCGCAAAGCTCCCTTCCAGGAACATATCGGCCACCCTTCCCACCCCCACCCGCCGCCATACTCGAAACCCCCCCATCCATACTCCTGGGGGCAAACCGGTGGTTGTCGCAGATTGGCACCCAAACCGGCGCCCCCGTCTCCCCTACATGCCTCCTCCACTGGCCCCATATTCGCAGGGTCGCCACCACTACCAGGCTGGTGGAGTACTTGGCCGGCGGCAGCGATAGAGGAGCCGTGACCAGGGCTTGAGCAGCAAATATGTGCACAATTCATGGAGGTGTGTAAAAATAATGGGGTAATTATATTAGGTGACTCCACATTTTTCGGGACTTGAGAAGGGAAACCAGAGCACCGGGAGGAAACCCAAGAAGACACGGGGGAGAGTGTGCAGACTCCGCACAGACAGTGACCCAAGCTGGGAATTGAACCCGGGAACCTGGCGCTGTGAAACAACAGTGCTAACCACTGTGCTACCTGTGCCGCGCCCATCTTTGGACAGGAGAACATGTTATGTCAATATGTAGAGGGTCCAACAGGAACAGCACAATATTAGACCTAATTCTGGGGAATGAAGCCGGACAGGTAGTTGAGGTGCTGGTGGGGGAGCATTTTGGTGATAGTGACCACAATATGGTACAATTTAAGCCTGTTATGGAAAAAGAAAGACAAATTGCAAAAAAGGTTTGGGATTAGAGCAAAGCGGATTTCAGTAAAATAAAGCAGGATTTGGCCACGGTATACTAGGAAGAGTTACTTGTGGAGAAATCTACAGAAGAGCAGTGGGGAGCATTACTGGCCCAACATGTTCCCTCGAGGGTGATAGGAAGGAGTAACAAGCCCTAGGAACCATGGATGACCAGAGAGATTCAGGAAATGAAGAGAAGGAAAAGAAAGAGGCTTTTAGCAAGTATGAGGGGAGCAAATCAACGGAGACATAAGTGGAGTACAGAAAATGATCACTGAAACATAGAATCTCAAATGCAGAAGGAGGCCATTTGACCCATCGAGTCTACACCAGCCCTTGAAAGAGCACCCTACTTAAGCCCACACCTCCACCCTATCCCCGTAACCCTTTGGACACTGAGGCAATTTAACGTGGCCAATCTACCTAACCCGTACATCTTTGGACAATGGGAGGAAACCAGAGCACCTGGAGGAAACCAACGCAGACATGGGGAGAACGTACAGACTCAGTGACCCAAGCCAGGAATCGAACCCAGGTCCCTGGCACTATGAAGCAACAGTGCTTAAGAAAGCAAAGAGAGAATATGAGAAAGCTCTGGCTGGTAAAAGTAGGGAAAATCCCAAGATATTCTATAGTATATGAATGGGAAGAGGATAACCAGGGGAAGAATAGGGCCCATTAGGGACCAAGGGGGAAGTCTGTGGGTGGAGCAGAGGACATTTGTAGAGTGTTGAACGAATACTTCATATCAGTCTTGGCCCAAGAGAATGAGGATGTAGGTATGGAACCCAGAGAGAGAGACTGAGATTCTTGAGCAAATTGACATAGGGTGTGACAAGGTATTGGAGGTGTCGGCAGGCTTAAAAGTGGACAAATCTCCAAGTCCAGATGAATTGTGTCTCAGGATGCTGTGAGAGGTGAGGGAGGAGATTGCAGGGGATCGAACCCAAATTTTTAATTCCTCTTTGGCCACGGAGAAAGTGCCAGAGGCCTGGAGGACAGCTAATGAGATTCCACTATTTAAGAAGGGTTGTAGAGATAAGCCAGGGACCAGTGAGTCTCATGTCAGTGGTACGAAAGCTGCTGGAGAAATTTCTGAAGGAGACAATGTATCTTCACTTGGACAGACAAGGTTTGATTAGGGATAGTCAGCATTGCGTTGTCAGAGGGAGGTCATACCAACAAATTTTACTGAATTTTTGAGGAGGTGACCAGGTGTGAGATGAGGGCAATATAGTTGATGTAGTTTATATGGATTTTAGCAAAGGTCCCACATAGGACTTATAAAGAAGGCAAATTCACATGGGATACAGGGTAAATTGATATGGTGGATTTAAAATTGGCTTCATTGTAGGAGACAGAGGATGACAACAGATGGTTGATTTAGTGGCTGGAAGCCAGTGTCAAGTGATCTGTGCTGGGTCCCCTATTATTCGTCATTTAAATAAACAACATAGATGACTATGTTGGGGGTAGATAGGATCAGGGCGTTTGTGGATGACACAAAGATTGGCCAGGTGGTTAACAGCGAATTTGAGTGCCTCAGGTTACAGGAAGATATAGACGGGATGATGTAGGTATGGAACCCAGGGAGAGAGACTGAGATTCTTGAGCAAATAGGGAGTGACAAGGTATTGGAGGTGTTGGCAGGCTTAAAAGTATAAATGGGCAGGTAAGTGGCAGATAGAATTTAACCCTGAAAAGTGTACGGTGATACACTTTGGAAGGAGTATTTTGACAAGGAAGCATTCAATGAATGACATGACACTGGGAGGTTTTGACCACAGGGACCCTGGCATGTTTGTCTATAAATCTCTGAAGGCTGGAGAGCAGGTTAATAGGGTAGTGAAAAAGGCATATGGGACATGATAATCTTTATTAGTGTCACAAGTAGGTTTACATTAACATCTCAATAAAATTTCTGTGACAATCCCCTAGTCACCACACTGGCGTCTATTCGGGTACACTGAGGGAGAATTCAGAATGTCCAATTCACGTAACAAACACGTCTTTTGGGACTTATGAGAGGAAACTAGAGCACCGGAGGAAACCCATGCAGACACGTAGAGAGCGTGTAGACTCAGCACAAACAGTGACCCAAGCTGGGAATTGAATCCAGGGCCCTGGCGCTGCGAAGCAACAGTGCTAACCACTGTGCTACCATGCCGCCCATTTAGCCTTTATCAATCGAGGCATAGAACACAGAAGCAGAGAGATCATGTTCAGGCAGAGAGATCAAAAAGGAATAAAGGTTTATAGTGTTCGGGCGGGAAAGTGGAGCCGAGTCCACAAAAGATCAGCCATGATCTTATTGAATGGCGGAGCAGGCTCGAAGGGCCAGATGGCGTACTCCTGCTCCTTGTTCTTATGTTGGGAGTTGTATAGAACTTTGGTGAGGTCACAGCTGAACTACTGTGTGCCATTGTAGTTGCCACATTAGAGGAATGCGCAATCACACTGGCTAGGGTGCAGAGGAGATTCAGCAGAATATTCCCTGGGATAGAACATTTAAATTATGAAGAGAGGTTGGATAGGCTTGGGTTGTTTTTATAGGAGTAGAGAAGACTGAAGGATGACCTGACATTTTACACATCCATTAAAAAGTACAACGATGAGCACTGGCCACATCAAAACATTCAAGGGTATGGGCCAAGTGCTGGCAAATGGGGTTAGGTAGGTAGGTCAAGTGTTTTTCGTGTGCTGGTGCAGACTCAATTAGATGAAGGGCCTCTTCTGCACTGTATTTTCTGGAGTTCAATCTGCAGAGATGAAGTGGTCTTCCCACTCTCTCAGCAGCCTCAATCCAGTTTCTACAAGCCACGGATTCACTGCACAGTAAAGCATTCCCTGTTAGTATCATTAAGACAGTAACCAATGGCTGAAGTAGGAAGCAGGAATGCCACAAATAGCAAATAGAGAGCAGTTTTCAGAGACCAAAGTTTAGATTCATTATGATGGAGTAGCGGATCCTTTGCCATTTGCTTTAATTTGTACTGTATGAAAACATCCATTTCAACTGGTCTACTAACTGTCCCTCCCCAATAGAAGATTAGCTGCCTTTCCATTCACACTTTGTTGGGGAGTTCTGACCGTCCATCACACAACTATTTTCTTCAAGTTTGGAATATCACTACCTTAGGGTTTGAGGGCCTTGGGAGAATCACAAGCACAAAACCACATGCAATCATGTTCCAGCATAGACAAATAACATTGATTGATCTTACCTGAGGTATTTCAACATTGTCTGTTGGTCTCATGACTGCTTCTTTGTTACTGCGTGGATCAAACTCAAAGGCAGCAGTCAATACCATTATGAGGCCTATCAAATGAAGGGTAAATAGTAAGATATCTCAGAACTTAGCAGGTCTATCAAAATCAAAGGGATGGGGTTCTGTGAATGACATCTGAATCAAAAGTGAAAGAAAAAGCATTACATTCTCGACGTTCCTGAACCGCAGAATGTATCTAAAACACAAGTGACACTCAAGACAGCAACTTGGCCATTACATCTCTTTTACTTGACCGACCCCAAAATGATTTCCACTGTTCTGCATCTATCTCTACTTCAAATATTTAGCTAATCTTCCGCTAAACATTGGGATAGTCTCTATCGAAATCACACCCTCATGACCGCCAGTCCAGCACCGCCTTGGCCGTGTTGAAACCTGCTCGTTGCTTTGTCAACTCGGCTCCAGTGTCCTGATAGATTCGGACGTTATTCCCCTCCAGTCGCAGATAAGCTTCGCCCTGGCCCACCGTAGAATTTTCTCTTTCTCCACAAATTTATGGAGTCTCACGATCACCGCCCATGGCGGCGCCCCAGCTCTAGGCTTCTGCCTCAGGGACCTATGCACTCAGTCCACTTCAGGTGCCTTATCTAGCACCCCTTTTGCCACCAGCCCCACCAGCATCATCGAGACATACCACGTGGCACTCGCACCTTCAAGCAGGCCCACTATTCGCAGATATATCTTCGAGATATTCTCCTGCTCCTCCACCTTTGCCTTCAATGTTTTACAGGTCTCCTAGGAGCCCCATCTCCGCCTAAAGAGTCACCACACGATCACTGTGGTCTGAGATCACTCCTTCAGTCTCCCGAATTGATCAGCTCTGCACCTCCAAACACCTCTCCACACGTTCCAGAAAACTCTTCAGGGGTGCCACAGCTTCTGAAATGGCCTTCGCATGATCCTCACGCATTTCTTTCCTCTGTTATCTGGGGCCTTCCAACTTTCCCCTCCCCCGCCTGCATGTCGGAAGAAGCTGTTGCCGCAGCACAAGATTTTTCAACTTTCCAGCCAAATCCCTCACTGTTTTTTGCTGGGTCCGGTGAACAAAAGACATACTACTCCCGGGGTAAACTGCTTGTCTAACATTCACCTACGCCTTTTCATTAAAATTCCACCCAGTTCTGGGTAAAAAGAGCTCTTTTCTGTGACTTTAAGCAGGAGCAGCCTTGTCATATACATAGAATTTACAGTGCAGAAGGAGGCCATTCGGCCCATCAAGTCTGTACCGGCTCTTGCAAAGAGCATCCTACCCAAGGTCAACACCTCCACCCTATCCCCATAACCCAGTAACCCCACCCAACACCAAGGGAAATTTTGGACACTAAGGGCAATTTATCATGGCCAATCCACCTAACCTGCACATCTTTGGACTGTGGGAGGAAACCGGAGTACCCGGAGGAAACCCACGCACACACGGGGAGGATGTGCAGACTCCGCACAGACAGTGACCCAAGCCAGAATGAAACCTGGGACCCTGGAGCTGTGAAGCGATTGTGCTATCCACAATGCTACCGTGCTGACCATTCACTCCATGGTCACAACTGGAAGTCATCACACCCTCATGACAATGAATTCTATATATTCCAAGAAGCCTCTTCATTAAGAAATATCTACTCTCCTGATTCTTAGCAACAATGTCTTAGCACCCAGATAAAATGCTTTCTCTATTTACTCAATCAAAAAAAAATCGGGGATTAGATTTTTGGAATCTCCTTAGACCTTTCTACTACTCCATGGGAAAAAGCTTTGCATCTCAAGACTCCCCTCATGACTATACTTCTCATCCCACATATCAAGCTGGTGAATATGTATACCCACTCCTTATTGTCTTCCAAAATATATTCATTCATACTTACCCACAATTGTCTATCCTTTCTGTTTACCTGAAAGGTCAGCAACTTGAAGCTTTAATTCTGTCTCTCACCACAGATGCTGCCTGATCTGCTAAGTGGTTCCAACATTTTTGTTTTTATTTCTTATGCTCAGTATCCACAAAAGTTTGCTTTCCTGACAATCTGTGCACGTTCATGCAGACTTTTCCAGTTCTCCTGTGTTTAACAAGGCCCTCACTAATTTTATGGCAACATGCTCCATTTCCCATTACACAAGACTGTTTATTTTTAAATTAGCAAGACAATACAGGCTGTGAGAGAATGGATGTTATTTTCAAAAATATTTTTGAGAGCTATTGTGTTATTCTGGAAAGAAGGTTATGTGCATGTACATGATTTAATTAAGCAGAGCAACGGTTATTGGAGACAGCTTGCCTGGGAGATCTGAGAAATGAAAATGAGTAGAGTTGCTAACTGCGCGCATTTGTAATGAAGTTAGGTTAAATGGACTTAAGTAAATAAGGAGAGTTTAGACATTTTCATGAAGAGTTAGAGAAGGACTTGGTTTATCAGTTGTTAAATTTCAGAAATTTGCATCAACAGATAGAGAAGGACTTGTTTTTTTAACTCTTAAATGTCAAGAATGAGTTATAGACCAAGCAGGCCAGCAGCACGGTTCGATTCCCGTACCAGCCTCCCCGGACAGGCGCCGGAATGTGGCGACTAGGGGCTTTTCACAGTAACTTCATTGAAGCCTACTCGTGACAATAAGGGATTTTCATTTCATTTCAACAGCTTACAAGGGTTTCATAAGTAAACAAAGGAAGGTTATTCATTTTATTTGATCTGAGAGGGAAGACAGTGGAAAACAAAAAAATTTTTGTCACATGAGAGAACCTTTAAGAACTGGGTGTTTATTAAATAGCTGCAGTGTATGTACCTTTAAGAAATGGGTGCTTACCGAAAAGCTACAGTGATGTCAGTGTGTGGTGGAGCTGGGCTGTCTGTCTTTCACTTTGGGCTGGCAGCTTCAGGGTGTTTTTAGTTTCGTTTTGAGAGCTGGATAGCTACAGGAAAAACAAGCAGCTGTACAAGGATCTCTCTGCAATCTAAAGACTGTCTCCAGATCATTTGGGTGATTTCAAAGAGATAACTGCTCTCAGTAGTGAATTTAAACCTGATCTCGGTGTTAAAAAGGGGCTTTTGTCTTATGGATGTTGCAAGGAAAGATTGAGGTTTACTTACAGAATATTGTATCTGTTGCGATGATTGATATTCATAGTTGTTAAGATGTTTACTGTGGGTTTATAAAGTGTTAACTGGTTTCATAAATAAACATTGTTTTAATTTAAAAGTACTTCAGATCTCTATTGCACCACACCTGTAAAGTAGGCCCATGTACTCGGCATAACCAGACTCTATTAAAGATTGTGGGTCAGGTGAACTCCATGATACATTTTGGGATTCTCTAAACCAGGGGTGGGCAAACTTTTCCGTGCAAGGGCCACATTCAGAAATTCACAATTTTAAAGGGCCGAATAGTATATTAATTAATAGTCCCGGTTGTAACCAATTAGCGTGCCGCATATACCTCAGCGCTTCACCCGGTTATGATTCTGGGCGCCTCATATAGAACATAGAACAGTACAGCACAGAACAGGCCCTTCGGCCCTCGATGTTGTGCCGAGCAATGATCACCCTACTCAAGTCAACGTATCCACCCTATACCAGTAGCCCAACAGGCCCCCCCCCCCCCCCAATTAACCTTATTTAAAAAAAAAAATTTTTTTTTTTTTTAATGACTTGATTTTGGGGGGCCGTAGTTTGCCCACCCCTGCTCTAAACCCTGGCCCATAACATTTTATATTTTTGAAAAGTTAAGTTCAAGGGGTGCTGAAGACAATGGAATCAAAGACTAAAGGAGGAGAGGATACTCAAGATGTTGAGCTGAATTGTACTGGCAGTGGAGAAAAGACACCCTAAGATCAGCTCTGTGCTGGGAGAGGGTGTGAAGTTTGACTCAGCCATCCAGTCAAGCCAAAAGTCTTGAGAAGTATTCTTGGATTTCCACAACAGAGTGAAGAAAGTGAGATACTGCATAGTGTGCCTGTGCTAATGTCACAGCAGTTGTGCCTTACGGGATTTTTATGGTTAAGCATCTAGAAGGGAGTGTTGACTGGAAGGTGCTTACTTATGGATCTAACAAAGTGGGGGGGGGGGATGTTTTGGAAGACTATTTTAACTGTGCAACTGTAATCTTGTGTGTTTAAGTTTTCTTTTCTTTTAAATAAATCTTTTCATTTGTAAAATCTCAAAAGTGGTATTGGAATTCTATGTTGCTATAATAATAAATGTTATCAGTGTCACAAGTAAGCTTACATTAACACTGCAATGAAGATACTGTGAAAATCCCCTAGTCGCCCCTGTTCGTGTACACCGAGGGAGAATTCAGAATACCTAATTCACCTAACAGACACGTCTTTCGGGACTTGTGGTAGGAAACCATTGCGCCCCGAGGAAACCCATGCAGACCCAGGGAGAACGTGCAGACTCCGCACAGTGACTCAAGCCGGGAATCGAACCCGGGGCCCTGGCACTGTGAAGCAACAGAGCTAACCACTGTGCTACCGTTCCGCCCATAAAAACCTGTGATCAGGTTTTCTTTTTTCAGAATACAAAAAAAAGGGTTGTGGTCCGTAAATCAAATTTCCCTCTGGGATTTGATTTGTTCAGCGCTTAACATCTGCAGTGGTTATAACAGTTGCTTTCTCAAAATGTATATACGGTGTCAATTGGGTGTGTTTTATTTATGAATATTTTACAATGTTAGAAATGCTGTATAATATCACCCAATCAGTAACTTGTTCGAAAAAATAATACTAAATTCAACAACCATGTTTAGCCTTCAATATATCCTTGCTGGTTGTCCTCTATGGTGATGAAACTCAATGTTTGCTATTTGATCTTGAATTATTGATTCTAAGAGCATGTTCGCAAACAGCATTACAACAACTGGCCTTTAGTTACACCTCTTCCTTCTTGAACAAAGATGATGAATGAACTATTCCCAGTAATTTGTTGAGCATAGCCTCATTACTCATTCTCAGTTTCCATAATGATACCAGAATGTTGGACAGCCAAGTGGGGAGAGTATATTTATGCCCCAGATTCTGCAAATAAATTCCTGATCTTAGCCATGCCTTTTGGAGGTTATGAATGGAGGTCAAGCAGAACCATAGATTTCTTACAGTGGAGAAGGGGGCCATATGTCCCACTGAATCTGCACCAACCCTCTGAAAGAGCACCCTACCTAGGCCCACTCCCCTGCCCCATCTCCATGGCCCCATAACCCCAGCTAACCTGCACATTTTATGCACTATGGGAAGAAAGCAGAGCACCCGGAAGAAACCCACACGGATACGGGGAGAAAGTGCAAACTCCACACAGTCACCCGAAGTCGGAATTGGACCCAGGTGCCTGGCGCTGTGAGTCAGCAGTGGTAACCAATGTACCACCGTGCCATGCATTACTGCTGTCCTAACGTCTCCTGAGGGAGCAGAAGATTTGCAGCTTTCTTTTACTATTGTCAGCCATGTGCGTAGTTATCCACAGAGGATCAGGATACAGTTCACCCACGACACCCTTGTAAAGTACTGCATTATAACAGAAAAATGTGTTGGGTGTAAACATTCAATGGAAAGATACTGAAATGTGGATAAACAGAGGACTAGGTGTTTAAGACCACAATTTAAGCATAAAGTAGCTTCAAATAATGAGAGGAGTGGGAAAAGGATCAACAAATAAAACTAGATGGGTTGATTCGGTGATATAACTTTCTCAGTTTTGAGAATCTGGGGCCGGCAATTACTTGTACTTCTTAACATGAAGAAGGCTCAAAGACCAGCTAACAATGCAAGAAATCAAATCCATTAAAATGTGTTTAAATAATCACTTACGTTTCATGTTCATATTGGGAGTTCGGTTCATAAAATGCATGTATAGCTGTGTTGTGTGAATAAGAATCTGGTCACCACTGTATCGAACAGAACGGTACCACCATGTTCCCTTTAGAAGTGAAGAAAAATAAAATACATTTCAAGTTTACTACTGCACGCTGCTCCACCACGTGAACACTGCAACAACCAAAGAGCAAGTGCATATTGCATGAGATGGCCTTGCTTTGGATTCATGGACTTCTGCAAATCATCCAAGCACACAATAAAGCTCACTATGAATAACATGCTAGTGATCTTCAACTGATATTAAAGACTCACCACAACCACTGGAAGGATCACCATGAATGCAAATCCATACACAGCCAAGACCTGCAAAGTTTAACAAGGGTAGACACATTATTTCTTGTTAGAATTCTTTTTTTAATAAATTGTTTTTTAAATTTAGAGTACCCAATTAATTTTTTTCCAATTAAGGGGCAATTTAGTGTGGCCAATCCACCTACCCTGCACATTTTTGGGTTGTGGGGGGCGAAACCCACCCAAACACGGGGAGAATGTGCAAACTCCACACGGACAGTGACCCAGAGCCGGGATCGAACCTGGGACCTCAGCGCCGTGAGACTGCAGGGTTAACCCACTGCGCCACCGTGCTGCTATCTTGTTAGAATTCTTAATGTGCTGTAAGATATTAACTTACACTAAATTATAACAAGAGATTTAAAAGACACATCTACAAGGACTGAAATAGAAGGATCTGGTTTCCTCATTATTTGATTACAACTCAAGGCTCTGGGCTCCTATCACTTAAATGTGCCGACACAAGACAAAGGTATTTAAAAAGCATTCGGCTAAATTGAATTTCTGTCGCCTTGTGCAGTGAGCACACACTGCTTCCATTGTGATGCTCGCTAAAGACACATATATTGGTTCAGAGTCTATGCCAGAGATCTTGCGACAAATTGAAAATTGGCCTCTTGAAACTACTTGGATCTTCAATTGACGGATACATATTGATTCTCAAAACAAAGGAAAGCCACATTCAAGTCTTTACAGTCTGAAAACACTAAACATCTATCAGCCTGCTCCCATTGTCATATCCTCTGACCTTAACTGGTTTATTTTGCAATATGTATCATTGAATAAAAGCTTCAACAAGAAAGCCTATAATTCCTCTATACCAATCGAACGTTACAGATGAATGAGTTACTAAGCGCTCAAGTATTGTTGCTCAACTTACAACCTACCAGCATGGAATTCTTCTGGTCTACAATCCATGATGGGAGGGCTATGCCAAAAGTTGTAGCTGAAATAGAAAAACAGGGGAATTGGTATTTATCAGGACATACAAAGTAACCCAATGACATGTCTAACTGTAACATGGGTATGGATCATAGAAATTGATTCACCCACACAAAGAACTAATTTTTAATCCAGTTTTTCATTGGCATCTCAGAATAATTAAAAGGCCCATTTATTAGAATGCAAATATACAGCTGTACTCATTCTTCTTGGCCAAATCTTCAGGATTAAGAATTACTCGTCTCTACTCTGGTTAATACAGAGATGGTTGATCAGTCCAATGTGTGATCAGCTGACTCTACCATACCTTGGGGGGGGGGGGGGGGGGGGGGGGGGGGGGGGGGGGGGGGGGGCAGGTGTGCTTGATGGGTTAGGTAGCCGAGATGTTTATAATTTTTGAACATGATCTCCTTCTGCACTGTAGGGATTCTATGATTCAGGACCCTTTGAGATCATCCCAAAAGCATTTCCACTTTCCTCCTGCCCAGCGGATTGCGTATCTCACTCCAAGCCCCTCCCTCCAGCGCCAACCACAATTCTTCCTCCAACTTCCCCTTTATCTCTTCTAATGGAGCCTTCCCCCATCTCCAGCAAAGACCAGAGATCCTTCCTCCCCCCAGCTCATCACAATACATCCTATCCATCAATGTGTAGCTCGACAACTGGGGAACGAAGAGAGTTCTTGGCAATCAAAGTCCCGCACCTGCCATACCTAACTCACTGCCCCTCGGTGTTTGTATTTTTTCTTCAACCCCCCAGTCCCCGCAAATACCCCCACATCAAATCCCTAATCCTGTCCACCTCCTCCCTCTTCCAAATCCTATAGGTTGTGTCTAACTAGACTGTACAAATCTATGGTTTTCCACAGATTGGCAGCAATACCATCATGCCCCTCCAATTTGAAATGCAGTCTAAACTTATTCCAGATTTTGAAGGGGCCACCCTACTGGGTTTGTTGTGAATTTGGCTGGGCAAAATGGAGGGGCGCAGTGACTAATGCCATTAAACACGGCCCCCACAGGAGACCTCTTCCATTTGCCCCTACCTGACCCCTGCTCTCCCCCACCACTGTCATACCGTCTCAATATTCGCCACCTAATAGTAAATATTAAATTTGGTAACACCAGTCCTCCCAACTGCCGCCCCTCTGCAGAAAGGCTCTCCGAAGTCTGGATGCCTTACCTGCCCACAACAGGTGGTGTAACTTGCCCACCCCCCAACAAAAAAAAAAAGATTTGGCGAGGAAGATCGGTAAGGACTGGAACACAAATAGGAACCTCTTTAAAATCCCACTTCACCCCCTGCGTGGCCAAGCTCAACTTGTGCAGCAAGGCCCAATCATGAGCCACCTAAATCCCTGGATATCTGAATCTCGTCTTGGCCAGCTTGAACAGCAGCATTTTCAATCTTCTCTCTTACCCAGTGTTTCCCAGAAATACTTTGCTCTTAGTCACGTTAAGTTTGTACACCGAAAAGGATCAAACTTCCTGAACAGCCCCATTATCTTACCCATACATGATAGAGGGTACGAGACGTAGAACAGGTCGTCCACATAAAGGGACACCCTATGATCCTTGCCCTTTCTCTCTCAATACCTCCAGCTCTGAGCCCTCCACCGGGGGCTCAGACTTATACAGCCCCTGATAAAATGCCTCAAATGCGCAATTAATTTTGGCTGGAGCTCCCCCCCCCCCCCCCCCCTCTCCCTCCTCCCCCCTCCTCTCCTTCCCCCTCCTCTCCTTCCCCCTCCTCCCCTCTTCCTCCTTCCCCCCTCCGCCTTCCCTCCCCCCTCCTCCTCTCTCCCCCTCTCCTCCTCCCCCCCCCCCCCCCCCCGCCCCCCCCTCCCGCTTCCTCCTTCCCCCCTCCGCCTTCCCTCCCCCTCCTTCCCACCCTCCTCCTCCCCCTCCACCCTCCTCCTCCTCCTCCCCCACCTCTCCTCCTCTTCCCCGCCCCACCTCCTCCTCCTCTTCCCTCCCCACCTCCTCCTCCTCTTCCCCGCCCCCCCACCTCCTCCTCCTCTTCCCCCCCCACCTCCTCCTTCCCCTTCCCCCCCACCTCCTCCTTCCCCCCCCCTCCTCCTCCTTCCTCCTTCCCCCCCCCCCTCCTCCTTCCCCCCCCACCTCCTCCCCCCCCCCACCTCCTCCTTCCCCCCCTCCCCCCCCCCACCTCCTCCTTCCCCCCACCTCCTCCTTCCCCCCCCACCGTCCTTCCTCCTCCCCCCCCCACCTCCTCCTTCCTCCCCCCCCCCCCAAAACCCGTCCTCCTTCCCCCACTCTCCTCCCCCAAACCTCCTCCTTCCCCCTCCCAAACCTCCTCTTCCCCCCCCAAACCTGTCGCTGTCGCCCCGCTACCTAAACCTCAGCCTTGCCCCCCCAAACCCCTCCTTCCTTCCCCCCACCAAACCTCCTCCTTCCCCCCCAAACCCTCCTCCTTCCCCCCCCACCCTCCTCCTTCCCTCCCACCCCAAACCCTCGTCCGTCCCCCCCAAACCTCCTCCTTCCCCCCCCCAATCCTCCTCCTTCCCCCCCCCGATGGTGAACTTAATTTTCTCTAAGTGCAGTGTCTCTGCCAAATCGTTCACCCGTACCCCTGCACACGTAGGATCAGAGTCCCACCAGCACAACACAATCCATCTCCGGCCTCACAGGGAGGCAAAGACCAACCTATCAGCCTCGCTCAACTGCACTTTTGGATTGCCCAACACTCCAAATATTGTCACCTCCAGGCTTGGAGTTACCATTATCCCCAAAACTATTTGACATAATATTTGCAAATCCTGTCCAAAACACCCAACCTCAGACATGCCCACAACATGGACCTGGTTTGTAGCCTTCCCCATACACACCGTCCATACCTATCCTTCACGCCTGGAAAGAACAGTCACCGAGGCCCTGTGCACCACATTGAACTGAATGAGATTTAGTCATGCGCATGACAAGAATGCAGTAACCCTCGCTCCAGCCTCCAAACCCACCCAGCTCTTCCTTCCACTCACATCTAACCTCCTCCACCCGGGCTCAACTCTTCAACAGCTCCCCATATATGTCAGACCTTGCTCTCTCCAATTCATCCTTGGACAGGGGTTTGTCCTGCAGCAGAGGGGGGGAACTTGCTCAGGATAAGGTTTGCGGGGGTTCGAGGCAGTGCAAGAGAGGTTTGAGTTGCCGAGGGGGAGTGAGTTTAGATATTGGCAGGTGCGGGATTTGCATGCAAGGAACTGCCCTTAGTTCCTTGGCTGCTGGACTATACACTGTTGGTGAAGTTGTTGGTCCCAGATGAATGGGGGTTTCGGGGGGGGGGGGGGGGGGGGGGGGGGAAAGAGGAGAATTAAGGATATTTATGGATGGTTGGGAAAAGGATGGGTGGGGAATCTGGAGTGAGGTAATGCACTGAATCAACTCAACCTCCTCCTGTGTGAGGATGAACCTTATACAGTTTAAGGTGGCACAAAGGGTCCATATGACGTGGACCTCGATGAGTGGGTTCTTTTCAGGAGTACAAGTATGTGTGCGAGAGGTGTGGGGAGGAGCCGGCGAACAAGGTCACGTTTTGGGTGTGCAGAGTTGAGTATCTTTTGGGAGACGGTGTTTGAGAGTTTGTGGGGGTCAGGATGACCAAGGATCCTATGTTGCCAATTTTGGTGTGCCGGAAGGCAGAACCAGGCCAGCAGCGCAGATTCAATTCCCCTACCGGCCTCCCGAACAGGCGCCGCGAATGTGGCGAATAGGGACTTTCCACAGCAACTTCATTGAAGCCTACTTGTGACAATAAGCAATTATTATTATCTAATAGAGGTATTCAAAATCAACACAAGGCAAACTTATTTTTTGGAATGCATGCCCGAATTTGATGGAGGCGGGTTCAATTGAAGCATTCAAAAAGGGAATTTGGACTCTTGTCTGCGAATGAAGGATATGCAGAGTTACAGGTAGACAGCAGGAAAGGGCACTAAGTTAACTGTTCATCAGGGGCATGGTGGGTGGTTAGCACTGGCCCCGGATCACTGTC
Organism: Scyliorhinus canicula; assembly: GCF_902713615.1. Lineage (NCBI taxonomy): Eukaryota > Metazoa > Chordata > Chondrichthyes > Carcharhiniformes > Scyliorhinidae > Scyliorhinus > Scyliorhinus canicula. Next base: position 41,043,834 of record NC_052151.1, on the reverse strand, counting down.
CGTGTGGAGTTTGTACATTCTCCCAGTGTCTCATCTCAACAAGCCCCCCCGAAAAAAGATGTACAGGGTAGATGGATTGGCCACACTCATTTGCCCCTTAATTAGAAAAAGAAGAATTGGGTATTCTAAATTTTTTTTCTTTTAAAGTTAATTGTTCATTTGGTGCAAACACAATGGGCTGAATGCCTCCTTCTGTACTTTATCAACTGTGCGATTATGGTTGGAAATGGAAAGAATGTCACCGTGGTCTAATTGCAAGGGATCTTCAGAAGTTTGGGTTACAGCTTATGGCTGGAGCCAGAGTGGAGGGAACTTTGCTACACATTTGGAGGGGTGCCATGCCTGACTATGGGTGTTTAATAAACTACTATTCCCGTGCTCGACTGCTAGTTAGCACTAGCATCCAGCCCTTGATATGAAAACATTTTTAAAATGCGTGGCAGCAAAGTGACTCACCCCGAACCTTTCATCAAATGTACTGTGTAACGTGCAACTGAGAGTTGCACAACGCAGTCTAGGATGGGACTGGAAGATAATTTTTTTAAAGTGGGCAAACTGAAGTGAATTTTCCAAGTATAAACTGGCAACAAAAGTAGATCCCTTAAGGATGACAAAGTACCTTGTGGACCATCTGGATTACCATATTCTTCCCAATTTTTGCGAGATTCCTCATCTGTTAAACTGGAAGACAAGAATTAACTATATTAAAATTAAAAATTAAAAAACTGATGCGTATAAGTCTAGTAACGTGAGCTGAAACGCAGTTAGGGACATGGAAAGTGGCATGAAATTTCAGGCAAAGCTGTAAAAAGGAAACAACTTTTATTTACTTTGCAGATTAAACATTGTAAAACGTCCCACGAGTTTTATCCTCAGAACTTCACAAACCACATAAGGAAGGCAAGTGGTTATGCTAGCCTTCATTGCAACGGGATTGGAGTTCAGGAGCAATGATGTCTTACTGCAGCTGTACAGGGCCTTGGTGAGACCACACCAAGTATTCTGTGCAGTTTTGGTCTCCTTGCCTGAGAAAGAATTTACTTGCCATGGAAGGAGTTCAGCAAAGGTCGACCAGACTGATTCCGGAGATGGCAGTATTGATCAAAGAAGAGATTGGGTCGGCTAGGCCTGTATTCACTGGAATTTAGAAGAAGGAGTCTAATTGAAACATTCAAAATTCTGACAGGGCTGTGCAGACTGGATGCATCAATGTTGTTTCCACTGGATGGAGGGTCTAGAACAAGGGATCACAGTCTCAGAGTATGGGGTAGGCCATTCAGGAATAAGTTGAGGAGGAACGACTTCACTCAGAAGGTGATGAACTTGTAGAATTCTCTACCACAGAAGGCTGTGGAGGCAAAGCCATTGAATATATATTTTTTAATTGATAGATTTTTAGGTTCTAGGAGTGTCAACGGGTATGGGGAGAGCACAGGACTATAGTGTTGAGATAGAAGATCAGCCATGATCATACTGAATGGTGATGCAGGCTCAAAAGGCTGAATGGCCTAATCCTCCTATTTTCTACATTTCACTGAGATTTTAGATAACTTAAGCAAAAACTTGACAGATTATAAGTAGTCACCCAAGAGAAATTGAATTTGAATTGAATTTGATTCATAGTCACGCGTTAACTATAAATATGAGCAATGAAGACCAGTATAACCACTTGCCTTCCTTAAGTGATTTGTCAAGTTTTGAGGATATAACGAAGTAAGATTTGCGAAGTAAATATAGTGCAAGCATTGTTCTGCAAACAGTCCAGACAGATCGTTCCATACATGAAAAAGAGATGGAAGAATTTAGGAAGAATTGCAAAGCTTAGGGCCGAGACAGCTGAAGGCAACGATTAAAATTGGAAATACACAGAGGCTAGAATTAGAGGAGCGTAGATATGCGAGGGCTGTTGGAGGTTATTGTGATAGGGAGACACAAATTAAGTGGCTAACAATCACGAAGGCAGAAATGATATGGCAACTTGTTCTTGTTATTTTAAAAAGAGGTTTTGGAATTAATGTAAAATCTGGAATGCCCAAAAAAGACATTTTTATAGCAGCTATTACAGATGTTACTTTTTCCCCCCTTCTTGAATGCTTAACATATACTCAATGATGTGAAGTATAACTGTTAATCAATTTCCAAGGTTTAATCTTTTGACCTAATAAACAGGTACTACAACTGGTTGCAGTTGCTTTTAGTTAGTACAGCAAATCCAGTACCTTGTACGGAGACTGTTTTTCACAAGGTCAACAGAAGTTGAGTCTAACTAAAGAATTAATTGTTGCATATTGATAGAGCAACCACTGTGCATTCATTAAATTATACAGCCACACGTCTTAAAGGCATGCCTCAGTTCAAAATCAACAAAAACATAATCAATCCCCACCAGAGGCCAAAAGCTGCAATATTTTATTAATGTTAATTCAGCTGCTAAATAGGAAGGAGGGAAATGCAATTTAATGTCCAAATTACTCAGGATTTTCATTGGCAGCACATATGCTCGATCCTTTAAACAAGATGCTATGAGCCCGGTCACCAGCTTTCATAGAAAAGAAACATGCTTATTGAAGAGTGCAATTCCCAAAACACAAGTGAAATCTTGGAACCCCTTAAAATAAAATCAAAGATAGTCAGCCACCATAATCATAGAATGCCTAGAGTGCAGAAAAAGGCCATTCAGCCATCGAGTCTGCACTGGCCCTCCAAAAGAACACCCTACCCAGGTCCTCTCCCCTGCACACCCAGCCCTATCCCCGTAAACTAACTGCACATCCCTGGACACCACGGTGCAATTTAGCATGGCTAATTCATCCAATCTGCCTATCAGGAGACCGTGGTTACAATGCAATCAGCACAGCCATTAAGCATGTTAATAATATTACAGGTACCCAGTTTAGCAAGTATAGTAAAGAATTTAACAGGAGGATCAACATCTTGGACTATTTAACAGTCAAATAAATGCAAAAATCATGAGTGCTTGCGAGGACCCGGCGAGTGAATGAACCGCTGAGGGCGATGCTGGTGTGAATGCACCGGTTCCTGGACAAGGAACAGATTTTGCAGTGGGCCAAGCAGACACAGAGATGCAAGTGGGAGATCTGCGAGTTGCGCATCCACGAGGTCTTGGGTGTGGAACTGGCCAAGACGAGCTGGATTCAATAGGGTAAAATCGACCCTCTTCAAGAAGGGGGTGAAATTTGGAATGTTATATCCAGCGCACTTGTGGATCATCTATGAGGGTCAAGAGCATTACTTTGAATCGCCGGATGAGGCAATGGATTTTGTCAAAGATAAAAGGCTGGCAGGTGTTTTTGGACACTGAACCTTGGGGAGGGTACTGCTATATCGATTCTGTAAAAGTTATTTTCGTTTTGAACTGTACATGCAGTGCTTTCTAACAATTTTTGGGCCGTTGCTCAGATCTGTAAGTTAACTTTTTTCCAGTGGGGGAGGGCGAGGGGATTTTTTCTTCTGGGTGTTTTTTTGGGGACTGTGATGTTTTAAATATGTATGTTCAAGCAGGGGGAGAGGGAGGACAATAGGAGTTGGATGTCTGGCGCCATAGGCGGGGGCACCAGGCTAGCTGGGTGGGCTAGCTCACGGAAACGAGAGGTGATAAGTTTGTTAAGGGGGGTTGGGATTGTGGAGCTGCTAATGGGGGGGAAAGAGAACTGCTCTGCTGACAGGGGAGGGACTGTTGTTGGGAGACAAATGGGAGGTCCAGGACTCCCGACTAGGCTGATCACATGAGCCGGTTAAGAGGGCTCGCGTGTTCACACGTTTGAGGGGATTGAAGGCAGACATGGCAATGCTACAGGAGACACACCTGAGGGTAATAGTTCAGGCCAGATTGAGGAAGGGGTGGGTCGGCCAAGTGTTTCATTTGGGGTTGGACTCCAAGACGAGGGGGGTCAGGATCCTGATCAACGAACGGGTGGCATTTGAGACAGGGAAAATAGTGGCGGATGCGGGGGGGGGGGGGGGGGGGGGGGTGTAGGTACATAATGGTGAGCAGGAAGCTGGAGGGGATGGCCAGTGGTGCTTGTGAATATATACGCACCAAACTGGGACCATGTGGAATTTATGAGACCGGTGTTAGGGAAGATCCCGGACCTAGATTCGCATAAGCTACTTTAATATGGTCATCGATCCAAGGGAGGGCGCCAGCCGTGGCGGGAGGGGTTCATGGAGCAGATTGGGGGGGGGGGTTTGACCCATGGAGGTTCGGATTGCCAAGAATGGAGGGATTTATTTTTTCTCCCTTGTGCACAAAGTATACTCTCAGAGCGAGCAGGGCTTTACTGGCGGGAGTGGCTGATACAGAGTATTCGGTGATTGCTGTGTTGGACCATGCCCCACATTGGGTGGATTTACGGGTGAGCAAGGAGGGCGATCAGCATCCGCAATGGAGATTGGAAGTGGGGCTGTTAGCGGATATGGGGGTGTGTGGGCGGGTGAGGGAGTCCATCCAGAACTATCTGGAAATAAATGACATGGGATTAGTCTCGGCAGCAATGGTTTGGGAAGTGCTGAAGGCAGTGGTTAGGGGAGAGCTAATCTCGATACAGGCCCATAGGGAAACAGTGGAGCGAGCAGAGATAGATAGGCTGGTTGGGGAAATACTCCAGGAAGACAGGAGATATTCGGAGGTCCTGGAGGCGAGGTTATTGAAGGAGCGCCAGAAGCTACAGATGGAGCTTGGTCTGTTATCTACAGAGAAGGCGGTGGAGCTATTGAGGAAGGCGAGGAGGGCGATGTATGAGTATGGAGAAAAGGTCAGCAGGATGCTTGGACACCAGCTGATGAAAAGGGAGGTGGACAGGCAGATAGGAAGACTGAAGGACAGAGGAGGGAACACCGTCTTGGACGCAGCAGGGGTGAACGGGGTGTTTAAGGAGTTTTATAGCCTGCTAGAAGAGTCATAATCCCCAGCTGGGGTAGAGGAGATGATTGCAGTTCCTGGGTGAGTTGAAGTTTCCGAAAGTGGAGGAAGGGTTGGTGGAGGGGTTGGGAGCCCCGATTGGAATTGAAGAAATAGCAGAGGGGCTGGAGGGCATGCAGTCGGGTAAGGCCCCAGGACCGGACAGCTACCCAGTGGAATTCTACAAGTAGTTCTCGGAGGTGCTGGGCTCGCTGCTGGTGCGGGTATTTAATTAGGCAAGGGAGTGGGGTGTCTTTCCCCCAGCAATGTCACAGGCCTCGATCTCATTGATCCTGAAGTGGGAGAAGGACCCAGAGTTATGCGGGTCATACAGGCCAATCTTCCTATTGAATGGTGATGCTAAACTGTTGGCTAAAATCTTGGCCTAAAGGATAGAAGACTGCGTCCCGGAGGTGATAGGGGGAGACCAGACGGGGTTTGTTAAGGGCAGGCAGCTAACCGCCAACACTAGAAGGCTCTTAAATGTTATCATGATGCCCTCAGAGGGGAGGGAGATGGAGATAGTGGTTGCAATGGACGCAGAAAAGGCTTTTCACCGGGTGGAGTGGAATTATTTGTGGGAGGTGTTAGGATGGTTTGGGTTTCGGTAGGGCTTCATCGATTGGGTTCAGCTGCTGTACCAGGCACCAGTAGCAAGTGTACGAATGAATTTGCTGATGTTGGGCTATTTTAAACTTCATCGAGGGACAAGGCAAGGGTGCCCCCTCTCCCCGCTGTTGTTTGCCCTGGCCATAGAACCACTGCCAATAGAATGGTGGGAGGGAATCCAGATGGCACAGGAATGGGAGACATTAAATAAGCTAAATTTGACCCGGCTAGTAGAGCAATGAAGGAAGACTTTAGAAGGTGGGACATGCTCCCGCTGCCACTGGCAGGGAGGGTACAGACCGTGAAAATGACGGTCCTCCCCAGATTTATGTTTGTTTTCCAGTGCCTACCCATCTTTATCCCAAGGGCCTTTTTTAAACGGGTAAACAGAGTAATATTGGTTTTTGTGTGGGCGGGTAAAACCCCGCAAGCGAAGAAAGTTGCTGGCGTGCAGTTGGGGGGGGGGGGTGGTGGTGGGCTGGTGCTGCCGAACTTTAGCAACTATTACTGGGCGGCAAATATAACCATGATTAGAAAGTGGGTACGACTCCACAAGCCCGGTGGTATTGGCGGCCCTGACAGTCTGGGGACAGTGGTAACTCAGAGGAGCTAAAGGGCAAATGGGAAGATGAGCTAGGGGGAAGTGAAGAGGCAGGTCTGTGGGCAGATGCCTTGAGTTGAGTACGTCCTCATCATGTGCCAGGCTCAGCCTGATACAATTTAAGGTAGTTCACCAGGCGCACATGACGGTGCCCTGGATGAGCACGTTTTTTGGGATAGAGGACAGGTGTGCGAGGGGGCCAGCAAATCATGTCCATATGTTTGGGCATGCCCGAAGCTTAGGGGATTCTGGCAGGGTTTTGCAGATGTCATGTCCATGGTACGAAAAACACAGGTGCCGTCCAGAGGGAGCGATTTTTGGCGTGTCGGAAGATCCGGGAGTCCAGGGGTCTTTGCCTCCCTAGTAGTCCGGAGACGGATATTGCTAGTGGGGTGGGGTGGGGGGGGGGGGGGGGGGTTGCAGGAGTTAAGTTGCAGGACAAAATAAACTGTATTCCTTTTCCTTTGTTTGATTCCTATTATTGAAGATGCTACTACTCACGCAGCATAGGCTTTTGCAATCCTCATAAATAGGACTTCATCGCCTCCTTTATCTGGATGATGCTTGAGAGACAACTGTCGATACTGCTTTTTGATTTCTGATACAGATGCTCCCTAAATTAGGAAGAAATAAATACACCAGTTAGTTATGGGAAACGTATTCTCCATTTCCTTCCCTACACAAATAAAATTAAAGAATCAGTTTGGACACAGAGCAACATACTTTGGGATGAACTTCGCATTCCAGAGTTATTGCAAGTACTGCTCATTAACTTGGATCAAGAATGGGAAATTGTGCACATCTGATTTTTCTGCAACGCTACAAAGCTGTTGATTACATTTTAAAAACTCCTGGAATTAAAGTTTGTTATATTCTTACAAAACTGTATTACTATTGTTTTGTTAATAGTACATTAGTCACTATAGACATGGCCAAGACAGTACTTAGCCCATATCTGGTTGAGATGTTAAATAAAGATTGTATCCATAGATGGACATTAAATATCTCCAACTACTTCTACCTCTGGCCTTTAATCCAATGAAATATCCTAAGGCGCTCCACAGGTTCATCGTATTTTGTTTTACGATATGGCACAGAAGGAGATGGCTAAAACCAGTAGGTTTTTTTTTTATAAATGTTTTTATTCAGTTTTCGTATTTTATATTGAACAAATTACAAATTGTTAGGAGAGAGAAACAAAAAAAAAAATAAACAAAAACAAACACGCAAAAATTAACATACATATTTACAGGTAAGCATCTTCGTAGTAGTAACTGCGCCCCCCCCCCCCCCCCCCCCCCCAACATGTTTATTTAGCTTGGTTTTGGGCCTTAGCTAGCCATCGAACCCCCGTAACGAACCTGTAGCCCCCCCCCCTCCCGCTACCTTCCCCCGACTATTCTTCCTCTTGTACATTGGCCACAAATAGGTCCCGGAACAGTTGCATGAATGGCTCCCACGTTCTGTGGAAGCCGTCGTCCGACCCTCGGATGGCAAATTTGATTTTCTCCATTTGGAGAGATTCCGAGGAGGGTCGGACAGCCAGTCCGCAGCTCTGGGCGGTGCTGCTGACCGCCAGCCAAACAGGATTCTACGGCGGGCGATCAGGGAGGCAAAGGCAAGGGCATCCGCCCTCCTCCCCAGGAATAGATCTGGCTGTTCTGAAACCCCGAAGACCGCCACTATCGGGCATGGCTCCACCCTCACTCCCACCACTTTGGACATTACCTCGAAGAAGGCTGTCCAGTACTCCACGAGTCTGGGGCAGGACCAGAACATGTGGGCGTGGTTGGCCGGGCCTCTTTGGCACCGTTCACATCTGTCTTCCACCTCCGGGAAGAACCTACTCATACGGGTTCTTGTTAAGTGGGCTCTATGTACCACTTTTAGTTGCGTCAGGCTGAGCCTTGCGCACGTGGAGGTGGAGTTGACCCTATGCAGTGCTTCGCTCCAAGAGTCCCCACCCGATCTCCATCCCCAGGTCGTCCTCCCATTTCCTCCTTGTTGCGTCCAGTACGGTGTCGTCCCTATCTACCAGTCGGTCATACATGTCACTACAGTTCCCTTTCTCTAGGATACTTGCGTCCAGTAGGTCTTCCAGTAGTGTCTGTCGTGGCGGTTGTGGGTACGTCCTTGTCTCCTTTCGTAGGAAGTTTTTGAGCTGCAGGTACCGTAGCTCGTTCCCCCCAGCTAGCTGAAATTTCTCTGTCAGTTCGTCCAGTGTTGCGATCCTGTCGTCCGTGTATAGGTCCCTGACTGTCAGTGTCCCCCCGTCCTGCCTCCACCTTTTGAAGGTGGCGTCGGTCAGTGCTGGTTTGAACCTATGGTTGTTGCAGATGGGAGCCCTGTTCGACATTTTGGTCAGGCCAAGTTGCTGCCGCAGTTGGTTCCAGGATTGGAGGGTGGCTGTCACCACTGGGCTGCTGGAGTGTTTTTTGGGTGGGGATGGGAGTGCTGCCGTGGCGAGGGCCCGGAGGGAGGTTCCCATGCAGGAGGCCTCCTCCGCACGCACCCACTCAGCTTCTGGCTCCTGGATCCATCCCCTTACTCGCTCGGCTGTTGCTGCCCAGTGGTAGAATTGTAGATTCGGGAGGGCTAACCCTCCCCTGGTTTTTGTTTTTTGTAAGACCTTCTTTGGGATCCTAGCATTTTTACCCCCCCCATACGAACGCCATGATGAGTTTGTCCAGCGCTTTGAAAAAGGCCTTGGGGATGTAGATCGGAATGGATCTAAACAGGAAGAGGAACCTGGGCAGTACGTTCATTTTGATCGTCTGAACTCTCCCCGCGAGGGAGAGCGGGAGTGTGTTCCATCTTTGCAGGTCCTTTTTAACTTCCTCCGTCAGGCTGGTGAGGTTCCATTTGTGGATCCCTTTCCAGTCATGGGCTATTTGGATCCCCAGGTAGCGGAATTATGTCGGGCTTGTTTGAACGGCAGCCCCTTTAGTGCTGCCCCCCCCCCCCCTTGCGGGTTGTAATGGGAAGATCTCACTTTTGCTCATGTTGAGTTTGTAGCCCGAGAAGGCTCCAAACTCTTTCAGGAGCGCGATGATTCCGTCCATGCTGCTTTGTGGGTCCGAGATATAGAGGAGCAGATCATCCGCATAGAGTGAGACTCTGTGCTCTCTACCTCCCCTTCGGATCCCCCTCCAATTCTTTGCTGCCCTGAGCGCGATTGCTAGCGGTTCGATTGCTAGTGCGAACAGCAGCGGGGACAGTGGGCATCCTTGTCTGGTGCCCCTGTGCAGCTGGAAGTATTGGGAGTTGGTATTGTTGGTCTGTACACTCGCCATGGGAGCGTTGTACAGGAGCTTTACCCAAGCGGTGAACCCTGTTCCAAGCCCGAACCGCTCCAGTACCTCTATGAGGTATATCCATTCGACTCTGTCGAAGGCCTTTTCTGCGTCCAGGGAGACGATCACCTCTTGTGTTCTCTCCCCGGAGGGGGTCATTATCACGTTCAGCAGGCGCCTGATGTTCGCGGTCAGCTGTCTACCTTTGACAAAGCCCGTCTGGTCCTCTGTGACCACCTCAGGTACACAGTCTTCTAGCCTTTTGGCTAGGATTTTGGCCAGTATTTTGACCAGTAGGTTTTAAGCAGAATCTTAAATGAAGAAATCAAGGTGCTGAGACATGTTGGCAACTGAAGGCGCAGCCACCAATGATGGAGTAATAAAAATTGGGGATATACAGGAGGCCAGATTTAGATCAGCGCAGATATCTAAAAGGGTTGCGGGGCTGGAGAAAATTTACAGGAGACTAGGTCATGGAAGGATTTGTAAACAGGAAGAAGAAGAATGTTAAAATCAAGATGCTACTTGGCAAAGAGTCAATGTATATTTTTTTGGCACAAAAGTGATAGGGGAAGGGAACTTGCTGCAAGTTATGTCATGGGCAGCCAAGTTTTGGATGACTAAAGTTTATGGTCATTAGAATGTGGGAGATCTAGAAGGAGTGTGGCGGGGGGGGGGGGGGGGGGGGGAGGAGGAGAGAGATAGAGAGAGAGAGAGAGGAGAGAGAGGAGAGAGAGGAGAGAGAGAGAGAGAGAGAGAGAGAGAGGAGAGAGAGAGAGGAGAGAGAGAGAGAAAGAGAGAGAGAAAAAGAGAGAGAGAATTCAGAGAATTGGCCGTATCCTGGCCAGTCAATATTTCCAAAGCAGATTATTGTAAGATTACAAATACCTTAATACAGATGAGGTCATTCACCTCAATGCCGTTTAGCAGATTTTTGTGGTGCACAAACTGGCTTCCATATCGACATAACAGTTATTGACTGCACTTCAAAAATTAACAAATGCAAAGCACTTTGAGATCTTTCTCCACTGTGACAAAGACCTACATAACACTTTCTCACTTTGAAATGCTGCAGCTTTCTCAAACGCTCGGAAATAGACAGGCGGCAGGGTGAATTTCTAACAGACCTACATAGTTTAACCCCACAAAGTCCAGCATCCTTCCTCTACCCATGAACTCCATTCCACCCTGCAGTGCAATGCCACCTGTTAAATTTTATGTGCCATGTTGTAAACTCCCAGATTAAAATCGGAGTGTACTTCAATTTATTTTTAAAAAACAGGAGTTGTATAGTGCACAACAAAAATTAAGGTTCAAAATGTTCTGATGGAATCAAATTCAGCTGGGAGTGCTGGTAATTAAACTTAGATCACCATCTCACCCCACTTTAAAAGACAATACTCCCAGCACAAATCCAGAATACCATTTTCAATGACCATTAAAAAAATTTTAACTCATTAGTATTGCCGAAAACCTTTGAAGGCTGATTCACTAAAATCATTTCTTCTGTTTCCATTTTTAATATTAATCTTCCTGAACACCAAATATTCTACATTCTTAAAGGAGAAGCTAACCTTAGGTTAACCTCATTATCAAAAGGAACTGGTGTAGTTTCCTCGACATGACAGGCACGGGGGTTTAAGTAGCTCTTCAAGAAATCTCCATCTATGACATATGGGCAAGGACTACCAGGGCTGGGAACACGCGCTTCAGCACGTCCACTGTGCAAAGAATTTGTTGACATTCTTGGTGTAAGCCACTAAGGTGCATTATGCCCCAATGGGTAGTATGCAGTTTCACTCCCATACATGGTGATTTCTTAGTCTTTGGTATGCCAAGGAGAGTGCAGGCAGTGCTCCTGACCTCACTATATTTCCCATCTGAAGAAAAATCAGGCCACAACCTATTCAAGCTGTGCTAATGCATTTCCTATTGGGTCAATCACAATCCAATTTAGGACAAGAGGAGACTTCGTCCATGCCGTCAAGGTCATAGAATAGTGCACAAGACACAGAACTAGAATGGGGTGTGAGGTAGGTGGAGAAAGGGTTCACAAGAGAAACCCTCATCATAGGAACATTAAATAATACTGATTCCTGACTAAAAACACAATTTATAGTTACTTACAGGGTCGACTCCAAGCACTTCGTATGGATTATATTCTTTCTCTCTGTTTTCTATTATTGAAACTTTGTATAAAAGACAGCAGAGTAGCATCCATCCGGAAATCAGCCCTATTTTTCTGTTTAAAAAGAAAGTTAGAAAATTATTTGTCAAAATTTGCTTAAGTCTTAAAATCACTCTCTTCAAAAAGGATTTTTGTTCTTAGGATATGGTTTTCATTAGTGCGGCTGCATTTACTCCTAGTGGCCCAAGAAGGAAGTGGTGGCTTTCTCCAGGAACCGCTGCTATCCTTGTAGTGATGTTGTTCCCACAATGGTGTTAGGTAGGAAATTACAGGACTCAGAACCAAAGACAGGACATTGTGCAACTTGCAGGGAAAATTGGGCTGTGATGGCATTCCCATGACATTGCTACTCTTGGTGACTGAGATCCCAGAGAAAGGAGGTGCTGTTAAAGTAACCTTGGTGAGTTTCTGCAGTGTATCCTGCAGATCATACATAACAGCTCACAGGCTGCTGGTGGATATCCAAGTGGAATAGCTGGGGCACAGATCAAGCAAACTTCACCAACTTGGATGCTGTTGAGATACTAGTGTTATATTCTAACTATTTCCATCTAGACCGTGCGCTGTTCCCATCCAGACCATGCCAGAACTAACAGCGTAGAACGAGATCCTGCTAAGAGACTATCAGGAGATAGGTGAATTGAACAGCAGGACTTCGCCAGTAATAACATTCAGATTACAGCACAAACTATGTGCAAACTGGCATAGGGACAAGTAGATTAAGAAAGGCAGTGAATGGCTGGAAGAATGGGGTAGAAGGGGGGAGGGGGGGTAGCAGAACAGGCTCAACCTAACCCTAATGAAATTATAACCAGGGCTGCAAGTAAGACCTGAAACAAAGGAGGAGGCAGCTGCAAGACGAAACTGAAGGAAATAAACCTTATTTAACAAATATAACATAATAAATAATAAACAAATGACCAGATATTGAATAAAATCACAGAGCATAACAGCAAATTAACAAAATAAGTAATAATAAATATAAACAATTTATACTATTGGTACTCAAAACAAGGCGGATGAATTGGGAGGAATATTTGTATTGAGGATTGGCAAGACTGAGAAACATGGCTACATAGAGAATAGGTCTGGCAACTAACCAGTGCACAACATAATTTAAAAGAGATGGCGGTAGATTAGCTGGAATAGCTAAAGATAGCACAATGGGGGGAGGGGGGGGGGGAGGATGTAATTAGCAGTAAAATAGATACTGAATCCATGGGGACTTAAAAGATGAGATCCATCAAGCTAAAAGTTATATGCTATAGACCAGTGCTTCTCAAAGTGTGGTACGCGTACCGGTGCCGGTACGCGAGCCATCGTCTGCCGGTACTTGGAGTGTTTCCAGAAAAGAGACAGTAATCCTGGATTGGCTTGTTTCGCTCACCGGTCCCTGGCACATTGGAAAAAAAAACTGCCGGTACGCCACATCAGATAGTTTGAGATGCACTGCTATAGACTACCAAATAGTGTACGGTCATTGGAGAAGGAAATATATGACGAGTAGCAGCTAAAGAATACTAATTAAGTAAAATTTAAAAACACTGGTAGGAAGAAATAGTAAAAGAAAAGACTTGCATTTACATACAACCTCTCGCAACTTCAAGCTCTCCCAAAGAATTTCAGTCAATGTAGCTCCTTTAAAATGTAATCACTGTTGTAATGCCGGGAACATTAAATGGCAAAAAGAGGAAAGGGAATCATGTTTTTACAATGCGTACAAGACTACTTGCTTACTCAGTATGCAAGTCCAACAGGAAAATAATCACTGCTGCATACTATAATGGGTATTGAACCAGAACAGATAGAAGAATAGGAGCATTGTAGTAATCACAACATAATAAGATTCCAGATTATGATCTACAGTGGTATAAACAGGACAAAGACCAAGGTAATAGGTTGGAAGAGAAAATATTGGAGAAATGGTGATGGAACTAACATATACACATATATAAAATATAAATTAAAAAATAAACAAATTAATAAATAAAAATATAATAAATATTAAAATTAATTAAATAAACATAAATTAAAAAATTAAAAATAGTTTTTTACAAACCAAAAATAACATTTGAAAAAATAAATAAATATATACATACACATCACAGGGGGAAAAAATGATAAAGAGCATTAAAATAAAATAATAGAGTGCTTTAGACAAAGGAAGGAAGGAAGGAAAATTGAATAATAGGCCCATTAAAGAACAGGGAAGATAAACTTACAGCTAACTAAGAAAAGGCATAACAGCTCATGGTGCATGGAGTAACATAAGAGTTAACCAATCCTCTATTCCAGCAAACAGGAAAGAGTAGGCATAAATGGGTCATTTTCAGTCGGCAAGATGTAATGAGTGGAGCGACACAGAGATCCTTGCTCGGGTCTCAACTACTTGCTATTCACATTAAAGACTTGGATGATGGGATCAAATTAATGGGTGTTAAATTTGCTGACCACATAAAGATGGGTAGTCAGCTAGGTTGTGAAGAGGATGCAAGGAGTCTGCAAAGGGATATAGATGGGTTATGTGGGTGAGCACAATTTGACAGATGGAGTACATAATGTAGGCAAAAGTGGATTTATCCACTTTGGCACAAAAAAATAGAAAAGCAGCACATTATTTAAATAGTTAGATATTGTAGAACTCGTGGTACAGAGAGATCTGGATGTCTTGAGACATGAATCAGGAAAAATTAGTACATGGGTGCAGCAAGTGATTAGGAAACCAAATGGAATGTCGCCATTTGTCGCAAGAGGAATAAAACATAAAAGTTTGGATGCTTTGTTACCGTTGTACAGGATGTTGGTGAAAACACATTCAGGAGTACAATATACTATAAGACCACAAGACGTAGGAGCAGAATTAGTCCACTCGGCCCACTGAGTCTGCTCCGCCATTCAATTATGGCTGATATTTTCTCATCCCCATTCTCCTCCCTTCTCCCCATAAACTCTGATCCCCTTATTAATCAAGAACCTATCTATCTCTGTCTTAAAGACACTCGTGATTTGGCCTCCACAACTTTCGGCGGCAAAGAGATTCCATAGATTCACCACCCTCTGGCAGAAGTAATTCCTCCTCATCTGTGTTTTAAAGGATCGTCCCTTTAGTCTGAGATGGTGTCCTAGAGCTTTTCCTACAAGTGGAACCACCCACTTCCCCCCCCCCCACCCACCCACTCTCCCCACCCACCCACCCACTCCCCACCCACCCACTCCCCACCCGCCCACCCACTCCCCACCCACTTCATCCATGTCACGCAGTATCCTGTAAGTTTCAATAAGATCCCCCCTCATCCTTTTAAACTCCAACGAGTACAGACCCAGAGTCCTCAACCGTTCCTCATATGACAAGTTCTGCATTCCAGGGATGATTCTTGTGAACCTCCTCTGGACCCTTTCCAAGGCCAGCACATCCTTCCTTAGATACCGGGACCAAAACTGCTCACAATACTCCAAATGGGGTCTGACCAGAGCCTTATATAGCCTCAGAAGTACATCCCTGGTCTTGTATTCCAGCCCTCTCGACATGAATGCTAACACTGCATTTGCCTTATTAACTGTCGATTGAACCTGCACATTAACCTTAAGAGAATAGTGAACAAGGACTCCCAAGTCCCTTTGTGCTTCTGATTTCCTAAGTATTTCCCCATTTAGAAAAAAGTCTGTGCCTAAATTCCTCCTTCCAAAGTGCATAACCTCACACTTTTCCACATTGTATTCCTTCTGCCACTTCTTTGCCCAATGGCCTAGCTTGTCCAAGTCCTTCTGCATCCCCCTTGCTTTCTCAATACTACCTGTCCCTCTACAGATCTTTGTATCATCTGCAAACGTAGCAACAGTGCCTTCAGCTCCTTCTTCCAGATCATTAATGTCTATTGTGAAAAGTTGTGGTCCCAGCACAGACCCCTGAGGCACACCACTAATCACCGGCTGCCATCCTGAAAAAGACCCCTTTATCCCTATTCTCTGCCATCTGCCAGTCAGCCAATCCTCTACCCATGCCAGGATCTTACCCTTAACATCATGGGCTCTCAACGTATTTAATAGGCTCCTACAGGTTTGGTCTCCGGAGGAAGCAGTTCAGAGAAGGTTCACTCGACTGATTCCTTGGGTGAACCTTAGAAGATTGAGAGTAGATTGTATTGAAACATGAGGGGATGTGGCAGGATGGATGCTGAAATGACGCTTCCCCTTGTGGGAGAGACTAGAACTAGGGGACAGTTTAAACGGCTTCCCCACTTCAGTCGGAGACGAGGTGACATTTTTTCTCAAGGGTCACAAGTCTGTGCAAGTCTCTTCCTCAGGGAGCAGTGAAAAAGGGTCATGAAATATTTCAAGGCAAATGAGGACTCGCTTATCAATCAAGAATCTAAGGGTACCAAGAGTTGGGAAGGAAAGTGGAGTTGAGGCCATCAGAACAACCATAATCATATTGAACGGCCAACACCTGCTCCTAATTCATATGTTTGTACGTCCGCATATGTATTTTAATAACATAGTCACAACGGAAAAACAGGAAAATAATTGACAAAACAGTAAAACTAAAGAGGATTACATCCTAGATCCAGACTGAATGAACCCATGTATACTCGAGGAAACGAGGCAGATAGCAGAGGCACTATCCAATAGAAGAGGTGATTGTGCCAAGTTTCCAGACAACTAACAGAAGCTGGAACTCTCAATCAGTCAGCTTAATGTTAGAGATGGGACACTTACTGAAATCCGCTTGAAAAGTGATGGAAGAATATCTAGAGAC
This sequence comes from Scyliorhinus canicula, assembly GCF_902713615.1. Taxonomy (NCBI): domain Eukaryota; kingdom Metazoa; phylum Chordata; class Chondrichthyes; order Carcharhiniformes; family Scyliorhinidae; genus Scyliorhinus; species Scyliorhinus canicula. The sequence continues at coordinate 41,027,466 of NC_052151.1, read as the reverse complement.
AGAAAATATAAAACTCAGTATGAATTTTGAAAGGCTAACAACCTTAACTAACCTGATAAAAATCTTTTGAAGAGATCATGGAAAATGCTAACGAAGGAAATACACATCATATTATTGGATTTTCAAAAGACCTTCAGTAAGGTATCACTCAGTAGGCTGATTTCAACAGATGGGTGAAGTCGGGAATGAATAGCTGAATGGACAGCAAATTAGTTTTAAAAATGGAATGCAAAGAGCAGGGCAAAGTGTAGTTCTTCAGGTTGGAAGATAGAAAGTGGTGATCCACAAGGATCAGTTAAATTTCAACTATCTTGAACATAGATAAATGCAATGGACTACTTCAGGTGTGGGACACGCCATTCCCACCGTAGTCCCGATCGTGGGAGAAGGGCCCAATAGTCGCTACCGGCTTTTACATCCACGAATGGCAGCTGCTGCCGCCTTTTAAATGGAAATAAAATGAGGCTGTGTGGAATCTTCCAGCCAGAAGTGGCAGCAGAGAGTCGGTCATGCTCCATGCACATACACTTGACATCAAGCATCCTTCAGGTACATGCTTTTGGTGGCAAATCACTTTGAATTTCCATCTGCTGGCAACCAATGCAAGTGAACTGTGAAAATGTATGACTTTCTTAAAAGTAAGAAGTGGGCAGAAACTCAAATAGGCAGTTAACCGATTGGGACAAGATCACACAACACAATAGGCTGGAGAGAGCTGCACAGGAGAGTCCAGGGCATGACAGAGCAGTACGACGTGAGCTCTGCACAGAGTCCAGGGCCTCTGGTTAACAGCCTACAAAAGAAGAAACTTAACTCAAGAACTAAGCAGGTCAGTCCTGCCAATGTAAACATGAATGCAAAACACATGTGTGTTATACGCAAGGAGGTACTAGCAAATAACATGTTTCAGATTTTGAAAAATTGGTGGGCAAAGCATTCCTTTCAAAATCCTTGTTTGGGTGGGGGAGGGTAAGGTCAGCAGGGAGCTGAGGAGTGGGGGATGGGGGAAGCAGGAGGGGGGACGTCATTAGGATGTGCCTTTGGGCACAGCCACGCAAGTGAACGGAAGTGAGGTGGTGGGGGAGAAGGCCACGAGGGGTGGCCGGTGGGAGGGGGGAAGGGGAAGTGTGGGGGTGGGGGGGGTGGGGGGTTGCAACACAGCAGGGGGCGAGAGGTGACATGGTCAAGGGCGAAGAAAGGGGCCATCTGGGATAGGCTAGGAATTAATGGGGCAGGAGTTAAGTGGGGAAGATGACAGACGATAGAGGGGATTGGAGGCGCAAGCCTCCAGTAAGGGTGGTAACGTGGAACGTCCGGGGACTGAATGGGACGGTTAAACGGTCGCAGGTGTTCACGCACCTCAGGAGCTTGAAAGCAGGGATAGTCTTTTTGCAGGAGACACACCTCCGTGTGAAGGACCAGGTTAGGTTAAGGAAGGGGTGGGTTGGGCAGGATTTTCACTCGGGCTTTGATTCAAAATTGAGGGGTGCATCGATTTTAATGAGCAAAAAAATGGAATTCGTGAGTGCGAAGGATGTGAGGAATCCAGGTGGAAGATACGTGATTGCGAGTGGGGTATTGGAAGGGGCACCGGTAGTGTTGATAAATGTGCATGCCCCAAATTGGGATGATGTGGGTTTTGAGGGGGTTGCTGGCAGCAATCCCAGATTTGGCCACGTACCAGTTGATCATGGGAGGAGATTTTAACTGTGCCCTGGAGCCGAGGGTGGATAGATCGAGCCCCCGGTCAATGGGTAGGGTACGAATGGCAAGGGAGCTGGGGGGGTTTATGGAGAGGATGGGTATGGTGGATTCATGGTGCTTTCAGAACCCGGGGGGAGTATTCCTCCTTTTCACACATCTATAAGGTGTATTCGAGGGCTGATTACTTTGTAGTGAGTCGGGAGATTTTGGTTGGGGTGGAGGGGGCAGAGTATGCGGGGATAGTTATCTCGGACCATGCACCCCACTGGCTGGATATTCGGTTCAGTAAGGGACGAGAGCAGAGGCCGGGGTGGAGGTTTGACTCGTGATTGTTGGCGGATGGAAGTTTTTGTGATAAAGTGCGGTTGGCGATTAGGGATTAGGGATTATGTGGAGTTCAATCAGAATGGGGAGGTGTCGGCGGGCATTCTTTGGCAAGCACTGAAGGCAGTGGTCCAGGGAGAAATTCTCATTTACAGTTCGTGTGAATAAGGAAAGGAGAGAGGAACATGACCGTCTAGTGAGCGAGATAGTGGAGGTGGACAGGGAATATTCGAGAGTGCCCACCGTGGAGGAATTGGCGAGGAGAAAAAAATTGCAGGATCAATTTAACAGGCTGACAACGGGGAGGGCGGTAGGGCAACTGCGTAGGGCAAGAGGGGTGCAATACGAGTATGGGGAAAAGGCGAGCCACATTCTGGCGCACCAGCTGCGGAGGCAGGCTGCGTCCAGGGAAATACTGAAGATCTGGACTGGGGATGTGGTGTCAGAGCCAGGGAAGATAAATGAGGCATGTAGAGTGTATTACAAGGGACTTTATGAGGTAGACCCAGGAGGAGAGGAGCGGACCTGGCACCACATCTGTTGGGGCTTTTAATGAAACACTGGAGAAGGGGGAGTTGCTGGAGACGATGAAGCAGGCAGTAACCACACTCATCCCGGAGGAATGTGGGTCGTATAGACCCATATCACTATTGAACACGATGTGAAAGTATTGACTAAGTTGTTGGCGGGGAGGATGGAGGATTGTGTCCCAGGGGTGGGTGTAGAAGATCAAACAGGCTTCGTGAAGGGCAGGCAGCTCACGAGTAAGTTAAGACGGCTGCTGAATGTGGTGATGAATCCGTCGAGAGCTCTGGTACCGGAGGTGGTGGTGTCCATGGACAAGGAGAAAGCATTTGATTGGATGGAGTGGCAGTACTTGTTCGAAGTTTTGGGAATGTTTGGGTTTGGGCCGAGATTTGTGGCATGGATGCGGTTGCTGTATGTTGCTGTATGTGGTGCCAAGAGCGATGGCTCTCAGGGGGTCAGCAGAGTGGCAGGGGATAATGAGGGGACAGAGGGAGCATCGGGTGTCGCTCTATGCCGATGACCTCCTGCTGTATGTTCTGGATCCGTTGGAGAGTATGGGAAGGATTATGGGCCTGTTGGGGAGGTTTCTTGGGATACAAGCTGAATGTAGCGCTATTGGCAGCATTGCCAATGGCTCAGAGTAGGTATTCAGGGAGCCCAGTGGTGCAGTCCACGGTGAAGATATGGAATCAGCTGAGGAGGCATTTTAGGGTGGAAGGGATGTCGGTGCTAACGCCGCTGTCCGAGAATCATGGGTTTGAGCTGGGGTGGTGGGGGCAAGGTCAGGGATGTGTATTTGGAGGAAGGGTTCGCCAGTCTGGAGGAGGTAAGGGAGAGGGTAGAGCTGCCATGGGGTAGTGAGTTCAGGTATCTACAGGTTAGGGACTTTGCACAATAGGTTTGGAAGGGGTTCCCTAGATTGCCGGGATACACCCTGCTGGAGTGACTGCTGTTTCCGGAAGTGGAAGCGGAGGGAAGAATTGGGGATATATACAAGTGGCTGGGGGAGCAGGGAAGCGAGCGGGTGGTGAAGATCAGGGAGAAATGGGAAGCGGAGTTGGGAATGAAGATCAATTGGGGAGTATGGAGTGAGGCACTGCGAAGGGTAAACAAGACCTCCTCTTGCGCAAGGATGAGCCTGATACAGTTCAAGGTGGTGCACAGGGTGCATGTGTCTCGGGTGAGAATGAGGGGGTTCTTTCTGGGGGTAGCAGATGGGTTTGAGAGGTGTGGGCAGAGGCCGGCAAATCATGCGCACATGTTTTGGGGTTGTGAAAAATTGGGAAGACTCTGGGTGGGAGCGTTCGTGGTCTCAGCCAGGATAGTGGAGGGGGGAGTGGATCCAGACCCATTGGTGGTGATATTTGGGGTTCCAGAGAAGCCGGAGTTCATGGAGAGGAGGAAGGTCGTGTCATGGCCTTCGCCTCTCTAATTGCACGGCGAAGCATTTTGCTGGAGTGACAGTCGGCATCACCACTGGGGTAGCAGCATGGTTGGGTGACCTGTCCGACTTCCTGCGGTTAGAGAAGATGAAGTATGAGTTATGGAGGCTCGGCAGGGGAGTTCGAGAAAAGGTGGGGGATGTTTGTGACCGTATTTGAGGAGCTGTTCGTCGCGCGGGGATTTTGGGGGGGGGGGGGGGGGGGGGGGGTGAAAAGGAGGGAAATCTGTACAAACTGTATTGTTGATTGTTGGGAAGAATGTTTCCTGGGTGTTTATTTGCTGTAACCTACTTTGATACAAGTTTGAATAAAATGCATTTTTAAAAAAACAATTCCTTTCGAGTTTGAAACCCCAGAGTCAGTTAGCTGACTCCAAATTAAAAGACTATGCTACTGTAGCTGACCTCTAATACCATACTAAAAACACGCAAAAACCAATGAAGCTGTCGGCACTCTGGTGTAGCATCTCCCAGGAGTATCCACCGCTGAGTAAAACATGCATTTTGTTGCTACTGCCCTTACATGCGCATGTCTGGATTTTCCATTTTCATAATGATGAAGTTAGCACAAAGGAACAGGTTGTTGTCTGCACCTGGCCCTCCCCTCCTGTGAACCTGATTCAAGTAAGATCGTGAGGAACCAGCAAGCTCCCTTTACGCATTAAAGACAAGTAAATGGGCAGCACGGTAGCATAGTGATTAGCACAATTGCTTCACAGCGCCAGGATCCCAGGTTCGATTCCCCGCTGGGTCACTGTCTGTGCGGAGTCTGCATGTTCTCCCCGTGTGCGCGTGGGTTTCCTCCCACAGTCCAAAGATGTGCAGCTTAGGTGGATTGGCCATGCTAAATTGCCCTTAGTGTCCAAAATTGCCCTTAGTGTTGGGTGGGGTTACTGGGTTATGGGAATAGGGTGGGGGTGTGGGCTTGGGTAGGGTGCTCTTTCCAAGAGCCATTGCAGACTCGATGGGCCGAATGGCCTCCTTCTGCACTGTAAATTCTATGAAATGAAAATGAAAGGAATTTAAAAATGCTTATTGTCACGAGTAGGCTTCAATGAAGTTACTGTGAAAAGCCCCTGGTCGCCACATTCCGGCGCCTGTTCGGGGAGGCTGTTACGGGAATCGAACCGTGCTGCTGGCCTGCCTTGGTCTGCTTTCAAAGCCAGCGATTTAGCCCGGTGCTAACATGTGTCAAATGGAGATCAGCCGATTTAGAGGTGATCTGATTCAGAGCTTCAAAAATTGAGTTGAACCCACAGGGTAGTTGTAGGAAAGTCCAGGTGCATATCAAAAATGGAAACAGAAAGATACACTCAAAGGAAGGTGGAGAGGAGTTGGATGGAATGGAAGGAGACTGGTGAATCAATAGCATCTATTGAGCCCAATGGCCTGTTTATGTGCTGTATATTCTATGTAATTGGCAGAGAGAGCAGCTGCTTTGAAATGGGACAAAATTTAATTAAAACGCTGTTTAAGTAATAAGCAGTAAATAGAAATTGAAAATCACTGTTACATGGACAATCTAATAATGATAGAAAAAATGTTGAAAAGTTTTGATATGCACAAACTGCCCTCTGTGCACTGATGGGCTAAACCCAAGTGTTGCTGCTAAATTAGATGATGTAAAAATGCTGCGCAATCTCATTTTTGTTTCTTTGAGAAAATAAGCAGCAGTAACAGGATCACAATTTAAATTTGCATTGATCACAAGTTGGCTTAACAGGATTCAACATGATCACTTTGCGTATATGCAGCTCCAACAGCACTACACATTATGGAGCGGAGTACAAACATTTGTATGATACCTTATCACCTCTTCAAGACCTTATCACCTCTTCAAGACCTTATCACCTCTTCAAGACCTTATCACCTCTTCAAGACCTTATCACCTCTTCAAGACCTTATCACCTCTTCAAGACCTTATCACCTCTTCAAGACCTTATCACCTCTTCAAGACCTTATCACCTCTTCAAGACCTTATCACCTCTTCAAGACCTTATCACCTCTTCAAGACCTTATCACCTCTTCAAGACCTTATCACCTCTTCAAGACATTCCACCTCTTCAAGACATTCCACCTCTTCAAGACATTCCACCTCTTCAAGACATTCCACCTCTTCAAGACATTCCACCTCTTCAAGACATTCCACCCCTTCAAGACATTCCACCTCTTCAAGACATTCCACCTCTTCAAGACATTCCACCTCTTCAAGACATTCCACCTCTTCAAGACATTCCACCTCTTCAAGACATTCCAAAGTGCCACAAGCCAACAAATTGCCACAAAGGGCAGCCATGACAGCTCAGTTTTTACGCTGAGAGGGCCTTAGTTAATCACCTGCATCAAATGCAGCACTTGCTGCACTGAACCTTCAACCTTGTTTGTGCAATCAGCCCCACAATGCAGCTCAAACCCAAAACTTACTAACTCCAAGACAAAAACACTGAGCAAACTGTGTCAAACTCACACTTGGAAAAAGGTAGTAAAAAAATAAAGCATCTGCAAGGTAGAGCAAGGGAGTGTTACTGCAAAAACAACTGAAAAGGTTTTAAGGTAATTATGGAGAGACAGTGACATTGTTGTAATTAGGCCCAGACTAATGCTCTGAGAACCTGGGCTCAAATCTTACCACAGCAGCTGGTGCAAGCGAATTTCAATTAATTAATTAAATTAATAAATTTGGAATTTAAAGTTCTTTAGTCTCAATAATCACAACCAAGAAACTTGTCACAAAAACCCTCTAGGGAAGGAAATCTGCCATCCTTACTTGGTCTGGCCTAGACGTGACCCCAGGACCATAGCAATGTGGCTGACTTTTAACTGTTACAGCTCACCACCACATTTGTGAGGGTAATTCCGGATGGTCTGCAATACCCAAATCTTGTGAAGGAAAAAATGCTGCACCACATTGATGACTAACCATAACCATTTGGAAGATACAGGAACACATCCTTTGTGCTCAATATGTCTTCAACCAGTGGCGATTTATCTCTCCCTCCAAACATTTTGCTGTGTCCTTGATGCCACACTTGTCAACTGCTGCCTTGATGCCAACTCTCACTTCCCCTCTCCTGTTCAGCCTTTTGTTCATGTTTGGACCAAGGCTGTAATGAGATCAGGAGCCGATGGCCCTGGCAGAGCTCAAACGGAACATCAATGAGCAAATTATTGCTGAATAAATATCATGTAGTCAACACTTTTCTGATTCTCAGGAGGAGGCTGATGGGGCAGATTGGATTTGTCCTGCTTTTGTGCACAGCACATACCTAGGCAATTTTCACATTGTCATGTAGATGCCAGTGTTGTAGCCCGTACAGGGATAACTTGGTGTGGGATGTAGCTAGCTCCAGAGCACAAGTCTTCAGTACCATCACAGGGATGTTGCCTTGTATCCAGTGCCTTCACGTTTCTTCATATCACATGGAGTGAATCAAATGGCTACAATTAGCATTTTGCTGTTTTCTATCAAGGCTGAGGTCAGAGAAAATTCTAAGAGCTCTAAGGCATCGTAACACAATCTGAGATTGACTAATTGACTCAGTGATTTGGCCTGCACAGCCTTCTGCGGCAAGCCTTCCACAGATTCACCACTCTCTGGCTGAAGAAATTACTCCTCATTTCAGTTTTAAAGGATTATCCCTTCAGTATGTGGCTGCAGCCTTGGGTTCCAGTTTTTCCTACCAGTGGAAATATCCTCTCCGCGTCCACTCTATCCGGGCCTCTCAATATCCTGCAAGTTTCAATGAGATTTCACCTTCTCATCCTTCTAAATTCCAATGAGTACAGACCTAGAGTCCTCAATCAACCACTCCTCATATGGGCAAGCTCTTTATTCCAGGGATCATTCTTGTGAACCTCCTCTGGACCCTTCCCAAGGTTAGCACATCCATCCTTAGATATGGAGTTCAAAACTGCTCACAATACTCCAAATGAAGTCTGACCAGAGGCTTATATAGCCTCAGAAGTACACCCCTGGTCTTGTATTCTAGCCCTCACGCCATGAATGCTAACATTGCATTTGCCTTCCTAACCGCCGACTGACCCTGCACGTTAACCTCAAGAGAATTTTGAACTAGTACTCCCAAGTCCCTTTGTGCTTCTGATTTCCTGAACCTGTTCCCATTTAGAAAATAGTCTGTGCCTCCATTCTTCCGACCAAAGTGCATAACCTCACAATTTTCCACATTGTATTCCATCTGCCACTTCTTTGCTCACTCTCCTTGCCTGTCCAAGTCCTTCTGCAGCCTCCCTGCTTCCTCAATACTGCATGCCTCCTCTGCATAACTTTGTATCATCTGCAAACCTAGTAACAGTGCCCTCAGTTCCTTCTTCCAGATCATTAATGTATATTGCGAAAGGTTATGGTCAAAACATCAACCCGAGGCACACCACTTGTCACCGGCTGCCATCCTGAAAAAGGCCCTTTATCCCCACTCTCTGCCTTCTGCCAGTCAGTCAATCCTCTATCCATGCCAGGATCTTACCCTGAACACCATGGGCTCTTAATGTATTTGACAGTCTCCTATGCGGCACCTTGTCAAAGGCCTTCTGGAAATCTAAATAAATCACGTCCACTGTTTCTCCTTTGTCTAACTTCCTTGTTACCTCCTCAAAGAACTCTTAACGGATTTGTCAGACTCGACCTCCCTTTGATAAAGTCGTGCTGACTCAGTCCTATTTTACCATGCACTTCCAAGTGCCTGCAATCTCATCTTTAATAATGGACTCTAAAATCTTACCAATGACCAAAGTCAGGCTAACCGGCCTATAATTTTTTTTAAAAAATAATTTTTATTGAAAAATTTTGAATTTATACAACATCAAACCATACTAAAATACCAACAATAACAGTAATGACAACAATCATGAACCTTCGCCGCTCCTCAATGAACAACCCAACATATTAACTTAAATTAACACAATGTTAAGTTACATAACCGTAGCGGAAATAAATAGAAACTATAATAAGGAACACCCTCCCCTTGCCTCCTCCCCCTCCCCGGGTTGCTGCTGCTATTGACCAAGATACCTATCTTTGAGCCAGGAAGTCCAGAAAAGGCTGCCACCGTTTATAGAACCCTTGTACTGATCCTCTCAGGGCAAATTTGACCCTTCCAACTTTATAAATCCCGCCATGTCATTGACCCAGGTCTCCACACTTGGGGGCCTCGCATCCTTCCACTGCAGCAAGATCCTCCGCCGGGCTACTAGGGACGCAAAGGCCAGGACACCGGCCTCTTTCGCCTCCTGCACTCCCGGCTCCACCGCAACTCCAAAAATCGCGAGCCCCACCCTGGTTTGACCCTGGATCCAACCACCCTCAACACCGTCCCCGCCACCCCCTTCCAGAATTCTTCCAGTGCTGGGCATGCCCAGAACATATGGGCATGATTCGCTGGACTCCCTGAACATCTGGTGCACCTGTCCTCACCCCCAAAGAACCTACTCGTCCTAGTCCCGGACATGTGGGCCCGGTGCAGCACGTTAAATTGGATGAGACTAAGCCTCGCACATGAAGAGGAAGAGTTGACTCTCTCCAAAGCATCCGCCCAAGTCCCGTCCTCTATCTGCTCCCCAAGTTCCCCCTCCCATTTAGCCTTCAGCTCCTCCACTGACGACTCCTCCACCTCCTGCATTACGTTATAGATGTCAGACACCTTCCCCTCTCCGACCCACACCCCCGAAAGCACTCTGTCCATCGTCCCCCGCGAGGGCAGCAAAGGGAATCCCTCTACCTGTCGCCTAGCAAACGCCTTTACCTGCAAGTATCTGAACATGTTCCCTTGGGGAAGCCCAAATTTATCTTCCAGTTCCCCCAGGCCCGCAAACCTCCCGCCAAGAAACAGGTCCCTCAATTTACTGATGCCCACCCTTGTTCCCCGGGATGAACCGATGATTGCCACCCAATGGAGCCTCCATCGAGCCCCCTGTTTTCCCCCCCCCCATGCCGTCTCCACTGTCCCCAGATTCTTAGGGTCGCCGCCACCACCGGGCTCGTGGTAAACCTCTTAGGGGAGAGCGGCAACGGCGCCGTTACCATGGCACCCAGGCACGTACCTCTACATGACGCCATCTCCATTCTTTTCCACGCCGCCCCTCCCCCCTCCATCACCCATTTACGCATCATTGACACATTGGCTGCCCAATAGTACCCCAAAAGGTTGGGCAGCGCCAGCCCGCCTCTATCCCTCCCTCGCTCCAGGAAAACCCTCTTTACTCTGAGTCCCATGTGCCCACACAAAGCTCAAGATACTGCTAGTCACTCTCCTAAAGAAGGCCCTGGGGATGAAGATGGGCAGGCACTAAAAGAGGAACAAGAACCTCGGAAGCACCGTCATTTTGACGGACTGCACCCTCCCCGCCAACGACAATGGCAGCATGTCCCACCTCCTGAACTCCTTCTCCATCTGATCTACAAGTCTGGTGAAATTATGTTTGTGAAGAGTCTCCCAGTCCCTGGCCACCTGCACCCCCAGGTACCTAAAACTCTCCCCTGCCCACCTAAGTGGGAACCTACCAATTCCTTCCTCCTGGTCATCAGGGTGCACCACAAACACCTCACTCTTGCCTAAATTTAGTTTATAACCTGAAACGGTCCCAAACTCAGCTAGCAGCTCCATCACCCCCGGCATCCCTCCCACCGGGTCCGCCACATACAGTAACAGATCATCGGCATACAACGACACCCTATGTTCCTCCCCACCTCGCACCAAACCTCTCCACCTCTCTGAATCCCTCAACGCCATCGCCAGCGGCCCGATTGCCAATGCAAACAACAAGGGGGACAGGGGGCAACCCTGCCTGGTCCCTCGGTAAAGCCGGAAGTACTCCGACCTCCTCCCATTCGTGGCCACGCACGCCATTGGGGCCTCATATAGCAGCCTCACCCATCTAATAAACCCTTCACCAAATCCAAACCTCCCCAACACCTCCCATAAGTACCCCTCTATCGAAGGCCTTCTCCGCATCCAGCGCCACCACTATCTCTGCCTCCCCCTCAATCGCCGGCATCATGATGACATTCAACAATCTCCGCACATTCGTGTTCAGCTGCCTTCCCTTCACAAACCCTGTCTGGTCCTCGTGTACACCCCCTGGCACACAGTCCTCTATCCTGGTGGCCAGGATTTTTGCCAGCACCTTGGCATCTACATTGAGGAGAGGTATGCCCCCCCCCCCCCCCCCAATGATCAGACCTCCCGCTTCTAGATCCGGGACCCGTCCCAACATACGCCTCATAAAGCCCGCATCGTCCCAATTTGGGGCATACACACTAGCAAGTACCACCTTCTCTTCTTGTAGTCTGCCCCTAACCATAACATACCTACCCCCCTTATCCGCCACCACCTCAGATGCCTCAAACGACACATTTTTCCCCACCAGAATCGCCACTCCCCGGTTCTTCATATCCAACCCAGAGTGGAAAACCTGCCCCACCACCCCTTCCTCAGACGGACCTGGTCCGCCACCTTCAGGTGGGTCTCCTGAAGCATTGCCACATCTGCCTTTAGCCCCCTCAGATGAGAAAGTACCCTCGACCGCTTCACCGGCCCATTCAATCCTCTCGCATTCCAGGTGACCAACCGGATCAGAGGGCGTCCCGCCCCCCTCCCCCGTCGACTAGCCATAGTCCGTCGACTGCCCGCCCCAGGCCAGCAACCCCCGCCCGATCCAGTCCCCACAGCGACAACACCTCACCTCTGTCCCCCCCGGCCCCCACCAGCTCCTTCCTGACCCTGCCAGCAGCAACCCGGTATTCCCCTTTCTTCTCCCCCCCCCCCCCGGGCTAGGAATCCTCCTAGCCACGTACCGTCCTCCATTGTACTTCCGTGGGTCAGCTAACTTCTGCTGACCCAGGAAACTCCCGCCAATAACCCGATCCCTCCCAAAGTGGGATCATCCCCCAATCTATCCCTCCTCCAGGCACCGCTCCAGCGCGGGGAAGAACCAGTTGAGGCCCCGCCTCCCCCCGTCATCGTCTCCACCCCCCATCCCCGCAGCGCAGGAAACCAGAGGAACGCCCGCGCTTTCACACTGCCCCACCACACCCTTCTGACGCAGCTCCCAAATACCAGCCCCACTCCATACCCCCAACCCGACATAGAATACAACAAACCCCCCCCCAACTCTCCCCGCAAGATACAAAACTCAAACAATGCCCCACAGCAAAAAAAAAACAGAACACCCCCATAAATAACCATATCAAAATTGCAAAAGTACAGAAAAAGAGAACACAGCAACAGCAGAAACCAGCAATAAAGTATTACAACCGACCCCACAACCCCCAGTTCAAGTCCCGTTTCTCCGTCTGCACGAAGGCCCACGCCTCCTCCGGGGAATCAAAATAATAATGCCGGTCCGAATAAGTTACCCACAGGCGCGCAGGCTGCAACATTCCGAACTTTATCTTCTTCTTGTAAAGCATTTCTTTCGTCCGATTAAACCCGGACCGCCGCTTAGCCACCTCCGCACTCCAATCCTGGTAGATCCGTACTACCCCATTCTCCCAGTTGCTGCTCTTCACCTTCTTGGCCCAGCGCAGCACACACTCCCGATCACTGAACCGGTGGAACCTCACCAGCACCGCACGCAGAGGTTCATTCTCCTTAGGCCTTCTGGCCAGTACTCTGTGTGCTCCCTCCAGCTCCAAGGGCAGATGGAAAGACCCGGCCCCCACTAGCGAGTTCAGCATCGTAGCCACGTAGGTTGTCAGATCCGACCCCTCCAGCCCCTCCGCAAGGCCCAAGATCCGCAGATTTGGCCACCTCATGCGGTGATCAAGCTCCTCAAAGTGGTCCTGCCACTTCTTGTGGAGTGCCTCGTGCCCCTCCACCTTACTCACAAGGACCACGGCCTCCTCCTCTCGTTCAGTGGCCTGTGTCTGTAACGCCTTGATGGCAGCACCCTGGGTCGTCTGAATCTCCGAGAGCCTTTTGTTCGTTTCCTGCAGAGAGCTCAGTACCTCAGCCTTGAAATCTGCAAAACAGCGCAGGAACTTGTTGCTCCTGGGCCCACTGCTTCCACTCCTCTGGAGCTCCGCCGGCCGCCATCTTGGATTCCTTCCCCCGTTTTTTTCTGGGGAGCTGCTGCCGTTTTTTCCCCCTTTCCACTCCGAGTTCGAGTCATGAACTGCGGAGAAAGTCGATCAGCACACCTTCTCCCACCGTGAGACGTCGAAAAATTTCCATTTTGGGTTCTAAAAAGAGCCGAAAAGCCCGTTTGAAACGGGAGCTCCCAAATGTGCGGCTTCCTACGTCATTGCCGCCACCGGAAGTTAACCGGCCTATAATTTAACGTCTTCTGTCTCCCTCCCTCTTAAACAGCGGTGTTACATTCGCCATTTACCAGTCCTCTGGGACCCTCCCTGCCTCCAGTGATTCCTGAAAGATCACCACCAATGCCTATTGTGTGTTCTGGAAACTTTACTCGCCTTTTCTGAGCCCTCGGCTCCTTTAACTAGTTTAAAGTCCTCATCGTTAACCTGCACTACTACCTTCCCCTTTAACTTTAAAATTAACTACCCCCCCCCCCCCAATGCTTTTCTGGGGTGGCCGTGCCTCATAATGTTAACCAAATTTCTTGAGGAAATAATAAGGAGGATAGGCGAGGGCAGTGCAGTGGATATTGTCTTCATTATTTAATAAGGCATTTGACAAGGTCCACATGGAAGACTGTTCAGAAAAGCAAAAGCACATGGATGTGGGAGAATGTGGCACATTGGAACCGAAATTGAAAGGAGAAAAAAAAGAGCAATATTCGATGGACGTTTTTATGAATGGAAAGCAGTTTCCAGTGGCATTCTACAGAGTTCAGTGTTGGGTTCCTTGCTTTCATTGTATATATTCGCAATCCTTGATAGATGGGCAGCACGGTAGCATTGTGGATAGCACAATGGCTTCACAGCTCCAGGGTCCCAGGTTCGATTCCGGCTTGGGTCACTGTCTGTGCGGAGTCTGCACAGTCTCCCCGTGTGTGCGTGGGTTTCCTCCGGGTGCTCCGGCTTCCTCCCACAGTCCAAAGATGTGCAGGTTAGGTGGATTGGCCATGATAAATTGCCCTTAGTGTCCAAAATTTCCCTTAGTGTTGGGTTGGGTTATGGGGATAGGGTGGAGGTGTTGACCTTGGGTAGGGTGCTCTTTCCAAGAGCCGGTGCAGACTCGATGGGCCGAAGGGCCTCCTTCTGCACTGTAAATTCTATGATCTATGTGGGAATGGGATGAATGGAACATTTGCAAATAGACAAAAATTGGGGTATGTAACCGATTGTGAAGAAAATAGCTGTCAACTACAGAATGATATCAATGGTTTGGTTGAGTTGGCGAAAAGTGGCAAATGGGATTCAATCCGGAAAAGTGCGAGGTAATGCATTTGGGGAGGATAAACAAAGCAAAGGAGTACTCAATGAACAGGAGCATATTGGAAAATGTAAAAGTGAGACCCCTTGGGGTGTAAGCCCACCGTCCCTGAAGGTGCAGAACAGATGGATAAATAAAACAATTATGAGGCATCGAGTACAAACGCAGGGATGCAATGCTTTCTAAGTAATTGTATATAGATAGCATTTAGATGTGCACTTGTGATGTTGACTCATACAAGGCCATGGGCCAAGTGCTGAAAAATGGGATTGGAATACTTAAGTGGTTGTTTTTGACCAGTGCAGACATGATGGGCCGAACGGCCTTTTCTATGACTCAAACACTGATTAGTTCAGTGCTGGAACTGTATGTATAGGTCTGTCACCAAATTACAGTAGGTCATAATTGCTCTGGAGAGGGGAAAGAGAAGGTTTGCAAGAATGTTGCCAGGGCTTGAAAGATGCCAGGGTTTGAATATTGCAGCTATGAAGAAACATTGGATATGGTACGGCTGTTTCCTTAAAACAGAGGAGCCTGAAGGGTGACTTCATTGCGTACAAGATTATGAGGGGCTTCGATAGAGTAGGCCTCTAGCGGAGGGGTCAATTGCCAGGGGTACAGATTTTAGGTGATTGGTAGAAGGATTAGAAGGGGCATGAGGGAAAGCCTCCTCACCCAGAGGGTGGTGGGTGACTAGAATTCATTGTGCTGCAACCTACCTCTGTGTCGCAGCTTTTCTCACGACTACTCTGGATTGGTTTCAAACTCCGAGAATCTGATCAGCTGATAGCAGCCAATGTGGCACCCTCATATACCTGTGTTTTGCAATGACAGTCCTGAAGAACAGAATACAATGATCAGGACTGGAGAGTATTCACGATGCCACAATATACGGTCATCACCTCCAGAGGCCAATTGTCGAAAGTGGTGATTTGGGTGATATCTTTTCAGAAGGGTCAGTTGAATTGAGAGTGCAGCTATAGTGGGACACGCCAGAAAAGCCACCGGGAAGTTTAAATATTGGTTAAATGTTCAAGGCGATGGCCAAAAAGAGATATTAATGGGCTGGCAGCATGGGGAAAAGAATGGACTGCAGCGTTTCATCAGTGAAAACCCCCATTTTTGACCTTATGAAACTAGGCGCAGGCAATTCAGCCCCTTGAGCCTACTTTGCCATTCAATATGATCGCTCCCCATAATCCTTCATCCCACCACTAATTAAAAACCTATCTATCTCCTTTTAAATTTTAGCGTTCAGGGGTCGACAGCAGTCTGGTGTAGAGAATTCCTTAGATTCACAAACCTTTGAGTAAAGTAATTCCTTCTCATTTTGGTTTTAAATCTGCTCTCCCTTAGCCTAAAACTATGGCCCCTTGTTCTAGAATGTGCAGCAAGGGGAGTACATCCATTTACATCTACCCTGTCAATCCCCTTTGGCATGTTGTATACCTCAATTACATCTCCTCTCATTCTTCTAACCTCCAGCGAGTATCGGATAAACTACTCAATCAGGAGATATTGACAGACTAGGTGAATGGGCAAAATTATGGCAGATGGAATTTAATGTCAGCAAGTGTGAGGTTATCCATTTTGGATCAAAAAAAAGATAAAGATAAATAAAAAGAGGTTCGGCACAGTGGATGCCCAAAGAGACTTGGGAATTCAGGTGCATTGGTCCTTGAAATGTCACAAACAAGTGTAAAACATAATCAGAAAGGCTAACGCGGGTGGCAAGGTAGCACAGTGGTTAGCACTGTTGCTTCACAGCACCGGTGTCCCAGGTTCGATTCCTGGCTTGGGTCACTGTCTGTGCTGAGTCTGCACATTCTCCCCGTGTCTGTGTGGGTTTCCTCTGGGTGCTCCGGTTTCTTCCCACAGTCCAAAATGTGCTCTTAGGTGGACTGGCCATGCTAAATTACCTGTGTCCAAAAAGATTAGGTTGGGTTACAATTTTGCAGGGATAGGGTGGAGGTGTGGACTTAAGTAGGGTACTCTTTCCAAGGGCCAGTGCAGACGCGATGTGCCGAATGGCCTCCTTCTGCACTGCAAATTCTATGACTCCGCTGAGGAGGGGGGGGCGCTAATCTGGGCGTGATATCATTCCGCTTAACGGGTTCCCATTTTAGGTATTGGGGGGTGTAGGTAGCTCGGGATTGGGCCCAGCTTCGGAAGTTGAGTTTAACGAGTTTGGTGAGCAGTGTTAAGGCTGACAGATATGTGGGATGGTCCCCTCTATCCTTGGTGTGCGGGCAGAATTCAGTCAGTGAAGCTGAATGTTTTGCCACCATTTCTCTTTCTGCCGAAATCCTTTTTTGGGGGAGGGCAGAAACTGATTTTGTCCTTTATTTGGGCGGGTAAAGTGGCTAGGATTTGGAAGACGGTCCTTCAGAGGGACTTGGCGTTGCCAAACGTGATTATTACAAGGCGGAAAATGCTGATAAAAGTCCTGGGTGGTGTGGGAATCCTGAGGCTGTGTGGGTGCGGATGGAGTCAGGGTTGTGGTTAAGGGTGCTAGCCTCGGTGCCATTTTCTCCGGGGAAATAATTAGCAAACCAGTTGGTGATCTCCACATATGGAGACAGTTTCGGCAAAACTTATAATTTTTAATTTAAATTTAAAGTGTTGCCAAAACTGTCTCCATTGCAGGCTATGATGTGAAGATGCCAGCGTTGGACTGGGGTGAGCACAGTAAGAAGTCTTACAACACCAGGTTAAAGTCCAACAGGTTTGTTTCAAATCATTAGCTTTCGGAGCACTGCTCCTTCCTCAGGTGAATAAAGAGGTACGTTCCAGAAACATACATATAGACAAAGTCAAAGATGCAAGACGATACTTTGAATGCTAGAATTTGCAGGTAATTAAATCTTTACAGAGCCAGAGAGAGGGGTAACCCCAGGTTAAAGAGGTGTGAATCGTCTCAAGCAAGGACAGTTGGTAGGATTTCGCAAGCCCAGGCCAGATGGTGGGGTGTGAATGTAATACAACATGAATCCCAAGGTCCTGGTTGAGGCCGTACTCATGTGTGCGGAACTTGGCTATAAGTTTAGGCTCTGCGATTCTGCATTGTCGCACGTCCTGAAGGCCGCCATGGAGAATGCTTATCCAAAGGTCAGAGGCTGAATGCCCTCAATTGCTGAAGTGTTCCCCGACTGGAAGGGAACTTTCCTGCCTGCCGATTGTTGCGCGATAACTGTTCATCTGTTATCGCAGCGTCTGCATGGTCTTGCCAATGTACCACACTTCGGGACATCCTTTCCTGCAGTGTAGGAGGTAGACAACATTGTCCGAGTCGCATGAGTATGTACCGCATACCTGATGGGTGGTGTTCTCCCCGGAGAAAACAGCACCGAGGCCGTCACTAACGTCCTTAAACATACACGTGTTCTCACGTATAATGGCGGTAGATGATCTGAGATTGCCATGGCAGGGTTGTGTGGTGTTGTGGTCGCTGTTCTGACGGCTGGGTAGTTTGCTGTAAACAATGATTTGTTTGAGGTTGCGCAGTTGTTTGAAGGCAAGTAGTGGGTGTGGGGGGGATGACCGTGGCAAGATGGTCGTCTTCATCGATGACGTGTTGAAGGCTGCAAAGCAGATGCTGTAGTTTCTCCGCTCCAGGGAAGCAATGAACGACGAAGGGTACTCTGTCGGTTGTGTCCTGTGTTTGTCTTCTGAGGAGGTCGGTGCGGTTTTTTTGCTGTGGCGCATCGATCAATGAGTCAAGCGCCATATCCCGTTCGTACGAGGGTATCTTTCAGTGTCTGTAGATGTATGTTACGCTCCTTCTGAGCAGATCCTGTGTATACTGAGGGCTTGTCCATAGGGGATGGCTTCTTTAATGTGTTTTGGGTGAAAGCTGGAGAAGTGGAGCATCGTGAGGTTATCCATGGGCTTGCGGTAAAGCAAAGTGCTGAGGCGACCGTCCTTGATGGAGGTAAGTGTCCAAGAATGCAACCGATTTTGGAGAGTAGTCCATGGCGAGTCTGATGTTGGGATGGAACTTATTGATGTCATCGTGTAGTCGTTTCAGTGATTCTTCGCCGTGGGTCCAAAGGAAAAAAATGTCATTGATGTATCTGGTGTATAACATCGGTTGAAGGTCCTGTGCGGTGAGGAGGTCTTGTTCAAACTTGTGCACGAAGATGTTGGCATATTGAGGTGTGAATTTGGTCCCCATGGCTGTTACATGTGACTGGATGAAGAACTTGTTGTCGAAGGTGAAGACCTTGTGATCCAGAATGAAGCGGATGAGTTGCAGAATTGCACTTGGAGATTGGCAGTTGTCGGTGCTGAGTACCGATTGCTGCTGGTGGTGGTGCAGTTTCTCAAGCTTCCTGTTCTTGGTGTGCATATAGGTGGTGTAGCATCGTTGTCTCATCTGTTTGGCGGTGTTCCGCAGCTGGTCTGCTGCGTCCTGAGCGCAAGTTGAGAATATGGACTCTATCTTGGTTTCCAGGTTGCGGTGTCTGCTGTAGAGCTGGTGTACGAGGTGGTTGAGGAGTGAGAGAAAGGTGCGACGACAGAGTCTCTCAGCGTAGCCTGTGTTGTAGGTCGACTTGAGTGGGTTTGTGATCTGTAGCCCTTTCGAGATCTTTCTTGCATCTTTGGTGAAACTTAATGTCAGTGCCTATATGCGCGATCTTCTTGGAGCTCCTCGCCACTTTGAGCTGGCAGTTTGCGGTGTCAATGGTAGTCATGATGTGGAGAAGCCGGAGTTGGACTGGGGTGAGCACAGTAAGACGTCTTACAACACCAGGTTAAAGTCCAACAGGTTTGTTTCAAATCACTAGCTTTCGGAGCACTGCTCCTCCAACGCGCCACAGCAAAGAAACCGCACGGTAGCACAGTGGTTAGCACTGTTGTTTCACAGCACCAGGGTCCCAGGTTTGATTCCCAGCTTGGGTCACTGTGCAGAGTATGCATGTTCTCAGTGTCTGCGTGGGTTTCCTCCGGGTGCTCCGGTTTCCTCCCACAAGTCCCGAAAGGCGTGCTGTTAGATAACTTGGACATTCTGAATTCTCCCTCCTTGTACCCGAACAGGCGCCGGAAAGTCGCGACATGGGGCTTTTCACAGTAACTTCATTGCAGTGCTAATGTAAGCCTACTTGTGACAATAAAGATTATTATATGCAATGTCTGTGGAGATGGTTATGGGTAAATGGGAGGAGGAGTTGGTGTTGGAGCTGGAGGATGGTGTGTGGTGCAAAGCCCTGCAGAGGGTGAATGCAACATTGTCATGTGAAAAGTTAGGGTTGATGCAATTGAAGGTAGTGCATTGCGCCATCTGACCAAATCCAGGATGAGCAGGTTGATACAGGATTTGAGGATGAGTGAGAGCATTGGGGGATGGGCTGGGCTAATCACGTGTTCATGTTCTGGTTGTGCGCTGGGTCACCTTCTTTAGCACCATGTCAGCGATTCTACAAATTGAACTGAAGCTCTGCAGCATAGAGGCCATATTGAGGTGTCAGATCTGCCGCCTGAGCTGCCGACATGGACCGACGTTCTGGCCTTCGCCTCGCTGATTGATCGAAGGGGATCTAATGGAGTTTTTTTATCATATGGCTGGGGGGGTCTTAAGAAGTTTTTATATCATATGGGTGGGGGTCTTGTGGAGTTTTTATTTCTCGAGAAAGTTAAGTACAACGTGAGGGGACAATTGAGAGATTCTACCAGAAATGGCAGCTGTTTTATTCTGTACTTTATAGAGCTGGTCATCGTTAGTAGGGGGAAAGTGGGGATGGGCTTTCTGCATGGCTTGGGGTTCCAGAGGTTTGTGTTATTGTTTTACTGTTTATGTATAAAATTGAAAAAGTTGAATAAAAACACGTTTTAGAAAAAATCTGCCACTGTTCATCAACCCATGCTACCATGTCTTTCTGCCCACTAAGGCACGAGGACAGATTTGGCCTATGTAATTCCTTGGTTTCACACCAGAGAAATACCGTGGGACTCAGGTTTATTGCCCTCAAACTGAATTTGAAATTCAAGCATGCAATGATCAATCCTCCCTAGAGGATCCTTTATTACAAAAACATTAATTAATCCCATCTCATTACACAATACTAAATCCAAAACAGTGCGCTCCCTGGTTAATTCAACAACACATTGTTCCAAGAAGCAATCTTTAATATATACTTGTCCGATTATTAATTTTCCCTACGCTTGCACGATTCCCTGGTGTAACATGACGTTCACACGCTCTGTCCCTTCCTGTCATTATCTGGTAACAATTCACCTCATCATTAACCTGCACTTCTGCTTTCTCCTTGCACTTTGACTTTTTTAATTTCCATGCAACTGAACCCCCCCCCCCCCCACTGATGGAAATTCACTAATGAGGGTCGGCCTAGGGCATCACCACGGAACTCCTGCAGGGGCTGTTTAGCACACTGGGCTAAATCGCTGGCTTTGAAAGCAGACCAAGCAGGCCAGCAGCAAGGTTCGATTCCCGTAACAGCCTCCCCGAACATGCGGCAGAATGTGGCGACTAGGGGCTTTTCACAGTAACTTCATTTGAAGCCTACTCGTGACAATAAGCGATTTTCATTTCATTTTCATTTCAGTGATGACCTGAGACTCAGATGATTGGCCTCCAATACCACAATCATCTTTCCTTTGTGCGAAGCAGCACTCGAACCAATGGAGAGCTTTCAACAATTCCCAACTACTCCAGTTTTTCTAGGGCTCCTTTATGCCACACACAAGTCAAATGCTGCCTTGACTGCCCTTAACATTTTCCGTTGTGCTAGGTATGGCTCCAACCGGAAGAGACTTTTCCCTCTGAATCCCATTGACTCCAGTTTTGCTCAGGCTCTTTGATGGCAAGGGCAACCATTCTCACCTCACCTTTGGAGTTTTAATCCGTTAACATGGATGGAAGGGATGAACTCCAGAGGCACGGTGAGAGTAGTTGCCCTCAACATCGAGGAGCCCTAGCAAAACTGGAGTCAATGGGATTCAGAGGGAAAACTCTCCGCTGGCTGGAGTCATACTTAGCATAATGGAAGATGGTTATGATTATTGGAGATCAATCACTTCTCAGAGATCTCGTCTCAGAGTCCTCCTGAGACTGTCGACACATCGAAGGACTGGGGAAGACCTTTGCCCATTGGAAGGGTAGAGTGCTACTTTTGCTGGTAGAAAATCAAAGATGCCTTTACTGCATCCCTACAAGCATATGTCCTCACATCCAATATTAAACACCTCTATTTAGGGTCGACATGACATAATCTGGCAGGAATGGAAATAATTGAGCCACACCCCCAACAATTACACCTGGAGTCTAGCAATTTTGTTTAGTAACTAGGTTTGATTTTGCGCACCTAATTTGTATTAGGTAGCACTTCCCTGCATTTTGCTGGAGAAATAATCCTGCTGCATACTGCTTCTTTGCTCAAGTTCCCAGAACATGTCCTGCCACCAACCTTCTAGTTTACAGAGTCAATATTCTACTCGAATATTAAAATAATCTCATCCCTGGGATTTTGAATGTGGTCAATATCACCAGAGACTTAATCTTACGTCAGTGGTTCCAGATTTCCAAGATCTATGCCAATCAAAGTAACCATATTCATCACGTGGAGTAGATTGAAATTTCCAGTATTTAAAAACTCCAGTTTAAGGAAAAGTCCTGGCTTAATCAAAATGATACGAGTCACAAAAGTGAAATCTTGGAAAGAGTGTCACTGTTTTCACAATGTAATTAAATGAATTGTAATGATAACTAATAATGTAATAACTAATAGTATGCAATAAAGTGTAAGAAAAACCCAAATTTTATATTTCCAAGATCACTGCTTTTATAATTTATACTCGGGGAAATTCCCTGGAAAATATTTATTTTCATGAAGGGGTTTGCGGGATGTCAACATTCACCAGAGAATGATGGTGTTATATCTTAAAAAAAAGAGCAGTTGCAAAATCTGATTGATCAGTTGAATTTCCTATGCTCTCAGGCAAGATTGGAACAATGAAGCACCCTAAAGTCAAAAATAGAGTGGAATAGAAACACCGAATTTCTACAGTGCAGAGGCCATTCGGCCCATCGAGTCTGCACCGACCCTCTGAAAGAGCTGCCTACCTATGTCCACTCCCCCGCACTATCCCTGTAACCCCACTTAACCTGCATATCTTTGAGCACTAAGGGGCAATTTATCATGGCCAGTCCACCTAACCTGCACTTCTTTGGACTATGGGAGGAAACCCACGCAGACACGGGGAGAAAGTGGACAGCGAAAGAAATAAAAAGATTGATAAAAGTACTTTTAAGCAGCAATGGATATGGAATTCTGTTTGTCAAATAATTTGACGGGAATTCTGTACAAAGAGTGTATTGAGACCAGTTTACCCTTCGAATGTTACATGGATAATAATTTCTTATGGGACAAGTCCATTCAAGAATAAGTGTAAGGAGAGAGGATTAAGGATTGACCTTGCTAGTGTGAAACAAATGATAAATTCTCCAAGATCAAATGGGTTGATGAAAGCCATCAATTACCCGATCTTTGCACCAAAAAAGATTATTGAAGTTCTAGAACAGGGGCATCTAGTAATGTCGTGCTTTATAGAAAATATAGGAAGATACCTTTTTCTTAAATTTTGGTTCTGAAATATCGCTTGAATGCTATTGAAAAGTGAGAAAATGAATCTTTGAATTGTGTTAAGGTTTAGTGTCCTCTGGTCTTTTTCACCTGTTAGCTTAAGTGTATGTAACATGGCCTACACATGACATAACGCCTTCTCATCTAACTAGCAAGGCACTTAGTTGCAAAAGCAATGGTCACTCTGGATGTAATCCACCACTTTCTCAGGGCAACTTTTGGACGAGCAATAAACATTGCAGGACAAATAAATTAAATGATCTTCATACTGCCTGGTAAAGGAATTTTCACAATAGTGAAACATAAACAAAATTCAGCTTGAACAATGCATTAGGGAGTTCTAAAACATCTACAGACCCTATTAAACAAAAAAAACAATAATATATAGATATGCACATTTTATATGGCAAATTTGTGTAACAAGAAAATTGTTGAATTAGTTTGCCAAAAAGCCTAGGAAAAAAGTCAAGATTGCAGCGAAGTGCACATAATGATTGGCAGCATACTAGTCATCAGTCTCTACAGCAGAGAACAAAGAAAGAGAGAGAGTAAAGGAGAGAAGCAAAGGGTAGAAAGCACTTTTGCTGGACCACGCAAGTACAAGAAATAATGGAAAGCTTCATTGTCAGTTGAGGAAGCGAAAGTAGAGAGTAAAAGAGAGAAAAATAAGTACTCAAATATAATGACCATATTTTGTGATGTGATGGCTTTTTATTTTGAAGCAAATTATCAATTTTGAAGCAAATTATCCAATCAATTCAAATTTTAATTGAAGACAGTCTAGGAACTCCACCCTTGCGAGACAATGCGGTTGGTCAATTAAACCACATGTTCAAAATTTAATATCTAATTAAAAATCACATTTTGTAGACTGGAATAATACATCTGCGCTTTCTGAAATATTCATACGAAACATCAATTAAGCTGACATGTTTCATGTAAGCCACTTCTATCCAAACTACTTAAGAGCAACTGCACTAAGTTTGAAGTAGCCACAATAGTTAATTCTGCTGTATGGGCATCAACATTCCAGTTTTCAAATTTATAGTATCCTTACTTCCTCACACGTATCTGTCAGGCCACTTTACAAGAGACAACAGAGTAAATGATTAAACAGGAAATTGAACACACCACACAGAAAGGATTTTAACCGGATAACCAGGCAGTGTAGTTTAGGCAGAAAGTTCCATCGAACAGGGGAATAGAAGAACAGGCCCTCATATAGTGAGTAACCCAGAACTACAGGAGTGACCGCTGGGGAGATTTGCTCAGGAGTCATTGTCAAGGGGGTAGGTGCCATCACATGTTAATCACACAAAACACAATGGTTGTTGGATTTTAAACAGTAAAAATACATGAAAACTGCACCAAATTCCATAATCAATACGAGGAGGACTTTTGATGAAAAGATGTAGGTGAATGTTGGAGGAGTACTTTCCCCCTGGAATGGTATGTTTCTTGGTTACCAGACCTGGCAGAAACAGTGAAAGATTTGGCTGAAGCTGCAGCAAAGACAAAAGCCTCTTCCAGCATGCAGGCAGGGAAGGGTGAGCTTAAAGGCTTCAAACTGACTTGAGGGCCTCTATTAAAACTGAATTCTAGCACCAGAGGGAACAACTGTGAAAAGATCTCGCCAATGCTATTGAAGCAGTGACGAGACTTCCGGTGGCGGCCATGGAGTAGGAGGTCGCGCATTCGGCAGCTCCCATCTGGAACCGACTCTCAGGCCTTTTTCAGGAGTTTCCACGGATTTTTGGGGGCAAATTGGTGAAGCGAACACTGCCAAAAGGATTCCCTCTCTGTTGTATGGATAGCTGGATCAGGAGTGGCCGGGTGGAGCGTTTACGTCCCAGCAGACAGAAGCATGCGGAGTGGGCACCGAGGCATGTCATGATGGCCGGTATAGACCAGGGTCCATGGGCGCAGCGGGCACAGGAGCAACAGGAGTTCCTATGGGGCTGCTTTGCTGATCTTAAAAAGGTCATGCTGGCCCCGATGATGGCATCAATAGACCAAATGATCGCAACTCAGGCAACACAAGGGAAAGCGATTAAGGAGATGGAGGAAAAGGCTATCCGACCATGAGGACGAGTTGGTTGTATTGGCCCTTAAGGTGGAGGCGCAGGATGACCTCCACAAGAAGTGGCAGGAGAGGCTGGAGGACCTAGGAAACAGGTCCAGGAGACGGAACTTGAGAATTGTGGGCCTCGCCGAAGGTGTGGAGGGGTCAGATGTGGGAGCATTTGTGTTCAAGATGCTGGAGACGCTGATAGGGACGGGGGGTATTCCCTCGACCCCTGGAGCTGGACGGGGCGTACAGAGCCGTCCAAGGAAGCCCAAGGCGAATGAACTGCCGAGGGCCATGGTGGTGAGATTTCATCGCTTCTCGGACAAGGAACTTGTCTTGCGGTGGGCAAAAAAAGAACGGAGCAGCAGATGGGAGAACAGCGTGATACGCATCTACCAGGACCTGGGTGAGGAGCTGGCCAAGAGGCATGCTGGATTCAACCGGGTGAAGGCAACCCTCTTCAGCAAGGGGGTGAAATTTGGGATGCTACACCCAGCGAGGCTATGGGTCACGTACAAGGAACGGCATCATTATTTTGAGACGCCGGATGAGGCGTGGTCATTCATCAAACAAGAAAAGCTGGACTCGAATTAAAGGACAGTTAAGCTTTGGTGGAATGCGGCGGTGGGGCTGGGTAACACCATTTCTAATATAAAAGATTGTATACAATGTTGGGTGCGTGTAAGGGCTGTGGTGGTGGCTGGAGGGTGCAGTGTTTTTGGCAAAGTTGAGAAACGGAAGAGTGGGGGGGGGGGGGGGGGGCATGTACTTAGTGCGAATTTTCGGGAAGTTGGAGCCTTGGTTCAACAAGTGTCTCCTCATAGGGCAATGTTAGTGTCTTCTGTTTATTTTTTTGTTTCGTATTACTATTTACTCACTGGGGCTGGAGAGGTAGTTGTATTGGTTTATTCACGTGGGGAGTAGGGTCCGGACAATGAGGCGACAGTCTGCTCGGCGCCAGGGGCGGGAGCTGCCAGGGTCAGCATGGGTCAGCTGACTCTCAGGAGCGTAGTGGGGGGTGAGCAAGTGCCCAGCTGGTGCTTGGCAAAGGGGGTTTTGGGTCATGGGGCTGTGGAGGGGGGGGGGGGGATGATGATGCTTTTCTGACAGAGGAGGTATCAATTTCAGGGTACCAATGGAGGGTCGGGGGGGGGGGGGGGGCGGCTCTCTGTGGGAGTGCTCGAGAAAGCGAATGGCGCGGGCTGGAGGTTGGCCAAGAAAGGGCGATGGCTAGTCGGCGGCGGTGGGGGGGGTTTAGCCACCCCATCCAGGCTGAACACGTGGAATGTGAGGGGTTTGAATGGGCCGGTCAAAAGAGAAATGCGTGTTCTCGCGCATCTAAAGGGATTAAAGTCAGACGTAGCAATGCTTCAGGAGACACATTTAAAGCTTGCAGATCACACGAGATTGAGAAAGAGATGGGTAGACCAGGTGTTCCATTCAGGGCTGGATTCGAAGACCACGGGGGGTAGCAATTCTGATCCGTAAGGGTGTGGCATTCGAGGCTGGGAGAATTGTGGCAGATAAGGGGGGCAGGTATATAATGGTGAGTGGAAAGTGGGAGGGGGTCCGGGTGGTGTTTGTGAACGTCTATGCTCCGAATTGGAATGATGTGGAATTTATGAGACGCATGCTAGGCAAAATCCCAGACTTCAGAGTCACACCACCTGAGCATGGGGGGAGACTTTAACACAGTCATTGACCCAGAGCTGGATCGGTCAAAGTCCAGGACAGGGAAGCGACCAGCAATGGCTAAGGAACTGGAGGGTTTTATGGAGCAGATGGGGTGGGGGTGGATCCCTGGAGGTTTGCGCAGTCGAGATCGAAGGAGTTCTCTTTTTTCTCCCACGTTCATAAGGTTTATTCCCGCATAGATTTCTTTGTCTTCAGCAGGGTGTTAATCCCAAATGTGGAGGGGACAGAATACTCAGCAATCACAGTCTCGGACCGTGCCCCGCACTGGGTGGACCTGCAGCTTAGTGAGGAGAGAGGGCAGCGCCCACTCTGGAGACTGGATGTGGGGCTGCTGGCAGACGAAGAGGTTTGCAGGCAGATTAGCAGGAACATCCAGGATGACCTGGAAACAAACGATACGGGTGAGGTAGCAGCGGCAACAGTCTGGGAGGCTCTGAAGGCAGTTGTCAGAGGGGAACTGATCTCAATATGATCCCATAGGGAAAAGAGAGAAAGATCCAAGAGGGAGAGACTGATGGAGGAGATACTCCGAGTGGGCAAGAGATACGCGGAGGCCCCCGAGGCTGAGGGAGCAGCGGAGTCTGCAGGCGGAGTTTGAACTGCTGACCACAGGGAAAGCGGTGGCACAGCTGAGGAAGGCAAGGGGGGCAGTTTATGAGTATGGGGAGAAAGCGAGTAGAATGCTGGCATACCAACTGCGAAAGAGGGAGGCGGCCAGGGAAGTCGGGGGAGTAAAGAATAAGGAGGGTAACACGGTCTTGGATGCCGGGGGGTGAACAAAGTCTTTAAGGAATTCTATCATAAGCTATACGAGTCGGAGCCCCCGACGGGAGCGGAAGGGATGAGGCAATTTTTGGACCAGTTATGGTATCCAAAGGTAGAAGAGGACCTGGTGGAGGGGTTGGGAGCCCCGATTGAATTGGAGGAGATTGTCAAGGGTATAGAGGGCATGCAATCGGGTAAAGCCCCGGGCCCGGACGGTTACCAGCTACACAAGAACATAAGAACTAGGAGGAGTAGGCCATCTGGCCCCTCGAGCCTGCTCCGCCATTCAATAAGACCATGGCTGATCTTTCATGGACTCAGCCCCACTTTCCGGCCCGAACACCAGAACCTTCTTCAAAAAACTATCTTTACATTAAAAACATTTAATGAAGGAGCCTCAACTGCTTCACTGGGCAAGGAATTCCATAGATTCACAACCCTTTGGGTGAAGAAGTTCCTCCTAAACTCAGTCCTAAATCTACTTCCCCTTATTTTGAGGCTATGCCCCCTAGTTCTGCTTTCACCCGCCAGTGGAAATAACCTGCCCGCATCTATCCTATTTATTCCCTTCATAATTTTATATGTTTCTATAAGATCCCCCTTCATCCTTCTAAATTCCAATGAGTACAGTCCCAGTCTACTCAACCTCTCCTCGTAATCTAACCCCTTCAGCTCTGGGATTAACCTAGTGAATCTCCTTTGCACACCCTCCAGTGCCAGTACGTCCTTTCTCAAGTAAGGAGACCAAAACTGAACACAATACCCCAGGTGTGGCCTCACTAACACCATATACAATTGCAGCATAACCTCCCTAGTCTTAAACTCCATCCCTCTAGCAATGAAGGACAAAATTCCATTTG
The DNA here is from genome assembly GCF_902713615.1 of Scyliorhinus canicula. NCBI lineage: Eukaryota > Metazoa > Chordata > Chondrichthyes > Carcharhiniformes > Scyliorhinidae > Scyliorhinus > Scyliorhinus canicula. Next base: position 40,999,126 of record NC_052151.1, on the reverse strand, counting down.
CCTTCTTAATCACCTGTTGCACCTGTAAATCAACTTTTTGCGACTCATGTACTAGCACACCCAGGTCTCTCTGCACAGCAGCATGTTTTAATGTTTTATCATTTAAATAATAATCCCATTTGCTGTTATTCCTACCAAAATGGATAACCTTACATTTGTCCACATTGTATTCCATCTGCCAGACCCTAGCCCATTCACTTAACCTATCCAAATCCCTCTGCAGACTTCCGGTATCCTCTGCACTTTTTGCTTTACCACTCATCTTAGTGTCGTCTGCAAACTTGGACACATTGCCCTTGCTCCCCAACTCCAAATCATCCATGTAAATTGTGAACCATTGTGGGCCCATCACTGATCCCTGAGGGGCACCACTAGCTACCGATTGCCAACCACAGAAACACCCATTAATACCCACTCTTTGCTTTCTATTAATTAACCAATCCTCTATCCATGCTACTACTTTACCCTTAATGCCATGCATCTTTATCTTATGCAGCAACCTTTTGTAACCTTTTAGAATTCTATAAGAAATTTTTGGAAATATTGAGCCCACTCCTGATGAGGACCTTTCATGAGGCCAGAGAGAAAGGAACCCTCTCCACAACAATGTCACAGGCTTTGATCTCACTCATTCTTAAACGAGGGAAGGACCCGGAACATTGCGGGTCATACAGGCCGATTTCGCTTTTAAACGTGGATGCCAAATTGCTAGCTAAGATTCTGGCCACAAGAATTGAGGATCGTGTCCCAGGGGTGATAGAGGAAGTCCAGACTGGACTCCTTAAAGGCAGACAACTCAATACCAATGTCCGGAGACTTTTGAATATTATTATGATGCCCTCAGAGGGAGGGGAGGCGGAGGTGGTAATAGCGATGGACGCAGAGAAAGCCTTTGACCGGGTGGAGTGGGAGTACCTCTGGGAAGGTTCGGGTTTGGTGAGGGCTTTATTGGCTGGGTGAAATTGCTGTACCAGGTGCCTGTAGCAAGTGTATGTACAAACCGGCTGAGGTCGGGGTACTTCGAGCTTCACCGGGGAACAAGGCAGGGGTGTCCCCTCTCCCCGTTACTATTTACCCTAGCTATAGAACCACTAGCTATGGCTCTGAGAACCTCGAGGAACTGGCGGGGACTGGTTGGGGGGGGGGGGAAAATCGGGTCTCACTATACGGGGATGATTTGCTCCTGCACATTTCGGATCCTGTGGAGGGGATGGGGGAGGTCCTGCGGATCCTGAGGGATATTAGTATTTTTTCAGGGTACAAACTGAACATGGGAAAGAGCGAGTTGTTTGTGATCCAGGCCAAGGGGCAGGAGGAGAGACTGAAAGAGTTGCCGCTCAGGATGCTAGAGAAAAGTTTTCGTTCCCTGAGTATACATGTGGCCAGGAAATGGGATGCCCTGCACAGGCTCAACCTGACCCGGTTGATAGAGCAAATGGAAGGGGAGTGGGTTGGCGCTGCCGAACTTTCGCAACTACTACTGGGCGGCCAATATAGCTATGATTAGGAAGTGGACGATGGGGGGGGGGGGGGGGGGGGGGGGGGGGGGGGGGGGGCAGTTTGAAGGCACTAGAGGTCAAATTTAATCTGCCGCCAGGAAACACCTTTAAATATCAACAAGTACAAGCCTTCCTGAATAAACAGGTAGTAGCCTTTCCGACGCTGAGGATACAGGACAGGGTGGTCTCCCGGCACCTGGATGGGGGAGGGGAGGTTGTCGGATATCTACCAGGAACTACAGGAGGCGGAGGAAACCCCGGTGGAGGAGCTCAAGGGCAAGTGGGAGGAGGAGCTAGGTGAGGAGTTGGAAGCGGGTCTGTGGGCAGAGGTCCTGGGCAGGGTTAATTCCTCCTCATCATGTGCCAGGCTCAGTCTAATTCAATTTAAGGTGGTCCACCAGGCACACATGATGGCAGCGAGAATGAGCAATTTTTTTGGGCATGCCCGGAGCTTAGAGTGTTCTGGCAAGGGTTCGCGAGGGCAATGTCCAAGGTGCTTAACACAAGGGTGGTGCCGAGTCCAGAGATAGCGATCTTTGGAGTGGCAGTAGACCCAGGAGTTCAGGGGGTGAAAGAGGCCGACGTCTTGGCGTTTGCCTCCCTAGTAGCCCAGAGACGGATTTTATTAATGTGGAGGGACTCGAAGCCTTTCATGAAAAATTCTGCAAAACCTAAATAAAAATACTTTTTTTATAAAGTGTTAATTATTTTAAATGAAGTGTGAATAAGTGCATCTAGGCAATTTATCCTTTGAAATTAGGTCTACCAAATAGGAAGAAATATTCAGCCATCTCTTTCCATCTATAATCCTGTATACATATGCATTGCTTTTTTAAAAATAAATTTAGAGTAATTAAGGGGCATTTAGCATGGCCAATCCACCTACCCTGCACATCTTTTTAGGTTATGCGGCCAAGACCCATGCAGACTCGGGGAGAATGTGCAAACTCCACAAGGACAGTGAACTGGGGCTGGGATCGAACCCGGGTCCTCGCCACCGAGAGGAAGCAATGCTAACCCACTGCGCCCCTTGCTGCCCTACACACATGCATTGCTTAACGTTCGTTATTAGTTAGGGTTTCCAGCTATACTACAGTATGGATTTTGCATGAATGGTGGAGAATGCACGAAAAAAGATTCCGTTTACATCGTCTTTAACTTGTATATCAATAGCATTGTTGAAATATCTAATGCTGGACTGGCACAGGGGTTGTCAATATTAGCTTGTGAACTACTACCCTGAATCCTCCTATTTCCCCCTTCTTCCCCTCCGCCCCAATACTCCCCATCAGAAAACTGTATCATTTTTCGTATTCATCTTGGAAAGACAGCCTTTGGCTGCTTTACGTTTAAGTTTTTGCTTGTAACTAGGATTCAGAGACTGGTAAACCTTTCCAAATGATATCTGACAAGTTTTGATGTGCCTTGTACTTCTCTCACTGCAGCTACTATATTTTATGTAGTTAATTTCGCTGGATTCTCTGGGCTCACACAAGCTATGAAGCATTTGCAATTGGACAATAATTTATGAATCAGACAATACCTGCTCGACTCTTACAAAAGATGACGTTTAGTTAAAAGGCTGAATACTTACTTTAATGTGGGAATCGCACTGTGACCCGATTTTCCTGACCGTAATCGGTACCATAAGCAATTTCTATGCACTTTTCCTAATGTCTTTATCCTGCGTTCCTCTGTTTAAGAATAAAGGAGAAAGTTACTTCTCTGTACGTTCAAAAAATAAAGTTATTTCCTTTCAGACCCAATCAAGCTCCATGCCCTGCGACATTTAAACCTGACTCTCAGAGCATCCTGCCCAACATGAATTTTTGTTGGTAATATTTCCAGAAGAAATCTCTGTTCCTCAGATGTTTGGACTTATTTTTTTATAACTTTCTTGAACAGATGGGAGTCAGCATCATATCCATCTGCGCTGTTCATTTTTAGAACCTCGGATTTGAGTGCCCTCTGCAATAGTATTTTTTTTCTCTACAATAATATTTTTTTTTTATTGTCACAAGTTTTTATTGTTGTTTTTTATTGTTATCTGGAGAAGGACGAGGGTCGATTTGATAGAGGTTTATAAGATGATCAGGGGAATAGATAGAGTAGCCAGTCAGAGACTTTTTCCCCGGGTGGAACAAACCATTACAAGGTGACATAAATTTAAGGTGAATGCTGGAAGATATAGGGGGGGATGTCAGAGGTAGGTTCTTTACCCAGAGAATAGTGGGGGCATGGAATACACTACTGCGGAAATAGTTGAGTCGGAAACATTAGGGACCTTCAAGCGGCTATTGAATAGGTACATGGATTACGGTAGAATGAGGGGGTGTAGATTAATTTGTTCTTAATCTAGGACAAAAGTTTGGCACAACATCGTGGGCCGAAGGGCCTGTTCTGTGCAGTATTTTTCTATGTTCTATGTTCTAAGTAGGCTTACATTAACACTGCAATGAAGTTACTGTGAAAAGTCCCTAGTCGCCACATTCTGACGCCTGTTCGGGTACAGAGGGAGAACTCGGAATGTCCAATTCATCTAACAAGGCACGGAGAATGCACAGACTCTGTACTCCACCCCTTGGACCAGAGAAATACAGGGTAAATCAAATCAATGTACATCCACCCAAAACTGAGCATTTATGTTTAAAAGTTAATTTTCACTCAAACCGTTCCAACACAAGATCAAAAATGATTTTGTTGTAAGTCACAGCAAAAAAGCTCAGTAGTACAATATAAAACCAACAAACTTATTGAATCACCTGTTGGTTTTAAACTTTAAAACCTGAGCAAGACAATAGATTAGTACGCATTTATATGCACCATCTGAGCATATCAAACACGCCTCACAATCAACACTGAGAATATCTACTTTTTCTTTCAACTGATAGGTTGAGGGATAAATACTGGTCAGTGGCTTTTCCCAGCATTCAATGGGTTGGATGTCCAATATTAATTTGCTGTAGATCATGGCATACAATATAATCCTATTTTCTCAAAGACATACTTTTGCACGTACTTGACACACAAGCAACCCTTCCAGCTGCAAAATCAGCCTCAATTGTCCACTCCAGAAATGCATGATTTACTTATGTGGGAATTTAAGACATGCCCACAAAACAGACCACGCATGGCATGGCAAGTGACGAACAGAAATGGGCCCTCCAACAAAATGAAGTACAAAGTTTCTTTCAAACTGAAAATCATTACTAATCAACTAACTCGGCTGCAAGGGATTTCACTGTTACAAGATGCCCATGACCAAATGCACCATTAGAACAAGGAGTGGCGGCTGGTCTGATCTTAAGCATGTATCAGAAAATAGTCAGTCACGGCTGGGAGATCTGTTTACTGATGGGAGCTTTCCCTGTTTGGAGGATCTGGAAGGAGTTTGAAATGCCGAGGGGAATGGATTTTGTTATCTGCAGGTGAGGGATTTTGTGCGAAGGCAGGTGCCGACCTTTCTGCTTCTACCGCCACAGGGGATACAGGATACAGGACGAGGTAGTCTCCAGAACAGGAACGGGGGAGGAGAAGGTATTGGAAATCTATAAAGAACTTATGGAGTGGGAGGAAACCCAGATAGGCGTGTTAAAGCGTAAATGGGAAGATGAGTTGGGAAAGGAGTTAGAGGCGGGTCTGTGGGAGGATGCTCTGAGCAGAGTCAACGCATCCTCATCATGTGCCAGGCTCAGCCTGACACAATTCAAGGTGGTTCACCGGGCACACATGACGGTGGACCGGATGAGCAGGGGCTGATTTAGCACAGGGCTAAATAGCTGGCTTTTAAAGCAGACCAAGGCAGGCCAGCAGCGCGGGTTCAATTCCCGTACCAGCCTCCCCGAACAGGCGCCGGAATGTGGCGACTAGGGGCTTTTCACAGTAACTTCATTTGAAGCCTACTTGTGACAATAAGCAACTTTCATTTTTCATTTCATTTAGGATGGAGGACAGTTGGTGTGCAGGAGGGTTCGCAAATCATGTCCACATGTTTTGGGCAGGTCCGAAGCTCAGGGGATTCTGACAGGGATTTGCGGATTGACAGGGATTTGCGGATGTCATGCGCACAGTACTAAAAACAAGGGTGGCGCCGAGTCCAGAGGCGGGGATATTTGAAGTGTCGGAGGATCTGGGAGTTCAGTGGGTGAGAGAGGCCAAAGTTTTGGCCTTTGCCTCCTTGGTAGCCCGGAGACAGATCTTATTAGCGTGGATGGAATCGGAGCCCCCCAAAATCAGAGGTATGGGTTAGCGACCTGGCTGGGTTTCACAGGCTTGAGAAAATTAAGTTCGCCCTGAGAGGATCAATGTTAGGGTTTGTTCGGAGGTGGCAGACGTTTATCGACTTCTTCGGGGAAAACTAAACTGTTACCAGATTCAATTGTGGGAAGGGGGTAAAGAGGGGCAGGGGAAGTTAAGTTATTTTTGTTTGGCTTAGGCGAGAACAGTGAGAGATCGAGGGGGGTGTTACGCACTGAATGTTTACATTTGTATTTGTATCTTTTGTTACAAAACCATAAATGCCTTAATAAAATGTTTGTCAATCACATCACCAAAAATGCAATGTGCATATGCACACTTGAGCGCCAAATCAAACCTAGACTCCCACAAAGTTTTCAGACCAATGGCTAGTTGGTGTCCCTTTATAGAACAAAGCAACCTCGTGCTGGGAATGAAAACCAAGATCCCTCGGAAACTATTAAGAGACTGCATGCCAAAACTATGTTTCCAGAGGCTCATCATCAGACCGCAGCAACAACTCATTGTGTCACATAGGCAATGTAGATGAAGCGCACGTGAATTTTGATCTGCCCAGCCACCAGTCTGGAGTGGAAAGGCTCTCAAACAGTTCTAGTGAAAATGTCAAGAACATGAGAAGACATCATTCATGGTGATACTAGTTTCATGATTCATGGAACAAAATTTAAGCCTATGGTAACTTTCAAGCATAAATGCAGAACATCAAGTTCCCTACAGGTATTTTGCGCATATCCATGACACTGGATGGATGTCTCGGATGGAGTGAAGTTATGAATCAATTGTGTGGAATAGGTGTCTGTGGTCTTCCTAAGGGATGCAGTTTATTTGTGGGACATGCTCAGATCTCATAACTGCCAAGGTACTGCATAGAAATAACAACCACACTGCGGTATACAGGATGTGTAACATCCATAGTTCAACTTCTATAAGTGTGACTCAACAAGCCATTCAATGTTGACAATGAATGGAACAGGTGAGGGGAAAACCTTCACAAAGAGTGGAAATATGCATAATGCCTCCCTGCTTGATGTTTTGTGTGGCTTAATTATCAAATCATGGAAAGCAGAAAATATCATATCGTTCAAAAAATATATTTAATTTAGTAGCTGGGGAGGGTGGGGGGCATGATTTGGTTGTGAAGAGATTATTCTGAAAGTGAAAGTGCCAAATCTGATCCAAAGCGGTATCCACATGATGCCATAGCCAAAGTGACTCAGAATTAACTGGATCGACTTTTTGCACCGGATGCCAATGACAATGAATTTAACAGTTTTAAAATGTTTGGATTGTTGAATTAATTCAAACTGCGTTGCATTAATGAACTGCCGATGCTCGTGTTTTGTTTTGCTTTTCAAAACAGTGGCCACCCACACTGGGGGTTCAAATTGTAAACATGTGTAGAGGCTGATTTTCGCTTTTGAAGGAATTAATGGTGGACTTATCCACTACAATCCATGGCGAGTGTCAGCGAAAAGAGGGCACATCTGACCAGTACAATGCTGCCTCAGAGCAACTGGAGCAACAGCCTGGATTATATACTCAAAACCCAGGAGTGGGGCTTCATTCAACCCTTAACCTAACTTAGACTTAGTGGCATAAATGCAATCAGCATGAGTGCTACCAATGTACCGAGGCTGATAGCAACCAAGCTGAAATACACACGAGCGCACATTCTGGAGTATTTGCAATTCTTTGCTTTTATTTTAATTTGCACACCAGAATCTGTAATGAGATTTTCAGAACCATTGAATAGTGGGAGGTCTGAAGCACACTACCAGCTGGTTCAAACACGATTCCGATTACATAACCTTTCTAGTTGCTAAATGACGACTTATTTCCCTAAGCGAAAGCAAGGAATAATTAAAGCTTCCTCTGTGAATTTGATTTGGCTGTAAACAGACAAGACAACACGCCCTTGATGACCGCTTTTTGAAGATATGTCTGAAGTACTTCCCACTTTTAACGTTAGGCTAATATGAATGGAACAGCTAAATTTTTTAAGATCAGAATTAGGTTATCCCTTATAACTACAACAAGATGGTGAATTCCTTTCTGTCAAACGGGTTCTCGCACATCAGAAATAGCTTTGCACTTTGTTGTCAATATTGCAAATGATCATTGCCCAATAACTGCAGCTCAGCCATTTCTAATCCAGTTCTATTGGTCTCTTTTTAAATTCTTTCACGAGATGTGGTGTAGCCATCTGGGATGGCCACTTACAAAGGAAACATGGATACTTGCAAAGACTCGAGGGAAATATGGCCAATACAGGAATCAGGCACATTCAGAGCCTAAATGTATATTTGCTAACAGAGGATCAGACAGCATCAAAATCCCTAGCCGATTTGCATTCTACTGGCCCATTTCCCAGGACAAAGGACTGGTACTCAGGTATCAGATACAATTCCAGACACATCGGCACCACTCCTTTCACCCAGGAAACCCAAACAGCCAAGGTCAATGACCGTTCAGGACACATGCCCAGCCATCAAAGCACCCGTCCCTTTATTGGCTCAAATCAAAGGCAGTAATCAAAGCCTGCTGACTTATTGGGTCCAAAGCCAAGGACCACCCAAAAGAGCACGAAACCCCAAAGGATAAAGAGAGACACTGCCATGTGTTCAATCTCTTTTGGCCCTGGCACACCGGCACTCTCCGGCCCGACCTAGACCTGAAGCCAACTGCAGCACCACGACCAGAAGCAAGTTCAAGATCAACAATCGCTACCAGATGGTCGAGCCCAGAAGAACCAAAGTTAATTCTCCAGACCCAGCCACCCCAGATCCGAACAAAGGCCTTGTTCCTCTGCCAAAGCCGGGTGCCTGTCGTTAAGTACAGGTTGTTGTGTTAGGTATAATTTAGCTTGTCGTATTTTTATGTTGCATGTGTGAGTTAATCTTGTGTGCAAATAAACTAATATTGAACTTGAACTAACTGACTGGTTGTTGGGTCTTTAATCAATATCCGGTTGAACCTTGATACCTGGTGACTCTGAAAGCAATATCCTCATTAATAACGGTCAGACAAATATCTGACTAAAGTAGATACCCCAGACGTGGCAACATTATTGGTGACTCCGGTGCAAATTGGCAACAGGTTTTGCAAACTCTGACGGAACTCGATCTAGAAGTGATTTTGTCACTCCGAGAGAACCCACAAAACTTTGCATTAGAAATTCAATTGAGGAAAAGTGAAAGAAACCACAAATGTAAGACCTGCATTGATCAAACCTCCAAGATTCGGAAGTGTGTAGTAATTTGCATGCGTACTAACAGGGATACAAGGTAAACCCACTTGATTTTGTTGCGTAAAACTATCGGGACTTTTGTGAACCGGAAAATAGCTTAGGCCATACCTGCTGTTTGCATGGCCGCACTGTTTCCCCCTTCCCAAATTTAGGATACAGAAAAGAGATACTGGTAGAAATGGCAGCAAAGGCAATGGAACGCCTTATGAACCCACAGGAACCCGAGGTTGCAGTGACCAGTAGAGCAGAGCAGTGTCCCATATGGAAGAGGAACTAAGGAAATACTTAAAGGGGAAAGGATGGCCCCTTTGGTCAGTGTTTTGTTCGAATGAAGAGTCAGGGCCTGGTGGTATAGGACAAACTTGGTGGGATAACCTAACCGAGATATACAAGAGGAGTTTCGGGAAAGTTCGTAAGCCGATGGCAATCGTGTCCTGTCTGGCATAATTGCAAGGCACAGAGGAGGTCGTGAGCAGACAGCTTGTCGAGAAAGAGAAGAGTGAGGGAAACGTTAGCAAGTGTGAAAAAGGTTAACGAGCAACTCAGAGAGCAGCTAGCAGCAAAAGGCAAGGAGATGGCTGATGTCAAACTGGCATACTAATCTTGTTTAGTCCACCTAAGCATCTTTCAGACACAATACGATAAGACCTACCAAGATACACAACGCGCAGTCTCTTCTGCAACAGGTAGAACAGTTAAAAAAGTAAATGTTCCGACTTGAAGGCTGCTTTACGAGCACTCAACAGATCCACAACGGAACAAAGGCAGTAGACCACGCCAAATTTTAAGGTTACAGTCACTGCTCTCAGTGCAAAATGGTTTCAGAGACACATTTGGACCAAATTTAGACCAAGAAGATGGCCCCGATTGGCAGGAACTCAATGAAACTGCCTATAGGTATATGGAAGACACCGAAAATCACAATAGAGCCTCCTAGGCCCCGAAAAGGAAAGCACCCGCACCACCGACTGCACAGGCAGCACACAACCCCATGAATCCAGTCACCACGCAGCGCAAGTCACCGATTGACGACAAACCCGATTTTGTGTACACCACCCCATTATCCATCACACAATTGAGATATGCCTGCGCCAAATTTGAACCATTCCAACTCACAGTAGACCCACACCATTTCTTTGAGCGAGTAAGACAACAGACAGATATGTATAGTCTGGACGAACCGGAGGAAGTGAAACTTGGTCCACAGAATGTAGGAGGAGGAAGCCTCCAGGAGATGAAGGCAGCTATTTTAGATGCAATTGGTTATAACAGAGGAGGTCCCGTAGAAGGTCTAAATCGCTGCAGACAAAGGAAGGGAGAGCATCCGACTGCATACACAGGTCGCCTTTGGAGACACTTCAAAGCAGTATTTGGAGATTTAGTCCGTGCACACTTAAATGTCAAAAACACAACCAAATGGACCCATATTTTAGTCTCCCACGCCACAGAAGATCAAAAAGCCTGTGCCAATTATGACCCCTCAGACGCCACATATAACTAAGTGTGGGTTCTGAAGAGACTTTCCAGAGCTTGGGAACAATCCGTACATAAAAAGGCAGAGCAGGAGAAGGTAGAAGCAAACATGAATCCAGTAAGGACACATCAGGACCCCGCATGGGTAAACGAAGGTAGACATGACTGACAGCACCACAGAGCACAGGGATGCTCTAATTGTGGGGAAAAGGGACATTACGCCCGCGAATGCAATGCCCCCCCCAAACCAGCAACGGAATGAGCAAGCGAACGCCCCACATAGGAACAATGTCAGGCCTATACACAGTATTAACGCCTATCCAGACAATTCTGCCATAAGTAGCACAGATTGACGGTGTTCGGACTCCCCAACTTGGGTCTGCGACACACTCTGGGACAAGTCAGGTAGACCAGTAGTCACAGGCACAGTCCGGGGACACCCTGTAGAGTTCCTTTGGGACACAGGAAGGTCCCGCACCACTTTAAACTCCTCCACAATGTTTCAGCAAAAAAAAAAAAACGGGCAGCACGCTAGCATTGTGGATAGCACAATCGCTTCACAGCTCCAGGGTCCCAGGTTCGATTCCAGCTTGGGTCACTGTCTGTGCGGAGTCTGCACATCCTCCCCATGTGTGCGTGGGTTTCCTCCGGGTGCTCCGGTTTCCTCCCACAGTCCAAAGATGTGCAGGTTAGGTGGATTGGCCATGATAAATTGCCCTTAGTGTCCAAAATTGCCCTTAGTGTTAGGTGGGGTTATGGGGTTATGGGGATAGGGTGGAGTTGTTGACCTTGGGTAGGGTGCTCTTTCCAAGAGCCGGTGCAGACTCGATGGGCTGAATGGCCTCCTTCTGCACTGTAAATTCTATGAAATGGCCCACTAGACACTATCACTCTTTTTTTTTTAAATTTAGATTACCCAATTATTTTTTCCAATTAAGGGGCAATTTAGCATGGCCAATCCACCTACCCTGCACATTTTTGGGTTGTGGGGGCGAAACCCACGCAAACACGGGGAGAATGTGCAAACTCCACACGGACAGTGACCCAGAGCCGGGATCGAACCTGGGACCTCAGCGCCGTGAGGCGGTTGTGCTAACCACTAGGCCACCGTGCTGCCCTTACACTATCACTCTTAGCGGATTTACAGGACATATCCTGCAGGGATATATTACGGCCCCCGTAGATATCCAAATCGGAAACATTCATGCCAAGTACCCCGCTGTTTTAGTAGATTTGCCCCGAACAGCAGAACACATTTTAGGGATCGACTTCATGAGTACACACAACCTTCCCTTTGACCCCATGAATAAGTGTGTTTGGAAAATGGCTAGAACAGAGAGAGCCCCCGCCACGCTCACAGTAGGAGACATAAAATCTTCGCAATAGGCGACAATTTGTTTGATCCGCAAGCCATTAGTACAGATAAGATGATTAGAGAGGTCCTAAGAAAACACAAAGCATCCTTCGCCCAGCACAAGCACGATTGTGGAAACATTCCAGGAACAGTCGCCATTACAGGTCCCGGTCCCAAGCTCCAGAAACAATACGGCTTCCCACAGCAAGCAGAGGGAGAAATTTCAAAAGTAATTCAAAGTTTGCTAGACCAAGGCGTAATTCGGCCCGTAGCTTCAACAGAAAATACCCCAATTTGGCCCGCAAGGAAACCAGACGGTTCATGGAGACAGACCATTGATTACAGAGAACTCAATAATGTAACTCCATTCGCAGCCCCCACCGTTGCCATGAGTCCCGAGACAATGCTGAAGCAGGGACTACAGTCAAGGTATTTTACATTACTGGATATTAGCAATGGCTTCTGGTCCATTCCATTAGGAAAGAATTGCCAATATAAATTCGCCTTCACGTTCCAAGGACAGCAATATAGTTGGACATGCCTTCCGCAAGGTTTCCACAACTCCCCCTCCATTTTCCACCGACAATTGGCAAATGGATTATCCAAATTTTCCCAACCTGAATGCCTCATTCAGTATGTGGACGACGTGCTCCTACAAACTGATACCAAGGAAGAGCACATTTCGCTTCTTTCCAAACTATTAGGTCTCCTACACTCAATTGGAAATAAAGTCAACCCGATAAAGTCAAATCCTAAAAGAAAAAGGTATGTTATTTAGGCACAGTCATCACGCACGGAAAAAGAGAGATAGAGCAAAAACTGATTGATTTGATTGTTAAATTGCCCTTGCCCCATAATGTCACTGCACTCGTCATTTTTAGGACTGATTGGTTACTGTAGGAACCATATAGACAGTTTCGCCACCAAGGGAGCCCCACTTTCCTAGCTCCTAAAAAAGAACACCCCTTGGGAATGGCTTCCACAGCATATGGATGCCATTGATACATTAAAACACGCCCTAGTACAGCCCCCGCTTTGCAGGTACCAGACCCACACTCCCCATACGCCATAGAAGTAGCAACCCCCGACCGAAACCTATCGGCCGTACTACTCCAAGAAAGGCACGATCTTTTAGGATCCGATGCCTATCCGTCACGAGTTTTGGACCCAGGAGCAAGGATTTTCAGCCTGCGAAAGGCACTTGCTCGCAGTTTTTTGGGTTGTTCAGTACTTTGCATACATCACAGGCCTCAACCCCGTAACAATTTTTACCGAGCACACCCTAACGCAACTACTGTCAGATGGTAGGTTAAAGGATGGTTCAGTTATCCAGATTAGAGCAGCACGCTGGACCCTAATCTTACAAGGAAGGGACATCACAGTAAAAAGGACAAAGACACACACATTTTTAGCCGATAATTTGCAGTATGAAGAAACCCCACGAGTGTGAAATCATCGCAGCCAGGCCCTTTATTCCTAAATCGCTACCCACAAAAGCAGGCATCAGACCGCAGAGAACCCAGCCACGGATAAATCTTTAAAAATTTATGTAGATGGTTCCTCCACCGTTGATAATGGAAAAAGGATTGCAAGATGTGGTTTATACGTGGAAGACGCGCAGGGGAGCACATTAGAGGAGATATCGTTGAAATTAACAGGACATTTAGGATCGCAGGCAGCCGAGTTAGCAGCCGTCGCATACATTGTGCAGCACCCAGATTCTTTCCCAAACCCCGCAGATATATATTCGGACAGTTTATAGGTCTGTAACAGTTTGACGGAATTCCTGCCCCTGTGGGAATCTAGAGGATTCATATCCGCCGACGGTAAACCCCTACCCTCAGCGCCATTACTGAAGAACATTCTTGAAACAGCTAAAAACCGCAAATATGGCATAATAAAAGTCAGAAGCCATCATCGTTCCTCCCCACCCGGTAACGTAAAAGCAGACGCCCTAGCAAAGGTAGGATCACGACACGGTCACTTTTGGTAACTCCCCGAGAATGCCACAGTACACGCAGTCCAGGTCTCACAGACGAATATCCAAGATTTAGCACAGGCCCAAAAGGCAGACGGCACTCTCCAGCAAATTTTAAACGTTAACTTCCCAGCCCCCTACGACAAATTCAAGGACACACTGACGTCACAGAACAGAATTGTATTAAAGAATGGAATTTATGTGGTCCCCACCCAGAACAGGAACCAGATTATTTGTCAACTTCATGACGGACACAGAATCAAGGGATAGAAACCACCATTGGCCATTTAAGACCTTTGTGCTGGTGGCCCGATTTAGAACATAGAACAGTACAGCACAGAACAGGCCCTTCGGCCCTCAATGTTGTGCCGAGCCATGATCACCCTACTCAAACCCACGTATCCACCCTACACCCGTAACCCAACAACCCCCCCCTTAACCTTACTTTTATTAGGACACCACGGGCAATTTAGCATAGCCAATCCACCTAACCCGCACATCTTTGGACTGTGGGAGGAAACCGGAGCACCCGGAGGAAACCCACGCACACAGGGGGAGGACGTGCAGACTCCACACAGACAGTGACCCAGCCGGGAATCGAACCTGGGACCCTGGAGCTGTGAAGCATTTGTGCTAACCACCATGCTACCCTGCTGCCCTGATTTAAAAGCAGACGTCACATATTATATTGAAAATTGTTTAATTTGCGCTCAAAATAATCCAGACAGATACTCCAGGATAGGTCAGTTAAGACAAACCCGCCCTGTTAATGGCCCATGGACGAATTTACAGCCAGATTATATTGGTCCCCTCCCCCCTGCAGAAATGGTTTTAAATATGTGTTAGTAGTGATCGACACCTTCACAAAATGGGTGGAAGCATTTCCCTCCGGGACAAACACGGCTAAGGCAACAGCCAAGATTTTAACACAGCAAATATTTACACGCTGGGGACTCCCCCGCAGCATTGAATCGGACCAAGGTTTGCATTTTACAGGAAGAGTGATGCAGAACGTTTTGACGATTTTTGGGATAAAACAAAAATTCCATATTGCCTATCTCCCACAATCCAGCGGCATTATGGAACGCATGAACAGAACCCTAAAAACGACTATCAGGAAAATGGTGCAACAGCACAACATTACATGGGACACAGTTCTCTCATTTGCACTTATGTTTAATAGGAACACGGTATCAAGTTCCACAGGTTTTACCCCCACACCCTTATGACCTGACGACCCATGAAAGGAACTGAATATTTATTAGGGCTTGATTTGGCCAGCCCCACAGTCACCGCCCTCACCCACAAAAAAGTAGTCCAACAGATAATGGAAAATGTTACGGCATCCCAGCTCACTGCAGCTGTCCGACTAGGCGCTAGGAAAAAGCAGAGTACGGCCTGCTTTGATAAAACAGTACACCCAGAAGAGTATACAGTCGGCCAGCAGGTCATGGTTTCCCTATATAACGCCAGTTCATTCCTCTCCCCTAGATTTGCAGGACCCTACTCGATTTCAGATAAAGTGAGCCCCTCGGTATATAAAATAACGTATCCTAATGTAAAGTCAGGATGGTTTCATATCAACCAACTTAACGTTTATGGAACCCAGTGCAGCCACTCACACCACGTCTCCCTGGCAATAGCAGACGGCTATGCCCCGCCCATTGGCAACCTAGTCCGACCCTCCCCCAGCCAGGACACAGCATGTCCATAGACCCGACCTCGTCTCCGCCACCAGGAACGACTGGCCACCTTAAACTTGATTCGGACGATAGCGACAGCACTCCAGACGTATTTGAAATCAACGACCAATGGCACAACCGCCCAGGCCCCAGTCGCTCCAGCCCCAGTAACCCCGACAAAGATATGTTTGGCCCCTCATACCCACTTTCATTGCCACAACCAGAGCCACCACCCAACGATAGAAATTTGCCCTTTGCAGCTACCGCCCCTCATGATCAAAGAATTCCCCACTGGCACCGCGATAACTCCTGTCGATTGATACGGAACGATTCAGATCCCACGATTGCTCACGCGGTCACAGCACAAAAACGCCAGACAAGAGTTTGGCAACCGGGAGATGGCGATGACTCAGTCTGACTCCCGTTATGGTAACCCTTTTATGACACTTTTTGAAATGGAACCCCGAGGTGTCCAAATGATGAGAAAAAGGAACCGATTGGAGATTTACGATATCCTATTTTCTGATGGAACCTGCCCGCCTCTTTTCTGGAATTTCTTGATACACTCTTATTCTTCCAGTCTTGGATGTTTCATTCATGTCACCTGTCCACTAAATTTCTTGATGCAGTCATGATTACTCGTTTGCATATTCTCAGAGTCCATATGTTACAAACTCTTTCCGCTCGTATAAGGTCACCCAGGCAGTGGAATAACGGCACTGATCACCGCCCTACCCAGGGATTCCACCCATTCTTGCCCTACCGCGGCTTATATGCACCCCATGTTCCCATCACTGATTTGGAAGTTTTTCAAACTCTTTACTGTCTCTGGCAGGTCTTTGTTTCACCTGATGAGTTTTTTTTTTGCATGTGGTTGAAAGAATGCTCTTTGCCACAGTCTCTGCACTCAACTTTGGCTTCCACCGACCCTTTGGTTGCTAACCCCAACTCCTATTTACATGTTCAACACACTTGGTTGAAACAAAATTTGCTGCTATTACAAAAACGACCTTGGCACTTGACGGAGAAATTGTTCACCCATTCAACGCATCAAAGGCCACTTACAAAGGAAAAATGGATACTTGCAAGGACTCAAGGGAAATATGGCCAACAGAGGATTCAGGCAAACTCAGAGCCTAAATGTATATTTGCTAACAGAGAACCAGACAGCATCAAAATCCCTAGCCGATTTGCATTCTAATGGTCCATTTCCCCAGGACAAAGGACTGGTACTCCGGTATCAGATACAATTCCAGACACATCGGCACCACTCCCTTCACCCAGGAAACCCAAACAGCCAAGGTCAATGACCGTTCAGAACACGCCCAGCCATCAAAGCACCCGTCCCTTTATTGGCTCAAATCAAAGGCAGTAATCAAAGCCTGCTGACTTATTGGGTCCAAAGCTAAGGACCACCCAAAAGAGCACGAAACCCCAAAGGATAAAGAGAGACACTGCCATGTGTTCAATCTCTTTTGGCCCTGGCACACCGGCACTCTCCGGCCCGACCTATACCTGAAGCCAACTGCAGCACCACGACCAGAAGCATGTTCAAGATCAACGATCGCTACCAGACGGTTGAGCCCAGAAGAACCAAAGTTACTTCTCCAGACCCAGCCACCCCAGATCCGAACAAAGGCCTTGTTCCTCTGCCAAAGCCAGATGCCTGTAGTTAAGTACAGGTTGTTGTAGTGTTACGTATAATTTAGCTTGTCGTATTTTTATGTTGCATGTGTGAATTAATCTTGTGTGCAAATAAACTAATATTAAACTTGAACTAACTGACTGGTTGTTGGGTCTTTGATCAATATCCGGTTGAACCTAGATACCTGGTGACTCTGAAAGCAATATCCTCATTAATAACAGTCGGACTAATATCTGACTAAAGTAGATCCCAGACATGGCAACATTATTAGCAACTCCGGATCAAACTGGCAACAGTGGGTGTCGCTGGCAGGACCAACATTTATTCCCCTTGGCTAACTGCCCTCGAGAAGGTGGTGGTGAACCACCTTAGTGAGTTTCTCTGCAGTCCATGCGGTGTAAGTACATTCAGTGATGTTGGGAAGGGAGTTCCAGGATTTTGACCCAGCAACAGTGAAGGAAAACCATATAGTTCCAAGTCAAGATGGTGTGGGGCTAAGAAGAAAACTTGCAAGTGGTGGTGCTCCCATGCAATTGCTGTTCTTGTTCTTCTAGATGGTTCCGTCATGGGTTTGGATGGTGTTGTTGAAGGAGCCCTGTTGAGTTGATGCAGTGCACCTTGAAAGTCTGAGATCACGCACTAACTGATTCAAAAACAGTCTTCCC
This sequence comes from Scyliorhinus canicula, assembly GCF_902713615.1. Taxonomy (NCBI): domain Eukaryota; kingdom Metazoa; phylum Chordata; class Chondrichthyes; order Carcharhiniformes; family Scyliorhinidae; genus Scyliorhinus; species Scyliorhinus canicula. Next base: position 40,981,326 of record NC_052151.1, on the reverse strand, counting down.
CTCTGTTAACCAGACTCCTGAATGATCCTCTTATGGAATTAACTCATCGCTTTACGCATCTTCTCTACTGTTTTTAGAACTATACTCCATATGCTTCACCCGATGTCTATGTCTGTGTATTTACATTGTGTCTTTTATCGTATGTCCTATGCTTTTTCCATGCATGAAACGATCTGCCTTACTGTTCGCAAAACAATGCTTTTCATCGTACCTCGGTACACGTGACAATAAATCTAAATCTAAACTGTAAATGGGACACACTGTCGGTGGCAGAGGAAGTGAATGCTCAAGGCGGTGGATAGGATGCCAATCAAGTGGGCTGCCTTGCCCTGGATGGTACCAAGATTCTCAAGTATTGGAGTGGAGTTTGCACGTTCTCCCAGTGTCTGCGTGGGTTTCCTCCGGGTGCTCCGGTTTCCTCCCACAATCTAAAGATGTGTGGGTTAGGTGGACTGGCCATGCTAAATTGCCCCTTATTTTCCAATGGTTAGGTGGGGTTACAGGATAATGGGGATAGGGTGGTGGAGTTGGCCTAGGTAGGTTGCTCTTTCGAATGGCCTCCTTCTGCACTATGGGGATTCTGTGATTTACATGACTTGCTGCCTTCAGTTTCTAGCCAACTGTAACCCCCAGGATATTGATAGTGAGGGGTACAGCGATAAGATTCTCTTTTGTTGGGGATAATGATAATTGCCTGAAACTTGTGTGGTGGGAATGTTACTGGTCACTTATTGTTGTTCAGATCTTGCTACATGTGGACACTGACTGCTTCAGAGTGGGTTGTGAATGTCGCTGAACATCGTGCAATCACCATCAAACATCCCTACATCCTTACTACTGATCTTATGATAGAGGGAAGGCGATGAAGCAGCTCAAGATGGTTGCGCCTAGGGCACTACCCCGAGGAACTTCCATAGCAATGTCTGAGGACTGAGGTGATATTTAAAAATTCATTTTTCCGGGATGTGGACTTCACTGGCTCAGCCAGCATTTGGTGCTCACCCTTAATTGTCCTTCGGAAGGTGGTGGTGAGTCACTTTATTGAACTGCTGCAGTCCACGTGGTGTCAGTACATCCACTGTGCTATTAGAGAAGGAGTTCCGGGATTTTGACCCCATGACAGTGAACGAACAGCGATATATTTCCAAGTCAGGATAGTGTGTAATTTGGATGGGAATTTCCAAGTGGTGGTGCTCCCATATTTATGCTTCCTTTGCCTCTCTATATGGTAGTGGTCGTGGGTTTAGAAGGTGACTTGACCTCCAAGGATTGATCTCCAACAACCATATTCTTTTGTGCTAGATAGGACTCCAACCAGTGGAGAGTTTTCCTCCAGATTCCCATTGATCTCAATTTTGCTAGGCACCTTGACACCACATTCAATCAATTGTTGCCTTGATGCCAAGGGCAGTTATTCTCATCTCACATCCAGATGATTAGTTCAAGTCTGGAGCCATGTGGCCCTGGCAGAAAACAAACTGAGCAACAGGCAAGTGGTTGCTGAATAAGTGCTGCTTGATAGCACTGATGATGGCACCTTCCATCATGCTGATGATTGAGAGTCAACTGATGGGCGGTAATTGGTTGGATTGGATTTGTCCAGCTTTTTGTGGACAGGACACCGTGCAATTTTTCCACATGATTGGTTAAGGTGCCAATGTTGCAGCTGTACTGGGACAGCTTGTGAGGGACATGACTAGTTCTGGGACACAAGTCTTCATTACTATTGTTGGGTTGTTGTCGAGGCCCTTTTGCAATATTTGGTGATTACTGCCAGATCCGCTGTTCCAATTCTATCTGGTTCCAAATGAAAGGCAGAAGTGAACTAACTACACCAGGAACACCCCACTAGTCGCCATCGGCCATACTGAAAATTACCCTTTTATTCCCACACTGCCTTCTGGCAGTCAGTCAATCCTCCATCCATGCCATACGTTGCCCTTAACATTATGGGCTCTTATCTGATTTAGCAACCTCCCATATGGTACCCTGTCAAAGGCCTTTGGAAAATCCAAATAGATCACGTCCAAGTTCTCCTTTGTCTAACTTCCTCGTTACCGTCTCAAAGAATTCTAACAAATTTATCAAACCTGACCTCCCCTTGACGAATTTGTGCTGACTCAGTCCTATTTTACCATGCACTTCTAAAGTACTCCGCAATCTCATCCTTAATAATAGACTCTAAAATCTTACCAACAACCAAAGTCAGGCTAACCGGCCTATAATTTCCTATCTTCTGCCTCCCTCCCTCCAGCGATTCAGGAAAGATCACCACCAATGCCTCCACACTCTCCTCAGATATGTCCTTCAGAACTCTAGGGTATAGTCCATCCAGCCCAGATGATTTATCCACCTTCAGATCTTCCAGTTTTCCCAGCACCTTTGCCTTAGCAATGAGCACTATACACACATCTCTGCCCCTGAATCTCTTGAAATTCTGGTATGCCACTGGTGTCTTCCACTGTGAAGACTGATGCAAAATACCTATTCAGTTCCTCTGCCATTTTTGTTCCCTATTACTCCTCCTAGTGGTCTATCGTACCTTTCATATATCGGAAAAAACTCTTGCTATCTTCTTTTACACTACTAGCTAGCTTACACTCATATTTCATCTTCTTGCCCCCTTATTGTTTTTTTTAAAGATGTCCACTGCTTGCTTTTAAAGGGTTCCCAATCCTCTGGTTCCCACTAATCCTCACCACCTTGTTATGTTTTTTCCTTTGCATTTATGTTGTCCTTGACTTTCCTCGTCAGCCATAGTTGCCTTACCATCCCCGCCTTGCCATCTCCTCAGCATGTTTCCACCTCCTTGGGATGAATTTCTGTTCTGCCTTCCGAATAACCCACAAAAACTCCCGCCATTGTTGTTCCATTGTCTTCCCTGCTAGGCTCCCCTTCCAATCGACTCTGGCCAGCTCCTCACTCATGTCTTTGTAGTTACCTTTACTCGAGTGTAAAACCATTACCTCGACTCCAGCTTCTCTCTGTCTCAAACTGAAGGGCGAATTGTATCATATTGTGGTCACTGCCTCCGAAGGGTTCCTTCATCTTAATCAAGTGTGCCTCATTACACATCACCAAATCCAGAATTGCTTGTTCCCTAGTGGGCTCTACAACCAGCTCCAAAAATCCATCCTGCAGACATTCCACAAATTCCTTTTCTGGGGATCCATCACCAACCTTATTTTCCCAGTCCACCTACATATTGATGTCCCTGTGATTATTGTAATATTGCCTTCCTTATGTACCTTTTTTATCTCCCGATCTATTTTCTGCCCCACAACCTGACAACTACTAGGGGTATGTACATACCTCCCATCAGTGTCTGTTTTTCTTTGCGATTCCTCAACTCTACCCACACAGTTTCTACAACTTCCAACACTCTCCTCGCTTCTCGCGATCGATTTAAGTTAAGTTCTTACTAATAATGCAAACCCCCCCCCCCCCCCCCCCAACTGACATCTTAACTATCCTTCAGCCTTCCCATACCAGCCTCCCCGGAATGTGGCGACTAGGGGCTCTTCACATTCACTTCATTTGAAGCCTACTCGTGACAATAAGCAATTTTCATTTTCATTTCAAGTCAATAAACGGCTTCCGTCTCCGGGAAAACCTCCCTATAGACCCTCTCAAGGCGAACTTGATTTTTTACATCCTAAAGAATTCCGTGATGTGGCCCACCCACACCTCCAGCTTAAGCAACAACGAGCCCATCCAGTCCTAACAAAATCCGTCATCCGGTCTACCAGGGAGACAAAGGCCAAGATATCAGCCCCTCTCACCCCCTGGACTGCCGGGTCTTCCAACACTCCCTAAATCGCCACTTCTGGACTCGGGGCAACCTTCACCTTCAGTACCTCAGACTTAACCTCAGTGAACCCCTGCCAGAGTCCCCTCAGCTTCGGACAAGCCCAAAACATGTGGACATGGTTTGCGGGCCTCCCCATGCGCCGCCCACACCAATCCTCCACACCCCTCAAAAATCTGCTCATTCTGGTCACTGTCATATGTGCCCTTTGAACCACTTGCACCTCCCTCCCCAGCTCTTCTTCCCATTTCCGTTTCACTTCTCCTATTGAAGCCCCCTCCCAATCCATTAATTCTTTATAAATCTCCGGCACCCTCACCAACTCGTTTTCAACACCACCTTGCCTGCAGCACCCCTGGGTTGGGGGGGGGGGGGGGGGGGGGGGGGGGGGGGGGGGGGGGGGGGCGACAGTCAGCATGGTTTTGTTAAGAGTTTTTCAAAGAGGTGATCAGGTGTGTAGATGAGGGAAACGCATTTGACATAGCCTACTTGGACTTCAGCAAAGCTATTGATAAGGTCCCAAATGGGAGAGTAATAGCAAAGGTGAGAGCCCATGGGATCCAAAGAATTTTGGCAAACTGGATCCAAAATTGGCTGAGTGGCAGGAAGCAGAAGGCGATAGTTGAGGTGTGTTTTTTGAGTGGAAGCCTGTGTACAGTGATGTCCACAGATATCAGTGTTGGGGCCCTTGCTGTTCGTGATTTACATAAATGATTTAGATATGAATGTAGGAGGGTTGATCAGTAAGTTTGCGAATAATACAAAAATTGGTGGGAGTGGTAAATAGTGAGGAAGAACGCCTTCAATTACAAGAGAATATAGACGGGCTGATCAGTGGCAAATGGAATTTAATCCAGATAAGTGTACGGTGATGGACAAACAAGGCAAGGGAATACATGATAAATGGCAGGACCCTGGGAAGCACAAGAGGATCAGAGGGATCTTGGTGTGCACGTACAGCAGCCCCTTAAGGTAGCAGGGCAGGTAGATAGTGGTTAAGAAGTCATGTGGTATACTTGCCTTTATTAGACAAGGTACAGAGCTGTATACTTGCCTTTATTAGCTGAGGCATAGAGTTTAAGAGCAAGGAGGTTATGCTGGAACGGCATAAATCTTTGGTTAGGCCACAGCTCGAGTATTGTGTGCAATTTTGTAAACCACATTATAGGACAGATGTGATAGCACTGGAAAGGACGCAGAGGAGATTTACCAGGATGGTGCCAGGGCTGGAGAGTGCTGGTTATGAAGAGAGATTAGATAGACTGGGGTTTTTGTCATTGGAGCAGAGGAGACCAGGGAGGGACATGATTGAGATGTATAAGATTATGAGGGGCGTAGATGGAGAGAGTAGACAGGAACACCCTCGGTGGAGGCATCAATGACCAGGGGGCACAGATTTATGGTAAAGGGCAGGATGTTTAGATGGAATGTGAGGAAAAGCATTTTTACTCCGAGGGTAGTGGGAGCTTGGAATTTGTTGCCTGAAAGGGTGGTAGAGGCAGGGACCCTCATAACATTTATGAAGTCACCCACACCCCCAGCTTAAGCAACCCCGAGCCCCTCCAGTCCTAACAAAATCCATCATCCAGTCTACCAGGGAGACAAAGGCCAAGACATCCAAGCAAGATGGATTATCTCAATGGGCATTGGTTGGCCTGATGTAACACATGATTGTAGCCCAAACACTCGCAATTTTAACACTATCATTGGCGATGGTAGCAACTCTCCCACCTGTTCCTTTCCGACTAGCAACAGTCGCACCTTCAAATACATTACTACCACGCTACCCTGTACCATTTCTATAATCAGGATGATTATCAAGAGTCACTCCTTCAACTGTATACCACTTTGTCACCACCTTTGGTGGTTCTGTCTTGCTGGTGGGACAGGACATACCCAGAGATTAGAGGCTACCTGCAAGGTCTGATTCTGGATTAGTCTGTGGGGCAGTCCCTCCGAATTTTGGCACAAGTCCCCAGATGTTAGTAGGGAAGACTTTGCAGGTTCAACTGGGCTTTATTATTTCCAGTGGCGAGTGGAAATCCAGCTTTATTCTCATTCAACTCCTCTGTCGCAGTTTCATACATCCGAGTGGCTTCCTCGGCCTTTTCAGGGGCAAAATAAGTGTCAACCGTACTCCTACGAGTCTGAAATCCCGTATAACCCAGGCAGATTTCCTTCCCCGAACGTAATTCTTGAACAAGATGAGTTTTTAATGTTAATCTACACCATCTTCTTTTAAATTCCAGATTAATTTAATTCATTAATGCAACTGTTGTGCTGTTCATGTCTTCAGAGCATTAGCTCAGGCCTCTGGATAACTAGTCCAGTAACATTACCACTACACTACTGTTCCCTGCTGAGGCAAAAAAGGGCACACAGTACAAGTTCATAAATCGCTGCTTGGTAGAGGGAAATATAATGTTTCAATTCTTTAATTTATAACTATTTTTGCTGGAACAAGCATATCAAGCTGACAAAAGGATGAGACATTCAGTATTGGGTATTGCAAGTTGAGGCAGCTAGAACAAATGGATATAAATAAAGATTTAATGTACAATTTAGGGCAGAGAGGAGAAAAGTATTTTTCAAACTGTGGAATTTACTGCTAGAGTTAATATTTGAAACTGAAATCTAATAGTTAAGAATAGGTCAGTTAGGCAGCTGAAAGAAAGGGCATAAAACTATAGTGGAATAGGAACTTGGGCTCCTGTTCATATGGAGGATCAACACCAAATTGGTTAGACGAAATGCCTGTCACCGCAGTAAACCAACAAAAGGCCTTTGTATGCAATAAAGATCCTTTGATTAAACTAAAACTTTTTAACAAAGGTTTCTTCGACAAGTTAATGGTTGCATTATCTGCATTTTAGTTCCTGTATGGTGGATGGATAAATTTCATGATGGAAAAATGTTTCACAGTAACTTCAGTACAGTGTTAATGCAAGCCTATTGTGACATTAATAAAGATTATGATCTTTGCGTCAAACATTTCTGATGGTGGTGCATCATGCCTTGGCATATGCCAAATGCAGCCAATTTAGAGCAGTCAATTTAGAGCAACGCATTATGGTTCTGTGGTTTACTTTTTTTAAACTTTACAGACACGAGTTCATCCAAAGCAGAGAGGGTAATGCAAAGCCAAAGACTACACCATCAGTGGGTCAAGCTAAAAGGATAAAGATAAACAAGAAAATACCTATAGCTAAGTCAGGGTAGCGAAGTTAATACTGACATTTAACCAAATATTCAATCAACGTCAATAATCTACAACCACCTTCTCATTTTACAATTTATGGATGACAATCCCAACAGGGCTTGTCGCAAACACTGCCACTGGTCTTACTTATTGCACATGCTAGAAGAACATAATGCTTGATAAAACTCCTTAAAGCATTACAAAATTTGCCACACAGGCAAGTCATTTGGCTCAACTGGTCATGCCGATGTTTAAAATCCACCACACAAGTCTCCTCTTGAAACTGCCCTGCTGTTAACATCCCCACAACAGACCCATAACCACCAGTATTTCACCCTATGGTTACATGTTCCAAATTTAAAAGTTCAGGCAGAATCCAAAACTCTAATATCTTACTTGTGGACAACTAATTAATCTGAAAAGAGCTGGTGCATACTCCTAAGTGAATATCACACTCCCCCCTTGCACTTTGTGAATATGCTTCCAACACCAGCATCCGTTCTGGTCCATACAGTACTCAATCTAGGTGACAGAATTTTTGCCTGAAATTCCTTACTAGATAAATATGTTACTCATTTTCAAAGTGAATATTAGCTTCCACCTTCCATCTATTCTTGCTCAAGATTCAACACAAGAACATAGAAGATTACAGTGCAGTACAGGCCCTTCGGCCCTCGCTGTTGCGCCAACCTGTGAAACCACTCTAAAGCCCATCTACACTATTCCCTTATCATCCATATGTTTATCCAATGACCATTTAAATGCCCTTAATGTTGGCGAGTCCACTACTGTTGCAGGCAGGGCATTCCACACCCTTACTACTCTCGGAGTAAAGAACCTACCTCTGACATCTGTCCTATATCTATCTCCCCTCAATTTAAAGCTATGTCCCCTCGTGCCACTAGTAACTGAACGCCAGGCTGAACATTTTCCATCAACCACCACTCTCGGTCTTCTTACAGCGAGCCAATTTCTGATCAAAACTGCTAAATCACCCTGAATCCCATGCCTCCGTATTTTCTGCAATAGCCTACCGTGGGGAACCTAACGCTTTACTGAAATCCATATACACCACATCAAATGCTTTACCCTCGTCCACCTGTTTGGTCACCTTCTCAAAGAACTCATTAAGGTTTGTGATGCACGACCTACCTTTCACAAAACCGTGTTGACTATGCCTAATCAAATTATTCCTTTCTAGATGATTATAAATCCTATCTCTTATAAACCTTTCCAAGACTTTGCCCACAACAGAAGTAAGGCTCACTGGCCGATAGTTACCGGGGTTGTCTCTACTCCCCTTCTTGAACAAGGGGACAACATTTGCTACCCTCCAGTCTTCTGGCACTATTCCTGTAGACAATGATGGCATAAAGATCAAAGCCAAAGGCTCAGCAATCTCCTCCCTAGCTTCCCAGAGAATCCTAGGATAAATCCCATCTATTTTCACGCTTTCCAGAATTGCTAACACCTTCTCCTTATGAACCTTAAGCCCTTGTAGTCTGGTAGCCTGTATTTCGGTATTCTCCTTGACAACATTGTCTTTTTCCTGTGTGAATGCTGACGAAAAATATTCATTTAGCACCTCTCCTATCTCCTCGGACCCCACCCACAACTTCTCACTACTGTCCTTGACTGGCCCTACTCTTACCCTGGTCATTCTTTTATTCCTGACATACCTATAGAAAGCTTTAGGGTTATCCTTGATCCTACCTGCCAAAGACTTCTCATGTCCCCTCCTGGCTCTTTTTAGCTCTCTCTTTAGGTCCTTCCTAGCTAACTTGTAACTCTCGAGCGCCCTAACTGAATCTTCACATCTCATCTTTACATAAGCCTCCTTCTTCCTCTTGACAAGTGATTCAACTACTTTAGTAAACCACCGTTTCCTCGCTCGACCACTTCCTCCCTGTCTGACAGGTACATACTTATCAAGGAAACGCAGTAGCTGTTCCTTGAACGAGCTCCACATTTCAATTGTGCCCATCCCCTGCAGTTTCCTTCTCCATCCTATGCATCCTAAGTCTTGCCTCATCGCATAATAATTTCCTTTCCCCTAGCTATAACTCTTGCCCTGCGGTATATACCTATCCCTTTCCATCGCTAAAGTAAACGTAACTGAATTGTGGTCACTATCACCAAAGTGCTCATCTGCCTCCAAATCTAGCACCTGTCCTGGTTCATTACCCAGTACCAAATCCAATGTGGCCTCGCCTCTTGTTGGCCTATCTACATCCTGTGTCAGGAAACCCTCCTGCACACACTGGACAAAAACAGACCCATCTAAAGTACTCGATCTATAACATTTCCAGTCAATATTTGGAAAGTTAAAGTCCCCCATAACAACTACCCTGTTACTTTCACTCCTATCCAGAATCATCTTTGCAATCCTTTCTTCTACATCTCTGGAACTTTTCGGAGGCCTATAGAAAACTCCCAACAGGGTGACCTCCTTTCCTGTTTCTAACCTCAGCCCATACTACCTCGGTAGTCAAGTCCTCATCAAACGTCCTTTCTGCCACCAATACTGTCCTTGACTAACAATGCTACACCTCCCCCTCTTTTACCACCTTCCCTGACCTTACTGAAATATCTAAACCCCGGAACCTGCAACAACCATTCCTGTCCCTGCTGTAGCCATGTCTCCGAAACGGCCACAACATCGAAGTCCCAGGTACCAACCCATGCTGCATGTTCACCCACCTTATTCTGGATGCTCCTGGCGTTGAAGTAGACACACTCTAAACCACCTTTCTGCCTGCCGGTACACTCCTGCAACCTTGAAATCTTACTCATGACGACACTACTCTCAACCTCCTGTATACTGGAGCTACAATACAGGTTCCCAACTCCCTGTTGAATTAGTTTAACCCTCCCGAACAGCATTAGCAAATTTCCCCCCCCCCAAGGATATTGGTGCCCCTCTGGTCCAGGTGTAGATCATCCAGTTTGTAGAGGTCCCACCTACCCAAGAATGAGCCCCAATTATCCAGGTATCTGAAACCCTCCCTCATGCACCATCCCTGTAGCCACGTGTTCAACTGCCCTCTCTCCCTATTCCTCATCTTGCTAGCACATGGCATGGGTAACCCAGAGATAATAACTGTTTGTTCTAGCTCTAGGTTTCCACCCTAGCTCCCTGAATTCCTGCCATACATCCCTATCCCTTTTCCTACCTATGCCGTTGGTGCCTATGTGGACCACGACTTGGGGCTGCTGCCCCTCCCCCTTAAGGATCCCGAAAACATGATCCGAGACATCACGGACCCTGGCATCTGGGAGGCAACAAACCAACCACGAGTCTCTCTTGTTCCCACAGAATCTCCTATCTATCCCCCTAACTATGGAGTCTCCAATAACTAATGCTCTACTCCTCTCCCCTTCTGAGCAATAGGGACAGACTCTGTGCCAGAGACCTGTGCCCCATGGCTTACCCCTGGTAAGTCGCCCCCCACACCAGTATCCAAAGCGGTTTACTTGTTACTAAGGGGAACGACCACAGGGGATCCCTGTACTAACTGCTTCCTCCCAGCCCCTCTCACCGTCACCCATCTACCACATGTTTGCATTTATTGTCCTCCAAGGCCCAATTAAGAAAATTAACTCATCCAGCAGCTTTTTTAAAACTGGCAACAATCGATTCTGCTAAAAGGGCAAACTGAAATATAACCACTCTACAGATCCTGCCCGACCTACTGAGGCCTATAGCTGGCAACCAGATGTAATTTAACCAGTTGTGGTCTGTCCAAATAAATTGCCTCAAATTAGTTAGACCTTCTGTTTAGACCTCATTACAATTGCTCTATTTACACTGGAACGAGCCAAAAGTAATCATCCAAGGACAGCATGATGACAATTTACCCACGCAGCTGTGCTGATGTTCATCATTACCACTGCATTGAAAAATAAAATGTTATTGCATATGAGGTTTTAAATTATTGTTGCGTAAAACAGTTTGTTAAGTGCCTATTTACTCACTTCCCTGAAAATCACACCTCTCTGGACATCGACTGGTTTTGAACACTAATGCTGGATTTTGCTGTTATCACATCCCACCTCCAAAACAAGGTGGTTGTTACATGATAGCAAGAATTTGAATGAGATTTACTAGAAATAGGAGGCAGGACATTTCAATGACTAAACTTTGTCTTCAGAAATGAACATGTTCTGTGGCTGTTCCAATATATCAGCTTGTTTATGCAATTAACAACTGGCGAGCAGTTATGGTCAAGTGCAGGGTCAGGGTGCATAAGGCATCTTAATTACTATTCACTTGCTGAAACTGTGCTTGGATGAGCACTGGCTGAGCACTGGCTGAGCACAGAAAGGCCCCCTGGTCAAGTGGCTCGTCAACCTCACTGTCAAGTTGGACCTTGAACAAAAGTCTCAAGCAAAGCACTGGAAGTCACCCTGGAATCACAGCAGTAGGAAAGCATTTAGGAGAGGACTGGGTAGGAAACAGCGAGAGGAAAAAAGAAGAGAAAAAAAAAATCGACAATTAAAGGAGTTTCTATATTCGATTTTTAAAATGGCACATAGCTCAAACCTATTTCAGAAACCAAAAACATTAAATGCTGAACTAGGACGCTGCAGAGCAGGATTTCCCAAACCGGGTTCTGCTGGATTCATCCAGGGGTTCCAGGTAGGCCGGGCTGGTGTATAAGATTTAAAAACTGCTATGAAGCAGTTCAATCAGAAGCTGGTTTCTCCCTGCATTGGCTGCTGATGGACTGAGCAGCCAATGCAGTGACCACCCAGTCCGAGTGGAAGCTGGAAAAGCAAGTCCTGAATGTCTAGGCCCGGGTGGGGCATGTTGGGGAGAGGGGGCACGCGAGATGTCCGTGCGCGAATGTGCACACATAAGGCTCTCTAGTGAGCCTGAGCAGCCAATGTAGCGAAACTCTAGCCTGTGTGGACAAGCTGGAAACTATTGGGGGGGGGGGGCCTTCTCGAGCGTGACTCCAAATATTAAAGACTTGGTGCGCAAAAGCAGCAGACTCACCCCTCCAAAATCAATATTTTGTTGTTTAACTCTTCAACAAAAGAATTGTTCTTAAGGGTTCCTTCAGTACGTTTGGGATGTCAAAAGGGTTCAGTGACCAGAAAGGTTTGGGAAACCCTGCCTTAAGAGTATTTAAAAGCCATGCCATTGGTCATTAAAGCCAAGTTTGTGACATTTCTTCATAACTTCTTCAGAACTCACTCAACCTGACATGCCCAGAACATGTGCACATGATTCGCCAGCCCTCCCACATCCTGCCCACACTTATCCCCCAAGAAGAACTGACTCAGCCTGGATACCACTAGTATCCCCTTAAATTGGATGAGGCTTCACAAGAGGAAGCACACCCCGGCCCCCAATGCCACCCCCAACTCCTTATCCCGCTTGCGCCGAATCTCCTCCATGGAAGCCCCCTTCCTCTTCATCGGCTCCCCATACATATCCGCAACTCTACCCTACCCAATGTTATCCTTGAACAATAACCTATCCCGCAGCACCGGGGCCTGCAGCGCAGGAAAGGCCGAGACTTCCTAACGAAGTCCCTAACCTGCAGAGACCTGAACCTATACCCCTTCGGTAGTCGTTAAGTCTCCTCGAGTTCCTCCAGGCCCACAAACAAAACCCTGAAGTCCCCACCTGCCACTACCCCCAGAATCTCATATCAAACCTATGATTGTCACAAACGCTTTAACTTAATACACTGCATGCTCTTCAAACCTTTTGTTTTGATGCCCTTGGGCCAGGCAACTGTAGCAAAGGAAGTGTGGAGACTAATTCAGTGTCTAAATCAAGTGCATTGTGAAACCAGCTGCTAGGAAAACTTCACAGGCATCCTGCAAGCATTTTAACCTCTTTTTCTTGCCTCCTCTTCAACATTGGTGGGGAAAGTGCCCTAAAGTCACTGATGACAGGGATGATCCCACTTTAGGGGGAGGTGGTGGCGTAGTTATAATAATATCACTGGATTAGAATCCAGACATCAGGCTAATGCTCTGGGGACACAGGTTCAAAATCCACCAAGGCAGCTGATGGAATTTAAATACAGTGAATAAAATCTGGGATTAGAACATAGAACACTACAGCGCAGTACGGGCCCTTCGGCCCTCGATGTTGCGCCGACCTGTGAAACCATCTGAAGCCTACCTGACCTACACTATTCCATTTTCATCCATATGTCTATCCAGTGACCACTTAAATGCCCTTAAAGTTGGCGAGTCTACTACTGTTGCAGGCAGGGCGTTCCACACCCCTACTACTCTCTGAGTAAAGAAACTGCCTCTGACATCTGTCCTATATCTCTCACCCCTCAATTTAAAGCTATGTCCCCTCGTGTTGGTCATCACCATCCGAGGAAAAAGACTCTCACTGTCCACCCTATCTAACCCTCTGACTATCTTATATGTCTCTATTAAGTCACCTCTCAGCCTTCTCCTCTCTAACGAAAACAACCTCAATTCCCTGAGCCTTTCCTCGTAAGACCTTCCCTCCATACCAGGAGCAGCAAATGCTGACCTTACCATCAGCGTCCACACCCAAAGAATAAAAATAACTGGATTATTATCCTGTCACCCTGCTGGAAAATACACCTATGTGAACGATCAGGTGTGGAAAGATTGCTGGATTTCAAAGTTTCTTCCTCACAATTAAACAGCTTTTTGATAGTAACACTCTGGGACCATCAGGCATGGTTGGTGACTACAAAACCCCAAAAGGAAATTGGTCTTTGAAGACAGAAGGGTGAATACTGATTCAATTCTCTCTCTATACTAAGTAGCCACTGATTTATAACTTATCATCTCTATGCCTTTTCTTAAATATGATGGGAAAAACCAGCTGTCCTCCAACTATAATCTCAACAACGCATGGAGGTCTCAGTATTGTGGACAGCACGGTAGCACACACGGTTAGCACTGTGGTTTCACAGTGCCAGGGTCCCAGGTTCAATTCCCCGCTGGGTCACTGTCTGTGCAGAGTCTGCACATTCTCCCAGTGTCTGCGTGGGTTTCCTCCGTGTGCTTCCTCCGTGTGCTCCGGTTTCCTCCCACAGTCCAAACATGTAGGTTAGGTGGATTGGCCATGCTAAATTGCCCTTAGTGTCCAAATAAAGGTTAGGAGGGCTTTTTGGGTTAGAGGGATAGGGTGGAAGTGAAGCTTAAGTGGGTCGGTGCAGACTCTATGGGCCGAATGGCCTCCTTCTGCACTGTATGGTCTATGATCTATGATCTATTTGAGCCGGGGCTCTACAGCAATCTACTTATCCGAATATTGTATCTGCCTTAACAATTGTTGCCAACAATAGATACCAACATAAAGCAATCTGGAAAAGGACAGAATATGCAAGTTTGCAAACAACACTGAATTAAGAGGAAAATTAGGGTAAATCCTTCTGCATAAGGTAGTACTGCTGTCTTAAGAAATGCCTCTTAACGCTTGGGACCTGCCTCCTTGCCTGCTCCATGCTTGATGGAGAGTAGTGCCCCTCACTATGTGTCTGTTTACTAAAAAGCTTTTTGAAAATTCATTTACAGGATGCCCACGTCACGTGTTAGGCCAGCGTTTATTTCCCATCCCTAGTTGCCTTTCAGAAGGTGGTTGTGAGTTGCCTTCTTGAACTGCTGCAGTCTCCGAGGTGTAGGTACACCCACAGTGTTGTTGGGAAGGAGCTCCAGGATTTTGACCACAGTGAAGAAAGTGGAATATATTTCTAACTCGGGGTGGTGAGTGACTTGAGGGGAGCCTCCAGGTGGTGGGGTTCCCAAGTACCTGCTGCTCTGGGCCTTCTAAAATGACAGTGGTTATAGGTTTGGAAGGTGCCAAGGAACCTTGGCGAGTTCCTGCAGTGCATCTTGCAGATGGTACACTGTTGTGGTGGAGGGAGTGAATGATTGTGGAAGGGTAGCAATCAAGCGGGCTGCTTTGTCCTGGATGGTGTTTGGTTTCTTGTGTTGTCTCATCCAGGCAAGTGGAGAGTATTCCATTACACTCCTGACTTGTGGATGGTGGACAGGCTTTGGGAGGGGGAGGCGGGGGGTTTGCTCGCCATAGGATTCCTAGCCTTTGACCTGCCACAGTATTAAGGTGGCTAGTTTAATTCAGTTTCTGATCAATGGTAACCTCCAGGATAGATTGTGGAGGATTCAACAATGGTAATGACATGGAATGTCATGGGCCGATGGTTAGAGGGGAGGGTCTGGCACTTGTGTGGTGCGAAAGGTACTTGCCACTTGTCGGCCAAAGCCTGGATATTGTTCCGGTCTTGCTGCATTTGAACTTGAACTGCTTAATTAGCTGAATCGTCGCAAATGTTGTTGAACATTGTGCAGTCCACACTTCTGACCTCATCATGGAAGGGAGGCCATTGATGAAGCAGCTGAAGATGGAGTTTGGCCTCGGACACAACCCTGAGAAATTCCTGCATTGGTGTCCTGGAGCTGATATGCTTGACCTCCAAGCACCACAACCATCTTCCTTTGTGCCAGGTATAATTCCAGCCAGCAGAGAGTTTTCCCCCAATTCCCATTGACTCCAGGATAGCTAGGGTTCCTTGATGCTATACTCAATCAAATGCTGCCTTGATCCCAAGGGCAGTCACTCTCACCTGTGCCATTCAGCTATTTTGTCTATGTTTGAACCAAGGCTGTCATGAGGTCAGGAGCTGAGTGAACCTGGTGGAACCCAAACTGAGTGTCTGTGAGCAGATCATTGCTGAGTAAGTGCTGCATGATAGTACCGATGCCCCATTCCATCACTTTGCTAATGGCGAGTAGACTGATAGGCAGTAATTGGCTGGGTTGGGTTTATCCTGTTTCTTGTGCACATGACACACTTGGGCAGCTTTCTACATTGCCATGTGGATACCAGTGTTGTAGCTGTACTGGAACAGCTTGGCTAGGGGTGTGGCAAGTCCTGGAGCACAAGTCGTCAGTGCTATTTCCAGAATATTGTCAGGGCCCATAGCCTTTGCAGCATCCAGTGTCTTCAGCTGTTTCTTGATATCATGCGGAGTGAATCGTATTGGCTAAAGACTCTTACCTGTGATGCTTGGGACCTCTGGAGACAACCGATATGGATTATCCACTCAGCACTTCTAGCTGAAGATTGTTGCGAATGCTTCAGCCTGATCTTGTGCACATATGTTTAGAGCTCCTCCATCATTGAGAATGGAGATATTTGTGGAGACTCTTCCTCCAGTGAACTGTTTAATTGTCCACCACCATTCACACCTGGATGTGGTAGGACTTGGAGCTTAGATCTATATAGAGAAATACAGCACAGAACAGGCCCTTCGGCCCACGATGTTGTGCCGAACTTTTGTCCTAGGTTAATCATAGAATTTTGGACACTAAGGGCTATTTATCATGGCCAATCCACCCAACCTGCTCATCTTTGGACTTTGATCTGATGCATTTGTTGTGGAATCGCTCACTTGCATTACTTGCTGCTTGGCACACTAGTCCTGTGTTGTACCTTCACCAGGTTGACACATTTTTAGATATGGCTGGTATTGCTCCTGGTATACTCTCCTGCACTCTTCATTGAACTAGGGTTGATCCCCTGGCTTGGTGGTAATTGTAGTCCTGGGGATATGCCGGACCATGAGGTTGCAGATCGTAGTTGAGTCCAATCTGCTGCTACTGATGGCCACAGCGCCTCATGGATGCCCAGGAGTTGCTAGATCTGTTTGAAGTCTATCCCATTTGGCACGGTGGTAGTTCCACACAACACAATGGAGAGTATCCTCAATGTGAAGTCAGGATTTTGTCTCCACAAGAATTATGCAATGATCACTTCTGCCGATACTGTCATAGACAAATGCATCAGCAGCAGGCACGTTGGTAAGGATGAGGTTAAAATATGATTTTTCCCTCTTGTTGGTTCCCAAATCACTTGCTGCAGTCACAGTTTAGCAGCTATGTCCTTTAGGACCCGGCCAGCTCAGTCTGTGGTGGTACTCCTGAGCCACTCTTAGTGACGGAAATTGAAGTCCCCCACCAAGAGCATATTCTGCATCCTTGCCACCCTCAGTGCCTCTTCGAAGTGGTGTTCATAATAATCTTTATTAGCGTCACGCGTAGGCTGACATTAACACTGCAATGAATTTACTGTGAAAATCCCCTAGTCGCCACACTACAGTGCCTGTTCGGGTACACCGAGGGAGAATTCAGAATGTCCAAGTAACCGAGCAAGCACATCATTCGGGACTTTTGTGGGAGGAAACTGGAGCACCCGAGGAAATCCACGCAGACACAGGGAGAAACTTAGACTCCGTACAGACAGTGACCAAAGCCAGGAATCAAACCCGGATCCCTGGTGCTGTGAAGTGCTAACCACTGTGCTACTGCGCCATCTTCAAAATGGAGGAATACAGATGCATCATCTGATGATGGATGGTATATGGTAATCAGCAGGATGGTTCCTTGCCCATGCTTAACCTGAAGCCATGAGGCGTCATGGGGTCCAGAGTCAATATTGAGGCCTCCAGGGCAACTCCCTCCTGACTGGAGACCACTGTGCCACCACCTCAGCTGGGACTGTCTTGCTAATGAGACTGGACATACCCAGGAATGGTGAGTGGTGTCTGGGACATAATGATTATGTGAGTATGCCTATGTCAGGCTGTTGCTGGACTAGTCTGTGAGACAGCTCTCCCAACTTTGGCTCAAGCCCCAGATGTTAGTGGGAAGGACTTTCTGGATCGACAGGGCTGGGTTTGCTGTTGTGATTTCCGGTGCCTGGATCAATGCCAGGTGATCGTCGGTTTCATTCCTTTTTCGTGTTTTTGTAGCAGTTGAATACAACTGAGTGGCTTGTTAGGCCATTTCAGAGTCGACCACATAGCTGTGGGTCTGGAGTGACATGAAGACCAGGCCAGGTAAGGATGGTATATTTCCTTCCCTAAAGGACATCAGTGAACCAGATGGGTTTTTAATGATAATCGACAATGTTTGCATGGTCATCATTAGACTTTTAATTCCAAATATTTTATTTGAGTTTAAATTCCACCACCTGCCATGGTGGGATTCAAAACCAGGTCACCAGATCATTACCCTGGGTTACTAGTCCAGCAACAATACCACTACCCCAACACCTCCCTATGATGACTACAGTCCCTCGTTGACTAGACCTCAGTGTATAGGGAACAATTCCACAGTTTTCAGATGATACAAAACTCGGACGGATTGTGAACTCTGTAGTACTTCAAAAAGGCCATAGGCAAGTTGCAGATGTTCAATGTGCAGAAATGTGAAGTGATTCGTCCTGAAAGGAAGGACATGGAGAGACTATACAAAATAATGGGTAAACCCCAATATGGGATAGATGGGATGGGCCCAATGGCCTCCTTCTGCACTGTAGGGATTCTATGAAATCACAAAAAAGATTCATGAGAATGGTTCCGCGGATGAGAAGCTTCAAGTTGAAGGTAGATTGGAGAAGTTAGGACCATTTATTTCAGAGAAAAAACAGGAGATTTTATCGAGAAGGCAAGATTTAAAGCAATTGAAGAAAGAAGCAAAAGCGATGAGAAAAAAGCCTTTTCACACACCGTGTACTTAACTTCTGGAATGTATTGTCCAGGTATGGTGCAGGCAGGTTCAATCAAAGCATTCAATGTAGAATTAGATTGTTATCTGAAAAGGAAGAATAGGCAGGATTTCGGAGAGAAGGCAGGAGAATATGACATGGGGACCTGTCTACTCGAAGAGCCGGTGCAGATGCAATGGATTAAATAACCTCCTTCCGCACTAGTATTTCTGAGATTCTATGACTTCTGATTATCTACCTTACACAGCTTAAATGGGGGGGGGGGGGGAGAAGAGGAGAGAAAAGAGAAGAGGCAGGTCATGCAAGAAGGAGTTTCATGATGCCATTCATGACAAATATTTCAGGGCTGCATCATTTATCATTTAAAGCCATGGAGAACGGCAGATGAGCTTGGCTTTGACTCGAGGCAACAGTTCAACCAGTTATGAAATTGTTTTGTAAGTCAATGCAGACATTACATTGGGATATAGGATTCATAATGGAATGGGGCAGAGGATCCCACTCCAAGCAGTGTACTAACTAAATAGACGTGTGGACTTTCAGTTAAATGAGATCAGAAATTACTTGTACCCTTTAACAAATGTAGACAGTAACTTTATAGTGAATTAATACATTTAACACTAGGTTTTGACCTGGCACTGTCTCCTTTAAACAGTACAGTATTTTAGTGGAATAGACATATTTGGATCTGAATTACCATATTAAGGATGCTACACATGGCATTTAGGCAATTTGTGCAGTTATTCACTCATTGCCATCAGGTCAACACCAGTATCAATTCATAACCCAAAATGGTCCAATCATAACCCAAAATAGTCACTAATTTCTTCATTTTCTAACTATGTTGAATTTGTAATGATTTTGTTAGCATAAATCATGGAGCCATGCATCAAATCTGCTGTTACACATTAAAATGTCCTCAGAGCATTAATAAATGCAAAACCTGTCTGTACTTTGCTTCCCATACACAGACACTTCTCATATTAAAGTCCTAGAAATTGTTTCAAATGTCATCACAGTCCATTAGATTCAGTTACAGGAAATTTATAATATTGGAGGCCCATCAGCATCTATAAAGATAAAAGTCATCTTAACATTTCAGGTGCAACTTTCAGTAAACTAAAAGCTGGTCTTTTTTGTTTTCACAAATGTTGACACCCTGCTGAGCACTTCCAGTATTAGTCAGAGTCCCAACATTTGAAACTCTTACTTTACTTGTACAAACATGAAATACTGAAGAACAGACAGTTTGATATCAGTCGGGATAAGAGAAAGCCGAACGTAGACCAGCTTGAAACTCAAATGTATTGAAGTTCCTGGGCAAGACATGTTAAAGATAAAGTCGCCATAATCCCAGATGGCCACAGGCTTATTTCCCGGGTTGCCAGGAAAGATAGAGAGTGAGCTGACTAGTGGCGATTTAACCCGAGGATCATCACATCTCAGGCGATGGGACAAAGTTGAGAAGCCAGGGCCTTCATGAATAACCTCAGCCGGGACGGGAATTGAACAAACCAGTTGTGCAGCAAACGGAGCTAAATCGGCCCCCGGAAACATATGGTGTGGCAAAAAAGTTACACATCAATGCAGCTGGATACCGCTGGAAAGATTTGTTCAGTAACACCTCAAAACCTCACCCCCCCCCCCCCCCCCCCAAAAACCCACCCCACCACCACCACAAAAAAATAAAAGCACCAACACCATCCCGCAGCTTTTCGGAGACAAATGGAAGAGTTAATGAATCAGGAATAAGCCCCTGCTTAAAATAAACACAACACAACCCTGAACTTTTAAAACTGATTAAACCGGCACAAGTGGGGAGCAGCCACAGATTATCCATCCAGAAACTTTTATGCACAACTTCCCAGTGACCATGGGCTGCACCCAGAGGTTACTGGGGAGGGAGGCAGCACCCCGGGGTGGGGGCACCAACATCTCTGCCCCCCCCCCCCCCCCCCTCCCCGAAATACAGCAGGCCCCGCAACATGGGCTTTGCTTCAGGGAACTCTGGAGCGTGTTGAGCGGACAGCATGAGGGGGGGGGGGGGGGGGAGGGGAGAGATGCTCATTGGTGTCACAAGGAAAACAGATTGCATTTTTTGCCTTCTTCATTTTAAGAGCAAACCTCCTCGACTAAGACTCACCGTCGTTCTGATCTTTGGGCCAGAGGTAAAAAGTAGCCGGGATGACGAGAAGCCCCACGAACGAGGTGAGGAAATAGAAGGAAGTATTGCCGCTGTCGTCGTACTGGAACTGCTGGCCGGCCATTGCTGGCTGCCGCCGCTGCTCCTCCTGGGCCTCAGCTCGGCTCCTCCAACACAAGCACGGACGTGGCACTGCGCACGCGCAGCGGGCGGCGCGGCGCGGGGACGTCCACGCGGCGGCGCGGGGGGACACGGGCGTCACGTGGGTCCGCCCGCGCGGCCGCCAGCCCCGCCCCGCCATTGTTGACAGAACGTAGTCACATGCCTCCAGGCACATTGTGACAAACACAAATCAGCTCAGTAAGAAGTCTCACAAGGTCACCTGAGGAAGGAGCTGCGCTCTGAAAGCTAGTGATTTGAAACAAACCTGTTGGACTTTAACCTGGTGTTGTAAGACTGTGCTCACCACTTTAACCTGGTGTTGTAAGACTGTGCTCACCACAGTCCAACACCGGCATCTCCACATCATAAAATTCTATATACAGTCCATCAGAGCAAGGAAGAGGTGCTTAAAACTTCAAGAACAAAAATAACTCTAAAATGAAATGAAAATCGCTTATTGTCACAAGTAGGCATAAAATGAAGTTAATGTGAAAAGCCCCTAATCGCCACATTCCGGTGCGGCCAGTACAGGAATTGAACCGTGCTGCTGGCCTGTTTTCAAAACCAGTGATTTAGCCCTGTGCTAAACCAGCCCCTAAAAATGACATCCAGAAAGAAAAATGTCAGTATATTGGTCATTTGATCAGAGCAAATGCATTAGAGAGGGCAACAGAGTGAAGGACAGCAGAAAGAGTGGTCAACATAGACATGGTTGGATGACTCACGTCACAGGGCTGTTGCAGATAAGTTACAGTGGATGTGTGCGATGGCCCAAGACGTACGTGGCATACTATGACATTAGATCTAGTAGGAGAAGCTACTAGTCGCAGCTGCAGGAAAAAGAGATGAAATGAAATGAAAATCGCTTATTGTCACGAGTAAGCTTCAATGAAGTTACTGTGAAAAGTTCCCAGTCGCCACATTCCAGCGCCTATTCGGGGAGGCTGGTACAGGAATTGAATTATGCTGCTGGCCTGCTTGGTCTGCTTTAAAAGCCAGAGATTTAGTCAAGTGTGCTAAACCAGCCCCTAAATATGTAAAAGACTGAATGGGGCATCCAAATGCTGAATTCATAATTGAGGGTTGTAGAATAGTTACAGCAGAGAAGGAGGCCATTCAGCTGGCCATGCCCATGCTAATCCCACTCCTCTTACCCTGTGGTTCTGTAATTTAAATCTAGCTGCTTATCCAATTCCCTTTTCAAAACCAAGATTGAATCTGCTACCACCACACTGCATTCCAGATCCTAATCACAGGCCTCTTAGGAAATGTATCCCTCGTGATACCATTGGTTATTTTGTCATCCCTTTTTATATCAGTGTCATCTAGTTTGTTAACCTTTCCAATGGGAACAGTTTCTCTCCACCCACTCTATCTCAATTCTCCATATGTTTGCTATTTGTCTGGTTTTATGTCGACAACCTGATTTTTGGCCAGTCTGACCCAATGATCCTTCTAAGCACCGTCTAAGCATGCATAGTTAACCCAACTTTCTGGAATGTCCTGAGCATCATACACACAGGCTGCGCACAATAACGAGCTCAAAATATTAATAATATAATAATCCTTATTAATGGATAACGCATCTGACAACGATCAGAAGATTCTAGGCTCGACACCTGGCTGGCTTGATCTTTTAACAGCAGCACAGTAACATAGTGGTTAGCACTGTTGCTTCACAGTGCGAGGGTCCCAGGTTCGATTCCTGGCTTGGGTCACTGTCTGTGCGGAGTCTGCATGTTTTCCCAGTGTCTGCGTGAGTTTCCTCCGGGTGCTCCAGCTTCCACCCACAAGTCCCGAAAGACATGCTTGTTAGGTGAATTGGACATTCTGAATTCTCCCTCCGTGTACCTGAACAGGCGCTGGAATGTGGTGACTAGGGGCTTTTCACAGTAATTTCATTGCAGTGCTAATGCAAGCCTACTTGTGACAATAAAGATTATTAGTATTAGTGTCACAAGTAGGCTTACATTAACACTGCAATGAAGTTACTGTGAAAATCCCCGAGTTACCACACTCTGCCACCTGTTCGGGTACACAGAGGGAGAATTCAGAATGTCCAATCCACCTAACAAGTTCATCTTTCAGGACTTGTGGAAGGAAACCGAAGCACCCAGAGGAAACCCACACAGACATGGGGAGAAAGTGCACACTCACCAGACAGTGACCCAAGCCGGGAATCAAACCCGGATTCCTGTTGCTGTGAAGCAACTGTGCTAAAAACTGTGCTACCGTGCCACCCAAATGGGGCGGTATGTGGGGATAAGTGTAAAACCCCAACTCCAAAGTTCAAGCAGCTGGAGAGAGAGCAGTATTACGATCCTGGACTAGACTCCAACAGTGACTCGGATATTTTAGTTTATTTATAAGACTGTGCAGAAAGAATGATTTGCTCCCGGAGTGATTGCATGAAGAAATAGGGCTTGGTTATTTTTAAAACAAAACTTACGACGCCGAGGTCCCAGGTTTGATCCCGGCCCTTTGGTCATTGTCCATGTGGAGATTGCACATTCTCCCCATGTCTGTGTGGGTCTCACCCCCACAACCTAAAAGGGCAGGTGGAGTGGCTATGCCAATCGGCATCGGTGCAACGGAGAATCCCATCCTTGATCTCGCACTTGTCTGGATTGAGTTACATTTACCATTTTTCTGCCCATTCAACCAAACCATTGATATAATTCTGGAGACAACAGCTATCCTCGTCACTTTCAACTGCACAGCCAATTTTTGAGTCATCTGCAAATTTCCTAATCATGCCTCCCACATTTGTCGAAATCATTAATATATACAACAAACAGCAAGACAGAAACAAAGTACTAATTGAGAACACCGCCCACATCACCTGTATCAACGCATCAATTACTATATACATCTCTGATAGGCCCTACCCTTCCTTAGTTATTATCTTGGCTCTAATATACTGGTAAAACATCTTTGGGATATCTCTGATTTTACTTGCCAATATTTTTTTCATGTCATCTCTTTGCTTTCTGTGGTAGTCACCACTGACGTAGATATATGTGTGCTTTACGGTAAGGCCCCTGTACTACAGGTACAAGGGTAGATCCCTGCCTGCTGGCTCTGCCCATCCATTTCATTAGCTGCTGTAGGAGGCCACACTTCTCAGTGTAATAAAGCCTCGATTACATTCTACTCTCGTCTTCGCGTAATTGATAGTGCATCACTTTCCTAGTTTCCCTTTTTAATTCACCCCTGTGCTTCCTATACTCCTCTAGGTTTCTACAGTATTAAGCTTTTTGTGACTCCGATAAACATTGTTCTGCTTTATCTTACCCTGTATGCTTCTGGATAACCAAGGGGCTTTAGAATTGGCAGCACTGTAATAACCTGCATGGGGGACACAGTGAGGGTTCAATTGTTTTCCCCATGTGGCTCGAGGAATATGAGCTCCCCTGCTAACTATGGGGTTGGATATAAGGTCGGCCACATTGGAACCGACCGACAAAGAGAGCGGATCTGGTGAGATTCAACTGGGGACTCTTGTAAGTATTGTGTTCTTCTAAATAAACATTTTCTTTTGTTTACTCGTCTGACAACCTTCTCCTTTATTAAAAATACCACCCTTGATTTCCAGTAGTGGCCATGGTGAGAGTGGTCGCATATTTGGTGGCTCTCGCTCGTGGCGGTTTTTTCGGACGCCGGTTAACGGATGGATGTGAGGAGGCAAAAAGGTGCAGGAGAGTTAGTAGAAGAGAGTGACCCACTGGTGCATGTTCGTGAAGGGGAGGCCAACATCAGGAGGTTACTTAATGTGATCATGATGCTTCCAGAGGGACGCGAGGTTGGGGTGGTGGTGGCCATGGACGCAGAGAATGCCTTTCATCGAGTGGAGTGGGAATATCTATGGGAGGTCCTGGGGCGGTTTGGGTTTGGCCAGGGATTTGTGGGCTGTTGCATCAGGCACTGGTGGCGAGTGTGCAGACGAACCGGGTGAGATCAGATCATTTTAGGTCACACCGGGGGATGAGGCAGGGGCCTCTTTTAGAGCCTGCCACTTTTTATCCCCACGCCTTGGGGAAAAATTGGAAGGCTCTGAAAGATGCCATGCCTCATAAAAAAAGTAAATTCGGTGATCTCGGGATTTGTTTGGGCAGGTAAAACCCTGCGGATGAGAAGGTGCGGCTGGAGCGGGGGTGGGGGCGCGGTAGGAGAGGGGGGCTGGTTCTTCCAAATTTTATAAATTATTATTGGGTGACGAATTGTGATGGTCAGGAAGTAGGTAGTGTGGGAGGAGTCGGTGTGGGAGTGGGTGGAGGTGCTCTCATGTAAAGACACGAGGTTGGGGGCACTGTTAACGGCACCTCTGCCGTTCCCACCGGCCAGGTACTCCACAAATTCGATAGTAGTGGCAGCCCTGAGGGTGTGGGGACAGTGGGGGGACAGTGGAGACAGCACATAGAACATAGAACAGTACAGCACAGAACAGGCCCTTCGGCCCGCGATGTTGTGCCGAGCCTTGGCCGAAACCAAGATCAAGCTATCCCACTCCCTGTCATTCTGGTGTGCTCCATGTGCCTATCCAATAACCACTTGAAAGTTCCTTAAGTGTCCGACTCCATTATCACAGCAGGCAGTCCATTCCACACCCAAACCACTCTGAGTAAAGAACCTACCTCGGACATCCCTCCTATATCTCCCACCCTGAACCTTATATTTATGCCCCCTTGTAACAGCTACATCCCTCCGAGTAAATAATCTCTGAATGTCCACTCTATCTATCCAGCTTATCGTCTTATAAACCTCTATTAAGTCGCTTTTCATCCTCCTCCGCTCCAAAGAGAAAAACCCTAGCTCCCTCAACCTTTCCTCATGAGACCTATCCTCCAAACCAGGCAGCATCCTGATAAATCTCCTTTGCACCCTTTCCAATACTTCCACATCCTTCTTATAGTGAGGTGACCAGAACTGCGCACAATACTCCAAATGTGGTCTCACCAGGGTCATGTACAGTTGCAGCATAACCCCGCGGCTCTTAAACTCAAGCCCCCTGTGAATAAACGCTAACACACAATAGGCCTTCTTCACGGCTCTATCCACTTGAGTGGCAACCTTCAGAAATCTGTGGACATGAACCCCAAGATCTGTCTGTTCCTCCACATTACTCAGAATCCTGCCGTTGGGGTTGAAGGGGGTGTCGTTGTGGGCACCAATATGTGGTAATCACTGGTTTGCTCCGGGGGGGGCTGGATGGGGTGTTCCGGAGGTGGCAGCGGACAGGGATTGAGAGATTTGGAGATCTTTTTCTTGATTAGTGCTTCCTGAAATTGGAGTTGGAGGAGGAGTTTGAGTTGCCAGTATTTTCAAGTGAGGGATTTTGTGTAGAGGCAGGTTTCGACTTTCCCGCACCTGCCGCACCAGGGGCTACAGGATAAGGTGGTATCGAGAACAGGAGTTGGAGAGGGGAAGGTTTCAGAGATCTACAGGGAACTGATGGGGTGGGAGGGAGTCCCGACAGGGGAGGTGAAGAGAAAGTGGGAAAAAGATTTGGGTGGGGAGTTGGAGGCCGAATTATGGGAGGAGGCCCTGAGGCGAGTCAATGCATCCTCGTCGTGTGCCAGGTTCAGCCTATACAATTTAAAGTAATCCACAGGGCGTACATGACGGAGGCCCGGATGAGCAGGTTCTTTGAGAGGGTGGAGGATAGGTGTGGGCGCTGTGCGGGGAGGTCCTGTGAACCATGTTCATGTTTTGGGTGTGAGCAAGGCTGAGGGGTATATGGCAGGGGTTTGCTGACGTCATGTCAGACATTTTAACGGTGAGGGGGGTGCCGAGTCCAGAGGTGGCGATCTTTGGTGTGTCGGAAGGCCCGGGAGCCCAGGGGGTGAGAGAGGTCGATGTCTTGGCCTTTGCCTCCCTGGTAGCCCGGTGATGGATCTTACTAGGTTGAAGGGGCTCGAAACCCCTGAAGTCGGGGGTATGGGTCAGTGACATGGTGGGATTTCTCAGACTCGAGAAAACTGAATTCACCTTGAGGGGATCGCTACAGGGGTTTGCCCAGAGGTGGCAGCTGTTCATCGACTTTTTCGAGAAAAATTAAACTCTCAGCAGGGGATGAGGGGGGCAGGAGAACAAGTGGAAAGGGGGTTAGGGAAAGCGGTCCTATTTGTGTCAGCCATGTTGGCTGGGGTTTGTTACTGGGGGTGTGTGTTGGTTATATTGTTTTGTTCTTGTTGAAACATGATGCTTAAAATTGTTAAAATTATAAATGCCTCAATAAAATATTTTCCCAAAACAAAGTACCACCCTTAATCAGGTCAAACATGGGCAAGGACACCCCCTGCTGATTAGCAGGTACTGTGCCCCTCAGCTCATGAGTCAGTACCCCATCATGTTGAACACCACTTCGAAGAAACAATTAATATTTATGAAAATGCTAGGACCATAACAAATGCAATCAAAGGTTTGGCCCAATTTAGTTCACCTATTTAATAGAGACACTACACTTCTCCATTCACATAAACCAATTATTTCTTAAAGTTTCTGAGATTTTCACTTTGGTATTTGACCCACAAGAAGAACATTCCCTTTTCTGTCAATAATGTATTGATTTCAATCCTAGATTTCACTCCTTTGAACACATGCTGCTTTACTTGTTTAATTTGAAGACATTTTCCAGATTTATGTTTCCTATAATGTTATGGCTATTATAGACGCAAATCTCGGAGCCATTTCCTTATAAGGTTGAAAAGCCATTTTCCCCAAACTTTCCCCATAATGCTAATAATTTATTCATTTGGTACTATCGAGCAGTCTCTTGGTGCTGTATTAAGAGTTTTAATGTCTCCATTACAAATTTCAACCATGCATTGGATCAGGGTTTTTTTCAAACTCAGAATGGGCTCTAACCTTCATTGGCTATTCAATGCAAGGGCTGTGCAAATTTGGTTTCTCTGAAGTTTTCAAGAGCCACGTGGGCAGGCGTTGCTAACAGTGGTGGTCCCAGCTTGGAGCTCCGCTCTGGTGCTCGTCCTCTGCGCACTGCTCAGCTTGTCCCCCGCCACCAATCAGCAATATGCAACCTGCTGTTCAACGGCCGGCACAACATCCGTGGTCAAGCTGTTCAACGGCCGGCACAACATCCGCTTGCACTCCCACGATGTGAGGTAGTGTTCAGCAGTCTGTGACTATGGTGGATGCAGCGACTGGACATTGAGAGAGAAGCCAGGCCAGGTTTGTCCGCGAGGAATACTGATCAAACAAGGCCAGTCAATACGGCTGACACGTGTCAACATTGGAAGAAACCCATACAGTCATCACTTTGTATTGCCTCTCTCTGGAAACCAGGAAGTAAGTGCGTTTGTTGAGAATGGAGAAATGATGGCCTGGATGTTTGGATGGTGCAATGCAGTGGAACTAGTCAGAAATATTGTGACATTGTTTGTGTTTGCCAAGTTACTTCATCTCATCTAAAGTCATAGTTTGTAAAGTAAAACAATATTGTACTTTTTCTATACTTGTTTAAATTTTTTAAGAAATGGCAATATATTTAAAACAAAGTGCCTGTGTAAATGTAAGGATGCGCATGTTCAACTGAAATTGTTTTAATTTTCAGCAGTAAAATGTCAGAAACTTGGAAAAATCAGGTATTGGAAATAAAGTTTCAAAGTAAAAAAAATGTTTAAATATGAACAATGGAGTCTTTTCACCAGAGGCAGCAGCAGAGGTCACCCGCCCAGCATGTACACTGACACCACATGCCCTGTACATCCGTGCTTTAGGCGCAAAGATGTGAAGGAGAGATTCCTCCATTTTGTGGCTGCCAGCAAGCAAGCAACAGGACTGTGTGAAGAACTGAAGACAAATTATTTGGTAATAAGGAAGAGAGGGCCAGAGATACAAACAGGCTTGCCTGTTTTCGATCCCAACAGCATTGCCAATACTGTTGCTAATATTAATGATGTTGGTGAGCCACAAGCCTTCCCTTATATCGATCAAATTACCACACAACCAGTTAGTTAGTTCAAAAGAAGGTTTATTTACATACACAAGAGTTATGTTGACATGCAAGCACAATATCTACTTCGAGTTAAACTACACCTATCAACTACAATAACCTATACTTAACTTCAGGGCGACCGGCACTGTGCAAATGGATACGGCCTTTATCTGAATTTCACGTGGCTGGTTCGAGGAAAGTGGCTCTGTCTCTGCTGCGCTCATCCGTCAGGTAGCGATCGTTGGTCTTGAACTTGGCTGGCTGTTCCTGCTGCAATTGGGTTGGCACAGGCTGGATCCAAAAGAGACAGAACACATGGCTGTGTCCTCTTTTATCCCTCTGGGATTTCGCGCTCTTTGGGGTGGTCCTTAACCTTGGACCCAATAGTTCGACAGGACTCTGATCACTGTCTTCGATCTCGGCTAATAAAGGGGCGGGTGCCTTGGTGTCTGGGCGGTCCTTAGCAGTCATTGACCTTGGCAGTTGGGCTTTCTGAGTAAAGGGAGTGGCACCGATCAGTCTGTGGCTGTACCGGTTGCTTGATTGGAGTTCTAATGTCCTGGGAAATGGGCCATTAAAATGCAAACAAGCGGGGGGTTTCGATCAGGTCTGATTACCTGTGTTTCAGATGCACATAGGCTCTGTATCTGTCTGAGTCCTGGGTTGGCCATAATTCCCATGGTCCTTTGCAGGTGGCCATCTTAGATGGCTACAAGGCCAGGGTCACAAAATTGTATCTGCTGGAAAGAGCTTCTGAGCACAGTCCACAGCAGGACAAAGCCGGGCCGGTGTGAGACGTATACAGAGTTCCAGGGCCTCTGTTAAGAAGAAACTGAAATTGGGAACAAAGCAGTATAGATTTCATGAGGTATGGCATTAATTGTGCTAATGCAAATCAGGATGCAAAGCCCACGTGTGTTATATGAAGGGAAGTACTAGCAAATGAAAGTTTAAAACCCTCAAATCTTCAAAGGCATTTGAAGACTGAGTTCCAGGACAAACCTCTTGATTTATTTCAAAGGATGCAGTGAGAACTTAAATTGTCAGCTGAAGTCCTTAGCAGAAATGTAACATTGATGACGAAGCAAGTGAGATTGTGAGGACCAATCAGACTCACCAGCCACATTAAAGGTAAGTAATAATGGTGTGCTGCGAAGGTCGGCCGACATGGGTCACTAAGGTCGGCCGGCATGGGTCACTGAGGTCAGCCGGCATGGGTCGCGAAGGTCTGCTGGTTGGTAAAAGTGGGTCCCGGGAAAAAACGTTTGAAATGGTGCTTTAGATGTTCTCTCAGGTCCAGTAGTTTCACCTCTTGGAGGAAGCACTGAGAGTGGCAAAGGCACAGAATATGCTCTGGGTGGGGACTTCAATGCCCATCACCAAGTGTGGCTCGGTAGTTCCACCACGGATGGAGCTGACCGGGTCCTAAAGACATAGCTGCTAAACTGGGACTGCAGCAAGTGGTGAGGGAACCAACAGAAAGGAAAAAAAAAACATACTTTAACCTCATTCTCACCAACCTGCCTGCTGCAGTTGCATCTGTCCATGACCGTATCGGTAGAAGTTACCACCGCACAGTTCTTGTGGAGACAAAGTCCCGTCTTCACATTGAGGATACCCTCCATCGTGTTGTGTGACACTACCACCGTGCTAAATGGGATAGACTTTGAACAGTCCAACACTCAAGACTGGGCATCCATGAGGCACTGTTGGCCATCAGCAACAGCAGAATTGTATTCAACCACAATCTGTAACCTCATGGCCTGGCATATCCCCCACTCTACCATTACCACCAAGCCAGGAGATCAACCCTGGTTCAATGAAGAGTGCAGGAGAGCATGCCAGGAGCAACATCAGGCATACCGAAGAATGAGTTGCCAACCTGGTGAAGCTACAACACAGGACTACTTGTGTGCCAAACGGCATAAGCAGCAAGTGATAGACAGAACTAAGCAATTTCACAACAAATGCATCACATCTAAGCTCTGCAGTACTGCCACATCCAGCAGTGAATGGTGGTGGACAATTAAATAACTCATTGGAGGAGGAGGCTCCACAAATATCCCCATCCTCAATGATGGAGGAGCCCAGAACGTATGTGCAAAAGACAAGACTGAGCATTCGCAACAATCTTCAGCCAGAAGTGCCGCATGGATGCTCCATCTCAGTCTGCTTTGGAGGTCCCTAGCATCACAGATGTCAGTCTTCAGCCAATGCGATGCACGTGATATCAAGAAATGGCTGAAGGCACTGGATACTGCAAAGGCTATGGGCCCTGACAATATTCCAGCAATAGTACTGAAGACTTGTCCTCCAGAACTTGCCACATTCCTAGCCAAGCTGTTCCAGTACAGCTACAACACTACCTGGCAATATGGAAAATTGCCCAGATATGTGTCCTCTGCACAAGAAACAGGTCAAATCCAACCCAGCCAATTACCGCCCTATCAATCTACTCTCCATTATCAGCAAAGTAATGGAAGGAGTCATTAACAGTGCTATCAAGCAGCATTTACTCAGTTTGGGTTCCGCCAGGGTCACTCAGCTCCTCACCTCATTATAGCCTTGATTCAAACATGAACAAAAGAGCTGAATGCCAGAGGTAAGATGTCAGTGACTGCCCTTGACATCAAGGCAATATTTGGTCGAGTATGGCATCAAGGAGCCCTAGCTAAACTGGAGTCAATGTGAACGAAAGGGGAAATTCTCTGCTGGTTGGAATCATACCTGGCAGAAAGGAAGATGGTTGTGGTGGTTGGAGATCAATCATCTCAACTCCAGGAAATCACTGCAGGAGTTCCTCACCATTGCATCATAGGCCCAACCATCTTCAGCAGCTTCATCAATGAACTCCCTTCCACGATAAGGTCAGAAGTGGGGATGATTGTGGATGTTCAGCACCATTTGTGACTCTTTAGATAATGAAGCAGTCCATGTCCAAATGCAGCAAGACCTGGACAATGTCCATGCTTGGGCTGACACGTGACAAGTTACATTTGTGTCATACGAGTGCCAGGCAATGTCCATCTCCTACAGGAGAGGATCTAACCACTGCCCCTTGACATTCAATGGAATGACCTTTGCTGAATCCCCCACAATCAACATCTTGGGGTTTGCCATTGATCAGAAACTGAACTGTAGCCATATTAATAATGTGGCAACCAGGGCACGTCAAAGGCTAGGAATCCTATGGTGAATAACTCACCTCCTGACCCCTCAAAGCCTGTCCATCATCTACAAGGCACAAGTCAGGAGTGTAATGGAATACCCCCCACTTGCCTGAATGAGTGCAGCTCTAACAACACTCAAGAAGCTCGACACCATCCAGGACAAAGCAGACCGCTCAATTTCTCCCGCTTCCACAAACATTCAAACCTCCAGCACCGACGAACATTGGCAGCCGTGTGTACCATCTACAAGATGCACTGCAGTCACTCACCAAGTTTCCTTGGACAGCATCTTCCAAACCCACAACCACTACCATTGAAACTACCGTTCAAACCCTTGAAAGGATCTATTGTGAACTGGTTTTCTGCCTATTAGTTACTACCAGGACAAGAGCAGCAGATACCTGGGAACCCCACCACCTGGAGGGTTCCTCCAAGTCATTCACCACCCTGACTTGGAAATATATCGCTGTTCCTTCACTGTCACTGGAGCAACATTCTGGACCCCCTCCCTAACAGCATGGTGGGTGTACCTACTGCAGCGGTTAAGAAGGCAGTTCACCACCACTTCTGAAGGGTAACTAGGGATGGGCAATAAATGCTGGCTTAACCAGCGATGCCCACATTCCGTAAATTAATTTTTTTAAAAATCACATTGACACCATTGGGGAAGATAGATAGAGCAGGAATGTGGAGTCAATATAAAAGCTTCACCAGGTTCTTATTGAATGGTGTCACAGGCTTGAGGGGCTATAGGATCTCTTATTTTATCTTCTAATTAGAGTTGATAGTCCAGTTGATTAGAGGTGTCAAAAATTACAACTTTATTGCTAATTATTCGCTTGAATAAGAACTGAATCAAAACTTTGAAATTAAATATCAAACAATACATACATGGCAAAAAAAAACATTAAACATAAAAGCATAAAGAAATCACTTTAAACAGATGATTCAAGAATTAAGGAAGGCAGGAATTCAGGAACAAAACCTTGACTACGAGATCTTACTTTTAAGGGAATCCTTATCTGTGGTCTAATCCCTCTTTTACTCTCATTGTTTTCATTTTCTCAGCTGAGACCCCCTGATTTGTTCAAATAAATGTCTGTCACTTAGAGAACAATTTATTAATCAAACATTGGCCATTACGTAAGATTTACTGGTATCGTGGGCAGCACAGTGGTGCAGTGGGTAGCACTACTGCCTCACGGCACTAAGGTCCCAGGTTCAATCCCAGCTCTGGGTCACTGTCCATGTGGAGTTTGCACATTTTCCCCGTGTTTGCATGTGTATCGCCCCCACAACACAAAGATGTGCAGGGTAGGTGGATTGCCCATGCTAAATTTCCCCTTAAATGGAAAAATGAATTTCGCACTCTAAATTTATTTTTCAAAATTAAAAAAAGATTGACTGGTCTCCGTCAGGAATAATTCAGTGTCTAAGTGCGCCGCCTCATGAGAATAGGCTTCTCACGCCACTGCTGGCCATAAGCCTTGTTGTAACTAATTATTTGATACATTCTTATTACTAAATACAATGGTCTATTCATATATGAAACATTTGTTGAAACAATGTCTGAATTACAACAGACAAGAGCCTAAAGTTCAAGATTTGATTCAAAGGGCAGCACGGTGGTCTAGTGGTTAGCACAGCTGCCTCATGGTGCTGAGGTCCCAGGTTCGATCCCAGCTCTGGGTTACTGTCCGTGTGGAGTTTGTACATTCTCCCCGTGTCTGCATGGGTTTCGCCCCCACAATCCAAAAATGTGCAGAGTAGGTGGATTGGACACACTAAATTGCCCCTTAATTGGAAAAAATAATTGGGTAATCTAAATTTATTTAAAAAAAAGATTTGATTAATTATCTGAAACAATGACTATCTTTTCACAGTCATGGCATTTTGAATAATTCCGTTCTTTAGTTATGCACTCAATCAGTACCTAAAGACATCAACAAATCAATGGATCAACAAATCAATCATCTATCATTCCCCTTTTGATTATTCTAAATTTAATAGAATGAATCAATTAAAGTAAAGCAAAAAGAAAAAGAAAATAAATAAAAGCTAAGAGGAAAACATCCACAGTTGTCTTTGATGGTCCCTTGTTTAGGAACAGCCTTCAACACTGGAAAGTGCAATTCTTGAAAGAGTTACATGTATTTAAGCTAATAGTAAGAACCGTTCCTACTCTATACAGGTATTTGTCTGTGAATACATAGGCACCGTTTTAGGGCTTCTTGACATTCTCTTACAGATACATTTAGTTGTCAGAAACATAACAGACATAGCAAAAATAACTACAAAGAACATGGCCAAGGACCCCAGCCACCCAATGCCCAACCCAAATGCTTCTGGATGTGTTTTTCCAAATCAGTGATCTCTTTGGAGCTATCTGGAATATAAGTACAACATTCTGATCCAATCAGGGCACATATTCCACCTTTCTCGCCGAGAATATAATCAAGAGCCATTCGATTTTGCAAGGCCACAGTACGAATAGCATGCATTTCAATGGAAATCTTGAACAGGGCTGTGGAGATGTCAGTAGCTACCTTTTCTCTGATGACTGTCATCTTATTAAACTCTCTAGCTACCTTCGCGTCATCATAAAAAGGAACAAACAAAACAAAAAAACCATCATGTGCAGTAATGGCACGTTTACCTCTTTGGACTAATAGTTTGTATCAGTAATTGTTCAACCTTGACATCTCACATCGCTGTCTTAAGGCCATATGTTCTTTCTCCCTTGTCAATTTTGAGTGCGATGCTAAGACTGGGTCATGGGATGAACATTTGATCCAAAGTTGACTATAAAATCACGTTGAGTTGCCATACATAGATTATGTGTTAACTAAACTAAAATAAATGTCATTTCAACTTGTGAGTAACGTATAATATGGTTCCAGTTTTCACAGGGTGAGATCTTACTTTTCACCCCTTATCTCATTATTATTTTTGGTCACATTCTTTTTCTAGCCCTTGAGTGGGGTGATTTGTGCAGGGAGAAAATTCACTTCTTTGTTTTTGTTTTCGATTCCAGTTTTCGTTTCATATGACTTGTGTTGAATTCCTGGTTTATTCCTTAATCTATTGTAACTTGAATGTGATCTCTGAATAATTGGATTGATACCCCTTTCTCTTTGACGCTCACCATTTACAAATCATCTCACTCAAATATCACTCAAAATAACATCTTGTATGGACTTAAAATATTCTCCAGCTCTCCAAATTGTCTGCATCCATCTTGTGGTAACTCCGTACCAGGTTTACTTACTACCAGGCCCTTACTTGTTCTTATCCAAATAATTTACCCTGTCACCTCAATTGTGCTAATTTTGACAGGTATCAGTGTGTTGATTCTATCCCAATTCTTTTAAAGTCAGTTTTTCTATGGAATATATGTATCACTTAATATCACTTAATGATATTGTTTCACTCTGTTGGCTCCTAGCCATACTGTTTGTCAAGTAGTGTGCATGCATGGGGCCTGTTCTTCAATGCATAATGGGAAAGCATTTCAAACCCTTGAAAGGATCTATTGTGAACTGGTTTTCTGCCCATTAGTTACTTTACACATAACTCATCTGCACGTGTACGCAGTACTCCCAATGTCAGGCCACATATTCTTGAACTTTTTGTGATCTTATCACAATATCTCAAAGTTGTTGCTTATCTCTCCACGTATGGTCTAGCTGCCTTGGGTGGTGACCAGAGTATCGAACTTTGTTCTCTTAAATAAAAGCAGAAACAAGGACACAAGCATTACCAAAAGAATGTTTACCAATTAACTGGCCTTCTCTAGACTTTCCCCTTCATATTAATGCCAGATTGAAATATTCCATTGAATTGCGCCCAATATTCCAATTCCCATTTCCTGTTTTGATTTCCTGTCTCAATTGTCTACCCTCAATTACTTAATCCTACCCTATCCATGACCCTGGAGAAATCTTGCAGTACAATAAAATATCTTCATGTTTAAAACAGAAATCAAACATTTCCATTTGATTCCAGGCTATAAAATTTGGATTGATTATTCTGTCTTAAATTACATATTTTTTTTAACGTAATTTGCTAAAATACATTGTCTTTCTACATCCCAGAATTGTCCCAAATGCAAACTATAGGGCTTTCAGATTTTTATTAATGTCAAGTTCATCTCTTCTTTGTCTTAAGTTATAGAAGCTCTTCTTCAAAAGAGGCTTTGTCCTTATGTCCATAGACACCAGCTAACTGCAAATCTCGTTCCACTTTAAATTACCTGGAGAGTAAAACACAAAAGATCTATTCTGCTTGGGGCAAAATGGTTTCATTAACATTTCTGGCAGTTCAAACTTAAAATTTGTAATTCCAGTTCCTGTAAAAATATAAATACATCTTCAGCTGTCAACAGGCAAAGATTAATTCTCTGCTTGTATGAAAAAGGGGCGGAGTTAAGCCTTTCCAGCACCTCCCTTTGTTTTGACCTGGGAGAAAACATGATCAGGGGACCCCTTTTCTTTAATGATCACTACTTTACATTCCGATCAAGAAATTTCCACATGTTGATCACAAATATCCTAGAATCCGGAGGAGGGCGCAGGGGGCGGTATATGAGTACGGGGAGAAGGCAAGTCGGATGTTGGCTCACCAGCTCCGGAAGCGGGAGGCAGCTAGAGAAATTGGGGGAGCCACGGATGCAGGAGGGAACTTGGTGCGGGGTGGAAAGGACATCAATGGGGTGTTCAGATCCTTTTACGAGGGGCTGTACCGGGCGGTGCCCCCCGGGGAAGCAGGCGGGATGGACTGCTTTTTGGATAGGCTGGAGTTCCCAAGAGTAGGGGACGAGCGGGTGGAGGGTTTGGGGGCCCCAATCGAGTTGGAGGAGCTGGTGGAGGCGTTGGGAAGTATGCAGACAGGGAAAGCGGCGGGGCCTGATGGGTTCCCGGTGCAATTTTATAAGAAATTTTCAGATTTGCTGGGCCCTCTGCTTGTGAGGACCCTGAATGAGGCTGGGGGGGGGGGGGGGGGGGGGGGGCTCTGCCCCCAACGATGTCCAGCGCAATTATCTCTTTGCTCCTGAAGCGGGACAAGGACCCCCTTCAGTGTGGGTCTTACAGGCCGATCTCGCTCCTTAATGTAGATGTTAAGTTGTTGGCAAAGGTGCTGTCCAGGAGGGTGGAGGATGTGGTCCCGACGGTGATTCATGAGGATCAAACGGGGTTTGTAAAGGGGAGACAACTGAATGCCAACGTGCGGAGGCTCCTTAATGTCATGATGATGGTACCAGCGGCTGTGGAGTCAGAAATAGTGGGGTCCATGGATGCGGAGAAAGCTTTTGATAGGGTGGAGTGGAGTTACATGTGGGAGGTGTTGCGGAGGTTTGGGTTTGGTGAGGGGTTCATTAGCTGGGTGAGGTTGCTGTACAGCTCCCCGGTGGCGAGTGTGGTGATGAATGGGAGGAGGTCGGCGGTCTTTCGGCTTTCCAGGGGGACGAGGTAGGGGTGCCCCTTGTCTCCCCTGCTCTTCGCGTTAGCGATTGAGCCCCTGGCCATGGCGCTGAGGGACTCGAAGAGTTGGAGGGGGATTGTGCGGGGGGGGGGGGGGGGGGGAGCACCAGTTGTCGCTGTACGCAGATGATCTGCTGTTGTATGTCGCGGATCCGGCTGAGGGGATGCCAGAGGTGCTGAAGATACTCGAGGAGTTTGGGGACTTTTCGGGCTATAAGCTCAATGTGGGGAAAAGTGAGCTGTTTGTCCTGCACCCAGGGGATCAGGAGAGGGAGATAGGTGAACTCCCGTTGAAGAGGGCTGAGAGGAGCTTTAGATATCTTGGGGTCCAGGTGGCTAGGACCTGGGGGGCCATGCATAGGCTTAACTTTTCGAGGCTGGTGGGGCAGATGGAGGAGGAGTTTAGGAGGTGGGACGCGCTACCGCTTTAGTTGGCGGGCAGGTTCCAGTCGATTAAGATGACGGTGCTCCCGAGGTTTTTGTTTCTTTTCCAGTGCCTCCCCATATTGATCCCAAAGGCTTTTTTCAGAAGGGTGAATAAGTCGATTCTGGGGTTCGTGTGGGCGCGGAAGGCCCCGAGAGTAAGGAGGGTATTTTTGGAGAAGGGAGGTAGGGGCCTGGCGCTGCCCAACCTGTGTGGATATTATTGGGCAGCGAACGTGGCGATGATTCGCAGGTGGGTGACGGAAGGGGAGGGTGATGCATGGAAGAGATTGGAGGTGCCGTCCTGTGCGGGTACGGGTCTGGAGGCTTTGGTGACGGCCCCACTTCCACTCCCCCTGGCAAAGTACTCCATGAGTCCGGTGGTGGTTGCGTCCCTTAAAATCTGGGGACAGTGGAGGCCCCGATACGGGGCAATCACCGTTTTGCGCAGGGGAGAACGGGTGGGGGATTTGGGAGTTGGCACAGGGCAGGCATCAGACAGTTTGGGGACCTCTTGTTGGATAGGAAGTTCGCGACTCTGGAGGAGCTGGTGGGGAAGTGGAACCTCCCCCCTGGGAACGCTTTTAGGTATATGCAGGTCAGGGCATTTGTTAAGAGGCAGGTGGCAGAGTTTCCGCGGCTGCCGCCAAGGGGGGTGCAGGACAGGGTGCTTTCGGGGACGTGGGTCGGTGGAGGAAAGATCTCGGCTATTTACCAGCTGATGCAGGAGGAGAAGGAGGCCTCAGTAGATGAGCTCAAAGCGAAGTGGGAGGAAGAGCTAGGGGAAGAGATTGAAGTTGGAACATGGTCGTACGCCCTGGAGAGGGTGAATTCCTCCTCCTCTTGCGCACGGCTCAGCCTAATTCAGCTGAAGGTGCTGCACAGGGCTCACATGACAGGGGCAAGGATGAGCCGGTTCTTCGGAGCGGAAGACAGGTGCGGGAGGTGTTCGGGAAGCCCGGCGAACCACACCCATATGTTCTGGGCTTGTCCGGCCTTGGAGAGGTTTTGGAAGGGGTAGGCGGGGACTTTGTCAGAAGTGGTCGGGTCTAGGGTCAAGCTGGGCTTGGGGCTCGCGATCTTTGGGGTAGCTTCAGAGCCGGGAGTGCAGGAGGCGAGAGAGGCCGGCATTCTGGCCTTTGCGTCTCTAGTAGCCCAGCGCAGGATTCTGTTACAGTGGAGAGATACGCGGCCCCTGAGTTCGGAGGCCTGGATCAACGACATGGCTGGGTTCATCAAGTTGGAGAGGATGAAGTTTGCCCTGAGGGGGTCGGTACAGGGGTTCTTTCGGCGGTGGCAGCCCTTTCTCGACTTCCTGGCGAAGGGGTAGAGAGTGGTCGGTCTCAGCAGCAACTTGGGGGGGGGGGGTGTTGGGGATGGTTAGGGGGCTTGTTTTTGCGGCGGTGGGTTTGCTATGTTGTTATTTTCTTCTTTCTTGTCTTGCTGTTGGTTTTTTGTTATTATTTATTTTGGGTGGGTGAGTTCTTTTCTTGTGTTGGTGTGGAAACACGCCTTGTTTGTTTTAAATTGTGGGGAGAAAATTTGTTATTGAAAAACTTGAATAAAAATTATTTAAAAAAAAACAAATATCCTGGAATCCTCTGGCCAGAATAACATGACTCCAGGTTTTGTTAGCTGTTTGCTCAAAGATTACAATTTCAACAGAAAACACCAACACTTGAAACAGAAAGTACTACGCGACACACAAATATCATTCCCATGCAAGCAGCGAAACATATCAAATGCTTTAAAACAACAAATGAATTACGCCAATGTCATTTTGTTTCAATTGTAATATGCCACGAAAACCTGTAATTAAATAAACTCCAGTCATGGTTACTTCTCCATAAAGATAAACCTTAATGATAACATGACTCTACATATTCATTTGCTCAGAAAGTTCAAACAGTTCATTATCAGCCTTCTCTCACTGCTACAGATTTTTAAAGAGACAAAGGAAAATTCAGATCTCAAAGACATTTTCACCCAAACTCGTTATGACCTCTGTTCCCTAACGAGGATGATGTGATAGCACAATAAATTCTCTATGTGTTCCAAATTCCTCTAGAGCAGGGGTGGGCAAACTTTTCCGTGCAAGGGCCACATTCAGAAATTCACAAAGGGCCGCATAGTATATTAAGTAAAATAATTACTTCACCCGGTTATGATTCTGGGCGCCTCATATAGAACATAGAACAGTACAGCACAGAACAGGCCCTTCAGCCCTCGACGTTGTGTCGAGCAATGATCACCCTACTCAAGTCAACGTATCCACCCTATACCAGTAAGTAACCCAACAGCCCCCCCCCCATTAACTTTAAAAAAAAATTTAAAAAAAAAAAAAAAAATTTTTTTTTAAAAAAATTTTTAAAAAAAAATTTTTTTTTTTTTTTTTTAATGACTTGGTGGGCCGCAGAAATACCTTTGGCGGGCCGCATGCGGCCCGCGGGCCGTAGTTTGCCCACCCCTGCTCTAGAGCATGCTTAACATTTCTGCTTCTAACTGCTGTCATTGAGTTCCCATAAATCAGCATTTAAACATTACAACGAGTAGTTTAGACACATAAGCTTCTGGGCAATTTAAAAATCAATCAAATGCCTGCTGAAATAGTTAACTTCTGTGCTGCAATTTATTTTCCTATATCCTTTATTTTTATTTTCTTTGAACTGATTTCAATTTAGTTACTTAACCAAATTTGAAAGAAATCTTAACATTTCACTTGTAACTTGTTTTGAAGACTTCAAATTGGATCATTGCCAAACTGTAAGCTATAATCCTGACCTTGAATAGACAAGCTTGTGTTTCTCTTATCTGGATCTGTTTGCGTAGTACTTTCAATTGGTCTTTCATATGTGTTGTTTTCCCCCAGACCCTTTTAATATCTTCCAAGGATTTCCAGCTACCATTTCAACTCCAAAATATTATTTTCTAACCCCGGGCCTCAAGTCGTCAACTATTCTCTAGTCAGGCGGATCACAATCTAATATATCCATAATGCTGTATAATATATATATATATAAACCATTGTCAGATGCCTGTCTGTTACTGGGAGTGTGTCAATCCGGACGTGTTTGTAAGGAGTGCATAGGAGGTCACTGGAATCTAAACTGTCGCAGACTTGAGGGTCTCTTACCTCTGATCTGCCAATCAGCTGCCCGATGCCTCAGTGTGGTTTTCGGTCTCTTCCTCCTAGCTCTTGTGGTTGACTCACCAAATTGTAGTATCTCTTCTAATGACAGTCAATAGTCCGATTGATTGGAGCTGTCAAAAATACAAGTTTATTGCTAATTATTCACTCTTGAATAAGAACTGAATCAAAACTTAGAAATGAAATATCAAACAATACATACTTAGCAAAAAATGCATTAAACATAAAAGCATAAAAAAATCACTTTAAGCACAAACAAACGGATAGATGATTCAAGAATTCAGGAAGGCAGGAATTCATGACCGAGACCTTGACCACAAGGTCTTACATTTAAGGGAATCCTTATCTATGGTCTAATCCCTCATTGGGCTAAACAGCTGGCTTGCAGAACAAGGCAGCAGCGCGGGTTCAATTCCCGTACCGGCCTCCCCGAACAGGTGCTGGAATGTGGCAACTAGGGACTTTTCACAGTAACTTCATTGAAGCCTACTTGTGACAATAAGGGGTTATTATTATTAGTTCTCATCAGAGACCTCCTGATTTGTTCAAATAAATGTGTACTTTTACTTAGAGGATAATTACTTAGAGGATACTTAGAGGATAATTTATTAATCAAACAATCGCCATCACGTAAGATTGACTGGTATCCGTCAGGAATAATTCAGTGTCTATGTGCACTGCCTCATGAGAATAGGCTTCTTACGCCACTGCTGGCCATAAGCCTTGCTGTAACTAATTATTTCATACATTCTTATTACTAAATGCACTGAAATACAATGAAATACAGGGGCTGATTTAGCACAGTGGGCTAAACAGCTGGCTTGTAATGCAAAACAAGGCCAGCAGCGTGGGTTCAATTCCCGTACCGGCCTTCCCAAACAGGCACCGGAATGTGGCGACTAGGGGCTTCTCACAGTAACTTCATTGAAGCCTACTTGTGACAATAAGTGATTTTTAAAAAAATTATTATTACAATGGTCGATTCATTATATGAACATTCGTAAAGTTCTATAGTTGAATCATTATCTGAAACAATGACTATCTTGTCACAGTCATGGCATTTTGAATAATTCCGTTCTTTAGCTATGCACTCAATCAGTACCTAAAATGATCAATAAATCAATGAATCAATAAATCAATAATCTATCAGGGATCATACACTTAATCCTGCGCCTATTTCATATGTTCTAATTTGTTGTATAAGTGGTCTTAGCATCCTACCATTTAGAATGTGGCATACTGCCTAATATCTGATTACATGATAACGTAACTCAGGGATGTATCAAAGGCCCTCCTTTGTGATGTAAATTGTAAATTGTCTTTCTAATGTGCTTCTGCTCAAACCTTCTTGACGATAGATTGAAAAACGTTTGCAAGATTGCGGCAATAAAAATCATTAAGTTGCTTCATTTCATCAGGAACAGGTTCACATATAGAGTGATAAACAAAGCAAATGACACCTACTTTACTCAATATAACCTCTCCCTTTGAATTGCAAGACTGGATCTACTAAATTTTTTGCTTCAACCTACAGGCCTTTCCTTTATATCAAAATATGACTGATTCCGGAGCATAGATTTTCTCCTCTTTTCTATTAATTATGACCCCAAAAGGGAAAGGAGGAGTATTTATTTTTTAAAATAAATTTAGAGGACTCAATTTTTTTTTCCAATTAAGGGGCAATTTAGCGTGGCCAATCCACCGAACCTGCACATCTTTGGGTTGTGGGGGTGAAACACACGCTGACAAGGGGGGAACGTACAAACTCCACACGGACAGTAACCTGGGGCCGGGATCAAACCTCGGTCCTCAGCGCTGTAGGCAGCAGTGCTAACCACTGTGCCACGTTGCCGCCCAGGGAGAGGGGGAGTATTTCTGACATATTTCCTTGCTGTAATTTGTCAGCAAGATTATCAGCCATATCTATTATCCCTGGCCAGATTTTGATCTTGGAGACCTGAATCGGGTGCCAGGGGATTTCCCGATGT
This sequence comes from Scyliorhinus canicula, assembly GCF_902713615.1. NCBI lineage: Eukaryota > Metazoa > Chordata > Chondrichthyes > Carcharhiniformes > Scyliorhinidae > Scyliorhinus > Scyliorhinus canicula. The sequence continues at coordinate 40,938,306 of NC_052151.1, read as the reverse complement.
TGCAATCCTGCCTCCTGCTCCTGACCTGCCATGCTCATCTAGACTATTTTCAGATAGGCAGTCAAGGACAGGCAGCAATTCCAAAGCAGAGACAGACAGTGGCATAGTGGTTAGTACTGTTGCTTCACAGCGCCAGGGTCCCAGGTTCGAATCCCGGCTTGGGTCACTGTGCGGAGTCTGCACGTTCTCCCTGTGTCTGTGTGGGTTTCCTCTGGGCGCTCTGGGTTTCCTCTGGGCGCTCTGCTTCCCTCCCACAAGTCCCGAAAGATTTGCTTGTTAGGTGAATTGGATATTCTGAATTCTAGCTCAGTGTACACGAACAGGTGCCGGAGTGTGACGTCTGGGGGATTCTCACAGTAACTTCATTGCAGTGTTAATGTAAGCCTACTTGTGACACTAATAAAGATTATTATTAGAAGCAGCCAGGTTAAAACGCCTGCTTCAATTCAAAAATATTTCCCCTGATTCTGGGGATGTGTGTGAGACCCCCCTACCCCCTCACCACCTCACCGTTTATACAGCTGCATACCTTTATCGCCCTCAAACCCTGCCTCTTCCTATACCCCCCATGCACCCCATACTAGCTCTTCACCACCACCTCCCCAACTACTCACCAATAACTAATATTATTTTATCCAGTGGATAATATACACGAATGCAAAAGAAATTTTCACTTTTATATGACTGGTCAATTTAATGGTCACTTACAAACCCCTATCAATTATATACAGATCTCACAAACCCCAAAATAACATTGGGAAGTCAATGAGAAGCTCATAAATATATCAAAATAATAGACATTACTTCAACATCCACTTAAAACATTCCTCTTAGCAGCTCATAGATCTGTCAAATAGCAAGCTCACATTCCCTTGACAGCTGTGACAAAATCCCTGTTGAGCTGAATACATTAATGGGTTTGGAACTCAGCCGAGCATTCCTAATGTGATTCCATTGAACAACTGTGTTCACAAAACATCCTGAGCCGAATACAGTCAGTAGCTCAGTCATTGGATAACGTTCTGAAATAGCCAAACGGATGACTAAGCTGAACTTCAAAGGTAGTGAAAGCTCCACCATCTGTCAAAACCTTGAAACAGACAAACAGTGGCTGAGCTGAACTTCAAGGGAAAAATGATACTGAAGGGGACATTTTACACAATCAAATCTGAATTTCACTATTGTGCAATGTACAATATTATTTTATCCAGTGGATAATGTACACTGATGCTAAAGACATTTCCACTTTTATAAGACTGTTCAATTGAATGGTGGAATACAAACATATAGAACCTGTGGTACAAAATTTCATTGTAACATGTGAAGCTGGCAACACCTTTTAAACTTACCTTTCATCCAGTTCCTGACTTTAAACTATAGTTGCTCCATGGTTCATGACGCCTCTGAGCTGCTGTGAATGAGATCGCCTTTCAAAACTGCTGGAAGGCTGAAATGCCCACTCCCATATTGAAGCCGGCAATGTCAAACATCTGGTTGAGGGCTCGTGATCCACCCGTTTTCCTTCACTGATAAAAATTGCAGGTGCCTAGAGTGGAAATCCCAGAATTGTGTCCCACCACCGTTTTTAAAGCCGACCTTACATGATTCGGCCTCACAATGTGACAAAAGACAGCCCCCCATACATTCCATCCTGTTACATGTGTCCATGTGAATAAATTTGCCCCTCCCCCACAATGTCTGTGAGTATTAGCTGACCATCTGTGACGAAATGTCATGAGGAGAAGACAAACTGCTTAACATCCCTGGCCATCTTGATATTGGGTATATTTTCATTGCATCGGTTTGAGTCAATGGTATTCCCAGTGCTGGAACATCTGGCTTCAATATACATTTTTAAAGGTATTTTTGTTTAGTAATTAGTGCACATTTACTTTGTTTTAAAATACAATGCTTAAGTCATAATTGGAACACAAAAATGTTTCCAAGTTTTAAAAAAAATCTGAAAATTCTGAAACTTGGCAGCCTTCCATATGACAAGAACAAGATTTGTGTAACTTGTAATATAAGTGGTACACTGGCATTTTAACTATGACTTTCTCCAACTTGTACTCCATCGTTTGAACTATATAATTCAAAAATTACTCACGCTGTAGTTTATTGTTGCTCTGCAATTATTGGACGTATTGATCAACGGAAGTAAACTGGTCCAACATGTATAATTTATAATAAGAAGAATAATAATAACCTTTATTGTCACAAGCCGCTTACATTAACACTGCAATGAAGTTACTGTGAAAACCCCCTAGTCGCCACATTCCGGCGCCTGTTCGGGTACACGGAGGGAGTGTTCAGAATGCCCAATTCACCTAAAAAGCACGTCTTTCGGGATTTGTGAGAGGAGACCGGATTACCCGGAGGACACCGATGCAGACACGGAGAGAACGTGCAGACACTGCACAGACGGTGACCCAAGCCGGAATGGAATCTAGCAGCATGTCATATTAGACAAGTGTTCCAAAGCTTCAAACAATTTACCTTCAAGGGACCAGGAAGAAAATTTGCAAAACTTTCCTGAGACGATTAAATTGATTGGCTCGGTTTCATAATAGAGCAGTTCATACGTGGCCTGGCACATAACAAGATGGTGATCAAGATGCCTTCCCTCAATTTCTTGTTTCCTTAATGTCTTTGTTGAAATGAGATGGCTGCTCTGAGAGGAGAAAGGAAAGCAGAGGGGCCATACACACTGTCATTGACACAGCATGAGAAGAGATATGCTTTATATTTCAGCAAACGAATAATAAGGTTAATCCAGTGGTCCCAGCCCTGAGCTGTGCTCAGAAGGAATATAGGATAAAGGCTACAGTATTGATGCCTCATTTCGAACAAACCCTTACCTCATTTGGGTGTGCTGCAACATGAGGGGAAAGTGATGGATGAATTTGTTTGAATGTGTAACAGGCAAACACCCAGTGAGAAAAGTTGCCATTGAAATGACAGAAACACAACTGGAATATTTCCCACAGAACATTTTTCCTGAGCAGTGGAAAGGAAACTCATCAAAACTATTGCCATTTCAAACATTCCAGTGCTGCTTCTCATTCTGCCAAATCGGCCTCTGCTGATGTATTGGAATTTGTGGCAATGGCACAGTAAGGATGAAAAATAATTAAATAAATATCACTTACACGACGTACGAAGAACATCAAATTCCGAAATAGCTAATCTCAAGTGATGAAGAGCCCCTGGGAAAGCATTAATAGACAATTCTCCATAGACCAATTCATCTGGAAAAATCTGTGCTCTCTACTGTATTGCACTTGTAATTTTCAACGCAGGATGCATTTATTAATACCACAGGAACACTTAATCGCATAAAAGCAAACATTGAGCTTCTATTGCACTACCACACATACCGGTGAGCCATGTCACATTGCAGTTAATTTAGGGAGCCTGGAGGAGTGATAAAGTAACACAGTGGATTCCACTTGAACACAGTGCTGCACCAAAGGCACAGAATACAGATCGACATCAATGATTTCCCAACGGTGAATTTGTCTGAGTCATGGGAAATCCCCGAGCTGGCACCTAATGCTTCCCCATAAAGGAAGGAGGGAAAGTTGGAATGTTATCAGACCTAGACTGTCCTTGTGCATACCCTAGTGGCCACCCATAGCAATAGCATTAGCAGAGTGGGAGAATCATTTTCATTGCCAGAGAGACCAAATGCCATAAAAAGACTGAGGAAATAGCACACATGGAGAAAATGGGAGAAATGCGCTTGCAAAAATGAGATGAGTATAAATTTGTTTCAGATTGTAATTTTTCCAGATATCTCTGGTGGATTTTATGATGTTATTCACGAGGCACAAAGCAATATGCCTGCACTACACCCAAGTGGCTATTTTATTCTGTGTGAGCCTAGACAGTGAACCCCTGTTATTTGGCAGTGGAGGACCTCACAACAAGAGTCATCACAGTTGAGTTCACACCCGTTCTCTTTGTAATTTCACAAAAATACATGTTTTCCAGCGGAAATGATCGGACACTATCAATGTCCCAGGGGTTACCATTCCACCAGACTGGATTAGTCATATAAATAAGACAAAGGAGAAGTAGGCCATTCGGCCCATCGGACCTGCTCTGTTATTCAATGAGATTGTGACTGACCTGATCTGATAATCCTCAACTCCACTTCCCCACGTTATCCCCCTTACCCTTGATTCCCTTACTGATTAAAACTCTATCTCTTCAAACTAGAAGGACAAGGGCAGCAGATGCATGGGAACATGATATATGAGTTCCCCGCCAAGCCATCCAGCATCCTGACTTGGAAATATATCGCCGCTTCTTCACTTTTGCTGGGTCAAAATCCTGGAACTCCCTTCCAAACAGCCCTATGAATGTACTTACACCACATGAACTGCAGCGGTTCCAGAAGGTGCTCTGGACCACCACTGTCCCAAAGGCAATTAGAGATGGGTAATAAATGCTGGCCTAACTAGAGTCACCCACATCCCATGAACAAATACAAAAGGACAGTGATTAATAGGAACTCTGATTCATTTTTTACATCTCACTCAATTATGCTCGTTAGGAAGGAGTTAATGTTCCCTAATACTTAAGTTGGACCCGGAAGTTTAATTGTTTAATATATTGCACTTATTGTTTAATAGCCTGCACCAAATATAAAGGGGATACAGGTGGCACTGCGATGATGTTGGCAAAGTGATTGCTGAACACAATAAACTTGGAGTTGAAGAAGTCAAGAGCGGCTTTCTACTTCTAGAATTACCATCGGAGCTTAACAATGGTAGCAGAAGATGGTTTCGCTTGTGAATAAAAAGGGTTTCAAGCTAAGATTTCTTCAGATGAAAGACTGTATTCAGAATTTTAACCCTGGAGCGTGATTTGGAGTAACTTGGAAAACAAATGACTGAATCAAAGGGTAGGATGTCAGGGAATGACTACCCACCGTTGTTTTCTGAGCATCAACCCTATGACCAATAGAAGAATGAAGTTGCTATGTGGACACAGGATTATGTCCTTACCCAAAAAAAGACAAGGTATGGGCTTGGCACTTCCATTACCATACAAAAGCAAAATAAGTTGCAAGGTATTTTTGGAAATTGGAGCCAGAACAGTTGGGCTTAGATGAAAGTTTAGATACATTATTAACTTTCCTGGATAAGATTGACCAAAATAATGACTTATTCAGAGCATATGAGGCTTGGTTAGACTTAGACAAATGTACAAAGTCATGGGATACCCCAGTGAGCACATAAAGGAATTTAACAGATTGTATAAAAGACTGCAACTATTCCGTCCAGAATTTGCTCAATCAGTGCTGATGTTCAAGTTATTGGACTGTGCTAATGTTACAAATATGGATAGGCTTCTGGTTTTGGTGGGGGTTAAATTTGCAGAAAGACACACCCTGCGAGAACAAATGTCAGAAGCTCTAAAAAAAAGGTTCCAGGGCAAACATTCTGTAGTGAATGTAACATGGTAATTCACACTGTATCTTTGTAAGCGCAGTAGTGTTAGCCGACCACTAGGGGGAGTAGCTCTGGGAATGCTCAGGAGCTTGTACAGGGCTCCACCCTTGGCTCTGCCCACAACTCCTCCCCCTTGTGCTGCTGTATAAATACCCTTGTCCAGAGTCAGCCTGCAGTTCACTGAGAGTTCATCAACGGGTAAAAGGCTGGCTCTGTAGTAAGTAGATTAAAGTCTATATTCATATCGGAAACACGTGTCTGGTGAATTGATGGTTCCATCACATTCCTTCCCGGCCGCATTCATGACACAAATGTGCCAATCAGTGATTTGGAAGGCACAATGTTAACGACATGGCGAGGTGTACAAACAGGCCGCAAGTGTCAATATTAAAGAAGATTTATAACTAGGACAGAAACACATTTAACAATTATAGCAGGAGGAATGAATTGGGAAATTTCAACTCAAAGATGAATCCCAGAAATGCCCAGCATGTGTGGTTAGTCGATGTTTTGGGTGTGATTCAAAATTCTATTCTACAATAAACTATCCGAAGCAATATAATAGGATGTTTGAAACCAAACATGAGACAGAAGACTCTGAAGAAGAGGAAGATGTTCACCAAAGAGTCGGCACTTTCTTAGTAATGAGAAGTTTCAGTTCAGTGATGAAAGCACTGGTCGCAGAGTCATGGGTCCTGTTGGGGTGGAGGTCAGCTTCTCCGCCCTGTGCCTCACGTGGGGAGGGGGGCCTGGTAGAATTTTTGATGCTTGCGAAGGTGAAGTTTGAGCTGAGGGGGAGGATGGAAGGGTTCTAGAGTTCATGGGGACTGTTTGTCATGTACTTTCAAGAATTGGATGTCAGGAACATTAGGGGGAGGGGGGGTTATTGGGGGAGGTTGAGCACATTGTTTATGAGATGACCATTAATTCTCTTATGGTTTTTTTTTGTTTTGTTGTATTTGGAATGTATGGGTGACGTTTGGGTTTGTATGTTTAAGGAGATGCTGTTTGGGGGATTGGTACTGTACTTGTTATTATTGTTGGTTAGCTTTTGTTGTGTATTTGATGAAAATGAGGAGAATTTAAAAAAAGAAAACGATAAGGCCACCATATTCGGAAAAACTGTGGCCTTACAATTTACACAGTCTGGACACTATTGTATTCCATTAACAACTCCTAATTTTTCTAGTGAAGAAATTGTACTGTTAGCAGCAGGAATCATGCCTTATTGAGAAAACCTGAGTTGATCGCCCGGTTACCAGTTATTATTTGAACCCATCATTCTCAGGCTTCCAGTCAATAAATATTGATGATGTGTGAAGATTCTGTATTCAAATTATATTGTACCCTTTCTCAGAATGCATCTGTTGTCACAGAACAATAAAAAGGTGACGGCGCAGTAAAAAGGCCATTCAGCCCATCCTGTCTGCCTCTATTTTAAGGAAAACAGCACTAGCCTATTCAATCTCTCTTCATAGTTGCAATTTTCGGACCCTGTCAACATTCTTGTAAATCTCCTCTGCACTCTCTCCAGAGCAATTATGTCCTCCTTGTAACGTGCCGACCAGAACTGTACACAAAATTCCAGCTGCGGCCTAACCAGAGTTTTATACCAGAGTTCCAGCTTTACATCCCTACTTTGGTATTCAATACTTCACCCAATAAAGGACAGCATTCCATATTATCTCTTTACCACCTTATCCACCTGGAGCACGGGATTGCAGCAGCATTAGCAGTGACCTTTAAAACAAATGTATAATTACACTATCTAACAGTAACCTTGAGCTTCATAGATACGTTATACAGTAGTGAGAATTCGGTATGTCCTTACAAATGAGCTCAGAGCAAGCTACGTACAGGTTCTGTCACTGATGTGATTAATCAACAATGTAGGAATGAATCCGGGTAAATTTCTTGATTAAAAGAAAAGCAGCTGAAAAAAAACCAGATGAGAGAGTTAGCGACAGAATTTGGACTGATTCTGGAAGAACATGAGAGACGCCATGAAAGAATGAACAAGGGGAACAATGACGCAAGAGGATATCACTTTTGAATTTGAGCCAAACTGGCCGTGAGGTCATTGACACATTTGTGGAACCCACCCAGTATTTTCGTGTTCAGGGATCAGCCTAACAGGTAAACAGTAACGGCTAAATTGACACTTCAGTCCAGTTTTAGAAAGTGAAAAGTGAACCAGAGGCTGGCCGGTCCTGATGGAGGGGTGAGGTATAGCCGATCACGTTTGCAAATGCACAAGAACAGTTTGGGAGTGGCCAGTTGTAGTTTAGAGGAATCATGAGGAGCGCTCCTATTACCCTGGGCTCACGCTAATTTAGGCATATGGCTTTTGGAGCAGTATCAACTAACCCAATGTTCACAGTGCACTCCCATCAGTCTGTGCTTGTGAATGACAATTGTGGTTGGACAACATAGGATCACAAGTTACATATTTAAACAGCCTGTCAATGGTTTTCAGCTGTCCTGGTGGTGCTCTTTTAAACTGCTGTCTGAGAATTAAATCAAGTGAGCGAACCTGAGGCATCAGAGGCACAACTCCTGTCAGTTGCCTGTTTTCTAGATGAGAAACCAGCAACCGGCTGTTGAAAATGTTAAGGGCTGTTGAGTATTATTGGACGAACATTTTTAACTGAGTGTGTGAGTTCCTGCAGTGCATCTTGTAGATGGTACATATGGCTGCCACTGTGTGTCGCTGGTGGAGGGAGTGAATGTTTGTGGAAGAGATGGCAATCAAGTGGGCTGCTTTGTCCTGGATGGTGTCCAGTTTGTTGAGTGTTGTTGAAGCTACATTCATCCAGGCAAGTGGAGAGTGTTCCATCCCATTCCTGATTTGTGCCTTGTTAATTGTGGACAGGCTTTGGGGAGTCATAAGGCCATAAGATATAGGAGCAGAATTATTTATTTTAAATGTATTTTATTACAAACATGTATCAAAACAGGTTACAGCGAATAAACACCCCGGGAAACATACTTCCCAACAATCAAGTATACAGTCTGTACAGATTTTTTCCCCTTTTCAAACCCCCCTCACCCACAACGAACAGCTCCTCAAACACGGTCACAAACATCCCCCACCTTTCCTCAAACCTCCCTGAAGAGCCTCTTAGCTCAAACTTTATCTTATCTATCGCAGGAAGTTGTACAGGTCACCCAACCTAGCCGCTACCCACGGTGGCGATGCCGACCGCCACTCCAGCAAAATTTGCCGGAGTGCAATCAGAGAGGCAAAGGCCATGACATCGGCCTTCCTCCACTCCATGAGCTCCGGCTTCGCTGAAACCCCAAATATCGCCACCAAAGGGTCCGATAGCAGCAGAATTAGGCCACTCAGCCCATCGAGCCTGCTCCACCATTCAATCATGCTGATATTTTTCTCATTCCCATTCTCCTGCTTTCTCCCCATAACCCCTGATCCCCTTATTAATCAAAAACCTATCTATCTCTGTCTTAAAGACACTCAGTGATTTGGCCTCCACAGCCTTCTGCGGCAAAGAGTTCCACAGATTCACCACCCTCTGGTTGAAGAAATTCCTCCTCATCTCTGTTTTAAAGGATTGTTCCTTTAGTGTGAAATTGTGTCCTCTGCTTCTGGTTTTTCCTACAAGTGGAAACATCCTCTCCAAGTCCACTCTATTTAAGTCTTGCAGTATCCTGCAATTTTCAAGAAGATCCCCCCTCATTTTTCTGAACTCCAACGAGTACAGACCAGAGTCCTCAACAGTTCTTCATATCACAAGCTGTTCATTTTTGTGAACGTCCTCTGGACCCTTTCCAAGGCCAGCACTTCCTTCCTTAGATATGGACCCCAAAACTGCTCACAATACTCCAAATGGGGTCTGACCAGAGCCTTATACAGCCTCAGAATTACAGGTTATCCCTGTAACCTAGTAACCCCACCCAAACCGTTTGGACACTAATGGCAATTTAGCATGGCCAATCCACCTAACCTGCACATTTTTGGACTGTGGGAGGAAACCGGAGCACCCGGAGGAAACCCAGGCAGATACGGGGAGAACATGCAGACTCCGCACAGACAGTGACCCAAGCCGGGACTCAAGACAATATAGGTCTTGTATTCTAGCCCTCTCGACATGAATGCTAACATTACATTTGCCTTCCTAACTGCTGACTGAACCTGCACGTTAACCTTAAGAGAATCGTGAACATTATTATTATAATATTATTATTAACAAGGACTCCCAAGTCCCTTGTGTGTCTGATTTTCTAAGCATTTCCCCATTTTGAAAACAGTCTATGCCTCCATTCCTCCTTCCAAAGTGCATAATCTCACACTTTTCCACAATGTATTTTATCTGCCACTTCATTGCCCACTCTCTTAGCCTGTCCAAATCCTTCTGCAGCCCCACCTGCTTCCTCAATATTACCTGTCCTTCTGCAGATGTTTGTATCATCTGCAAACTTAGCAATAGTGTCTTCAGTTCCTTCTTCCAGATCATTAATACATATTCTGAAAAGTTGTGGTCCCAGCACAGACCCCTGAGGCACACCACTGGTCACCGGCTGCCATCCTGAAAAAAAAACCTTTATTCTCACTCTCTGCCTTCTGCCAATCAGCCAATCCTCTATATCCATGTCAGGATCTTACCCTTAACACCATGGGCTTTTAACTTATTAAGTCTCCTGTGCGGCACCTTGTCAAAGCCCTTCTGGAAATCTAAATAAATCACGTCCACTGGTTCTCCTTTGTCTAACTTCCTTGTTACCTCCTCAAAGAACTCTAACAGACATGACCTCCCCTTGACGAAGGTCCCTTGAGGTAGCAGAGTAGGTGGATACAGTGGTTAAGAAAGCATATGGTACTTGCCTTTATCATAGAATCATAGAATTTATCGTGCAGAAGGAGGCCATTCAACCCATTGAGTCTGCATCAGGCCTTGGAAAGAGCACCCTACCTAAGCCCACACCTCTGCCCTATCCCTGTAACCTAGTAACCCCACCCAAACCGTTTGGACACTAATGGCAATTTAGCATGGCCAATCCACCTAACCTGCACATCTTTGGACTGTGGGAGGAAACCGGAGCACCCGGAGGAAACCCAGGCAGATACGGGGAGAACATGCAGACTCCGCACAGACAGTGACCCAAGCCGGGACTCAAACCTGGGACCCTGGAGCTGTGAAGCAACTGTGCTAACCACAGTGCTACCGTGCTGCCCCTTTATTCGCCAAGGAATAGAGTTTAAGAGCAGGGAAGTAATGCTGGAACTGCATAAAATGCTGGATAGGCCACAGCTAGAGTAGTGTGTGCAGTTCTGGAATCCACATTAGAGGAGGGATAGGATATCACTGGACAGGGTGCAGAGGAGATTTATAGAGTGTTGCCTAGGCTGGAGAGTGTTAGTTATGAAGACAGATTGGATAGACATAGATTGCTTTCCTTGGAGCAAAGGAGACTGAGGAAGGGACATGATTGGGATGTATAAAATTATGAGGGGCAGAGATAGAGTAGATAGGAAGAAACATTTACCCTTGGTGGAGGGATCAATGTCCAGGAGGCAGAGATTTAAGGTAAGGGACAGGAGGTTTAGAGGGGATGTGAGGAAAAATGTATTTACCCAGAGGGTGGTGGGTGTTTGGAACTCACTGCCTGAAATGTTAGTGGAGACAGAGACCCTCCTAACATTTAAGAAGTACTTAAATGTGCACTTGCGATCCCAAGGCTATGGGCCAAGTGCTGGGAAATGGGAATAGAATAGTTAGGTGGTTATTTTTGACCGGCGCAAACTTGATGGGCCTTAGGGGCTTTTGTGTGCTTTATGACTCGATGACTCTATAACATGCAAGAGCTGCACAAAAAAAATAATTATTTGACATTTTTGTTCAGTTTTCCTGCTCAGAGTCAAGTCATTGCAAAGCCAAGCTCTGGATCAGGACAAAAAGCTTCATTTGTGAATAAAAGATTTTTCGCCAAACGCAATGTAATGATGTAGACTCTCAGTACTGAACAGTTTCACACTCTTTAGAATATGCTCACATATTCCATTTTCTTTGCAGCGTTTGCTAAGCATTACACGTAGAGGTTTTCTCTTCAGTAATAACAGTTACACAGTTCATAACAGCCACTTCCTTTATCACACCACCGCATTCACAGCTTGAGCACAAAGGAACAGCATTGGATAGGAAAGTCATTTAACATGGTGGTGTGCGTCAGGTGCCAAAACTGTGTTGCAGATTTTAATTGATGTGCAAAGCCAATAAAAAATTGAGTTTCTGTAGAAATGACCAATCCTTGCTATAAGTACAGATTTACCACCCTGTTAAACTCTTTAACTGCATGAACATCAATGTCTGTTTTCTTTCTCGGGTGAGAGGACTGTTTGATTTTATCATCATCTTTCTTTGTGCATGAAGGAAGTCAATATGCCAACTTGAGTGCTGATCATGTACTTTGTTTTCAACTTTAAATCACTGTTGGATTGTTATTTGAAAATATTGAAACGCTGTGCCAAGGGTTTATTCTTGAATACATTCAGTTGTGAGTTCTCCATTCAATGAACAGTTCTTGCTCTCCCAGGTTTTGGCTGACTTCATGAGTCCTGCTTTAGTTATTTCATGTGTGAGTCATTTCCAGCTGGAAATAATTTTTCGGGAACATCAGCACCCATGGAGTTCCCTGCCTTGAACCTTGGTACGTTTTTTCGCATAATGGACCAGATCTTTCTGGAAAATTAACAAGTGTCAACATACATGTGTAAATCAGAGACAAAGATAAATCAGAATATGGACATGCCCACTGAGGGATGCACAAGATTCTCTTGTGCATAATGAATGGTGAAATGGCAGCGATAGTTACTTTGTCTCAGTATTTACCAGTGAAACTACGTGGTGGGCATGACATCAGAAAAGAGGTCCCAAGTTCGATCCCGGCTCTGGGTCACTGTCCGTGTGGAGTTTGTACATTCTCCCTGTGTTTGCGTGGGTTTCTCCCCCACAACCCAAAGATGTGAAGGCAGCTGGATTGGCCACGCTAAATTGCCCCTTAATTGGAACAAATGAATTGGGTACTCTAAAGTTTAAAAGAAATAAAGATCTAACGGCATTAAAGATAAAAACGGGTGGCGAATATACTACAGTAGTCCCCCGTTATAACGCGCCCCGCAATACCGCGGTTCGCGATATACGGCGGGGGGGTTTATGGACCCCAACTTACTTGACTCATTTTAAACTCTTTTTGAAACAGCACCTTTTTGAGCCGCGATGATTAGACCGATTAGCAGCGATGATTACCCGCGATGATTAGACCGATTAGCAGCGATTATTACCCGCGATGATTAGACCGATTAGCAGCGATGATCACTGTCTTGTACTGTAGAACGATTAGACGCGATGAGTAGCCGCGACCGATTAGCCCAGTTACACAGCCATAAAAGGGATACCTTTTCCAGTGCAGGTATCTTCGAGTTCGAGTTCAGTTGCTGTCGTGTCATTCAAAATGTTTAAGCGCAAGTCTTACTCAGTGAGTCAAAAGATACATTTGATAGACCGGCTTCGAAACGGGGAAACGAAGGCAAAATTATCCAGAGAGACTGGTGTACCAGAGTCAACCCTCCGTGGGTGGGTGAAAGATGAGCCCAATTTAAGAGCATATGTTGGGACAGTTTCTCAGAGTGAAGGGCTTAGCAGGAAAAAGGCAAGGAACGCTAGTGACAGTAACTTAGAGAAGGCTGTGTTCACCTGGTTTGTCCAGGAACAGTCTGGTGGCACCCCCCTATCTGGACCAATCATCAGGACTCAGGCTGAGAAGTTCCATCACCAGCTCCACCCAGAAGACAGCAATTTCGTAGCCAGCAAGGGTTGGCTCCATCGGTTCCAGAAAAGACATGGGATAGGTGCAGTTACCGTCAGTGGTGAACAGAGATCCGCCGACTCAGGAGCCGCAGCAGCCTTTCCCGACATCCTCAAGAACTACATGGTGCAAGAGGAGCTGACCCCAGAGCAACTCTACAATGCAGATGAGTCAGGGCTTTACTGGAAGATGCTGCCTGACAAGACCCTAGCTGTCAAGGATGATGCCCACAAGACTCTGGGGTACAAGCAAGCCAAGAACAGGCTCACCATCCTGTTTGCCAGCAATGCCACGGGAACACACAAGCTGAAGCCATTGATTGTGGGCAAATTCAAGTCTCCTAGATGCTTTCACCACATCAACATGGAGAACCTACCCATTACCTACCGGAACTCTGGCAAAGCCTGGATGACAGCTTTCTTATTTGAGGAGTGGTTCTTCAAGTTCTTCGTACCCAGTGTCAGGGACCACCTTAGAGCCCGCAACTTACCGCAGAAGGCCACACTCCTACTGGACAACTGCTCAGCCCACCCTCAGGGAGATGTTCTCAAGACCAGGGATGGGCAGATCCAAGTGCTCTATCTCCCAAAGAACACCACCAGCAAGATCCAGCCATGTGATGCTGGCATCATTCAGACCTTCAAGTCTGTGTACAAAAAGGAACTGATCCTGGAAATGATAGACTCTCCTCTCACTGTCCCAGATTACCTGAAAGCCATCACCATCAAGGATGCCTGTTATCTGGCAGGGAAGGCCTGGGGAGCTGTGACAGAGAAGACCATCGCCAACTGCTGGAACAAGGCCCTAGGAGCAGCACTCCCACGACCCCAACATTACCCAGATGAAGAGGATTTCGTAGGCTTTACTGAAGCAGAGATCAGGGCAGCTGAGGAGAGGCTAGAGGACCAACTGGATGAGAACCTAACACTCCAGGATTGGGTGGACAGGTGGGCAGCAGCAGAGGATGACATGGCACCCGCAGAAACATTCACAGAGGAGGAGATCATCGACCAGGTCACCCAAGAGGAGGCAGAAGAAGAAGAAGAACCCCAGCCCACAGTGGCAAAGAGCCACTCGGATGCCATCACGCACCTGAAGTGGCTCATAGCATACACAGAGCAGCAAGACTTCGACCCAATATACATCCTGCACCTGAAGAACCTCCAGAGACAAGCACAAGTCAAGATGAGGAAGGGGATGTGCCAGAGGAAACTCACAGACTTTTTAAAATGATTTTAAAAATATGCGTGTAAGTACAATTTTAAGTATATTATTGTATGTATACTGAATATTATTGTATATATTTTAATACATTTAAAACTTGATTTAAGACTTGAACGAACTTTGCTGTTTCTTATTTAAAACGCCCTTCCATTCAGCAATGTTCAGCATAGTCAGCGATGTTTCCTCTCGTTCATTCATTTCGATATCCGCCATCTTGGATATCCGCGGCTCGGTTACAACGCGGGTGGCTGTCTTGGGCCCGAACACCCGCGTTATAACGGGGGACTACTGTATAATATTGAAACATCGAGAGAAACCCTGGCTCTCCTCTGGGCATATTAAACCAAAAATGAAATTGGTAGCAGAAGCACAATTACATATTACCATTAGATAAATGACGGCAATATATCCGACCACTTTCCGTATGGAGACTGGTCACTGAGTCAAGACCTCCACTCCAAGGACACCTGCAGGCTAAATATGAAGATGGCAGCCATTGGCACTGACAACAGGACCTTGAGACCTGGAGACTGACTGCTTGGAACGGCATTACAAGCGACGATTGGAAATGAAGAGCTCAGCTGGCCGAGAAGAGGTTCCCGAGAAACAGAGGCCAGCAAATTGTGCATCTTCTCAGCCCCATGTCTTCCTCTGCTACAAATGTAGCAGAGAGTACCAGTGCCAGAGCAGGGCTCCTGAGTCACAGCAGGCCATACTTAAGAGTTGATCAACGCCAAATCATCGTCTTACAAGACGGAGGTCTGTCGCTGATTTTTATTTTATTTTATGGGGTGTAGGCGTCGCTGGTTAGGCTCGCATTTATAGCCCATTCCTAGTTGCCCTTCAGAAAGTAATGGTGAGCTGCCTTCTTGTACACTGCGGCCGCGCTCTCTCTCTCCGCGTTACTCTCCTCAGAATTTGTAACGTTTGACCTGCCCTTGTAACCACAGTATTTATATGGCTAGTCCAGTTCAGTTTCTGGCCAATGATAACCTCCAGGATGTTGATAGTTGGGGATTCAACGATGGTAATGCCATTGAATGTCAAGGGACAATGGTTCTCTCCTCTCTTGTTGGATATGGCCATTGCCTGGCACGTGTGTGGCACAAATACAACTTGCCGTGGTAGTCAACACTAACTGTATTAGATATATATTAGATGTAGTACGGTAAGGCTCCTGTACTAGAGGTACATGGGTAAATCCATGCCTGCTGGCTCCGCCCAGTAGGCGGCGTATAAATATGTGTGCTCGCCGGAGCTTCTCCCATTCTGGCAGCAGCTACAGGAGGCCACACATCTCAGCTCAATAAAGCCTCGATTATTCACTACTCTCGTCTTTGTAGTAATTGATAGTGCATCAATTTATTGAGCAAAGATTTTAAAACGATGAAACTTCGCATCAAGCCTGATCACCTACAGCTGAGCCCTTAAGCAGTCAACGCCATGTCCGCTTTTGACCACTGGCTAGCCTGCTTTGAAAGCTACCTCCGAACATCCACTGAAGAACCCTCGGACGCACAGAAGCACCAAATCCTTTATTCAGGGGTGAGCCCTGATATTTTTCCTCTCATCCGGGTTGCGCCCACTTACGCTGAAGCAATGGAGCTCCTGATTTCTGGCGTGCCCTGCACATCCTGGGGAGGAACTGTGACTGCCAGGCAGTTCTGGCAGTCCAGCATACAGAACTTGTAATCAGAGACGCTTTCGTTACAGTAATGGGGTGGCGTACATCCGTCTGCACCTATTGGAGGGGGGTACGCTTGATCTTGCGGGAACCAGGCAGCTCGCCAATTCGTTAACATTGGCCTCCCGTAACATCCAGTCGTACGCCCCTGACCGCTCAACACCCTCATGGGCATCGTGGGCCCCACCAGCTGTCGACTCCAGTTCACGGCAAGTCTGTGCCGCGCGGCAGCCAGCCAACCCCGGGGGGCACCAAATACTACTTCTGCGGGCACAACAAACACCCCCGGCAACCTGCAACGGCTGCGGGAAGAAGGAACATTTTGCTGCTATGTGCCAGGCCCGGTCGGTTGCTGCTGTTTCTACACCCCCCATGTGCGGCCCGTGGGCGCCGCCATATTCTTCTCCGCTGGCCACGTGTGGGCCCTGGGTGCCGCCAACTTCTTCTCCGCAGGCCACGTGCGGCCCATGGGCACCACCATCTTTAATGCCGCCTGCCATGGGCGCCACAACCTTCGGTGCCATTTTGGACGGCGCCTCAGGACCCCTACTCATCGGGAAGCTCATCTGGCCGCTCATCGTCTGCCACCACCGCTGGCCAGCCCAGGACCTCCCAGCATCGGCCACAGCTAGCCTCGATCACCCTCGACCAGTCCCGGCCACACAACCTTGCAACTGCAATGACAACGGTGAAAATCGATGGGCACAAGACTTCCTGCCTTTTTGACTCCGGGAGCACAGAAAGTTTCATCCACCCCACTAAGGTAAGGCGCTGCTCCCTCGCTGTACACCCCGTTACCCAGAAAATCTCCCAGGCCTCCGGATCCCATTCCGTGGAAATCCGGGGGTACTGCATCGTGACCCTCACCGTCCAAGGAGTAGCGTTTAGCAACTTCTAGCTCTACGTCCTCCCCCACCTCTGCGCTGCCGTTACTCGGTCTGGACTTCCAGTGTGACCTCCAAAGCTTAACTTTAAAATTCGGCGGACTCCTACCCCCCTCACCGTATGCGGCCTCACAACCCTTAAGGTTGATCCACATTCCTTGTTTGCAAACCTCACCCCGGATTGCAAACCCGTTGCCACCAGGAGCAGACGGTACAGTGTCCAGGACAGGACCTTCAGCAGGTCGGAGGTCCAGCGGCTATTGCGGGAAGGCATCATTGAGGCCAGTAACAGCCCCTGGAGAGCCCAAGTGGTCGTAGTAAAGACTGGGGAGAAACACAGGATGGTCATTGACTACAGTCAGACGATCAATCGGTACACGCAGCTCGACGCGAACCCCCTCCCACGCATATCTGACATGGTCAATCAGATTGCACAGTACCGGGTCTTTTCCACGGTGGACCTGAAATCCGCCTACCACCAGCTCCCCATCCGCAAGGAGGACCGCCAGCACACTGCGTTCAAAGCAGATGGCTGCCTCTATCACTTCCTTAGGGTTCCCTTCGGCATCACTAACAGGGTCTCGGTCTTCCAACATGAGATGGACCGAATGGTTGACTGGTACGGACTGCGGGCCACCTTCCCATACCTAGACAACGTCACCACCTGCGGCCATGATCAGCAGGACCACGATGCAAACCTTCGCAAATTTCTCCACACCGCCAAACTCCTTAATCTCACGTACAATAAGGAGAAGTGCGTGTTCCGCACCAAACTCAGCCATCCTTGGCTATGTTGTGGAAAATGGAGTTCTAGGGCCCGACCCCAACTGCATGCACCCCCCCCCCCCCCCACTCATGGAACTCCCCCTCCCCCACTGCCCCAAGGACCAGAAACGATGCCTGGGGTTCTTCTCCTATTATGCCCAGTGGGTCCCTAACTATGCAGACAAGGCCCGCCCACTCATTCAGTCCACAGTTTTTCCCCTGACGGCTGAGACCCGCCAGGCCTTTAACCGCTTCAAGGCAAACATCGGCAAGGCCACGATGCACGCGGTCGCGAGTCCCTCCCTTTTCAGGTCAATGTGGTGATATGCATCACTGTAAATACACAAGGGGTTAATGTAAATACACTTAGACTGGATAAACACTAGAGGGAGCACCAGAGACATGACACAGACATTCAACCAATAGGCCAGTAAGATAGGACACGACCAATGGGCATTCACGACACACACAGAGGTGACACCACCACTGGAGGGCATTGCACCAACCCGTATGTAAGGACACAGCACATATAATCTTCCTCTTTCTAGTGGAGACACTTAGTGAGTACACAGCGTTGATTGAAATACATCACACCCACCACGAGGATTGTAGCAGACTGGTTCATCAGTCTGAGTAGCTATAGCAGGATTAACAGGAGAGTTGAATTCAAGTAGGAGAATTGTTAACAGTTTAATAAATGTGTTAAAGCTATCTCCAAGTCTGAACCTTCCTTTGTCAGAGTGCACACCAAGGAAGCAGCTTATGCTACGTCAAGAGCATAACAAAACAGTCGAGAGCGATGCATTGGACGTAGCTCTGGCCACCACCCTCAACCAGGCAGGCAGGCCCATGGCATTCTTTTCCCGCACCCTCCATGCCTCCGAAATTCGGCACTCCTCTGTGGACAAGGAGGCCCAAGCCATTGTGGAAGCTGTACGGCATTGGAGGTATTACCTGCCCGGCAGGAGATTCACTCTCCTCAATGACCCACGGTTGAATGCCTTCATGTTCAATAATACACAGCGGGGCAAGATCAAAAGCTCAACGTGCCCCCTGATGCCCTATCCCGAGGTACATGCGCCAGTGCACAGGTGGACCAACTCCGGGCTCGACACAATGGTCTCTGTCACCCGGGGGTCACCCGGTTCTTCCACTTCATAAAGGCCGCAACCTGCCCTGCTCCATTGAGGAGTCCAATCAGGACTGTCACCAGAGACTGCCAGGTCTGCGCGGAGTGCAAACCTCACTCTACCAGCCAGATCAAGCGCACCTAGTGAAGGCCTCCCGCCCCTTTGAGTGCCTCAGCATGGACTTCAAAGGGCCCCTCCCCTCCACCGACCGAAACACGTACTTCCTGAATGTGGTCAACGAGTAATCCCGGTTTCCCTTCGCCATCCCATGCCCCGATATAACTTCTGCCACTGTCATTAAAGCACTCCACAGCATCTTCGCCCTGTTCGGTTTCCCCGCTTACGTCCACAGCGACAGGGGATCCTCCTTTGTGAGCGATGAGCTGTGTCAGTTCCTGCTCAGCAAGGGCATTGCCTCGAGCAGGACAACCAGCTACAACCCCCCGGGGAAACGGGCAGGTGGAGAGGGAGAATGGGATGGTCTGGAAGGCCGTCCTGCTGGCCCTACGGTCTAAGAATCTCCCAGTCTCCCGCTGGCAGGATGTCCTCCCCGACGCGCTCCAGTCCATCCGATCGCTCCTCTGCACTGCAACTAACGAAACCCCCCATGAACGCCTCTTTGCCTTCCCCAGGAAGTCCACCTCCGGGGTTTCGCCCCCAACATGGCTGGCAGCTCCTGGTCCCGTCCCCCTTCGCAAACACGTGCAGACCCATAAGTCAGACCCGTTGGTTGAAAGAGTCCAACTACTGCACACAAACCCGCAGTACGCCTACGTGACGCACCCCGACGGGCGCCAGGACACAGTCTCCCTCTGGGAGCTGGCACCCGCTGGATCCCCACCGACGTCCCACCACCCGACACACCCCCCCTCCAGTTGCTCCTGAACCACTCCCCCTCCCCCCAGCGCACCTCACCACAGCCCCCGCCCCAGGAGGATCCGTCCTCCCACTGGTTCCACTCGGGGGCGACGAAGACGAGGACAACACACTCCCGGAGTCACAGGTGAGCAAGTCGGCACCCACATCACCACCAGGACCCAGGCAATCACAGCGGAGGATCAAGGCCCCCGACAGACTGAACTTGTAAATTTTTCCACCACCCCCGCCGGACTCTTTTTTTAACAGGGGGTGAATGTGGTAGCCACCACTAACTGTATTAGGTTTTTATTAGATGTATTACGGTAAGACTCCTGTACTAGAGGTACAGGGGTAAATCCATGCCTGCTGGCTCTGCCCAGTAGGCAGCGTATAAATGTGCGTGCTCGCCGGAGCTGCTCCCATTCTGGTAGCAGCTACAGGAGGCCACACATCTTTGCTCAATAAAGCCTCGATTATTCACTACTCTCGTCTTTGTAGTAATTGATAGTGCATCACTTGCCACGTCAGCTCAAGCCTGGATATTGAAGACACAGCCATGGGATGGAGTGCAGGGTAACTTGCAGGTGTTACTGCTCCAATGTGACTGCTGCCCTTGTCCTTCTCGGCGGTACAGCTTGTGGGATTGGAGAGTGCTGATGAAGGAGACCGGGTGACTTGCTGCAGTACATCTTGTACACACTGCTGCCACTCTGGATTGGGGGTGAAAGGACTTCATGTTGAGGAGACCGAACTGTGCCACTCACATGGTGGTGGGGCTTTAGGGAGTCACAAGGTCAGTTAGCGGCCACGGAATTAGCAGACTGTGATCTGCTCTTTCATCACACTTGCTCACAATCCATCTATATGTTTTTATTCAGGAGGGGGTGGCCTGCAAAAGGAGGGAGAACTCATGAGGGAGGGATTATGAGGGAGGGAGGCTGCCACGCTGTCAGGGGAGGACCGTGATCATGCTTGTGCCGGTGATGAGGTCAGCCTCCCTCCAGCATCTATTGAAGGAGCACGCTTAATCAGACAACCTTGGGAATTCAAGGTGTAACATTTCAGCCAGCCTCATTCTCTTCTATCTCCATTCTAGCAGGAAGAAGGTGAGACCAGCCCCCACCTGAAATAAGCCACAACTCTCCAGAGACCTCTGGAGGATGAAGACAATGTCACACATAGAATCCCTACAGTGATGAAGGAGGCCATTTGGCCCATCGAGTCTGCACCGACCCTCTGAAAGAGCTCTCCAATATAGGCCCACTCTCCCCGCCCTATTTAGTTAACCCCATCTAACCGTTGGACACTAAGGGATAATTTAGCATGGCCAATCCACCTAACACCTGTAAACCATCTCAGCATTCACGCGAACCCTCCACCAAGTCAGGGCCCCTCACTTCGGTGGGTCGTATATCTAGTTTAGGCTCGACCTAACACTCTGTTGGTCACTGTGTGGGCACATGTCCACAGCAAGAGGAGGCAGTGACAGCCAAGCTTTCCTGTATTTGGAGAAGAAGTCTCTGCTCAGTCTGAGTCAGATGACAAGTTTCAAAGTGGACATGGAGGGGACGCTGGAGAATCACCGAGATGCAAGGGAACATCATAGAACATAGAACATAGAACAGTACAGCACAGAACAGGCCCTTCGGCCCTCGATGTTGTGCCGAGCGATGATCACCCTACTCAAACCCACGTATCCACCCTATGCCCATAACCCAAACAACCCCCCCTTAACCTTACCATTTTTAGGACACTACGGGCAATTTAGCATGGCCAATCCACCTAACCCGCACATCTTTGGACTGTGGGAGGAAACCGGAGCACCCGGAGGAAACCCACGCACACACGGGGAGGACATGCAGACTCCGCACAGACAGTGACCCAGCTGGGAACCGAACCTGGGACCCTGGAGCTGTGAAGCATTTGTGCTAACCACCATGCTACCGTGCTGCCCTAAACACATCAGGCAGACGTGTCAGAGGCCCTCAACAGAGTGACATGTGAGGTAGAAAAGTACACCCACATCCTCTCTGAAATACTGGCAAATGAAAGATTAAAACCCTCAAAGTTCAAAGGCATTTCAAGACTAAGCATTGCGGGTTCGAGGGCAAACCTCTTGCTTTTTTTCAACAGGTGTCGTGAGATCTTAAATCATCAGCTGAAGTCCTTACCAGAAATGGAACATTGAATGACAAAGCAACTGAGATTGTGAGGACCAAGCAGGCACTTGTCACATTAAAGGTAAGCGAAAATGGTGGGTCACTAAGGTCGGCTGGCGTGGGTTGTGAAGGTCCGCCGGAGTGCGTCCCGAAGGATGGCCGGTTGGTAAAAATGGGTCCCGGGCAAAAAAGTTTGAAAAACACTGATTTAGAAGGACAATAGCAGTAGACACATGGGAATATCACCTCCTGCAAGTTCCCCTCCAAGTCACTCACCACCCCAACTTGGAAATATATTGCCGTTCCTTCACTGTCACTGGTTCAAAATCCTGGAACTCTCTCCCTAACAGCACTATGGGTGTACCTACACCACATGGACTGCAGCGGTCCAAGAAAGCAGCTCCACCGCACCTCCCTGAGGACAATCGGGGGTGGCAATAAATGCTGGCCTAGCCAGCAATACCCACATCCGCAAGTGAATTTAAAAATACTCCGAAATTGAATAATTTAAATCATTTATATTTAGTCAATTATTGTTAGTGATTTTTAAAATGTCAAAGTTATTATTTTTCCTTTCTGTCTCTTTATCTTTCTCTCTCGAATCAATTCTTTATTTCCCTCTTTTGATATTCCCTCTGTACAGAATTTGACTGTACTTCACATTTCTGCCGAGTCATTAACTGTTTCTTTCTCAGTCCTTAAATCTTGAATGAGATTCGCTTTTGGTCCTGGCATTCACTCAGGTGTCAGATGCCCTTTGCCCTTGCCATGCAGTTGCGCATTTCCAGCAAGTTACAGGAGATGTCTAGGCCAGAAAAGCTTTAAAAAATGAGGCACGCCATGAGGCTACTTACTGCAGCAACAGCTAGCCCAATATATTTCTAATTTTGGTTCTTTTGGTTATGTTCCACTAAAGTCATTAAACGTCGGGAGATTGAAATTCTGAATCAATACTGTGTCACTGAAATGTGCCTTCATTTCTCATGATTAACAAGGTCTGCTATGAGATGACAATCATTCAATCAAATATAACAAAATTGGTTAATCAATATTCATGACTAGCATGCTTTATAAGCCAGAAGGAAAAAAACAGTTTGGCCAGTTGAAGCCTACCATGGGGAACCTTATCAAATGCCTTACTGAAATCCATATCCACTGCCCGACCTTCATCAATGTGTCTCGTCACATCCTCAAAGAATTCAATGAAGCTTGTGAGGCATGACCTGCCCCTCACAAAGCTACCTTTAATCAAACTCTGCTTTTCTAAATAATCATAAGTCCTATCTCTCAGAATCCTTTCCAATATTTTGTTCACCACAGATGTAAGACTGACTTCTCTGTAATTCCCAGGGACTTCCCTAATCCCTTTCTTAAACTGGGGAACAACATTCGCCTCCCTCCAATCATCCGGTACTACTCCAGTGGAGAGTGAGGAGGCAAAGATCATCGCCAACGGCGCAGCAATCTCCTCCCTCGCTTCCCTTAGTAACTTTGGGTATATCCCGTCAGGCCCAGGGGACTTATCTATCCTGATGCTTTTCAGGATGAGATCGTGCACCATTTCTAAATGCCACCCCGATCTCTCAACCCCCTTGGACACCCCACCATTGCCTCTGAGCACCCCCAGCATACCCCTTGAGGGCCCTCGAGCTGCCCCTCACCCCATCTCTTAAGGGAGTGGCAGCTCCAGGCACGATCCCTAGCAAAGGCACCTGAGCACCTTGACACTGCCAGCTTGGCACCCTGGCAGTGCCCCAGCTAGCTTGGCAATGCCACCTGGGCACCCTGGCTGTGCCAGGTCAGGGTGCCACTGCCAGAGTGCCTGACTGGCAGTGCCAAGGTGCCCAGGTGCCAGTGGGAGTACCAAGGTACCACCCTGCCCAGAGCCTGATGGCTTGGGGGATCCCCCAGGTGGCGTTAAGCCTAGTCCACGGTTGTGTGGACCAGAGCTAAATGGCACCATGGTGATATCTCCCAGGTGTGGCCATTCATTTCCAGACCTCGGGAGAATCGGACGTCAACATATTTATGAGCACAATGGCTCATTAAAATGTTCATCTGGATCTTGCCTAGTGAGGCAAGATCCAGATCGCGACATCTCATGAGATCTTGCTAGATCTCGGGAGGCGTTTCGACTGTCGTAAATCTCACGAGAGGCCTCTCACAAAACTTAATAGCCTCATTGCATCACTGAGTTGGGCGGATGAGGTTGTTCGATTGCACCCTATATTCTCTTCTTCGCTCATCCCTTCCGTGGTCTTGACCCTCGCTGCTCTCGCCAGAAGCTTTATATTGCATTGCAATTGGTACATCTTCTTAACAAAGCTGTATGTTGATTATATCTTTTTTTATTTTTGTTGCAAAAAGAATATTGTAAATGATATCATAAGACCATAAGGAATAAGAACATGAGTAGGCCATTCTGCCCCTCGAGCCTGCTCCATCTCTCAGTAGGTTCATGGCTGATCCAATGTTCCTCACGTCCACTTTCCTGCCCTTTCCCTGTAACCCTAGATTCCACTTCCTAATCAAGAATTTGTCTACCTCAGACTAAAATATATTCAAGGACTCCACCCCCACAGTTCTCTCTGGCAGTGATTTCCAAAGACTCATAGCCCTCAGAAATACCGAAATACATTACTGACAATTTCAGTACACATTTTAATATTTGTATTTTCAAACCTTGTTTCTCTGTGTGTGTTTATACAGACTGGGTATTATGTGAAGCAATGTATTATGGTTTTATTGGCATGGTGAGATCACAAAAATAATAAACGGATGCATTCATCCATGCACCATGCCCCACGGCCGCACGGTTACAACAGAGTCCCGCCAACGCCGTTCACCCCGGTCGCTGCCGGCGGGAGCTCTGCGCGAAGGGCCGGGGAAGCGGCCTGAGGGGGGGGGGGGGGGGGGTGGACTCCAACCCCGGGGAGGCCTCCTATGGGGCCTGGCCCGCGATCGAGGCCCACTGATCAACGGGACGGCCTCCCCCCACCCACCGGGCCTACTTTCCTGTGCAGCCAGCACCTGAACACCGATGCCATGTTGCATCGGGGCCGGCACGCAGAAGAAGTACCCCGCGCATGCGCAGGTTGGCGCAGCATCCATTTGGTGCCGGGATGGGAGGCTGGAGCGGCGTGAATCGCTCTAGCACCGTGCTGGCCCCCTGTTAATAGGTCGTACCCGGGCCCGGTTCGCGCCGTCGTGAACGTGACAGCATTCACGACGGCACGAACACTTGGGATCCATTTGGGAGAATCGCCCCCCATGTCTGCTCAACCTTCCTCACTCAAGGTTGTTGAGACGGAAGCAGCTCGTGCCTGGCTGTATCGGCGAGGAGTAACTGGGGCGCAGAGAGGTGAGAAATGCACAATCTTTACCGTCCTAACTGCTGTAAAGGAGATTTTTAAAAGGATAATTTAAAGGGAGAAGGTAAGTTTCAAAGGTAAGTGGTTCAGGGGTAAGTGGTTCAGGCAATGTGTGAGGGGGTCGGATCGGAGGGGGGCTTTGCACTGGCGGGGGCGGGGTCAGGCAGGAAGGTGGGGGCCGGGTCGGAAGGTGGGTGATAGGTCAGACCGGGATGTGGACGGGTTGGACCAGGGCCGGGGGGGTTTGGTTGGACCGAAAAGTTGAGAGGGGTTCGGATCACATGGTGGGGTCTGTCTGGGAGGAGGGGGGGGGGTGTCAGATTGGGGGTGAGTCGGACAGGAGATGAGAATGAGTTGAATTGGAGGGAATCGGACAGGGGTGGGGGTGGGGTTGGGGGGGGGCAGATCAGGATGGGGGGGAGGGTCAGTCTGTAAAGGTGTGGTCCGGGGAGTGTGTTGGGGGGAGGTGGTTATGCCAGCAGTTGTGAGGGTGGTTTGGGTCGTACCAGAGGGGGCTCAGGTACGACCAGAGTGGGTCGGGCGGGGTGGATGGGGGGTTAGATCAGAGGGGGCAGCAGACCCAGGGAGGTGGGCTGGACCAGAATGGGTTGGACTTTGGGGGGATCTGGACGGGCCGGAGGGCGGGGGACCAATCCGGGAAGGGGGGGGGGCGGGTCAGTTCAGGTCTGAGTGGGGAGTCGGATCGAAGATGAGGTGTGTGTGTGTGCTGTGTGAGGCGGGGTCTGGGTTTTTCAGGTTCAACCCGGTTTGGGTCACTGTCTGTGTGAAGTCTGCACATTCTCCCCGTGTCTGCGTGAGTTTCCTCCGGGTGCTCCGGTTTCCTCCCCAAGTCCCGAAAGAAGTGCTGTTAGGTAACTTACAGATCCTGACTTTTCCCTCTGTGTACCTGAACAGGTGCTGGAGTGTGGCTATTGGAGGATTTTCACAGTAACTTCATTGCAGTGTGATGCACTATCGATTACGACGAGACGAGAGTAGAGAGTAGTCGAGGCTTTATTAAGCAGATGTGTAGCCTCCCGCAGCTGCTGCCGAAATGGCTGCATATGTGATATATACACAATAGTGGTGACTACCACATTCACCCCCTGTTAAAAAAGCGTTCAGCGGGGGTGGTGGAAGACTATTCACATGCATAGTTTAACATTTTAGGAAAAGTGCACAAATTCAGACGATTGTGCGCCTTGATCCTCCGTTGTGAGCGCCGCAATCCCGGTGGTGATGCAGGTGTCGGTTCGGTCGCCGGTGACTACGGGAGCGTGTCGACATCATCTTCAACCCCGGGTGGGACCAAGGGGAGGACGGATCGTCCTGGATTGGGGGTTGTGGTGAGGTGCCCTGGGGGGAGGAAGGGTGGTGCCGGGGCAGGCTGGGGGGGGGGGGGGGGGGGGGGGGGGGGGGACTCAGCTGGTGCCAGGTCCCTGAGGGAGACTGTGTCTTGGCGGCCGTTGGGGTAGGGTAGATTGTGGGCCTTGATAAAATGAAAGAACAGGGTGACCCCTGGGTGACAGAGATCGTCGTGTAGGGTCCGGAGTCGGTCCACTTGTGCGCTGGCACATGTACCTCGGGCTAGGGCATCGGGGGGCTGGTTGAGCTTACCAGGGCGATATAAAATCTCGTAATTATAGGTGGCGAGCTCGATCCTCCACCTCAAGATTTTATCATTTTTGATCTTGCCCAGCTGTGTGTTGTTGAACATGAAGGCAACCGACCGTTGGTCAGTGAGGCGAGTGAATCTCTTGCCGGCCAGGTAATGCCTCCAATGCCGCACAGCTTCTACGATAGCTTGGGCCTCCTTCTCAACGGAGGAGTGCCGAATTTCAGAAGCATGGAGGGTGCGGGAAAAGAATGCCATGGGCCTGCCTGCCTGGTTGAGGGTGGCGGCCAGAGCGACGTCAGATGCATCGCTCTCGACTTGGAAGGGGAGCGTCTCGTCGACCGCGTGCATCGCGGCCTTGGCGATGTCGGCCTTGATACGGTTGAAGGCCTGGTGAGCCTCGGCCATCAGTGGGAAAACGGTGGAGTGAATGAGTGGGCGGACCTGGGCTTGTCCGCATAGTTAGGGACCCATTGGACATAATACGAGAAGAACCCAGGCATCATTTGAGGGCCATGGGGCAGTGGGGAAGAGGGATTTCCATGAGGGGGCGCATGCGATCGGGGTCGGGCCCTAGAACTCCATTTTGAACCACATAGCCGAGGATGGCTAAGCGGTTGGTGCTGAACACACACTTCTCCTTGTTGTACGTTAGGTTGAAGAGTTTGGCGGTGTGGAGGAATTTGGAAGACTAGCATCGTGGTCCTGCTGGTCGTGGCTGCAGATGCTGACGTCAGTAATTAACAGTATGTAATGGAACCTTTGAGGGAACAAGCGGTCCTAGATCTTGTCCTGTGTAATGAGACAGGATTGATTCATGATCTCATAGTTAGGGATCCTCTCGTAAGGAGCGATCACAATATGGTGGAATTTAAAATACAGATGGAGGGTGAGAAGGTAAAATCAAATACTCGTGTTTTGTGCTTAAACAAAGGAGATTATAATGGGATGAGAGAAGAACTAGCTCAGGTAGACTGGGAGCTAAGACTTTATGGTGGAACAGTTGGGGAACAGTAGAGAACCTTCCAATCGATTTTTCACAGTGCTCAGCAAAGGTTTATACCAACAAAAAGGAAGGACGGTAGAAAGAGGGAAAATCGACCGTGGATATCTAAGAAAATAAGCGAGAGTATCAAATTGAAGGAAAAAGCATACAAAGTGGCAAAGATTAGTGGGAGATGAGAGGGCTGGGAAATCTTTAGGGGGCAACAGAAAGCTACTAAAAAAGCTATAAAGAAGAGTAAGATAGATTGCTCAGAATATAAAAACAGTACAAGTTTCTACAAATATATAAAACAAAAAAGAGCGGCTAAGGTAAATATTGGTCCTTTAGAGGAGGGAGTTTTAATAATGGGGGATGAGGAAATGGCTGAGGAACTGAACAGGTTTTTTGGGTCGGTCTTCACAGTGGAAGACACAAATAACATGCCAGTGACTGATAGAAATGAGGCTATGACAGGTGAGGACCTTGAGAGGATTGTTATCACTAAGGAGGGAGTGATGGGCAAGCTAATGGGGCTAAAGGTAGACAAGTCTCCTGGCCCTGATGGAATGCATCCCAGAGTACTAAAAGAGATGGCTAGGGAAATTACAAATGCACCAGTGATAATTTACCAAAATTCATTAGACTCTGGGATGGTCCCAGTGGATTGGAAATTAGCAAACGTGACACCACTGTTTAAAAAAGGAGGTAGGCAGAGAGCGGGAAATTATAGGCCAGTGAGCTTAACTTCGGTAGTAGGGAAGATGCTGGAATCTATCATCAAGGAAGAAATAGCGAGGCATCTGGATAGAAATTGGCCCATTGGGCAGATGCAGCATGGGTTCATAAAGGGCAGGTCATGCCTAACTAATTTAGTGGAATTTTTTGGGGACATTACCAGTGCAGTAGATAACAGGGAGCCAATAGATGTGGTATATCTGGATTTCCAGAAAGCCTTTGACAAGGTGCCACACAAAAGGTTGCTGCATAAGATAAAGATGCATGGCATTAAGGGTAAAGTAGTAGCATGGATAGAGGATTGGTTAATTAATAGAAAGCAAAGAGTGGGGATTAATGGGTGTTTCTCTGGTTGGCAATCAGTAGCTAGTGGTGTCCCTCAGGGATCCGTGTTGGGCCCACAATTGTTCACAATTTACACAGATGATTTGGAGTTGGGGACCAAGGGCAATGTGTCCAAGTTTGCAGATGACACTAAGATGAGTGGTAAAGCGAAAAGTGCAGAGGATACTAGAAGTCTGCAGAGGGATTTGGATAGGTTAAGTGAATGGGCTAGGGTCTGGCAGATGGAATACAATGTTGACAAATGTGAGGTTATCCATTTTGGTAGGAATAACAGCAAACGGGATTATTATTTAAATGATAAAATATTAAAACATGCTGCTGTGCAGAGAGACCTGGGTGTGCTAGTGCATGAGTCACAGAAAGTTGGTTTCCAGGTGCAACAGGTGATTAAGAAGGCAAATGGAATTTTGTCCTTCGTTGCTAGAGGGATGGAGTTTAAGACTAGGGAGGTTATGCTGCAATTGTATAAGGTGTTAGTGAGGCCACACCTGGAGTATTGTGTTCAGTTTTGGTCTCCTTACTTGAGAAAGGACGTACTGGCACTGGAGGGTATGCAGAGGAGATTCACTAGGTTAATCCCAGAGCTGAAGGGGTTGGATTATGAGGAGAGGTTGAGTAGACTGGGACTGTACTCGTTGGAATTTAGAAGGATGAGGGGGGATCTTATAGAAACATATAAAATTATGAAGGGAATAGATAGGATAGATGCGGGCAGGTTGTTTCCACTGGCGGGTGAAAGCAGAACTAGGGGGCATAGCCTCAAAATAAGGGGAAGTAGATTTAGGGCTAAGTTTAGGAGGAACTTCTTCACCCAAAAGGTTGTGAATTCCTTGCCCAGTGAAGCAGTTGAGGCTCCTTCAATTAAATGTTTTTAAGATAAAGATAGATAGTTTTTTGAAGAATAAAGGGATTAAGGGTTATGGTGTTTGGGCCAGAAAGTGGAGCTGAGTCCACAGAAGATCAGCCATGATCTCATTGAATGGCGGAGCAGGCTCGAGGGGCAAGATGGCCTACTCCTGCTCCTAGTTCTTATGTTCTTATGTTCTTATCCAGGTACGGGAAGGTGGCCCGCTGTCCATACTGGTCAACCATTCGGTCCATCTCCCGTTGGAAGACCAAGATCCCGTTAGTGACGCCGAAGGGAACCCTAAGGAAGTGGTAAAGGCGGCCGTCCGCTTCAAACGCGGTGTACGGGCGGTCCGCCTTGCGAATGGGGAGCTGGTGGTAGGCAGATTTCAGGTCCAATGTCGAGAAGACCCGGTACTGTGCAATCTGATTGACCATATCAGATATGCATGGGAGGGGGTACGCGTCGAGCTGTGTGTACCGATTGATGGTCTGACTTTAGTCAATGACCATCCTGTTTTTCTCCCCAGTTTTCACAACTACCACTTGGGCTCTCCAGGAGCTGTTGCTGGCCTCGATACTACCTTCCCGTAGCAGCTGCTGGACCTCAGACCTGATGAAGGTCCTGTCCTGGGCACTGTACCTTCTGCTCCTGGTGGCAGCGGGTTTGCAATCCGGGGTGAGGTTTGCAAACAGAGAAGGCGGGTCGACCTTAAGGGTCGTGAGACCGCAGACAGCAAGGGGTGGTAGGGGCCCGCCAAATTTCAGGGTTAGACTTTGGAGGTTGCACTGGAAGTCCAGGCTGAGTAGCAGGGCAGTGCAGAGGTTGGGGAGGACATAGAGCCGGAAGCCGCTGAACTCTATGCCCTGGATGGTGAGGGTGGCGGTGCAGTACCCCTGGATCACCACGGAGTGGAATCCGGAGGCCAGGGAGATTTTCTGGTTAATGGGGTGTACCGCGAAGGAGCAGCACCTTACCGTATTGGAGTGGATGAAGCTCTCAGTGCTCCCGGAGTCAAGAAGGCATGATGTCTTGTGCCCATCACCTTCACTGTCGTTGACGTGGTCGCGCGGTTGTGCGGCCGAGGCTGGTCGATCATGGTGGAGGCGAGACGCGGCTGGTGTTGGAAGGCCCCTTGCTGGTCGGCGGCGGTTGCAGGTGATGAGCAGCTCGATGAGGTCCCCGACAAGCAGGGTTCCTGAGGCGGGGAAGATGGCGGTGCCCACGGGCCGCACAAGGCCTGATGGGGGGAAGATGGCAGCGCCCACGGGCCGCACGTGTCCTTGAGGCAAGCAAGATGGCGGCACCCACAGGCTGCACGTGTTCTGAGGCGAGGCAGATGGCGGCGCCCACGGGCCGCACGTGGTCTGAGGCGAGGAAGATGGTGGCACCCACGGGCCGCACGTGGGTTGCAGGGGCGAGAATGGCAGCGCCCATGGGTCGCACGTGGGAGGGGGCAGGGACAATGGGCCTGGTTACAGCACTGATTGAGCGGGCCTGGCACACAGCAGCGAAATGTCCTTTCTTCACGCAGGCCTTGCGGAGTGCACTCCACGCCGGGCAGCGCTGCCGGGGGTGCTTTGTCTGTCCACAGAAGTAGCACTTGGGTCCCCCGGGGTTGGTTGGCTGCTGCACGGTGAAGGCTTGGGGTTGGCTGGGGGTGGTCGCTGGGGGGTCCACGATGGGGTGTTTGCTGGTGGGGTCCATGATGTCCAGGAGGGGGGCGCCGTGCGGTCGGGGGCGTACGCTTGTACATTGCGGGAGGCGACTGTTAGTGAGATTGCGAGTTTCTTGGTTGCCGCGAGGTCGAGGGTAGTCCCTTCTAAGAAGCGTTGGCCGTAAAGAAAGCATCCCTAATTAGGAGTTCGGAATGTTCAACGGCTGAACCGGCCTGGCAATCGCAGTCCCTCGCCAGGGCGTGCAGGGCACGCCAGAAATCTTCCACAGACTCACCGGGGAGTTGATGCTGCGTGGACAGGAGGTGCCTGGCGTAGGTTTTGTTGGTCTGCTGAGTGTAGTTCTCCTTCAGTAGCGCCATCGCCTCAGCGTAGATAGGCGCGTCCCGGATGAGGGGAAAGATATCGGAGCTCAGCCACGTATACAGGATCTGGAACTTCTGTGCCTCTGAGGGTGGTTCTGTCGCAGATCCGATGTGGGCTTCAAAGCAAGCTAGCCAATGTGCTTGAGGGAGCAGCTGCAGGCGATCCGGCTTGATGCAGAGATCCATCATTGTAAACTCTGCTTAATAAATTGATGCACTACCAATTACGATGAGACAAGAGTAGATTGTAATCCAGGCTTTATTACGCAGAGATGTGTAGCCTCCCGCAGCTGCTGCTGAAATGGCTGCAGCTCGGTGAGCACACACATTTATACTCCGCCTACTGGGCGGAGCCAGCAGGCAGGGATCTACCCCCGTACCTGTAGTACAGGGGCCTTACCGTATTACACCTCATACGTGATATATATACAACAGTGGGTGACTACCACACAGTGTTAATGTAAGCCTACTTGTGACACTAATAAAGATTATTATTGATTATTATTATTCAATAGTTACTCTGAAATTGGAGGTGGTTTTTTTTCTCCCTCCAACTCTTTCAATGTAACTATCAGGGTTAAACTAGCAGAACCATCCACAGCGAACAATTTGAATTGTTTCTGTCAGACGGTTCCCATCCCAGTGCAATTGTCCAGAGGACGTTGGCGCTTCTGGACAATTGCTGGGTAAACCCTTACTTGGGAACCTCCTGGGGGGATTCACCAGTGCATAATTGGGATACCCCCTAAGTGTGGTGCTGGAGAACCAGGAGGTTATGGGTCCATTGGGTACTGTGGTTGTCCCAATGGACCCTTGTCTGTTACGTGATTATAAATATAGAATGCCGGGCAGCACAGTGGAGCAGTGGTTAGCACTGCTGCCTCATGGCCCCGAGGTAGTTGGTGGTTGGCCCCAGGGGCTGGTTTAGCACACTGGGCTAAATCGCTGGCTTTTAAAGCAGACCAAGGCAGGCCAATTCCCGTACCAGCCTCCCCGAACAGGCGCTGGAATGTGGAGACTAGGGGCTTTTCACAGTAACTTCATTGAAGCCCACTCGTGACAGTAAGCGATTTTCATTTTTTTTTTTCATTTTTCAGGTCCCAGGTTCGATTACGGCTCTGGGTCACTGCCCGTGTGGAGTTTGTACATTCTGCCCGTGTTTGCGTGGGTTTCGCCCCTGCAGGGTAGGTGGATTGGTCACGCTAAATTGGCCCTTAATTGGAAAAACTCAATTGGGCACTCCGAATTTATAAAAATAAATAAATAAAAAGGTACTGAATTCTGGCCACCAAAATGGCAAAACAATTCCGTGTTGGTTCAGAAATGCTGGAAAATGAACATAGGTCGAGTTCAATGCCGCGTGATTTGGAAAGTATGCACGACTTCTTCAGCTGGTACTGCCTGAATGTTCAGGCGAAATGCCTGTGCAAGATCCGTAGATGTGTAATACATTCTGGGTGGAATTCTCTGTCCCTCCAACCCTGTTTTCCGGCAGCCGGCCACCCCCTGTCGGCAGTGGGACCCTCCGTTCCGGCAGCCGGCCACCCCCTGTCGGCAGTGGGACCCTCCGTTCCGGCAGCCGGCCACCCCCTGTCGGCAGTGGGACCCTCCGTTCCGGCAGCCGGCCACCCCCTGTCGGCAGTGGGACCCTCCGTTCCGGCAGCCGGCCACCCCCTGTCGGCAGTGGGACCCTCCGTTCCGGCAGCCGGCCACACCCTGTCGGCAGTGGGACCCTCCGTTCCGGCAGCCGGCCACCCCCTGTCGGCAGTGGGACCCTCCGTTCCGGCAGCCAGCCACCCCCTGTCGGCAGTGGGACCCTCCGTTCCGGCAGCCGGCCACCCCCTGTCGGCAGTGGGACCCTCCGTTCCGGCAGCCGGCCACCCCCTGTCGGCAGTGGGACCCTCCTTTCCAGCAGCCGGCCACCCCCTGTCGGCAGTGGGACCCTCCTTTCCAGCAGCCGGCCACCCCCTGTCGGCAGTGGGACCCTCCGTTCGGGCAGCCGGCCACCCCCTGTCGGCAGTGGGACCCTCCGTTCCGGCAGCCAGCCAATGAGGTTTCCCATTGTGGCCGCCCCATGCTGTCAGGTAACCTGTGGGTGTGGGTGCTCTGCCAGCGAATCGGAGGATCCCGCCTACAGAGAATCCTGTTAAAATCTGTAGCTTTCTACTTCGAGATTAACGGTAAATACTATTTTAAATATTGATTCACATCTTAAACATATCTCTAACATTATTTAAACCTGGATTCTCTCATCGAAATAAGATTATACTTTCTTTTCCTGGAGCTATCAATGTTGACTTACCATCAAATGTGAATTGTATGTTTTGCTCTTTAATAAACTCTTCTATAATTTAGAAAACACATTGGCCGGGATTTACCCACCACCCCACTGCGTGTTTTTCGGTGGCCCTGGTCCCTCTGTTGTCAACAGGATTTCCCGTTGACAGCACCGCTCGTCGCCGGAAGACCCATGTGCCAGCTTGGGACTGGAATTTCCCTCTGGCATGAACAGCCGGTAAATCCAGCCCATTGCCTCATATAGTCTTCTATATCCAAACTCAAGAACCCATCTGCGTACACTCCTCAGTGGAGAGGTATTCTATTGAGGAGAGATGTCCCTTATAATATCTGGGTTCCTTTAATCTGGTTAAAGTTTGTTAACATGAGGGGAGAGTGACTGCCCTTGACTTTAGGCAGCATTTGATTGAGTATGGCATCAAAGAGCCCGAGCAAAACTGGAGTCAATGGGAATCAGGTGCAAAACCCTCCGCTGGTTGGAGTCATACCTGACACAAAGGAAGATGGTTGTGGTTGTTGGGGGTTAATTACCTCAGTCCAAGTTCATTCCGTAGGAGTTCCTCAGGGTAGTGTCTGAGGCCCAATCATCTCCAGCTCCTTCATCAGTGATCTTCTTTCCATCATAAGGGCAAAAATGGGGATGTTTGTTGATGACTGCACAATGTTCAGCCATTCATTGACTCCTCAGATAATGAAGCT
Organism: Scyliorhinus canicula; assembly: GCF_902713615.1. NCBI lineage: Eukaryota > Metazoa > Chordata > Chondrichthyes > Carcharhiniformes > Scyliorhinidae > Scyliorhinus > Scyliorhinus canicula. The sequence goes on along the minus strand of NC_052151.1, from coordinate 40,903,383 downwards.
GTCATAGATCATTGAATTTACAGTGCAGAAGGAGGCCATTCAGCCCATCGAGTCTGCACCGGCCCATGGAAAGATCACCCTACCTAAGCCCAGACCTCTGCCTATCCCCATAACCCCATCTAACCTTTTTGGAGGGGCAATTTAGCATGGCCAATCCACCTAACCTGCACATCTTTGGACTGTGGGAGGAAACCGGAGCACCCGGAGGAAACCCACGCACACACGGGGAGAATGTGCAGACTCCGCACAGACAGTGACCCAAGCCGGGAATCGAACCTGGGACCCTGGTGCTGTGAAGCAACTGTGCTAACCACTGTGCCACCATGCCACCCAGTCCATGTCATAATGTAGCAAGACCTGTGCAATGTCCAGGTTTGGGCTGACAAATGGCAAAAACATTTGCGCTAAACAAGTGTCAGGCAATGGCCATCTCCAACAAGAGAGAATCTAACCATCGCCTCTCGATATTTGGTGGCATTAATATCGCTACATCTCCCACTCTCAACATGCTGAGGCTTACTATAGACCAGAAACTGAACTGAACTAGCCTCCTCAATATTGTGGCTACAAGAGCAGGTCAGAGGCTAGGAATCCTGCGGCAAATAACTCACCCCCAACTCCCCAAAGCCTGTCCACAATCTACAAGGCACAAGTCAGGAGTGTGATTAAATACTCCCCACTTGCCTGAGTGAGTGCAGCTCCAACAACACTCAAGAAGCTCAACACCATCCAGGACAAAGAAACCCGCTTGATTGACACCTCTTCCACAAACATTCACTCCTTTTACCAGCAATGTACAGTGGCAGCCGTGTGTACCATCTACAAGATGCACTGCAGGAACTCACCAAATGGCCTTGGGAAGATCCTTCCAAACCCATGACCATGACCATCCAGAAGGACAAGAGCAGCAAACACATGGCACAGCACTGATGGAAGTTCTCCTCCAAACCACTTACTATCCTGATTTAGGAACATTTCGTCATTCCTTCCCTGTTGCTGGGGCAAACTTCTGGAACTCCATTCCTAACAGCACCGTGGGTGTATCTATCACTCAGAGACTGCAGAGGTTCCAGAAGGCAGCTCACCACCACCACCTTCTGAAGAGCCACGAGGGCAATAAATGCTGGCCCAGCCAGCAACACCCAAATCCCATGAATGGAGGATGGTAATATTCTCTGGTGGTTCCTTTCTTTTAGAGAATCTTAGATTAGTGGTTCAGACCCACTCATGTGTTTGCGAGGTATGTCTTTCTCACCCTTTCGTGAAAATGATCATCCGAGGAGTATGCCCAATCTGGAATAATCCCACAAAGGCACGAGGATTATAATCCACTCCAGAAGCTTTGTTGATACCTCACTGTAAAACTGTAACTTGTGCCTTGAGCAGGATTTAAGTATTAGACCTTCACGTTATCTAATTTGTAACTGATTTTGTGTGTATGTTGTTCATCACTTTATCTTTTCTTAACTTCCAGAGCAATAAAGGGCAATAATGTAACCTTTTCTTTTTGAGGAAAAAAATTCTGCTGCTGGGTAATTTTAAGCAATTTAAAGTAATCTAACTCCATGGGGAAGAAAATTCATGCATACATACAAATACACTGGGCCGGATCCTCCATCCCGGCAGCCGGCCAATGGAGTTTCCCATTGGGCACCCCCATGCCATCGGGAAATCCGCGGGCGTGAATGGAGGATTCTGCCGATTCAGGATCCAGCCCATTGTTCACGTCCGACTTTGGGGAAGCATTCATGACACTTCTTCAAGAAAGGTTGTCAGGATAGTCCTAGCAACTACGGGCCAATTGGTTTAACATCAGTGATGGGTAACGTTTTGGAAACCATAATCAGGGAGAAAAATCAACAGGAACTTGTTTGAGTTAATTAAGGAGAGCCAGCATGGATTTGGAAAAGGTAGATCGTGTTTGACCAATCTAATTGATTATTTTTTAATGAAATGACAGAGAAGATAGATGATGGGAACATGCTGGATGTTGTCTATATGGATTTTAAGAAAGCATTTGACAAAGTGCATTAAAAACAAGTAATAAAATTGAGGGCTATGGAAAAGTAGGGTCGGTTGTGATTTATTTTATCATATGTGGTTCAGTGTTCGGATTAGAATATCACTGTGCATGTATATAGCTAAGATACAACATCAGCAGAGGATGTGATGCAAGGCAACATGTGACACAACAGTTGGAGCAGTGTTGATCTCCTGATATCAAGTGTACGTCAAGCTCTCCTGTAGCCCTGTATATAACCTGCTGTTTATCAATAAAGAAACCAAGTGTTTATTCAATGTATGATTGGTAAGTTTATGTTAGAGGTTATTAACACAATATGGTGGTAGGGGTATCTATTTGAAGACCACATTGGACAATTGATGGCAGCAGTGCAATTATGGACATCAGAGTCACAGTGATTATCTTCAGTGGCAGAGATCACAAAGTGGTGGGATCTGAACAAGCAAAGCTGAGAAAAGCAGGGGTAATACTAACAGCTGGAAAAGCAGCAGAAGCACAGTTTAGACATTTAGGCACCGGGTTCGGGAAAAGAAGCACCCTAAACGATCGGTATTCAAATGAGTGAGTAAGTGAAGGGGAGGAGTACCGAATGGGTGGTCAGCCAGATGAAATTGCGCCTGATAGATTGGGGTGACAAGAGTCACTTCAGGCTGTGGCTGCGAGATTGCAATACCATCGGGGCTTCGTTGTGCATTTTCCCGTAGAAATGGATGGAGCCAACTAAAAAGCCAATGCTGCAGAGCTAAGGTCGTAGTGGGGGTTCAGGCTGCAGGCACAGCAGATCAACAATAGGATAAGGAAAGATTTGCAAAAGGAAAACACCGTTTAAAGAAAGAGTCAATGGAGATCAACACCATGGATATCGAGTAAACTGTGATGAATTGAAAGGTCCCAGATATCCTCTCTGAATTCAAACTATTTTTGCCCAAAAATGGCATTCTGCTTTTTGGATCTGACAATTACTGAACCTGGCAAGCAGGTTCAAAAATAACATATCTATTGCCAACGAAGCACTCCATCGCGTAACTACATCAAAACTATCTGGAAACGGAGGCCTGAATTTTATGCCAAACCCCCTGATGGGGCAGGGGGTGCTGGGAAATGTGAAATTGCATGAACGGAATTCTCTCCAGGATCCCGCCCGCCCGCCCTGGTCTGGAAGCAATTTTATAGTGGAACGTGCTGGGCCTCAGACAGGAAGCCCACCCTAACCACAATTAAGGCCCTTAAGTGGCCACCTTAGCCCTCTTCTGACGGGAGGTACCCTCCCCTCAAGGACCAGACAATTCCAGACCTCCCCTCAACAGCCCCCCCCCCCAGCCAATCTACCAATGCCCCAATTGCCTCCTTTGTGACTCCCTTCCCTATGCCACTTACCTGGCCTCTATGTCCTGACATTTAGTCCTAGTCTTAGGTTCTTCTGGCCACTGCAGCACTGTGCCTGGAGGGACTGGAGAGCTGTCAACCAATCCTATTAGCCAACAGCTCTATAAGGCATGAATTCCTTCCAAGTGACGACAGAAATCCCACCTAGGGCCCAACAACACTTATTAGAGTATAAAATGGCATCGGTCGTGGCAGAGTTGCCTGGGATCTGTTCCACGTCAACTCTCTGGATGGCAGAGGTCAAACCATTCTAAATATTCAACCCATATTCTTTGTCTGAAGATAGACATGGAAGCCAGTGCCAATATTTTACTATTGAGAACAAGAACTATGCTAACAGCGGCAAGGGTCTGCCAATCAATTGTGCAGGAGTACTAATACTAAAGTGCAGATATGGCAGTTTTGAAGAATGCATGCCATGAGCAGCCTGAAAATGAATCTACAGCACAGGATAACAGCAACTAATAGACAGAATTAAGCGATCCCACAAGTAATGGATCATCTCTAAGCTCTGCACTCCTGCCATACCCAGTCATGAATGGTGTTCAACAATTAAACAACTGACAGGAGGAGGATACGTTCACAAACATCCCCATCCTAAATGATGGGGGAGCCCAGCACATTTGCATCTATCTTCAGTCAGAGTTAAAATCATAGAATCCCTACAGTGCAGAAGGAGGCCATTCAGCCCATCGAGTCTGCACTGACCCTCTGAAAGAGCACCCTAACCTAGATCCAATTCCTCACCCTACCCTTGTAAACCCACAATTTAGCACATCCAATCCACCTAACTTGCAAATCTTGGACTGTTGGAGGAAACCGGAGCACCCGGAGGAAACCCATGCAGACACTGGAAGAATAGGGGCCTCACGGTAGCATGGTGGTTAGCATCAATGCTTCACAGCTCCAGGGTCCCAGGTTCGATTCCCGGCTGGGTCACTGTCTGTGTGGAGTCTGCACGTCCTCCCCGTGTGTGCGTGGGTTTCCTCCGGGTGCTCCGGTTTCCTCCCACAGTCCAAAGATGTGCGGGTTAGGTGGATTGGCCATGCTAAATTGCCCGTAGTGTAAGGTTAATGGGGGGATTGTTGGGTTACGGGTATGCGGGTTACGTGGGTTTAAGTGGGGTGATCATGGCTCGGCACAACATTGAGGGCCGAAGGGCCTGTTCTGTGCTGTACTGTTCTATGTTCTAATGTGCAAACTCCACACAATCGGCCGAGGTCGGAATTGAACCCGGGTCCCTGGCGCTGTGAGTCAGCAGTGCTAACCACTGTGCCACCTTGCCGAGTGGATGAACCACCTTGGCCTCTGCCTGACGTTCACAGCATGAAAGATGCCCGTCTTCAGTCAATTTGATTCACTTCACATGATATAAAGAAAGAACGAAAGACAGTGGGCGAGATTCTCCGTATGGGAGAATCGCCGTTCGTGCCATTTTTTCCCGGCGCTGGCCAATGCCAGCAGGTGATTCTCTGAGGAGCCGAGAATCGGTGCCATTTGTGCTGGCCCGTTTGGCGCGGCGCCCGTCATGGGCCGCTGTCCGTGGCCGGGCCTTGAAGGGCCGAGCGGCCGCGCGGAATGGCAGAGTCCTGCTGGCGCCGTTCACACCTGTTTGCAGCCGGCGGGAAATCAGTGCGTAGGGTCGGGCGGGGCGGCCTGTGGGGCAGGGAAAAGCGCTCCTTCACCGGCGGGGGGGGGAGGGTGCCTCCGATGGGGTCTGTCCCGCGGTCGGGGCCCACTGATCAGTGGGCCGGCCTCTCCAGCCCCGGCCCTATTTTATTACGCAGCCGGCCACTGAACTCCCACGGCGCGTTGAGGAAGACCCCGCGCATTCACAAGTTGGTGCGGCCCAACTGCGCATGCGCGGGTTTACGCGGTGCCCAGTTCACGACGGCGCGAACACTCTGTCTCCATTTTGGAGAATTGTGCCTAGTGGATTTTTAAAAATAAATTTAGAATACCCAATTAATTTTTTCCAATTAGGGGCAATTTAGCGTGTTCAATCCACCTACCTTGCACATCTTTGGGTTGTGGGGACGAAACCCACGCAAACACGGGGAGAATGTGCAAACTCCACACGGACAGTGACCTAGAACTGGGATCGAACCTGGGACCTTGGCGCCGTGAGGCAGCAGGGCTACCCACTGCGCCACCGTTCTGCCCAAGACAGCGGATTTTAAAATATTCTTGCAGGGGACATGGGCGCCGCTGACTGGGCCAACATTTATTGCCCATCTCTAATTGCCCTTGGGTGCTGCAAAGGCTATGAGCCCTGCCAACACTCCAGCAATAGCACTGAAGACTTGCGTTCCAGAATGAGCCACTCCCCTAGGCACGCTGTACCTGTACAGCAACAATATTGGCATCTGCCCGGAAATATGGAAATCTGGAAAATTGTTGAGGAATGTCCTGGGCACAAAACAGTACAAATCCAATCTGGCCAATTACTGCCTCATCAGTCCACTCTCAATCATTAGCAAAGTGATGGAACACGTGGCACCGACCCGTCTAATATCCTACATGGTCCAACCGACAGATGAACTTGTGTGAAAATCAATTATTGTCAACACACGTTTGTGCACCAGTGCCAGAACTATCTCGAGGGAATGGTCTCCATCCGACTGTGTAACTTCTTGTTCATCAACAAAAGAGATTGCATCAGAAGTACCTGCTACTATGAGTCTTCCTTCGGGAAAAGAGATGGGACTTAGTGGGCCCAGATTCTCCAGGCCCTCACGATTCTCTCACAGCCTCACAATGCATGTCCTACCCACCGCTCCCTTACCAGACTCTTTTTATCCTCCCCCCTCACTCCCACTTCCCAGGTGCGGGAGTGGGGGTTGCCAAAATATAACTGTCTGTGCTATACTTGAATTTGTGCTCTCTGGTGTCCCAGTTTGGAATGTCAATAGCCCTTGCTATAACTTGTACTAAAGGACTCGTTGTTTAACTCCATGAGTCTTCCTCTCGTCTTTCATGAGCATGGGAGTGAAGTACACCACAGTTGATTAGCTGTACACTTTTCCCCACTACAATTTGGTGCCATGACTCGGATTCACTTGGACTGGTGGTGCAGGCATGATTATGGTTTGGTGAATATTATCTTTTCTTTTTTTTAGAAATATTTTTATTCAATGCTTTTTACATATACTCAAAAATGTCAGAAGACCAAACATCAGCATGAACAAAAACCACAAATATCCAGCCTCCCACAACACCAACACCCCACCACACCCTGCCTTCCTAATTTTACCCTCGAATCCCTCCCCACAACCTCTCATCCCCCCTCCTCCCCACAACCTCTCATACCCCCCCCCCCCCCCACTGACCCCCTCAATCTACCTTGAGGAAATCAATGAATGGTTCCTATCTCTAGGCGGACCCCTCCTCTGACCCCCGCAAAGCGAACTTGACTTTCTCCAACCGCAGGAAGTCTGCCAGGTCACTCACCCATGTCTCCCCCCCCCCCCCCCCCCAAGACCACCACCACCACCCCCCCCCCCCCCCCCCCCCCCCCCCCCCCAAGCCAGAATCTCGGGCGTGACATCTGAGAATCACTGCCAGAACCCCCTCCGCTTTGGACACGCCCAAAACATGTGGATGTGATTTGCGTGCCCCCCCCCATACACTGCCCACACCTACCCCGACCTCTGCAAAGAACCGGCTCATCCTTGCCACTGTCATATGGGCCCTTTGCACCACCTTAAACTGGATGAGGCTTAACCTTGCACACAACGAGAATGCGTTCACCCTCTGCAGGGCCCCTTTGCATGTCCCAGCCCGCACTTCCCCTCCCAACGCATCCTCCCATTTGAACTTGATCTCCTCCACCGGAGCACCCTCCCTCTCCATCAGCCCTCTGTAGATATCCAAAATCCTCCCTTCCCCCATATCATTCTCTGCCAACAGCTTATCCTGCAGCACCAGAGACGGCAAACCCAGGAAGGACGGCACCTCTCTCCTCACAAAATCCCTCGCTTGCAGGTACCTAAAGCCATTCCCATTTATACTCATACATTTCCTCCAACTGCTCCAGTCCCACAAACTTATCACCTATGAACAAGTCCCTGTACTCTATCCCCACCTGCCGCCATACCCAGAACCTCGTATCCAGCCCCACTGGCACAAACCTATGGTTGTCGTATATCGGCGCCCACAATGACATGCCTTCCAAACTGAAATGCTGCGAACACCAGCCGCACTCGCAGCCCCTCATGGCAGATTGGTACAAAAGGTGAAGTCACACGGGATCAGAGGTGAGCTGGCAAGATGGATACAGAACTGGCTAGGTCAGATAGAAGACAGAGAGTAGCAATGGAAGGGTGCTTTTCTAATTGGAGGGTTGTGACTAGTGGTGTTCCGCAGGGATCAGTGCTGGGACCTTTGCTGTTTGCTATATATATAAATGATTTGGAGGAAAATGTAACTGGTCTGATTAGTAAGTTTGCGGGCGACACAAAGGCTGGTGGAATTGCGGATAGCGATGAGGACTGTCAGAGGATACAGCAGGATATCGGTCGGTTGAAGATTTGGGCGGAGAGATGGCAGATGGAGTTTAATCCGGGCAAATGTGAGGTAATGCATTTTGGAAGGTCTAATACAGATGGGAAATATACAGTAAATGGCAGATTTTGATTGGCAGAGGGATCTGGGTGTAAAGGTCCACAGGTTACTGAAAGTGGCAATAAAGCTGGAGAAGATAGTCAAGAAGGCATACGGCTTGCCTTCATTGGCCGGGGCATTGAGTTTTAAAATTGGCAAGTCATGTTGCAGCTGCATAGAACCTTAGTTAGGCCACACTTGGAATTTAGTGTCCAATTCTGGTTGCCGCACTACCAGAAGGATGTGGAGGCTTTGAAGCGGGTACAGAAAAGATTTACCAGGATATTGCCTGGTATGGAGGGCATTAGCTGTGAGGAGAGGTTGGAGAAACTTGATTTGTTCTCACTGGAATGAAGGAGATTGAGGGGCGACCAGATAGAGGTCTACAAGATTATGAGGGACATAGATACAGTGGATAGTCAGAGACCTTTTCCCAGGGTGGAGAGTCAATTAATAGGGGCAAGGTTTAGAGGAGATGTACGAGGCAAGTTTTTTACACAGAGGGTGGTGGGAGCCTGGAACTCGCTGCCGGGGGAGGTAGTGGAAGCAGATACGATAGTGACTTTTAAGGGTCGTCTTTAAAAATGCATGAATAGGATGGGAATAGAAGGATATGGTCCCCGGAAGGAGTAGGGGCTTTAGTTCAGATGGGCAGCAAGGCTGTAATTCTTTTTGTTCTTTATACAAACCCTGAAATTATCCCGTTCACCTTCCTGAAAAAGGATTTGGGAACAAAGATGGGGAGGTTCTGGACCATGAACAAGAAGCGGGGCAACACCATCATTTTCACCGTCTGTACGGGTCCAACCAGTGACACATCCCACCTGCTGAAACCCGCCTTCATTCCCTCCACCACTTGTGCCAAGTTCAATTTGTGTAGCTGGGCCCAGTTACACGCCACCTGGATACCTAGATACCGAAAACTCACCCCCACCACACAGAACAGCAACTCCCCTCACCTCCTCTCCTGCCCTCTAGCATTAATAATAATAATAATAATAATCACTTATTGTCATAAGTAGGCTTCAATGAAGTTACTGTGAAAAGCCCCTAGTCGCCACATTCCGACGCCTGTTCGGGGAGGCCGATCGGGAATTGAACCCGTGCTGCTGGCCTTGTTCTGCATTACAAGCCAGCTATTTAGCCCACTGTGCTGAACCAGCCCCTTAATCGGGAAATTCACAGTCTTCCCATGTTCCATTTGTACTCTGAAAACTGGCCAAATCACCTCAAAATTGCCATAATCCTTTCAATGCTGCCCACCGGGTCCGAAATGTTTAACAACAAATCGTCCGCATATAGCAAAACTCTGCCCGGCAACCCCTTCCCCCGCTCAATCCCTTTCCAACACCTCGACATTCTAAGCGCCATAACCAATGGCTCTATCGCCAAGTTGGAAAGCAACATGTGCCTCTTCCCACGATGCAACCCAAAGTATCCCAAACTCATCCTGTTCATCTGAGCACTCACCCATCGGCGCCCTGTACAGCAGCTGAACTCAATCCACAAACCCCTGGGAAAACTTGAACCAACCCAACGCCTACAACAAATACGGCCACTCCACCCAGTCAAAGGCCTTCCTCTGAATCCATTGCCACCACTACTTCTATCTCCTGACCCTCCGAGGGCATCATAATTACATTAAGCAGCCTGCGCACATTTGCCGACAGCTGCCTTTCCTTCACAAATCCCATCTGGTCGTCTCCTATCACCCCTGGCATTCTGGCCTCTCTTCGCAACGGCAGCACCTTCGTCAACAACTCTGCATCCACATTAAGCAGCGATATCGGGCGGTATGACCCACACTGCTCTGGGTCCTTATCCTTCTTCATGATGAGAGAGATCGACATCTGCGACAATGTTGGGGGGGTGGGGAGCTCCCCTTATCTCTCGTCTCACTAGCAGTGGCCCCAGCTCCTCACCAAACTTCGTCCAGGGCCTTCCCTCCCTCCATCGCACCCACACTCTCCATCACCTCCCTCCGCCCAATCAGGGACCCCAAACCCTCCACCCTCTCCCCCTCCACTTTGGGGAACTCCAACTTGTTCAGGAACCTCAGATGGAGGCTCCGACATGTACAGCCACCTGTAGAAGGTCTCAAATACCACCCGCTCTGGGTCCATCACCACCTTACCCTTCTCATCCCTCACCCTACCAATCTCCGCTGCCTGCTTCCTCAGCTGATGGGCCTGCAACCGACTCGCCTTTCCCCGTGCTCATACACCTCCCCTCTGCCCTACTGCCTTCCTGGAGGACACTAACCCAAACTCCATCTGGAGCCTCAGTCTCTCTTTAAAAACCCTTCTCCGGTGCCACCGAGTACCTTAGAATGTCCTCTACCAGCCTTGCCTTCTCTTCTCATTCCTTCCTATGAGCCCAGATCAAAATAAATTTGCCCCTAACTACTGCCTTAAGTGCTCCCACAGCATGGTGGTCATGACCTCCCTGTATCTTTCAACTCCACATAACCTTGACTGACAGCCCTCACTCGCTCACACACCCCCTCATCTGCCAACAGTCCCACATCTAACCTCCACTGTGGCCATTGGGCCTCCCACTGCATCATCCGCAAATCCGCCTAGTGATTGGTGACCACAATCTCTGAGCCCTCCAAGTCGGCCACCCCCGCCAGTAGCGCCTTATCCATCACAAAGAAATCGATCCGGTGTTACACTCAGTGAAATGTGAAAAATATGAGAACCCCTTCGACCTCGACCCCCGGCCCACGTCAGGCGTCCCTCCCGGCCTGCCCCCCAAGTGTCCACCGTCATCTTTCCCTTCCTGACTGCGCCACACCAACGATGTTGTTTGCACGATAGCTGTTGTCTGGGGCCATCTGCTTTGATGGTCTCCTAGTTTCTTTAATTGGATTGTCTGATGACAACTGTTTGTGGTCTTTGAGATGATAACCCTGACACAGTGTCTTTACATAGTATTGACTTGGTCCCAGTATTGACTATTGGGGTTTCATTTGTAATAAAAATCCAATTGGCAGGGATTCCGATCCCACGGGACTCTTGCCACTTACCTGCCCTCCGGGTCCCTGGTAGCACCCTGCAGTATCTCTTCCGGCCACCGCAGCGCTGTGCCTGGAGTGAGGGTCCTTGTTATGCCAATCAATGCTCATTAGAGTGTAATATGGCATTGTGACTGCTGGAGTCGGTGGGGATATGTTCCCCATCTACTCTTCAGATGGCGGGTGCCAAGCCCCAGCCATCCTGAAAATTCAGACCAGAATGATTATCTATCACTTTTGAAATGGTTCTGAAAACTGTGCTGACTGTAGTGAGAAAGATCTTTCCTAGTCACAGTCACCGAGTTTTGTCAATCAAGTAAATTCAATAACTGTCACTGATGTGATCAATAATAGAATATCTGATTTGTTAAAGATCAACCCCGGTTGGTGGTTAAATCCATACAACTGTCTAACCTAAAGCCATAACAAGTAGCAGCTGCTGCAGTTACACAGCATTCATTGCTTACGAAATACAGAGTCAGGATAATTTTTGCAAATTGATATTTGTGTTCCTACAGTTAGTTTTAATTACAATCTGATCACTGCTCGATCTACTGTTCAGCCTGAAATGATCCCTCAGCGCAAAGTAACCTCAAACCAATTTTGTCAGCTGACACTGAATCACCACCAGGTGGCCACCAAGATCGGTACATTTTTACGCTGCTAAATGATGCGAATACTGACTGAGTGGCAGAAATTTCTGTACAATTTAACATAATGTTTTATAACAATGGGGTGTTTATTTTCTAACAATGACAAAGCCTCCTTCCACTGGTTTTAATACAAAATATTGTTCCCAGGTAAACGAATATCATTAGCACTCAGAATATGTTTCTTCAAAGAAAAACAGAGATGCTTTCTTCTTCACCCTCGTCTATACTGAACGTGAAAAAAATAAATGGTTGTTCCAACCCTGTTGGGACTGTTAACATTTAAGGACAAACCCAAACACGCCTTTATTAACTTACAGAAATGCACCACAAGATTCACGTTATTATTCAAAAATATACTTTATTGTAGATAAGAATTAAACAAAGCAAGCACTATTAACGCTAGAGTTTATAATTATTTATGCTATGAACTCGGTGCTACTTTTAATTCTCCCCCCCCACCCACCCAATCACTCCCTCATAAATTACAAGAATCACCGAATGCTTACACTGCAGAAGGAGGCCATTCGGCCCATCGTGTCTGCACCGACCCTCCAAAGGAGCACCCCACCGTCCTGCCCCCGTAATCTCAGCTACCTTTGGACACCAAGGGGCAATTTAGCACGGCCAATCCACCTAACTTGCACATCTTTGGATTGTGAGAGGGAACCGGGACACCGAGAGGAAACCCACGCACACACGGGGAGAAAGTGCAAACTCCACACAGAATCTTGAAGGTTCATTCACTACTTTAGAGGCCAACAGGAAGGTATGCAATAACACTCTGGAATTCACTTTAATTCTTCTCAGTCTTCCAACTATGCTCCAAGGTATTATTTTATGGGCATCCTTCCATTAGTTTTTGACTAAGCAAATCTCTAACTTTTATTTAATACCTCATGACTGTGGATGCTCCAACTCCTGGTTGCCGGCAGAAACCCAACTGTCTTCTCACAGTTTCCAAGCTAACTCTGCCAGCTGCTTCTGCAACAGGCCCCTATAAGGACAACTCTGGAATTCTTCCTCCAGCTGCAAACTAGGCAAATCTGTCAAATGAGTTTTCCCTCAAAAAATTCAAATTGACCTTGATCCCCAGCCACATTCTGCGCAGTGTGCCATTAAGTTGGTATTCTCTGTGCTTAAAGTGCAGGCCTGACTAACAATCATCTCCTTTTGGCTCTCTCAATCCAGAGAGGTGCACTCTACACCAAAGCAAAACTGCAACTGCTTGAACACTCAGATAACTTAGACAAAAGAGCCTTCTACCCACACAACCCATCTGTATGGCAATGTGACAAATTTGGGATGGTCTCAAACAGAAATATAAACTAATTATTTTATCTTCAAAACAACTCTTTGATTCTGTACCCAAATGAATGGTTTATATTTCTAATGGATGTAATTGATTCCTCTCCAGACTTCCTGGTTCCACTAGGAAGCCCAGAGATGGATCAGCCATTGTTTAAGGTTTTTTTTAACATCAGAGTTGTGTTTACCAGTTTCTCCACCAGGTGCCCTCATTTATCTACAGTTAAAACTTTAATTCCTGAAACTACAGGTTATAGTCTGAATATTCTGAAATTCACTTATGAACGAGAGATGTCAAATCTAAAAGATGTGCTCACACTTATTATAGTAGTGCCATATCTTTTCAAAAGGCCCTCAGGGTTGTGTCCCAGCCCAATCATCTTCAGATGCTTCATCAATCACATTCCCTCTATCACAAAGTCAGAGATGTGGGAATGATCATTGATGATGGTTATAGTGTCCAGTTCCATTTGCAACGTCTCAGATAATTAAACAGTCCATGTCCATGCGCAGCAGGACATCAAGCTTGGGCTTATCAGTGGCAAGTAACATTTGCGCCACATAAGTGTCAGGCAATGATCACCTCAAACAGGAGAGAATCTAACCATCCTCCTGTGATATTCAACATCATTGCCATTGCTGAATACCCCACCATCAAAATCCTAAATTTACTATTGACCAGAGACTTAACTGGACCAGCCTTAGAAATACTGTGGCTACAAGAGCAGGTCAGATGCTGGGAATTCTGTGGAAAGTAACTCACTTCCTGACTCCCCAAAGCTTATCCACCATCTACAAGGCAGGAGTGTGAACACTCCATTTGCCTGGATGAGTGCAATCCAAAAAACACTCACGAAGCTCCAGACGATCCAGGACAATGCAACCCAAAGCACATTGGCAGTAGTGTATAGCACCTACAAAATGCACTCCAGCAGCTTTCCAACCCTCCTTTGAAATCACCTTCCCAAACTGTGACTTCTGGAACCCAGAAGGACAAGGGCAGCAGATGCATGGGAATAGCTGTAAGATTCCCTCCGAGACTCACACCATCCTGACCTGGAATTATACCGCCATTCCTTCACCATTACTGTGTCAAATCTGAAACTCCATCTCTATTAGTACTGTAGGCATACCTAAACCAAATGGACTCCAACTGTTCAAGAAGGCTGCTTCCCATGCCTGCTCAAGGGCAATTAGAGATGGGCAATACCAGTGACACATCACATGAACCAACAATAAGCAACCGTGTAATACAATTTAATATTTAATGCTGATATGTACTTTTTGGAAGATTTTAATCTATAGAATCTATTCACAAAAGGAATTTACTCAGCCCACTGTGTCTATGTCATGACATGGAGCATTCGAAAAGTAATCTGAATGCTCTCTCCCCATATCCTTGCATCTTCCTCCGCTTCAAATATTTATCCAGTTTGCATTATAAATGCAATGGTCCCTGCCTTATCTGCTCGCCTGTAATCAGCATTCCATTCTCGTACAATTCCCTGTACGAGGAAATTTCTCTTGGTCTCTCTCTCTCTCACTGACAATGTTAAATTGATCATCCCTCAACACTGACTCCCAAACCAGAATAAATAGTCTTTCCCTAGTCGATCAATCAAGCCCTTCATAATCTGAGAAATCTCCATTAATTCTCACCTTGGCCTTCTCTTTTTCCGTGGAAATAGCCGCATTTGCTCCACACAACCACATTTTACCATTCCTGAAAATGTTTTATTTACCATTCCTGGCATCATCATGATAAATCTACACTTCAAGCACTCACCTCAGAATGGGACATCAAAACATCTCCACATCATGGCTACCATTGACACCACAAACTGCCGGCTCAAAGTGGAGAGGATCTCCAGGAAGATCGCGCATATAGACACTGACATTAAGTTTCTACAAAGATGCAAGGAAGCAGACAAGATCCCGAAAGGGCTACAGATCACAAACCCACTCAAGTCGACCTACAACACAGACAACGCTGAGAGACTGTGCCATCGCACCTTTCTCACACTCCTCAACCACCTCGTACGCCAGCTCTACAGCAGACACAGCAACCTGGAAACCAAGATAGAGGCCATATTCTCAACTTGCGCTCAGGACGCAGCAGACCAGCTGCGGAACACCTCCAAACAGATGAGATAACGATACTACGCCACCTATATGCACACCAAGAACAGGAAGCTTGAGAAACTGCACCACCACCAGCAGCAACCAAGTCTCCCCCGGTACCACAGTAGAAAACAATATAGGGAAATCTATTGTCAACTTGTCGGGCTACAGCCTTCAACCAGACAAAATCAAAGTCCTCAGCAGAGGGCTTAATTTCTGCACTACCACCAAAATGGACCCCATCAGTCTCACGGCAGACACTGAGGAATTCATCAGGCGAATGAGGCTCCGGGAATTCTTCCACAGACCCCAAGAGGCCGACAGCGAACCCAAGGACACGACCAATGAACCGGAACAGCAGTCCGAGAGATCTGCAGTGCGGCAACCGAAGAGGAAAGAATCGAATTGGACCCCTCCGGAAGGCCGCTGCCCGAGACTCGACATGTATGCTGAAGCCGTCAGGAGTCGTGTCAATGCCAGATTCATCAGTCGCATTCACAAGACAGCCCCGACTGTTACCCAAGCACAACACAACGCCATCCGCACTCTCAAGACCAACCGCAACATCGTCATCAAACCAGCAGTCAAAGGAGGGGCCATCGTCATACTGAACAGAACGGACTACTGCAAAGAAGTATACAGACAACTCAACAACCAGGAACACTACAGATGGTTACCCACAGATCCAACCAAGGAACACATCCGTCAACTCAACAAACTGATCAAGACCTTGGATCCAGACCTTCAGAGCACCCTACGTGCTCTCATCCCATGTACTCCCCGCATTGGAGATCTCTACTGCCTCCCGAAAATACACAAGGCCAACACACCAGGCCGCCCTATCGTATCAGGCAATGGGATCCTGTGTGAGAACCTCTCTAGCTACATCGAGGGCATCTTGAAAACCATCGTACAAGGTACGCCCAACTTCTGTCACGACACGACAGACTTCCTACAGAAACTCAGCACCCATGGACCAGTTGAACCAGGAACATTCCTCATCACAATGGACGTCTCGGCACTCTACACCAGCATCCCCCATGACGACGGCATTGCTAAAACAGCCTCAGTACTCAACACCGACAACTGCCAATCTCCAGATGCAATTTTGCAACTCATCCGCTTCATTCTGGATCACAACGTCTTCACCTTCGATAACAAGTTCTTCATCCAGACGCACGGAACAGCCATGGGGACCAAATCTGCATCTCAATATGCCAACATCTTCATGCACAAGTTTGAACAAGACTTCCTCACCACACAGGACCTTCAACCAACGTTATACACCAGATACATTGATGACATTTTTTTCCTTTGGACCCACGACAAAGAATTACTGAAACAACTACACGATGACATCAATAAGTTCCAGCAGACTCACCATGGACTACTCTCCAAAATCAGCTGCATTCTTGGACACACACATCAAGGATGGTTAGCTCAGCACTTCGCTTTACCGCAAGCCCACAGATAACCTCACGATGCTTCACTTCTCTAGCTTCCACCCTAAACACATTAAAGAAGCCATCCCCTATGGACAAGCCTTCCGTACACACAGGATCTGCTCAGACGAGGAAGAGCGTAACAGACATCTACAGATGCTGAAAGATGCCCTCATATGAACGGGATATGGCGCTCGACTCATCGATCGACAGTTCCAACGCGCCACAGCAAAAAACCGCACCGATCTCTTCAGAAGACAAACATGGGACACAACCGACTGGACACTTCATCGTCCAGTACTTTCCTGGAGCGGAGAAACTACGACATCTTCTTCGCAGCCTTCACCACATCATCGATGAAGATGAACATCTTGCCAAGGTCATTCCCACGCCCCCACTACTTGCCTTCAACAACCACGCAACCTGAAACAAACCATTGTTTGCAGCAAACTACCCAGCCTTCAGAACAGCGACCACGACACCACGCAACCCTGCCATGGCAATCTCTGCAAGACGTGCCAGATTATCGACATGGATACCACCATTACACGTGAGAACACCACCCACCAGGTGCGTGGTGCATACTCGTGCGACTCGGCCAACGTTGTCTACCTCATACGCTGCAGGAAAGGATGTCCCGAAGCGTGGTACATTGGCGAGACCATGCAGATGTTGCGACAACGAACGAACGGGCATCGCGCGACAATCACCAGGCAGGAATGTTCCCTTCCAGTCGGGGAACACTTCAGCAGTCAAGGGCATTCGGCCTCTGATCTCCGGGTAAGCGTTCTCCAAGGCGGCCTTCAGGACGCACGACAATGCCGAATTGCTGAGCAGAAACTTATAGCCAGGTTCCGCACACATGAGTGTGGTCTCAACATGTCGCATTACATTCACCCCCCACCATCTGGCCTGGGCTTGCAAAATCCTACCAACTGTCCTGGCTTGAGACAATTCACACCTCTTTAATCTAGGGTTACCCCTATCTCTGGATCTGTAAAGACTTGATTACCTGCAAATGCTCACATTCTACGCATTGTCTTGCATCTTTGAATTTGTCTATATATATGTTTCTGGAACATACCTCTTCATTCACCTGAGGAAGGAGCAGTGCTCTGAAAGCTAGTGTTTGAAACAAACCTGTTGGACTTTAACCTGGTGTTGTACGACTTCTTATCATTTAAAATGATAGTGGCAGCAATAGCCGCAGATATCTTGATTGGTGGCTGTTCAGTTGAACAACAGGGCTCTAACTAGGAATCTTTAGAATGCACTAGGGAATGAGTCTACTGTCCCAGGTGCAGCTACCTGTGTTTGAGGAGCAGAGCCTTAGGAGGCTGAAGCTGCGACAGAGCTATTATAAGAGTGCAGTGTATGTGATCACAGCACAGGTGAATCACCTGCTTCCTGACAATTCCAGTCCAGCCTCTATTTTAGGGGAAGAAAGAATGGGAGAATGGCTCCTGCAAGACAAAGGGAATCTTCTGCATTCATGGCTCATGGCTCATGATAGCCTTGCAATAACCAGTGACAGGATTTCCTCAGGACTGCTCTCTCCAGTGACGTAAGATCAGCTGGATTTCTGCTGCACTTCTGGCAAAGTTACAATAAAAGAACAGAAACAGCTGAGGGCCTTTGAAGCCATCTTTGAGGTTCATTTTCAACAAGGTTCTACAACAGAATTTTGAAGATTCATGAACAATATTGCCACTGTGTCCATAACCTGCACGACTGAGGACTCTGCTGTAGGTGCCAGTACAGTTGCCACACCCTAAATACCAGATTAGAGTGAAGACAATGTAATGATATGTATA
Source organism: Scyliorhinus canicula (assembly GCF_902713615.1). Classification (NCBI taxonomy): domain Eukaryota; kingdom Metazoa; phylum Chordata; class Chondrichthyes; order Carcharhiniformes; family Scyliorhinidae; genus Scyliorhinus; species Scyliorhinus canicula. The sequence goes on along the minus strand of NC_052151.1, from coordinate 40,885,021 downwards.
TTGTCAGGTTAGTGAAGGGTTAATTATTACATCTCTGTGTAAATCAAACACTAGAGGACGCCACCACTTATCTGTTTTTAAGTCAGACCCTGAGGGAATTCTGTGAGTAGCTTAAGGAGAAAGCACGGTGAAAGCATTAGAAGATTAGATTTGACAGAGTTAACACGAGGTTAGATCATAGTGTAGTTAGTGACTATTTATATTATTGAGTACTGCTAGACAGATTCAATATTACTTAATTATTATCTGTAGCTCAGTAGAGTGTTCAAACTTCATTCAATTAATAGTATTATAATAAATTAGTTTTATTTCAATCTTTTGATTGGTGGATTCTTTGTCAACAACACATTGGATCATACTGGAAGAAAAGACAAAGAACACAACATATTACTACGAATGGTAATATAACAGACACCTGTTGATTCATTATATCACTGAACCTCAAACGGATTTTTTGGGGTTGGTTTTGATGGAAACAACTAACTCTTTGTAGCTGATCCTGCTCATGGTGCAATTTCTATTAGTTTTTGTGGGATCCAAAGTAGGGTCTAGAATCTCACTGAATCTCCAGCCAATAGATAATAGGCATGATGGTGGCTAACACCACTTCGAATAATAGAATCCCTACAGTGCAGAATGAGGCCATTTTGCCATTGCGTCTGCACTGATCCCCTCCGCCCTATACCCGTAACCCTGTAACCTAACCTGCACATCCCTGGACACTAAAGGACAATTCATCATGGCTAATCCACCTAAAGTGTCGAGACATGTGGACTAACTGGCAGCAATTTCTGCATTTAACTGCGCATGTGCAGATCCCATAAGTTGCTGTTAGTTTCAGAAGAGTAAGGATGACTGACAAATGCTGACAATTTTACCATCATTACTATTTCAAAATTCCCGGCATTGTGGGCGCGTATTCTCCCATGCCGCGCCGTATGGGAGAATCGGCGTTCGCGCCATTTTTTCTCGCGGCGCTGGTCTGACGCCGGCAGGCGATTCGCCGAGGAGCAGAGAATCGGTGCCATTTGCGCCGGAACGTTTGGCGCAGCTTCGGTTGCAAGCCGCTATCCACGGCTGGGCCGCCGATTCTCCGGCCTTGATGGGCTGAGCGGCCACGCGGAAACGGCAGAGTCCCGTCGGCGCCGTTCACACCTGGTCGCTGCCGGCGGGAACGCTGCGTGAAGGTTCGGGGGCAGCCTGTGGGGCGGGGAAAAGGCTCCTTCACCGGCGGGGGCCTCCGATGGGGTCAGGCCCGTGACCAGGGCCCACCGATTGGTGGACCGGCCTCTCCAGCCCCAGCCCTATTTTATTACGCGTCCGGCCCCTGAACTCCCACGCCATGTTGCGTCGGGGCCGACGCGTTGAGGAAGTCCCCCGCACATTTGCGGGTTGGTGCAGGGAAGGGAGGCTGGAGCAGCATGAACCACTCCAGTACCGTGCTGGCCCCCTGTGGGGGCCAGAATCGGTAGTGCCCACACCCGTTGCGCGCCGCCGTGAAACATGACGGCGTTCACAACGGCGCAAACACTCTGTCTCCATTTTGGAGAATCGCGCCCTGTGTTTGTGCAGATTGTTTGAACTAACCGTTTGGTTAGGGAGGATCAGGGGTCATAATCTCAAGTTTTCTAAGAGCTGAATTTGATTAGATGTCAAAACGTGGTTCCTTCCCCAGGAAATAGTGGACTTGCGGTGGGTGCAATGAGATTGTGCAGCGAATGCTGATTTGCTGAATTCCTTCAAGAAAGAGCTCGATTAGTTTCTGGTTGGGATGGTAATCTGTTTGTACAATAAGTGGGAGAAGTATAATGTTAATAGGGGTCTTTGAGTCTATCTTGGTAACGAATGGGCATGTTGGAGACTTAATAATAACCTTTATTAGTGTCACAAGTAGGCTTATATTAACACTGTAATGAAGTTACTGTGAAAAGCCTCTAGTCTCCACACTTCAGCACCTGTTCAGGTAGACAGAGGGGGAATTCAGAATGTCCAATTCACCTAACAGCACATCTTTGGACTGTGGGAGGAAACCGGAGCACCCGAAGGAAACCTACGCAGACACAGGGAGAATGTGCAGACTCCACACAGACAGTGACCCAAGCCGGGAATCGAACCTGGGACCCTGGCGCTGTGAAACAACAGTGCTAACCACTGTGCTACCCTGCCTTAAGAGTCAATAATCAAACTGAATGGTGTAACTTGTCGTGTAATAACAGGCTTTCTCGGGGTAAAAGGGAAACAGTGAGGCGGCTTTGATGGAGAGGAGGATGAGTGCTGTTTCGTTAAGATGTCTTTTATCATCTGCAAGGAATGCCCTTGAAAGAAGATATGCGATTGGAACAATGTTGACCGAGTGTGATTAACATATAACTTTAGCGATTAGAATAATAAGCAGAGGCAGAGGGATTAATTAGCTATAGTTTAGAATGGATGTCAGAGTTAAGGGGCTCCGCAGTGGGTTTTGAGAAAAGGTGGGGGATGTTTGTGAGTGTGTTTGAGAGGCTGTTCGTCGCAGTGGGGGGAGGGTGGGGCGCACAGTGAAAATGGGGAACATTTTATACAGATTGTATAATTGATTGCTGGGAAGTATGATACATGTCAAGTAGAATGAATGCCAGATACAATTTAAGCTGTGCTGGGGATGGTCCAGAGAACAGATAAATCATGAAGTATGATCTGTGAAATGGACATTTAAATTTTTTTTTTAGAAATTTAGATTTCCCAATTCATTTTTTCCAATTAAGGGGCAATTTAGCGTGGCCAATCCACCTAGCCTGTACATCTTTTTGGGGTTGTGGGGGTGAAACACAGTGAAAGACAGTGACCCAGAGCCAGGATCGAACGTGGGTCCTCGACGCCGTGAGGCAGCAGGGCTAACCCACTGCGCCACCGTGCTGCCTGCGAAATGGACTTTTAAAGTAACTAAGATATATAGCTTTCCAGGGTTAGTTAGTACATGGAGAGCGAGAGAAACCGTAGGCTGGATTCTCCATAGCTCGACACCGAAATTGTGATTGGCGATCGGGCGGAGAATGGATTCCGATGCCAGTATCGGGGCCGGCGCCAGTTTGACGCTGTTGGTGCGTTTTCGGCTGGCCCACCCACAATGCTCCGCCTCTGAGGGGCCGAGTTCCCGAAGCTGTGGACCACATGTGTCCAGCGCGCCACACTGCTAGGGCTGGGGGGACTGGTGGGGGTGGCCAGGGGGCGGGATGTGGGGTCGCGGTTGGCGGGTTAGCGTTCGCGCACGGCCCACGCCATGTTTTACGGCACGACCAGTGCAGTCCATCAGCCCTGAGCATGCGCAGCCCGAGACCCGGTCACTCTCCGGCTGTTTTCGGCACGATCCGCAGGAGTTTCACGCGGCGCCGGTGCTAGCCCCTCACCGGTACCGTAATCGGTGAGGGGTTCGTGCTGATTTTCCTGTCGTGAACCTCCCATGGATTCTCCGTTGAGGCTGGCACTTAGCCACAGGATTGGAGACTCCAGCCTCATGTGTTACCCCCATATTGTCCGATCTAACAACTGTGCTGTTTGAATCAGACTGTAACTGGGTTCAAATCTTGAAATTCTATTCCTAGCAGCACTGTGGTGTACCTACACCACATGGGCTGCTGCAGTTCAAGGACAGTAAGAAGTCTTACAACACCAGGTTAAAGTCCAACAGGTTTGTTACAAACACTAGCTTTTGGAGCACTGCTCCTTCCTCAGGTCTGACCTGAGGAAGGAGCAGTGCTCCGAAAGCTAGTGTTTGTAACAAACCTGTTGGACATTAACCTGGTGTTGTAAAACCTCTTACTGTGCTCACCCCAGTCCAACGCTGGCATCTCCACATCATGGCAGTTCAAGGAGGCAGCACACTGCCACCTTCTCAAGGGCAATTAGAGATGGGCAATAAATGCAGGCAGCTTCAGTGGCTTGGCACATCTGCAGGATGGAAGGCAGTCGTATACCCAAGGATCCTCGGTGTGGTGCGATAGTCAGAGTCAAACGATGTGTGGGGTGCCCAAGGCTCCTCTTCAAGCATGATTGTAAGCAACGAAATGAAGGTCACCAGCTGGCAAAAGAGGGAAATGGCGGTAGCTCCTGTTGGTTGGTGTGGAGTATCACAATGACCAGTGGCTACAACAGCTTAGCAACAGGCACTAACATTGGAAACAACAACCACAACATTACTTGGCAGCTTCACACGTGACACTTATGGCAGAACCGGCCCCTCAATGATTGGCCTCCATTGCCATCAGCAAAGGTGCATCAAATGAAGGCATCCCACCATAAGGATTATTTGCTGCATGTGTATCATCCCTTGTAGATGGAAGAATACCAATGCCCTCATCAAAACCGCTCATAATTGTGAACACCTTTGTCAGTTTTATGAAGAGTAAATCATGTTTGACTAATTTGCTCGAGTTCTTCAGAGATGTAACAAGCCAAATAGAAAATGGGGATCCTGTAGATGTAGTATATCTGGGCTTTCAGAAGGCATTTCATAAGGTACCGCACATAATGTTAATACAGAAGGTAAGATCACATGAGGGGTAATTTATTAGCTTGGATAGAAGACTGGCTGGCTGACCGAAGGCAGAGAGTCGGGAGAGAGGAGTCTTTTTCTGGTTGGCAAGGTATAACTAGTGGGATGCCACAGGATTTGATCCTCGGGCCCAACTATTTTTAAAAACCTTTTCCAATGAAGGGACAATTTAGCATGGCCAATCCACCTAGCCTCCACATCTTTGGATTGTGGGGGTGAGACCCGCGCAGACTTGGAGAGAATGTGCAAACTCCACACGGACAGTGACTCAGGGCTGGGATCGATTCCGGGTCTTCGGTGCTGTGAGGCAGCAATGCTAACCACGGGCCCCAACTATTTACAGTACATATGAGTGACTTGGATGTATAGATAGAAGGTACAACAGCCAAATTTGTAGATGACACTCGGTGGGATAGTAAGTTGCAATGAGGAAATAAGGAATTTGCAAATAGATATATATAGGTTCGGAGAGTGGACCAAGAATTGGCAGATGGAGTTTAACATGGATAATTGTGAGGTTATCCATTTTGGTTGGAAAAATGGAATGACTTATTATCTCAATGGAGGCTTTTCCCCAGGGTAGAGGGGTCGATTACGAGGGGGCATAGGCTTAAGGTGAGAGGGGCAAGGTTTAGAGTAGATGTACGAGACAAGTTTTTTTACACAGAGGGTAGTGGGTGCCTGGAACTCGCTGCCGGAGGAGGTGGTGGAAGCAGGGACGAGAGTGACATTTAAGGAGCATCTTGACAAAGACATGAATAGGATGGGAATAGAGGGACACGGATCCAGGAAGTGTAGAAGATTGTAGTGTAGTCGGGCAGCATGGTCAGCACGGGCTTGGAGGGCCGAAGGGCCTGTTCCTGTGCTGTACTTTTCTTTGTTCTTTGTTCTTGAGAGAAACTCAGAGTGCTTCGGTGCAAGGGATCTGGGTGTCCTCGTGCATGAATCGCAGAAAGTTAGTCTGCAGATACAGCAGGTAATGAGGGAGGCAAATGGAATTTTGGCCTTTATAGCTAAAGGAATAGAGTATAAAAGTAGGGAAGTGTTGCTGCAACTGTACAAGGCATCGGTGACACCGTACCTGGAGGATTGTGTACAGGTTTGGTCCCTTTATTTGAAGAGGGATATAGTTGCATCTGAGGAGGTTCGCTAGACTGATGCCAGAGATGAAGAGAGATGAAGAGTCTTATGAAGAGAGATCAAGCAGGGTAGGCCTGTGCTCTCTCAAATTTAGAAGAATGAAAGGTGATCTAATTGAGGCATATAGGAGAAAAGTTATTGACAGTGTAGACTTAGAGCGGATGGTCCCTCTTGTGGGGCAATCTAGAACGAGAGGTCATAGTTTTAGGATAAGGGGTAGCAGAATTAAAACGGAGAAGAGGAGAAATTGCTTCTCTCAAAGGGATGTGAATCTGTGGAATTCACTATCCCAGAGTGTGGCTGATGTCGGGAAATTGAACAAATTTAAACAGGAGATAGATTGATTTTTAATTAGTAATAGGGTTGAAGGGTTATGAGAACGGGCATGGAAATGGAGTTGAGGCTGAGAGGAGATCAGGCATGATGATACTGAATGGCAGAGTGGGCTCGAAGAGCTGAATTTCCTACTCCACCTCTTAATTCTTATGTTCTATTTAACCATCCCTGCTCTAAGGAAAGCAGTCCAGCTTCCCAAGTTGTGGGTCCTTACTTTTAACCAGAGATGTGCATCACTTAACTGTACAGAACTGAAGCAGGGGTGTATTTCAAGGTGATTTACGGCTTTGAGAAGAAATTTAAAAAATGTTTGCCGAACACATTTTCATGAAAGTGGTGCGCCTTTAATTGAGGATCAGAAAAGTATTAGTGAGTCTCATTGTTCCGACTCCACATGCATTCTGATATGAATGGCATTGATTCTAGAACATCCGTACAGCAAGCACATCCTGGCATGTGGATCATTTAACTACCCTAATAAGAGGGCAGGTTTAGGTTTTAAACTGCAGCAGCAGATTTTACCAATGAATATGGCGCTTTGTTTCAGGGCAATATGCTTTGGATTATTCAGACGCAAAGCTCCTGTGGCTTTACAGCATGTGCAATTGAATAAATGAACTTTCGCTCGTTGTATCCGCACAGGTCAAGTTGTGTGGGGCTGTAGCTTATGGTATTAAGGACTGATTTAAAATTTCCTCTCTTGTGCTAAGCTTTCTATTTCCAAAGTGGCGGTGGGGTGGGGGTTTGTTGGTGTGCAAGAGGCTGGGAAATTTTAAATACTGTGGCCCTCAGGCTAAGATCCCATGACAGTCTCAGCTGTTGCTGACACCGCAGCTGTTAGATCATATGTCAAAACCTGCAGCGCCTGACTTTTGTCTGTGTCACGGCACAAACTCTTCACTGACTATCCGCCCCCCCCCCCCCCCGGGTGAGAGGAGCTCCCCGCAGAATGGTGGGATCAGTGGGGGGGGGGGGGGGGGAGGTCCGAGCTGCTGGCGGGAAGATAGCGGCACTCAATACACCATCTGACCTCTCTTCACGCATTGAGACTCCGCGAGGGAGGGAGGTGCTGAGGAGATGCCGCCAAAACAGCAACAGGAGCTGGTCTGAAGAGGTCACTAATTGGTGCAGCGCTGCGCCAAACCTCTCGCCAAGCACCAAACAATTGTCAAGAGGGTGTCACTGTCTGTGACACCACTTCTCCTCTTCCTTCTTTTGATGATCGGTCCGGAAAGTTCTTTGTTCTTTTCAGATTTCAACTGCTTTTAATGATGTATATGAAGGACGAACATTCAAAGCAATCCACAATCCCCCCCACAATTTAAAAGAATACATCATTCGCAGCCTATTCCTGCCGAACAAAACCGAATTTTGCTTCCTTTATAAAGGCACCATCTACTTTCCAGCCCTCCCTCTCTGGCCTTAGCCCCTTGGTTTCTGCAGCAGGCCGTATAGTTTGAGCGCACTTTTGAGGAAGAGCAAACACGGGGAAAACGTGCAGACTCCACACAGTCACCCAAGGCCGGAATTGAACCCGGGTCCCTGGCACTGTGAGGCAGAAGTGCTAACCACTGTGCCATCTGTTGTCTTTAGTTTCATTTTTAGAGTTCGGTTCTGGGTTTCTGAGGGAAGGAGGTGTGTTTCTCAGATTGACTTCTGAAAGCTTCTCTCCAAGAACTTTATGAATAAATCTGTAAGCCCCTAAGTGTTAATTTCATTATTAAGTGGCATTTGACCTGTGTATGTGGATGTTGCTTAATTGAAATTTTATCAGTAGGTGGGAAAGTAAGCTCAAAGATTTTCATCATTTTTTTGATGAACTGTTTAACTGTGAATTGCAAAGCTGTTTATTTTCCTTGAATGTTAATGGGACTATTCCTGTGTTAATAATTATATTTGTTTTAATACAAAAGATCCCTATTTGTCAGTGGAATCGCTCCTGGAGGTGAACAAAGAACAAAGGACAATACAGCACAGGAACAGGCCCTTCGGCCCTCCAAGCCTGTACTGGTCATGATGCCCCCTTGACCAAAACTCTCAGCACTTCCTAGAGCTATATCCCTCTATACCCATCCTATCCATGTATTTATCGAGATGCCTTTTGAATGCCGTTAATGTATCTGCTTCCACAACCTCCCCTGGAAACGAGTTCCAGGCACTCACCACCTGTCTCACACATCTCCTCTAAACTTTGCCCCATGGACCTTAAACCTATGGCCCCTGGCGACTGACCCCTCCACCCTGGGAAAGAGTGCCTTTCCATTCACTCTATCCAGGGGGTATCATGACCAGTACAGGCTTGGAGGGCCGAAGGGCCTGTTCCTGTGCTGGATTGTCCTTTGTTCTATGTTCACTCTATCCATGTCCCTCATAATCTTATAGACCTCTATCAGGTCGCCTCTCAACCTCCGTCGTTCTAATGAAAACAGTCCGAGTCTATTCAGCCTCTCCACAGAGCCAACACCCTCCTGACCAGGCAACATCCTGGTAAACCTCCTCTGCACCCTCTCCAAAGCCGCCACATCCTTCTGGTAGTGTGGCAACCAGGATTATGCGCAATATTCCAAGTGCGGCCTTACCAAGGTCCTATACAAATGTAGCATGCCTTGCCAATTTTTATACTCGATGCCCCGTCCAATGAAGGCAAGCATTCCGTATGCTTTCTTGACTACCTTGTCCATTTGTGTTGCCACTTTCAAAGATCTGTGGACCTGCACGCCCAGTTCTCTATGATTTTCTATATTCCTAAGATTTTTGCCATTTGCAGTATATTTCCCCTCTATGTTACACCCACCATAATGCATTATCTTACATTTGTCTGGATTGTACAGTAGCATAGTGGTTAACACAGTTGCTTCATAGTTCCAGAGTCCCAGGTTCGATTCCCAGCTTGGGTCACTGTCTGTGTGGAGTCTGCATGTTCTCCCCGTGTCTGCGTGGGTTTCCTCCAGGTGCTCTGGTTTCCTCCCACAGTCCAAAGATGTGCAGGTTAGGTGGATTGGCCATGCTGAATTGCCCTTAATGTCCAAAAAGGTTAGCTGGGATTATGGGAATAGGATGGAGGTGTGGGGATAGGGTAGAGATGTGGGCTTAGATAGGGTGCTCTTTCCAAGTGTCGGTGCAGACTTGATGAGCCGAATGGCCTCCTTCTGCACTGTAAATTCTATGATTAAACTCCATTTGCCATTTCTCTGCCCCAGTCTCCAGCCTATCTATATCCTGCTGTATCCTTTGACAATCCTCAAAACTATCTGCCACTCCACCAAACCTTGGTGTCATTTGCAAACTTACTAATCAGGGGCGAAATTCTCCGACCCCCAGCAGGGTCGGCGAATCGCCTGAGGCCGCCGAAAATCCCGCCCCCGCCGTGGCAGAGATTCACCGCCACCCGGGAAGTGGCGGGGGTAGGAATCTCGCCACTCCGATCGGAGAGGCCCCTGTGGTGATTCTCCGGCCCGGATGGGCCGATGTCCCACCGCTGGGAGGCCTCTCCCGCCGCCGAGGTTTAAACCACCTCTGGAACGGCAGGATCAGCGGCGCGAGCGGGCCCCGGGGTCCTGGGGCGATCGAACCCCGGGGGGTGCCCCCACGGTGGCCTGGCCCGCGATCGGGGCCCCCCGCTCAGACTCCGAGCCAGTGCCCTGGGTGCACTATTTTCTCCGTGTCCGCCACGGCCTCCGCCATGGCGGAAGAGAACCCCACATCGCGCATGCTACGGCAGTGATGTCAGCGGCCAGCTGCCGCTGACGTCACTATCGGCGCATGCGGCGACCGGCGAAAGCCTTTCGGCCAGCCCCGCTGCCGGGGGCGCCGGTTTTTTGCGCCAGTCTTCTGGTGCAAACCGCTCCGGCGCGGGGCTGGCCCCCAAAGGTGGGGAGAATTCCCCACCTTTGGGGAGGCCCGACCCCTGAGTGGTTGGCGCTACTCCCCAACGCCGGCACCCTCCGTCACACCGGGTAGGGGAGAATGCCACCCCAGACCAGCTACATTTTGAATTGGATTGGATATGTTTATTGTCACGTGTACCGAGGTACAGTGAAAAGTATGTTTCTGCGAGCAGTTGCAAGCAGATCATTAAGTACATGAAAATAAAAGAAAAAGAAAATGCATAACAGGGGAACATAAGGTACACAAGGTAAATACATAGACACCGACATTGTGTGAAGCATACGGGGTGTAGTGTTAATAGATAGATAGGGTGGAAGTGAGGGCTTGAGTGGGTTGGTACAGACTTGATGGGCCAAATGGCCTCCTTCTGCACGGTATGTTTTATAAGAGGTCATTTAGGAGTCTGGTAACAGCAGGGAAGAAGCTGTTTTTGAGTCTGTTCATGCGTGTTCTCAGACCTTTGTATCTCTTGGCCAATGGAAGAAGTTGGAAGAGTGAGTAAGCCGGGTGGGAGGGGTCTTTGAGGGGTCTTGGATTTTCCTCCAAATCATTTATGTGCGCTACAAACAGCAGAGGGCCCAACACCAATCCCTGTGGAACACCATTAGTCACAACCTTCCATTCAGAAAAACAGTGAAGTATCCTTTCCTCACAGTTTACAAATTGAAAAATTGTTGGGGTTTCGTGTCCAGTTTCCTGATATAAATTGGGAGTTTGGTCCAGTACCACCTTGATGTCTCCTTTCCTTTATGACCCACCTACACTTCACTGCTGGCGATGAGCTGGAGAACACTTTGCTGCAGATCAATGGGGCCATAAAAAACCACGGTTGGTGTATCATGTATCCTATTTAAGTTAGTATTCACGAGGTGAAAACCCAACTATCGGTCCGACTGGGTCCATCAATGTGTGACTCTCTGAGCTGACTATTATGCATTGTCCACATAAATGTGTGTCTTCAGATGGAAAGACCTCCTCTGAGGAGACGTTCTCATTCTCCAAACCACTTCTTACAGGATTCTTGAAGAAGGTAGGCAAAATTAAAGACAAGAATTATTGAGGTAAGAATGCCTTAAGTGATCATAATGCAGATGATCATACTTCACTTACTGCTGACATCAAGTCAACATGAGTGAAAGTCATATTCCATGCTGGCTGTTTGCTATCTAATTCTGTCATCAGGTAGCTGGGAGGCCCCTGTCCCCTCATCTCCGGTGCTGACATGCCGGATAACCTCTGGCTGTGGAATCTTTGTTTTACCTGTGGGCTTCTTCCTCCTGCCATGTAGGGGTATGTACCTCCCTGCAACCCCAACGGCATGTTCTGGGAGGGCAGCACAGTGGCACAGTGGTTATCACTGCTGCCTCACAGCGCCAGAGACCTGGGTTCAATTCTGGCCTTGGGTGACTGTGCGGAGTTTGTACCTTCTTCCCGTCTCTGCGTGGGTTTCCTCCGGGTTCTCCGGTTTCCTCCCACAGTCCAAAGATGTACAGGTTAAGTGGATGGGCCATGTTAAATTGCCTTTTAGTGTCCAAAGACATGCAGGTTAAAAGCATAAATAGAAACATACATAGAAAATAGAAACATGAGGAGCCATTTGGCCCTTCGAGTTTGCTCCACCATTCATTATAATCATGGCTAATCATCAAGTTCAATACCCTGACCCAGCCTACCCCCCAATATCCCTTTAGCCCCAAGAACGTTATCTAACTCATTCTTTAAATTACACAACATTTTGGCCTCTACTACTTTCTGCGGTACTGAATTCCACAGATTCACCACTCTCTGGGTAAAGAAATTTCTCCTCACCTCAGTCCTAAATGGTTCATCCCTTATCTTCAAACTATGACCTCTAGTTCTGCACTCCCCCACCATCGGGAACATTCTTTCTGAATCTACCCTGTCTAATCCTGTCAGAATCTTATAAGTTTTTATGAGATCCTCTCTCACTTTTCTAAACTCCGCATGAATATAATCCTAACCAACTTCGTCTCTCCTCATATGACAGTCCCGCTACCCCAGAATTAGCCTGGTAAACCATTGCTGCACTTCTTCCATAGCAAGAATATCCGTCCTCAGATATGGACACCAAAACTGCACACAATACTCCAGGTGTCTAAACGTTCCAGGATTTCGATGTTTCAGGCAGGATAGAGGGAGATGTAAAAGGGGTGGCGGGAGAATATCACAGCTGTACTGCGGGAGGACACCTCAGAGGGCAGCGAGGCTATATGGGTAGAGATCAGGAATAAGGGTGCAGTCACAATGTTGGGGGTTTACTACAGGCCACCCAACAGCCAGCGGGAGATAGAGGAGCAGATAGGTAGACAAATTTTGGAAAGGATTAAAAGCAACAGGATTGTTCGCATGGGAGACTTTAACTTCCCCAATGACCCCAGCCAGGTGGTAGAAATTTCAGTAGGGGAGCATTTCGGGAGCAGTGACCACAATTCTGTCAGTTTTAAAGTGCTGGTGGACAAGGATAAGAGTGGTCCAAGGGTGAATGTGCTAAATTGGGGGAAGGTTAATTATAACAATATTAGGCAGGAACTGAAGAACCCAGATTGGGGGTGGATGTTTGACGGTAAATCAAAATCTGACATCTGGGAGGCTTTCAAATGTCAGTTGAAAGGAATTCAGGACCGGCATGTTCCTGTGCGGAAGAAGGATAAATACAGCAAATTTCGGGAACCTTGGATGACGAGAGATATTGTAGGCCTCGTCAAAAAGAAAAAGGAGGCATTTGTCAGGGCTCGAAGGCTGGGAACAGCTGAAGCCTGTGTGGAATATAAGGAAAGTAGGAAGGAACTTAAACAAGGAGTCAGGAGGGCTAGAAGGGGTCATGAAAAGTAATTGGCAACCAGGATTAAGGAAAATCCCAAGGCTTTTTACACGTACATAAAAAGCAAGAGGGTAGTGAGGGAAAGGGTTGGCCCACTGAAGGACAGGCGAGGGAATCTATGTGTGGAGCCAGAGGAAAAGGGCGAGGTACTGAATACTTTGCATCAGTATTCACCAAAGAGAAGGATTGGTGAATGTTGAGTCTGGAGAAGGGTGTGTAGATAGCGTGGGTCACATTGAGATCCAAAAAGATGAGGTGTTGGCCGTCTTGAAAAATATTAAGGTAGATAAGTCCCCAGGGCCTGATGGGATCTACCCCAGAATACTGAAGGAGGCTAGAGAGGAAATTGCTGAGGTCTTGACAGAAATTTTGGATCCTCACTGTCTTCAGATGATGTCCCGGAGGACTGGAGAATATCCAATGTTGTTCCTTTGTTTAAGAAGGGTAGCAAGGATAATCCAGGGAACTACAGGCTGGTAAGCCTTAAGTCAGTGGTAGGAAAATTACTGGAGAGAATTCTTCGAGACAGGATCTACTCTCATTTGAAAGCAAATGGACGTATTAGTGAGAGGCAGCATGGTTTTGTGAAGGGGAGGTCGTGTCTCACTAACTTGATAGAGTTTTTCGAAGAGGTCACAAAGATGATTGATGCAGGTAGGGCAGTGGGTGTTGTCTATATGGACCTCAGTAAGGTCTTTGACAAGGTCCCTCATAGCAGACTGGTACAAAAGGTGAAGTCACACGGGATCAGAGGTGAGCTGGCAAGATGGATACAGAACTGGCTAGGTCATAGAAGGCAGAGAGTAGTAATGGAAGGGTGCTTTTCTGATTGAAGGTCTGTGACTAGTGGTGTTCCACAGGGATCAGTGCTGGGACCATTGCTGCTCATAGTATATATCAATGATTTGGAGGAAAATGTAGCTGGTCTGATTGGTAAGTTTGCAGACAACACAAAGGTCGGTGGAATTGCGGATAGCGATGAGGACTGTCAGAGGATACAGCAGGATTTAGATCGTTTGGAGACTTGAGCGGAGAGATGGCAGATGGAGTTTAATCCGGACAAATGTGAGGTAATGCATTTTGGAAGGTCTAATGCAGGTAGGGAATATACAGTGAATGGTAGAACCCTCACGAGTATTGACAGTCAGAGGGATCTAGGTGTACAGGTCCACAGATCACTGAAAGGGGCAACACAGGTGGCGAAGGTAGTCAAGAAGGCATATGGCATGCTTGCCTTCATTGGCCGGGGCATTGAGTATAAAAATTGGCAAGTCATGTTGCAGCTTATAGAACCTTGGTTAGACCACAGTTGGAGTATAGTGTTCAATTCGGATCGCCACACTACCAGAAGAATGTGGAGGCTTTAGAGAGGGTGCAGAAGAGATTTACCAGGATGTTGCCTGGTATGGAGGGCATTAGCTATGAGGAGAGGTTGAATAAACTTGGTTTGTTCTCACTGGAACGACGGAGGTTGAGAGGCGATGTGATAGAGATCTACAAAATTATGAGGGGCATAGACAGGGTGGATAGTAAGAGGCTTTTCCCCAGGGTAGAGGGGTCAATTACTAGGGGCATAGGTTTAAGGTGCGAGGGGCAAGGTTTAGAGGAGATGTACAAGGCAAGTTTTTTACACAGAGGGTAGTAGGTGCCTGGAACTCGCTGCTGGAGGAGGTGGTGGAAGCAGGGACGATAGTGATCTTTAAGGAACATGTTGACAAATACATGAATAGGATGGGAATGGAGGGATATGGACCCCGGAAGTGCAGAGGATTTTAGTTTAGATGGGCAGCATGGTCGGCACAGGCTTGGAGGGCCAAAGGGCCTGTTCCTGTGCTGTACTTTTCTTTGTTCTTTGTGTGGTCTCACCAATGCCCGAGACAATTGCAGTATTACATCCCTATTCCTATACTCAAAACCTCTCACTATGAAGGCCAACATACCATTTGCCTTCTTTACTGCCTGCTGCATCTGTGCGCTTACTTTCAGTGACTGATTCAAAAGGACACCAAGATCACGCTGAGCATCCACCATTCAAATAATAATCTTTCTTATTTTTGCTACCAAAGCAGATATCCTCACATTTATCCACATTATACTGCATCTGCTATGCATATAACTACTCACTCATCCTGTCCAAATACCTCTGAAACACCTCTGCATCCTCCTCGCAGTTCACCTTCCCGCCCAACTTTGTATCATCTGCATTAATAATAATGAAAACTATCGGGGTTCTAGCAGGTCCCCGTGGTACCCCACTAGTCGTTGCCTGCCAATTGGAGAAAGATCCATTTATTCCAACGTTTTGCTTCCTGTTGGCTAAGCAACTTTCTATCCATCTCAAGACACTACCTGCAATCCCATGTGCTTTCCTTTTCATAGTAATCTGCCAAGTGAGACCTTCTCAAAGTCTAAATAAACCACATCCACTTGTTCTCCCTGGTCGACTTTACCAGTTGCATCTTCAAAGAATTCTAGCAGATTTTTCAGGCATGATTTCCCTTTCATAAATCCATGCTGATTTTGTCTGATTACACCACTGCTTTCCAAATGCTGCCATGAAATCTTTGACAATGGACTCTAACAACTTCCCTACTACCGACGTTAGGCTTACTGGTCTGTAGTTCCCTGTTTTCCCTCTACCTCCCTTTTTGAATAGCGGGGTTATATTGGCTACCCCCCAATCTGTAGGAACCATTCCAGAGTCCAAAGAATTTTGGAAAATGATCACCAATAGATCTACTATTTCTCGGCCCACTTCCTTAAGCACTCTGGGATGAAGATTATCTGGCCCTGGTGATTTATCTGCCTTCAATCCCATTAATTTCCCCAAAACCATTTCTCTACTAATACTAATTTCCTTCAGCACCTCACTAAAACTTGTGCTTCTCAGAACTTCAAGTACATTATTCATGTTTTCCTTTGTGAAGACAGAAACAAAGTATGAATTTAGTTCCTCAGCCATTTCTTTGTTTACCATTATGAATTCCCCCGTTCTGACTATAAGGGACTTACATTCGTTTTTATCAATCTTTTTCTCTTTGCATACCTATCAAAACTTTTGCAGTCAGTTTTTATGTTCCCAACTACCTTACCTTCATATTGTATTTTTTCCCTTCTTAATCAATCCCTTGGTTCGCATTTTATGATTCTTAATCTGTTCCCAATCCTCAGATCTATTGCTTTGTTTTGATCATTTGGATGCCTCTTCTTCGAATCTAATACTATCTCAAATTTCCCTTGGTATGGCTACAGTTCCCTTTCTACCCTTGTGCCGAATGTAAAGAAACAACTTTCGTTCCTTGAATGCCTGCCATTGCTTGTCCACTGTCCTTCCTTTTAATAATGTTTCCCAGTCTGTCATGGCCAACTCATGTCTCATACCATCATAGTGACCTTTATTCAGGATCAGGACCCTGGTCTCAGAATCAACTGCCTCATTATCAAACTTGATAAAGAATTCTGTCATATTATGGTCACTCATCCCCAAGGGTTCTCTCACAGCTAGATTGCCAACAATCCTTTCTCATTGCACAACACCCAGTTCAAGGTGACCTGTTCCCTTTTTGGTTCCTCAATGTCTTGGTCCAGAAAACCATCCTATATACACTCCAGAAATTCCTCCTCTATTGTACTGTGACTAATTTGACTCACCCAATCTATATACAGATTTACATCACACATAATCACAGATGTTCCTTTAACACATGCATCTCTGATTTCCTGTTTAATGCTATTCCCAACATTACCACTGCAATTTGGTGGTCTGTATGCATGTTTTTTTTCCTTGATGTTTCTGAAATCGACCCATACAGGTTCCACATCCTTTGTGATAATAATTTCCTCAATATTGTATCAATATCTTCTTTAATCAACAATGCAATTCCTCTACCTTTTCTTTTCTGCCCGTCCTTCCTAAAAACGGAATAACCCTCAATGTTTTGTTCCTATCCTTGGTCACCTTGGAGCCATGGCTCCGTAATCCCAACTATATCATACCCCTATACATCTATCTGCGTAACAGGAGACAGGAGAAGCGGCCTTCAGTTGTTCAGTGGTAGTGGCAGCGAGAGCAGTAACCAGGGGTCTGTCGGGAAGGTAAGTTTCCTGTTTTTAAAACCTACCTTACAGGAGAAGCGGCCTTTGTTTTTTAACTAACCTTCTTTTTCGGAGTTGTTTTTTTTCTCGTTTCAGAGCAGCAGGAAACCGGATGTCAGCCGTGGGGATTTCTGGGAAGGTGTGTAGTACCTGTGTATAAGTTGGGCGGTTGCTAAACCCGAGACACTACACTTGTAGTGTCCCCCCACCCTTCCACCTCCTCTAACCTAAGGGGTTGAGGGAATATCAGGTAAGCTCTTCCTTTCTTTTCTTGCTTTATCTAGAGGGGATGGCAGGGAAGGCAGTGGAACGTTCCTCCTGCAGAATGTTTGAGGTGAGGGACGCCGTCAGTGTCCCTGCTGATTTCACCTGTGGGAAGTGCACCCATCTCCAGCTCCTCAGAAACCGTGTTAGGGAACTGGAGCTGGAGTTGGATGAACTTCGGATCATTCGGGAGGCAGCAGTGGTCATAGAAGCTTCAGGGATGTAGTTACTCCGAAGAATGAAGATAGATGGGTGACGGTGAGAGGGGCTGGGGGGAAGCAGTCATAACAGGGATCCCCTGTGGTTGTTTCCCTTAGTAACAAGTATACCGCTTTGGATATGGTTTGGGGGGGGGACTTACCAGGGGTAAGCCATGGGGTACAGGTCTCTGGCACAGAGTCTGTCCCTATTGTTCAGAAGGGAATGGGGGAGAGGAGTAGAGCATTAGTCATTGGAGACTCCATAGTTAGGGGGATAGATAGGAGATTCTGTGGGAACGAGAGACTCGCGGTTGGTGTGTTGCCTCCCAGGTGCCAGGGTCCGTGATGTCTCGGATCGAGTTTTCGGGATCCGTAAGGGGGAGGGGGAGCAGTCCCAAGTCATGATCCACATAGGCACCAATGACATAGGTAGGAAAAGGGATAGGGATGTAAGGCAGGAATTCAGGGAGCTAGGGTAGAAACTTAGAGCTAGAACAAACAGTTATTATCTCTGGGTTGTTACCCGTGTCACGTGTTAGCGAGACGAGGAATAGGGAGAAAGAGCAGTTGAACACGTGGCTACAGGGATGGTGCATGAGGGAGGGTTTCAGATACCTGGATAATTAGGGCTCATTTTGGGGTAGGTGGGACCTCTACAAACAGGATTGTCTACACCTGGACCAGGGGGGGTACCAATATCCGGGGGGGGGGGGGGGGGGGGGGGGAATTTCCTAATGCTCTTCGGGAGGGTTTAAACTAATTCAGCAGGGGGTTGGGAAACTGAATTGTAGCTACAGTATACAGGGGGTTGAGAGTAGTGAGGTCATGAGTAAGGTTCCAAGGTTGCAGGAGTGTACCGGCAGGCAGGAAGATGGTTTAAAGTGTGTCTACTTCAACGCCAGGAGCATCCAGAATAAGGTGGGTGAGCTTGCAGCATGGGTTGGTACCTGGGGCTTCGATGTTGTGGCAATTTCGGAGACATGGCTAGAACAGGGGCAGGAATGGTTGTTGGAGGTTCCGGGGTTTAGATATTTCAGTAAGGTCAGGGAAGCTGGTAAAAGAGGGGAAGGGGTGGCATTGTTAGTCAGGGACAGTATTACGGTGGCAGAAAGGACGTTTGATGAGGACTCAAATACTGAGGTACTGTTAGAGGTTTTCTATAGGTCTCCGAAAAGTTTCAGAGATGTAGAGGAAAGGATTGCAAAGATGTTTCTGGATAGGAGCGAAAGTAACAGGGTAGTTGTTATGGTGGACTTTAACTTTCCAAATATTGACTGGAAACGCTATAGATCGAGTACTTTAGATGGGTCCGTTTTTGTCCAATGTGTGCAAGAGGGTTTCCTGACGCAGTATGTTGATAGGCCAACAAGAGGCGAGGCCACATTGCATGTGGTACTGGGTAATGAACCAGGACAGGTGCTGGATTTGGAGGTAGGTGAGCACTTTGGTTTTAGTGACCAAAGTTACGTTTACTTTAGCGATGGAAAGGGATAGGTATATACCGCAGGGCAGGAGTTATAGCTGGGGGAAAGGCAATTATGATGCGATGAGGCAAGACTTAGGATTCATAGGATGGGGAAGGAAACTGCAGGGGATGGGCACAATTGAAATGTGGAGCTCGTTCAAGGAACAGCTGCTGCGTTTCCTTGATAAGTTTGTACCTGTCAAGCAGGGAGGAAGTGGTCGAGCGAGGAAACCGTGGTTTACTAAAGTAGTTGAATCACTTGTCAAGAGGAAGAAGGAGGCTTATGTAAAGATGAGGTTCAGTTAGGGCGCTCGAGAGTTACAAGTTAGCTAGGAAGGACCTAAAGAGACAGCTAAGAAGAGCCAGGAGTGGATATGAGAAGTCTTTGGCAGGTAGGATCAAGGATAACCCTAAAGCTTTCTATAGGTATGTCAGGAATAAAAGAATGACTAGGGTAAGAGTAGGGCCAGTCAAAGACAGTAGTGGGACGTTGTGCGTGGAGTCCGAGGAGATAGGAGAGGTGCTAAATGAATATTTTTCGTCAGTATTCACGCAGGAAAAAGACAATGTCGTCGAGGAGAATACTGAGTTACAGGCTACTAGAATTTGGCTGTTGCTGCTTTCCCTTGAGAGGTCATTCCCCTCAACAGTATCCAAAGTAGTATATCTGTTTTGCAGGGGAAATGGCCACAGGATATTGCTGCACTGTTTTCCTAGTTCTCTTGCTCTGCCTGGTGGTCACCCATTCCCTTCCTGCCTGTGGAGTCTGAACCTGCGGTGTGACCACCTCTCTATACGTTCTATCCATGATAATCACCATCTCGCGGATGCTCCACAGTGTCCCCAGCCGCTGATCCAGCTCTGAAACTCGGGCTTCCCAGAGCTGCAGCTGGAGACACTTCCTGCACACATGCTGGTGTTGGGAACTGGAAACGTTCCTGGTTTCCCACATGGAGCAAGAAGAGCAGACCACAGCTTGGAGATCTTCTGCCATGCCTTACCTTTTGAACTAAATTTATCCTTTTAATATCAAATAATATTAATTGGTATTAACTAATATTAACTTGGGCCCTTATTCTCTGCTCTTTGTTATTATAGAATATATAAATTTACTCACCCACTCAGCTCCTTCGATTTCCTGATACTACTTTCAGATTCCCATCTCCTTGATCATCCCAGCTACATTCCACATCTGTTGACTTTTTCAGTCATTTAAGTGTCAGCTATTCCTACACAGTTATTCACCAACCAATCATCTTACCGCTTTCCTGTGTCGCCACTGTAGATTTTTTTTCTCTGGGGTTAGGTGGGGTTTCGGGACTGGGGTGGGGGAGTGGGCCTAGGTGGCAAGCTCTTTCAGAGGGTCAATGCAGACTCGAAGGGTCAAATGGCCTCCTTCTGCACTGTAGGATTTCTATGATTCTATGAGGTGTTCCACACTGTATCGCTGGCTTCTGATTGACTCGCCCCCAACATCACCTCAGCACTGCAATCATCAGGGCACATTTCGAGGCTTCCCCAATGCACAGCAGCCACACTTCACAGGTCGTCAGGAAGTGATGGCTGCCAGGAAATCTGCTCCGAAATTCTCTGGCGGCTTCCTAAAGAGAGTCTTGGGTGCTGTAGAGGCCTCAAGATGAAAACCTGCTAGCTAGGTCCCAAATCCAGCCGGGGAGGCAGTGGCAGCAGTTGTGAGTGCAAACACCCTGCAGAAGAGGACAGCCATTCAGTGCCGCAAAAGGATATATGATCTGCTCCGTTCTGCCAGGGTAAGTCACCCTTCTCATCAGCCATTACACATCCACAGGGATCTCACTCACTGTCACCATCATTTGCTCTCCCACTCACATCTTCACCTCCCCTGCGGGTCGTGTCCTCATCACCTCGCTGCTCCCCCTCACCATCCACACACGCCAGCCATTCTTACCATCTCCCCAGCAAACCTCCTGCTTACACTCTCTCCGTCTGTCTTCAGGCAGGAGAAGCTGGCTCACAGCAAGAGGGAGAGATCCCAGATGGGCGGAGGGATGCCAGAACTCAAGTTCCTCACAGACTCCGAGAACAGAGCCATTCAGCTGGCCAGGGAGGGGTCAACCACTCCTGTGTTGATGGTGAGGTCGGCAGCGATAAACCAAGTGAGCATCCAGCACTGCAACATCCACCAACCAACAATGCAACGACTCATGTCTCCTGTTTCTAGGCCCCAGACATGTACTAATGTCCTCTCCTTTCTTTCTCGGGCTCAACTGGGAAGCAGCACAGGGAGTCTGCCAGCCAGGTCCTCGACTTCAGCCCCGAGCAGCACAGGGAGGGATTCTAAACAGAAGAACCATCACTGAGCTCGCCCACACTCAAGCTCGTCTACCTCATCTATTGCCTCATGGCCACCCCTCTCCTTCAATGTCCTCCTCAGCCTCACTCCCTTGACATCCTCCTCAGCAGCAGAAACATGCCACTCTTCCACCTCCTTAGGTAGTTCTCTCTCTCTCCCCCCCCCCCCCCCCCCCTCCCCCATTGCAGGGTCAGGTTGTGCAGGGTGCAGTAGGTGACCACGATGCGTGACACCCTTTGCGGATTGTGTTGCAGGGTTCCAGGCACCGGAACCCCATCTTCAGCACCCCTATAGTCTGCTCCACCAGATTGGGAGTTGCAGCATGAACATCATTGTACAGGCGTCATCAGCCATCTACTCAGTGGGTAGCCCATGTCCCCAAGGAGCCAGCCCTGCAGCCTCAGTGGACCCTGAAACATGTCAGAGCAGCTCAGAATGTAGGAGCTGTGCACACTCCCTGGACAGTTCCTGGACATCTGTAGGTATGTTAGGCACCATCTGTGGACCCCGAGTCTGGCACAGCACCTCTGAGCGACAGGTCTCTGGGGGTCATACTCTGCATACGGAGCAGGTGCTGCCACCCTTTCCTCTTCATTGTTCTGCTCCCTGTCTTTGGTGAGCCAGGCATCTCCATTGATGTCTTCTTCTCTCCTGCCTATGAACGAGAAAAATGACAGCAAGATCAACAGGATCAATGTTTCGGATTTTCTTCTCACTGCAGTATCAAAGAGCGAGACTTGACAGTTAGCATTTATCTCCTTAGAATGACCCTTGACCCATTCATCATCTCTCAAAACTCACTGACACACGTGCTTGACCACCGCATTGATGTCCAGACCTTACTTCACATTGAGCTTTGGCAAGACCCCACACCATTCTTGCCCCAAACCAGATGACTGAATAGCCACAGCTTTGTCTGTGGTCAAAGCCCAGTGACCATCGCCACAAAGTCTGGTGAGCAGTGAGTGAAAGCCCGGTGGCCCCTGAGTCATACCGAGTATCCCAACCCAAGTCAACCCCCTGAGTACGTAGAGCTCCTCCATGAGCTGTGGAATCAGCTGTAAACTCCCCCCCAGAGCGGTGCTCAAAAGGTGCACGCCTTTTGATATCATCCGCCATTCACACTCAATCCGCGGCAGCCCTGGTTGAGGCTGGGCAATCGGAGGGCGGGTGGGGCCTTATGCACTGCTGGGCAATTTTTGTGCAGGCGGTCTTGGTCGGGCGTGCGGCCGATGGTGAGGCCTATTTTAACGATCCAGGTGAGTCTGAGTCCACTGTGGAGTACAGCACGGCCTCTGACCCTGAAGTGCGGGGCCCCGTATCTGCAGCAAAAGCTGCTAGTTTTATGCTGGTTCAGTGCTAGCTCCCTCCAGGGCTAGGAATATATGGCTCTTTCACGCCAGTTTTTCTGGCATGGAAGTCCACAGTTTGTACGACGGCGTGGGGACATAGTCCCAAAAACAGAGAATCGAACCCCTTCAATCTTCATTGTCTCCAGTGAACCAAGCGAGGATCCTCAGGTCTGCCATAGTTTTCTGTTACCATCTCGATAACTAATAGTAACATTGCCTTTTTGGATTCTTTCTGAAATTGAAGTGCATACTACATCTTTTTAATTGGAATGGATTTGATTTGGATTGCATTTGATTTATTTGGATTGGATTTGTGCCGAGGTACAGTGAAAAGTATGTTCTGCGTACAGTCCAGACAGATCGTTCCACACATGAAAAAACATAGGACATACATAAATACACAATGTAAATACATAGATACAGGCATCGGGTGAAGCATATGGAGTGTAGGACTACTCAGTAGAGATGTGTGAAGAGATCCATTCAGTGGGGAAGAAGCTGTTTTAGAATCTGTTCGTGCGTGTTCTCAGACTTCTGCATCTCCTGCCCGATGGAAGAAGTTGGAAGAGTGAATGAGCCGGGTGGGAGGGGTCTTTGATTATGCTGCCCACTTTCCCCAGGCAGCAGAAGGTGTAGGCAGGCTCAATGGATGGGATGCGGGTCCCGTGATGGACTGGACTGTGCTCACGACTCTCTGTTTCTTGACAAGTGTAACAAGTGTGTGTATTATGTGAATGAATACTGTTATGTGCACAATGCAGGTGTTAATAAAATAAAAGTTGGTTCTTTCTTTTAATTCAAGCCTATGACAAAGCCAGTCTTGTGACCACCCTTTAAAGTCACAGCACTAAAGGGGTCAAACACTTTGCTTTGGAACGCATCTCGTTGCAGGTAGTCGAGAGGTGGAAATCGCCAACCATTTCACCCCTTTTCATAATAGCAAATTGAAAAAATCGTAATGCATTAATCCAAAATATTTATTTAGTGGTGGTAATTTATTAATTTTAGGTAAGCTAAAACTTCCACTATAATTGCAGAAAAAGGAACTTGAAGCAAATGTGGGCAGAATCTGAATCTAATGTCATTCAGCAAAATATCTACAAAGCCAATCAAACAATGTGGTCTCAATTTCAATTCTCAGTATCTGTTGAGTTCACTTTCCTTGGAACAAAGAAGGCTGAGGGATGACTTAATTGAGGTGGACAAAATTATGAGGGGGAGAGATAGAGTGGGCAGGATAAAATTGTTTCCCTTGGTGGAGAATTCTAATTCAAATTCTGATTCAATTAAGTGGCAGGAGGTGTAGAGGGGGCATGAGGAAGATCTCTTTTAGGCAGAGGGTAGTGGGAGTCTGGAATTCGCTGCCCAAATTGGTGGTGGAGGCAGAGACCCGAAACTTTTAAAAGATGCCTGGATCTGCAGTTTAAGTGCTGTAAGCTACAGGGCTATGGACCAGGTGCAGGAAGGTGGGATTAGAAAGGCCACCTGGGTGTCCTTGGGCTGGCATGGATAAAACGGGCTGAATGGCCTTCTTCTGTGCTGAAACTTTTCTTTGATTCTATAACTTACGGATGTTGGGCTGCTTGCTTGGGAAAATTGGGCCCTGGTAAATTCCTGCTAATCCCAAACATTTAAGAATCAGTTGTTAATCTCGCTTCCTTTTAATAACACAGCCAAGCTCCTGGCACAGTTACTATTAATAAGTTAATTATGTGAGGCTGTCACATTAAATCATTTCATAGTATCATACTAATTTTTTTAAAGTAATTTATTATTTGGGAAAGAGGTACTCAATACTGTCAAAGCTATTTCATGGAAATTTAAAAAGATTAGACAGGTGGGAACATTGCCCAAGAAGCACGTTAGAAACGATCCCTCCTGATAATTGCCTCATTCTTATACTAACTGTTCTGGCATGACTGTTGGAGCAAGAGCCATTTATGTTCCTGGTCAGAGGTCAAGCATGAAGGAAACTATTTACATTTTATTTCAAAATCAATTTACTGGCAATTTGTTGTCATTCAGACCTTTAAAGATGACAGCTGTGATTTAGGCATTGTGTAACAGGAGTTGGAAACTCAGCCTGCTTGAGCCTCCTTCCCGTTCAATTAGATCTGTACCGCAAACCCATTTATCCGCCTTAGACTCATATCACTGGACACCCCTCCCTAATTGTAGAAATTACCAGGTCAGGCAGGCCTCTCGAAACTCATATCCAGTCAGTGTTTTTTTTTTAAAAACCTTCTAAGGATGAGACAAATGGTCTTGGTTTAAATGACTCCTGCGTCTAGCTTTGCATAACACCAAAAGACATACTTAATTACAGGAATTGTTCTGCAGGTCCAAGTTACAAGTTAAACTAAATATTAACTAGGTTGGTCTGAAGCGATGGTTATGTAACATCCAACACAATGGAAGCTGATGCATAGTTTTAAGTGTTTGCAAATACAGAACAAAAGATATAACCTGATAATGTTTACAATGTCTTAACCGGTACCCCCACCACCCTAAAAACATACTGAACCCAAAGCATTATGTCAATGCAAAACTACCAGGGTCTACCATCAATTTTTCTTTGGAGTTGCCTTGTTGTTTGAACTTTTCTTTCAAGTCACATGAATACGTTCTTCAGGCTTAGCAGCTACTAAGGCAAGGGAAGCCGCTTTCTTCGCCACTTACAGATGTAATGTAATGACTTTCAGACCTACTTAACATGAACGTGTTCAAAAAGCAACTGCTTACAGTATCAAAGCTGCCATTCTTAAACCCACCACATTAACTGGCTTTAGCAGAAGGAATGAATGATGGCTTTCAGGGCCCAGCAATCATATGATGCAGGATATATACATAATGCTATTATACATGGTATAATGGGTAACAATTGTAATCCATAAAGAAATAACCATCAAAAAATCAAAATGGCACGTCATTCTTTTTTAAAAGCAACAATCTATGATTTTACCCTCACTTTACAACTGATAAATTAATTATTTGGTTCAGCTGGATAGACTGCCCAGATTTATTGCAAGCAAAAAGGAATGGTCATTCAGAGTCCATTTATCATTATTCCAGCACAGACGTGCCACCACTTCTGCAAGTTGTTCTGCTACATTAAAGAACATTAAGCGGAATTGTCCTCTACATATGTGGGAAACATGTTAGGATGCTGGCCCTATGACTCCTAAGGTGTCCACTGGAAAACCTAAATTTGCACATTCTTCATACCCAGCTCAGTGGCGCCACCATCTCCATTGATCTCTCCACTGCCACTTTATCAGACTCCTTGTTCATCAGACAATCCCGGATGAGCTTTAATTTCCTCCAGTTAAACACTGAGAAGACTGAAGTAATCTTTATTCCCAACACAAATTCCACACATCACCACTAATTCTATCCTCCTTTCCAGCTAATCTTAGATTGAAATAGACTGTTCACAATCTTGGTTTCCCTATTTGCCCCTGAGCCGAGCTTCTGGCCCCATGTCCCATATCTTAAAGATCACCCACTTCCATAGCATTGCCTGCCTCTAGCCCCTACTTTAGCCCATCTGCTGGCAAAACCCTTAGCCATACATTGCCATCTCCAGACTATTGCAATTTTCTCCTGACTGGCCTCCTATACTCCACCTTTGTTAAACATCGGCTCACCCAAACGTCTGCTGCCTGTATCCGACCTTGCATCTAAGGCATGGTCATCCATCACCCCTCTGCTTGCTGACCTATATTAACTCAGTTCTCCACTACTTCATCTCCAACTTAAATCCCTCCACGGCCTCTCCTAAAATCCTTCTGAGAACTCTGCATTCCTCCAGCTCTGTCCTCAACAACATCCTCACTCCTTTCGTTCACCACTGGTGGTCTTACCTTTAGCTCTGGAGTTACCTCGCTAAGTTACTCTACATCGCTCTCATCCTCATGATCGAACCAACACTCACTCTGCTCTTTCAGTTGACAGCTTTTGACGTGGTTGGTCAGCTTTTACTAGTGCAGCATGTTTGAATCTCAGTTGCCTGTGCTTTTTCAATTACTTAATTGATTTTGGTTTAAAAGATGGTTTAGTCTCTGACCTAATACCTGCGCGTAGTTATGTTGTCATAACTCTCCAGTGGAAACAACTCTTCCAGTTGTAATCCGTAGCTGTATCCCTGGAACCTAATTCACTAACCAGTGGAAATTAGTTTCCGCTGTTTATCCTTGAAGACCTTTCATCGCTTGGAAATCCTGTTTGGTTACTCCCTAATATTCCCAAGCCCAGTGGGGAAAAACGCTTTGAAACCTGTCACTATAAAATCTCATCCCTGCTTATTTCCTTTCTTTGTTCCTCAGGTGTGGGCCTCCCGAGTTTCCTTGGGAAGAAAAAGGAAGTGTATGATAGGCAGAAAGAGCTAAGCACTGCAGCTGGCCTAGATGAGTATAGAAAGTTCAGGTTCGAAGTAAAAAAGGAAATAAGGAAATCAAAGAGAGGGCATTAAAAAAAAGATTAGCAAGTAAAATTAAAGAAAACCCAAATATATTAACGGACAAAGGTTGGTTAAGGAAAAAGTTGGACATATCAGGGTTGAAGAGGAAAATTTGTGTGTAGTTGCATAGGTTGTGGGAAGGGCTTTAAATGAATATTTGTCTCCCTGTTTACAAAGGAAATAGTTGATGCAGATATAGTAGTCCAGGAGGAACACTGTGAGATATTGGATGGGATAATCATAAAGAGAGAGGAAGTACTCAAAGGATTGAAATCCTAGAAAGTTGATAAGTCACCAGGGCCAGATGGATGGTTTCTGAGGCTGCTGAAGGAGGTCAGAGAGGAGATAGCAGATGCTCGGAGGATGATTTTCCAAACGTCACTAGATACAGGGGAGGTACCGGAGGGGTAATAGATATAGGACAGAGGTCAGAGGTGGGTTTTTTTACGCAAAGAGTGGTGAGGCCGTGGAATGCCCTACCTGCAACAGTCGTGAACTCGCCAACATTGAGGGCATTTAAAAGTTTATTGGATAAGCATATGGATGATAAGGGCATAGTGTAGGTTAGATGGCCTTTAGTTTTTTTCCATGTCGGTGCAACATCGAGGGCCGAAGGGCCTGTACTGCGCTGTATCGTTCTATGTTCTATGACTGGAGAAATGCAAACATAGTTTCATTGTTTAAAAAGGGATCGAAGGAAATTGCAAAACAATTATAGGCCAATTAGTCTTTTGGTGGTGGGAAAATTAGTAGAAACAATCCTGAGAGATAGGATTAACTGTCACGTGGAAAGGCATGGACTAGTCAAGGATAGTCAGCATGGATTTGTTAAAGGAAGTACTTCCCTCAGAAATTTAATTGAATTCTTTGAGGAAGTGATAAGAAAGGTTGATGAAGATCGTGCAGTGGATGTTGTGTACATGGGTTTTAGCAAAGTGTTTGACAAGATCGCACATGGCATCAAAAAAGTAAAAGCCCATAGGATACAAGGTAATGTTGATAAAAAGTTGGCTTAGTAACAGGAAACAACGGGTAATATTCAATGGCTGCACTTGCAAATGGAAAGGCGTTGGCAAAGGTAATGAAATGAAATGAAAATTGATTATCATCACAAGTAGGCTTCAATGAAGTTACTGTGAAAAGCCACATTCCGGCGCCTGTTCGGGGAGGCCGGTACGGGAATTGAACCCGCACTGCTGGTCTTGTTCTGCATTACAAGCCAGCTGTTTTAGCCCACTGTGCTAAACCAGCCCCTCTAAAACCAGGGGACATAACCTCAGAATAAAGGGTAGGTCATTCCAGACCAAAAAAAGAAGGACTTTCTTCACTCAGAGGCTGGTGAATCATTATGATTCTCTACCCCAGAAGGCTGAGGAAGATGTCACTGAGCATGTACAAGGTACAAATTGATTGCTTGCTGGAGCGCAATGACAAGGTATATTGGGATAGTGTGGGAAAGTGGCGTTGAAGTAAATGATCAACCATGATCAAACCGAATGGTGGAGCAAGCTCAATGGGCTGAATGGCCTACTCCTGCTCATATGTTCCTCATAGTCGAAGTTGTAGATCAGAGACATTGCAGGATTCTCTGAAAGAGATGACTTTCTACAGGTCACAAAGTTAGTTACATGTACTCTGTTTGGAGAGGTTGGGATTATTTTCCTTGGAACAGTTTTCTGTATTGGTGGACTTGAAAAGGAACAGACTTGGAGACTTTACAATCTCCAGCCCCGAAGGCATAAGTGTTGCTGCCCTTTCTGCTGTTGCTGTTGTGCAGAAAGGGTTTAAAGATTAAAAGAGAGCCCAACATGGCGGCATCAGTATATGGTGTCTCCCAGT
This sequence comes from Scyliorhinus canicula, assembly GCF_902713615.1. NCBI lineage: Eukaryota > Metazoa > Chordata > Chondrichthyes > Carcharhiniformes > Scyliorhinidae > Scyliorhinus > Scyliorhinus canicula. The sequence goes on along the minus strand of NC_052151.1, from coordinate 40,856,278 downwards.
CTCCTTTTCCAAATATGGCGTTGTGCTTTAGTGGATTAGCCACAACCTGGGCTATTCTGGCCTACCACTAACTTTACGTTTGGGCTTTAAACTTAACACCCTCCTTAACTTGGTTATCCATGGTAGTGGGAAGGTGGTGGCATAGTGGTGCTGTTGCTGGACTATTAATCCAGAGACCCAGGGTGATGATCTGGGAACCTGGGTTCAAATCCCATCACGGCAGGTGATGGAATTTAAACTCAATAAAAAACAAATCTGGAATTAAAAGCCATTATCAATTGTTGTAAAAACCCATCTGGTTCGCTAATGGGCTGGTTAATGTGCTAAATCGCTGGCTTTTAAAGCAGGCCAGCAGCACGGTTCGATTCCCGTACCAGCTTCCCTGAACAGGCGCCGGAATGTGGCGACTAGGGGCTTTTCACAGTAACTTCATTGAAGCCTACTCGTGACAATAAGCAATTGTACTCTGTACTTTCATTTTTCAATAGGGAAGGACATCTGCCACTGTGGGCAGCACGGTAGCATTGTGGTTAGCACAATCGCTTCACAGCTCCAGGGTCCCAGGTTCGATTCCGGCTTGGGTCACTGTCTGTGCGGACTCTGCACATCCTCCCTGTGTGTGCGTGGGTTTCGGTTTCCTCCCACAGTCCAATGTGCAGGTTAGGTGGATTGGCCATGATAAATTACGCTTAGTATCCAAAATTGCCCTTAGTGTTGGGTGGGGTTACTGGGTTATGGGGTTATGGGGATAGGGTGGAGGTGTTGACCTTGGGTAGGGTGCTCTTTCCAAGAGCAGGTTCAAACTTGATGGGCCGAATGGCCTCCTTCTGCACTGTAAATTCTATGATCCTTTGGCCTGATTCCTGAGTGATGCGCTCAACAGCAATGGGCAATAAATGCAATGCTGGCCCAGCCTGTGACACCCATATCCAATGAATAAAAAAAAACTTCTTCCTCCCCTTAGGAGTCTTTCCTCCACATTGGGCTGGGGGTCCGACCTGGAGGTGGCCTTATGAGAGGCGAGGGGAACAAGTAAGTTGGGGGGTTCGGAGGCCGCAGTGGGGAATTGAGAGATTGTGACGGCATTTAAAAATGTGTAGGGCAGCCCGGTAGCACAGTGGTTATCACTGTTGCTTCACAGCATCAGGGACCTGAGTTTGATTTCTGGCTTGGGTCACTGTCTGTGCAGGGTCTGCACGTTCTCCCCGTGTCTGTGTGGATTTGCTCCAGTTTCCTCCCACAAGTCCTGAAAGACGTGCTGTTAGGTGAATTGGACATTCTGAATTCTCCCTCTGTGTACCCGAACGGGCGCCAAAATGTGGCGACTAGCGGCTTTTCACAGTAACTTATTTGCAGTGTTAATGTAAGCCTACTTGTGACATTAATGAAGATTATTATTATTAGAGGGTGGGGGATGTTACAGTAGGCGTTAGGTATTTATTAATATTTAGGGTGGTGCGGTGGTTTGCACTGCTGCCTCACGGCGCTGAGGACCCACGTTTGATCCTGACTCCAGGGCACTGTCTGTGTGGAGTTTGCACATTCTTCCCATGTCTGTGTGGGTCTCTTCTCCACAACCCAAAAGATGTGCAGGCAGGTGGATTGGCCACGCTAAATTATCCCTCAATTGATTTTTCTTTTTAAAAAGGTACTTATTAATATTGGACCAACTGTATCTGCTACGTATTTCACCATTAATCTTGTTATAAATAAACAGTAATTATGTTTCAACTTACAAACCTGGTGACTGTAATTATTGGGCAGCCAAGAGCCAAAGATTTCGGAAATGTTTATAAAAATTACTGGTTCATTCACTTGTGACTCAGGGGCATGTGGGGCTGGAATTTAGTGCACACTTGCCAGGGTGGCATCACAATAAGGAGAAAGTCCGGATTTGAAATTTTCCGAGCTACAGATTATCAGTCCAACTCCTTGCACTCCATAGGCTTCACAAAGGCCAAGGCACTAATTGGATCATCAAAAGGCTTAACGGAGTCATTGGTTGTAACTTCCAGGGTCGCAGATAATGCATCACATAATTCATTCCGGTTACCTCAAGTTGTCTTCGAACTTCACAAAAGCCTCAACAATTTGGCTGCATCGCTGCCGAAAAATTATGACAAAGGAGATCCTCGTCCTCTCATGGAATTAGGCCTCACCACACCTCGCTGTCTCCAGGACCCACAGGCCATCTTTAAAATTGTGGAAGCGAATAATTATAGGCCTGGGATGTTGATTGCTCCTTTGGCATCAAAGACAGGATAAGGTGCGTCCTTTCCAATTTGAAAGCCTTACCCTCCACTCCTTCTGGTAGACCGATAACCCGGATATTCTTTTTCTGGTCTCGGTTCTCCAAATCTTCAAGGATTCATGACAGTGGGCGATGATGTAGTACAGTGGTTAGCACGGTTGCTTCACAGCGCCTGGGTCCCAAGGTCGATTCCCGGTTTGGGTGACTGTGTGCAGTCTACACGTTCTCCCCGTGACTGCGTGGGTTTCCTCCGGGTACTCCAGCTTCCTCCCACAAGTCCCAAAAGACATGCTTGTTAGATGAATTGGCCATTCGGAATTCTCCCTCAGTGTACCTGAAACGGCGCAAGAATGTGGTGACTGGGGTCTTCTCACAGTAACTTCATTGCAGCGTTAATGTAAGCCTACTTGTGACAATAAAGATTATTATTATTATGCCACACAGCTGGTTTTCCAAGGATTGACTATGAGCTTCAGCTGAGGGAGCAACATTTTCGACTTTCAGGATTCTTTGCTCTGTTTAACTGCAAGCCTCTTGTTAATATTCTGCAGCTCGGGCCCATGAGCACTTACATTTTGTGGCAGTAAGCCAAATCTCTAATCTATTACTGGGATAATGTTTGCAGTCATCATTTCCAGCGCCTCAGAGAATGCTGGGTCAAGAGACTGTTTGAAGATCAAGTCGCCACATTGAAAAGACGGCTCCACCCCCATCTGATCTGACTGCACTGTTTTATCGCCGGCTTACTTCACCTTTTTCAACATATTCTCTCCAATACTGTTCCTGAAGTCTTCCACGGAATAATTACCACGTATTAGCACTCAGATTAGGTGAGCATGTGCCGGGCAAACAGGTTAAAAGACAGATTATAAAGTGAGTGGCACCAGAGCCCATGGGAAAGCCGCATCACATGGTCCTCTTTGCTGGTTTCTAAGATTGATCCAAACTTCTCACCTATCACTAACCTTCAGCATTTCCTTTCAATTTTATGCTATCCTTAACTTTAAATTTGTTTGCAGGATGTGGGCATCTGACTAGGCCAGCATTTATTGCCCATTCCTAGTTGCCGTCAGGAGATGGTGGTGAGCTGCCTCCGTGAACCGCTGCAGTCCCCGAGGTGTAGGTACACCCACACTGCTGTGAAGGAGGGAGTTCCAGGATTTGGCTCAGTGACAGTGAATGGCAATATATGTCTTAGTTTGGGTAGTGAGTGACTTAGAGAGGACCATCCAGGTGATGGGGTTCCAAGATCTTTGCGTGTCTTGTCTTTCTAGATGGTAATGGCCATGGACGGTGCATTCTTCTCTTCTTCAATGGAATAGATTTTGTTGCTTTGTGAATTATCTCCTTTATGAATTATCTCCTTAAATGCTGGCCACTGCTTCTCTACAATAATACTTTTTAACTAGTCATCCCTTATCACTTTAGCCAAGGACAAAGGCAGCAGACACATGAGTGCATTACCACCTGCAGGTTTTGCTCCAAGCCATACACCATCCTGATTCCTTCACTGTCGCTGGGTCAAATTCCTGGAATTCCCCAAGAGCACGGTAGTTTTACCTACACCAGATAGATTCCAGCAGTTAAAGGTGGCTTACCATCTTCTCAAGGGCAATAAGGGATGGGCATCAAATGCTGAACTTTCCAATGCCACACGCGTCCTTTGAAAGAAATTAATAGATACCACACTCAAAGCAACAATATGGTAAGGAATAGTTCTTGAACTTGTGAGCAAATGCACCAAAAGTGAAGAAAAATTGTTTTGTCTTTTATTTCAAGATAGAAAATGTAAATGAACAATTTAAAAAAGTAATTTATATATGCTGTTGCATCTTTGTCTCCCTTCCCAGTTTCAAAATGACTCACTCAGCGATGCAAAAGGCAGATTACAAATCCAGCAGATTGGCATCTTTACTAATCTTGAAAGTCATTAGATAAATCAGTGGATTTTGGAAAATAGTGCAGCCAAGTCTGTGGTACCACTCAGCCATTGCTAAATTTAATACCCCAAAGTTATATAGAACAGGAGTGGATCAGTAACTGTTTTCCCTACTGATATGTTTGTGAATTCTTACTCTGATCAAGAGGAAGATCTTAACTCAGCAGCTGCACAAACAAAATGCAGTGTTGTTAACCAACACTTTCTTGGAGTTCGAAGATGACTGTATTAACATAAGAACAGAACACAGCTCCAAACCATGTGTTCTAAAAGGCATCATACAAAAGTGCTATGTCACCACAAGTACTTGCAATAAAAAAGAGGATTTAGGTCTTTCAGGCATGACATGTCAAATCTAGGAAATGGCCTCCAAGTGCAGTACAATGAAATTAAGGAGATTTCATTGAGCAATTTGACACAACATGGAGGGAATTTTCTATTAAAGTAATTGAATATCTGTGCTAACTTGCATCAGAACGCAGTAGCTGTAATAGACTATTCAACTCTCATATCGCTAATAGTTCTATTCTTATTCTCATTTTAACTGTACTTCCTGAATAAGTATCTGTCTACTTGGTAAACATTTAACATTCTCACGGTGGCACAGTGGTTAGCACTGCTGACTCACAGCATCAGGGACCCGGGTTCAATTCTGGCCTTGGGTGACTTGTGGAGTTTGCACATTCTTTCTGCATCTGCGTGGGTTTAATCCCACAGTCCCAAAGATATGGGGGTTAGGTTGATTGGCTATGTTAAAATTGTACGTTAGGGTACAAAGATGTGCAGGTTAAGTGGGGATAGGGCAGGGGAGTGGGCCTAAGTAGGGTGCTCTTTCAGAGGGTTAGTGCAGGCTCGATGGGCAGAATGGCCTCCTTCTGCACTGTAGGGATTTGATTCTATGAACCCCACGTGTGGAGCAATTCCAGTTGCAATTCCAAGATTGTGCCCACTTCATTTCCATTCTCTTATAGAGGAAGATTTATCATGCCGAATCTATTATTTCTTACATACCCCTATCAAATCATCCATTATTCACTAGGAAACGTAACTAGTGTCTCATTATCGAGAAGTCCATTCATCCTGATGAGCCTTTACTGGACTTTCTCCAAGCCTATAATTCTAAAAGGATTTAATAACAATTCATGTGTAACATTATTCCTATTAATTTAGAAGTTGTTCCCATAATCCAGGAGTGCTTTCCTAATTTTGTACAACCTGGAGCATATATTGCAGCATTGGGCACAGAAGATTGCATATCTGTAAGAGGGCAGCAAGATGGCACAATGATAGCACTGCTGCTTCTCAGTGCCAAAAGCCCAGGTTCGATTCCGACCTGGGTTCATTGCCTGTGTGGAGTTTGCATTCTTCCCATCTGCATGGGTTTCCTCCGGGTCCTCCGGTTTCCTCCCACAGTCCAATGATGTGCAGGCTAGGTGGATTGGTTCTGCTAAATTGCCTCCAAGTGTCCAAAGGTTGGGGTTACAGGGATATGGTGGGGGATTGGGCCGAGGTAGGGTCGGTGCAGATGCGATGGGCCGAATGGCCTCTTTTTACACTGTAGGGATTCTATTCTATGCAAACCGCTTGAATTCTCATTTACTAATAGCTAGTACAATTAGAAAATGGAGCCTCTGGGAGCTCTCAGACAGTCGTCATCAATTCTCCCGGCCCTTGGGGGCGGATAGGGCTCACAGAGCACTTGCAAAGAAGCCGTGAATGGGAGATCCCCTGAGGGCTATGGTGGTCAGATTCCACAGGTTTTCGGATGAGGTGCGTATTCTGCAGTGGGACAAGCAGACACAGAGCTGTAAGTGGGACAATAGCATCCTGCAGGTTTACCAAGACCTGAGCGAGGAGGTGGCCAGGGGAGAGCAGGCTTTAATCAGATCAGGGAGATCCTTTTCAAGAAAAGGGTGAAATTTGGACTGTTATACCCAGCCCATCTCTGGGTCACGCACAAAGATCAGCACTTTTACTTTGAATCGCCTGAGGACACGTTGGACTTTGCAAGAAAGAAAGGGCTGACGAAGGACTGAGAACTTTTTGAACTTGGCTGCAACGTTCGTGTTTCTGTTTTCTCTGTTTTTGTAAAAAGTTTTTTGTTTTGCTTGGAACCAGCGGTAGAGCTGGGCGAGTTTAGGTTTTCATTTGCACTGTTGGGGGTTGAAGGTGTGCTAGTTTTGTTCTTGGTGTTTTTCTGTTGGGCAATTGTGTGGGGATTGTTTGATGTTGGAGTTTGTTTGCATGAGCAGGGGGGGGGGGGGGGAACAATAGGTGGGAGACTATCTGGCACCGGGGATGGGGACCACCAAGCTAGCTGGGTGAGCTAGTTCTCAGAAGCACAGTGGGGGGGGGGGGGGGGTGTATGGATTGGGTTACAGGGTGTTGCTGGGGGGGGGGGGGGCGAGGAGGGTGAATGTTCTGCTGACGGAGGGACTTGGGCAGAGGGACAGAGAGGAGGTCGTGGGCGGGGGCTGCCTGGGGATGGACCGGTGGAGGCATGGATCAATGGCTGGTGGCGGGCCTAAAAAAGGGGATGGCTGATCGGCGGTGGGGGGGGGGGGGGGGGAGGGGGGGGCAATGAGCCCCTCAACTAGCCTAATCAACTGGAATGTTCAAGGATTAATGGGCCGGTCAAAAGGGCACATGTGTTCTCGCATCTTAGGGGATTGTAGGCAGAGATGTTGCAGGAGACGCACCTTAAGGTAATGGACCAGGTTAGACTGAGGAAAGGCTGGGTCAGTCAGGTCTTTCACTCGGGACTAGATTCAAAGACTAGACGGGTCGCGATCCTGATTAATAAGCGTGTGGTGTTTGAGGCGGGTAGAATAGCCTCGGACGTGAGAGGTCGGTACATTAGGGTTAGTGGGAAACTGGAGGGGTGCAGGTGGTATTAGTAAATGTGCATGCGCCACATTGGGATGATGTGGTGTTCATAAAGAGGATGCTGGGGAAGATACCGGATCTGGACTCGCACAGGTTGGTAGGGGACTTCAACACAGTTATGAACCCTCGCTTAGACCGGTCAAGCTCAAAAACGGGCAGGTTGCCAGCAATGGCAAAGGAACTAAGAGGGTTTATGGAGCTGATAGGGGGAGTGGATCCATGGAGATTTGGGCAGCCAAGGGTGAAGGAGTTCTCCTTCTCACACGTGCATAAAGTGTACTCCCGGATTGATTTTTAAATTTTGAGCAGGGTCTTTCTGGCTGGGGTAGTGGACACGGGGTATTCGGCGACCACAATCTCAGACCATGCTCCGCACTGGGTTGACCTGCAGGTTAGTAAAGACAGTAACCAGCGCCTGCACTGGAGGTTGGATGTGTGACTTTTGGCTGATGAAGGGGTGTGCGAGCGGCTGAGGAAATGCATTCAGAACTACCTGCAGGTCAATGACACGGGGGAAATTTCAGCAGCGTGGGCTGGGAAGCACTGAAGGCGGTGGTAAGGGGGGAGCTGATCTCGATACAGGCCCACAGGGAGAAGGTAGACAGGGCAGAGACGGACCGACTGGGAAAGGAGATATTACAGATCGATAGGACTTATGCGGAAACCCCAGAGGCAGAGCTTCTGAGGGAACGGTTGAGGTTGCAGGCGGAGTTTAGCTTGCTGACCACAGGTAGGGTGGTGGAGCAACTGAGAAAGGCGAGGGGGGCAATTTATGAACATGGGGAGAAGGCCAGTAGAATGCTCGCACATCAGCATAGGAAGAGGGAGGCAGCCAGGGAGATAGGGAAAGTAGAGGACGGTGAGGGGAACCTGGTTGCGGAATCGGCAGGGGTGAATAAGCCATTTAGAGATTTCTGCAGCAGGCTGTACAGGTCGGAGCCCCCTGCGGGGCTGGAGGGGATGAGGCACTTCTGGGTCGGGCTGAATTTCCCAACGGTGGATGGAGAGCGAGTAGAATGGCTGGGAGCCCCAATCGGGCTGGAGGAGATAGAGGGTCTGAAGGCTATGCTGTCGGGTAAGGCCCCAGGGCGTATCGGGTACCCAGTAGAGTTCTATAAAAAGCTCTTGGGGATATTGGGGCCAGAGTTGTTGAGGATGTTCAATGAGGTAAGGGAGAGAGGGGGTACTGCCCCCGACGATGTCACAGGCAATGATTTTGCTGATTCTTAAGCGGGACAAGAACCCGGCGCTGTGCGGGTCCTACAGGCCGATCTCCCTGTTGAATGTAGATGCCAAGTTGCTGACCAAAATCTTGTCCTCCATTGAGGATTGTGTTCTGGACGTTATTGGGGAGGACCAGATGGGGTTTAAGGGTAGGCAGTTGGTAGCCAATGCAAGAAGGCTGCTAAATGTGATCATGATGCCCCTGGAAGGTAGGGAGATTGAGGTTGTGATTGCAATGGATGCAGAAAAGACTTTTGATCGGGTAGAATGGGACTATCTGTGGGGGGGGCACTGGGACGGTTCAGATTTGGACGGGGCTTTAGTGACTGGGTCAGATTACTGTATCAGAGGCCTGTGGCAGGTGTGCGGACAAACAGGACAACTTCGGCCTATTTTAGACTGCACCAGGGGACGAGACAGGGATGCCTCCTCTCCCCACTGTTGTTTGCGCTGGCTATAGAGCTGTAGTCAATTGCTTTGAGAACTTCAAGAGTCTGGTGAGGACTGGTACCCGGGGGGGGGGGGGGGGAATAGGGTTTCGCTCTATGCGGATTATTTGCTTCCATAGATGGGATGGAGGAAATCATGAAGATTTTTGCGGAATTCGGCCGTTTTTCAGGGTATAAGCTAGACATGGATGAGTGAGATGTTTGTGGTTCAGGCGAGGGGACAGGAGGGGTGACTGGGGGAGCTGCTGTTTCGGTCAATAGGGAGTAGTTTTAGGTACCTGGGCTTCCAAGTGGCGCGGGAATGGAACCGGCTGCATAAATTGCATCTGGCCCCGGCTAGTGGACCGAATGAAGGACGATTTCCCGAGATGGGACACGCTCCCGTTGTCACTGGCCCGGGGAGGTGGGGGGTGGGGGGTACAAACGGTGAAAATGACAGCCCTCCCGAGGTTCATATTTGTATTTCAATGTCTCCCCATTTTTATTCCGCGGTCCTTTTTAAAGCGGGTCAACAGGGTGATCACGGGCTTCGTCTAGGCTCCAGCTGAGCAGAGGAGAGGGCGGGCTGGCGCTGCCAACTTTCTCCAATTATTACTGGGCGGCTAACATAGCCATTATAGAGGATGGTTTATTGGCAGACGCATTAAGTAGAGTCAACACGTCAGCAACATGTGCCAGGCTTAAGGTTGTGCACGGGCTCCACAGGCTCACATGACAGTGGGGGAGGGGTCGGCGTGGGTGCGTATGGAGGCGGCTTCTTGTAAGGGCACCAGTTTGGGGGTATTAGTAACTGTGCCTCTGCTGCTCCCGCCGGTGCAGTACTCCACAAGCCCCATGGTGTTGGCGGCCCTGGGAGTTTGGGGCCAGTGTAGGCGGCATGTGGGAGCATCGGTCTGGGCCCCAATTTGTGATAACCACCGGTTTGCCCCAGGGAGTATGGATGGGGGGGGGATTCAGGGCTGGCGAGGGGAAACAAATTCAGATACTTGCAGATGCAGGACTTCCGTCGTAAGCAGGTGGCAACCTTCTCGCTCCTACTGCTGAGGGGGATTCAGGATAGGGTAATTTCCAGAGGGTGGGTAGGGGAGCACTCGGACATCTATAAGGAGCTTATGGGGTTGGAGGAGACACAGACTGAGGAGCTGAAGCGTAAATGGGAGGAGGAGTTGGGAGGTGAGATAGAGAATGGTTTATGGGCAGACGCGTTTAGAGTCAACACGTCTGCAGTATGTGCTAGGCTTATGGTTGTGTGGCTCACATGACAGTGGCCCGGATGAGCAGATTCTTTGGGGTGGTGGACAGGTGCACAAAATGCACAGGAGGGCCAGCGAACCATGTCCACGTTTTGAGAGTGTCCAAAGTGTCCTTACGGAAAATTAATCGTCAGCAGACGGGGGTAGTGGTTGGGGGGGGGGGGGGGGGGGGGGGGGGTAAGAGTAGGGGTCAATAAGGGTGAGACTTGTACGAAAGGTAAACGGTTTTTGCACTATGTTTATGGTTTCATGTATTTTGTCTATTTTGTTGCTGTTTCTGTACCAAAAATACCTCAATAAAATGTTTATTAAAAAAAATTCTGCACAGAAGTGCATTTGATAAACCACAGTGGTGGAAAAGTTGGATTGGGCAAGAGAAAAATTCCAGAAGCCTGTATAAATTCTCAGGGATTTTAGAGGAAATCATCTTATAATATTGCAACCTGATCTAATGTGCTACATAACCACTGACACAATTTTGGTATTTGTTCAAGGTCTTAATAGATGAACAAAGACTCTATAAAACTTGTTTAGTCAAGTGTTTATAGTATCCCATAATATATTTGGGGCCTCACGGTAGCATGGTGGTTAGCATCAATGCTTCACAGCTCCAGGGTCCCAGGTTCGATTCCCGGCTGGGTCACTGTCTGTGTGGAGTCTGCACGTCCTCCCCGTGTGTGCGTGGGTTTCCTCCGGGTGCTCCGGTTTCCTCCCACAGTCCAAAGATGTGCGGGTTAGGTGGATTGGCCATGCTAAATTGCCCGTAGTGTAAGGTTAATGGGGGGATTGTTGGGTTACAGGTATACGGGTTACGTGGGTTTGAGTAGGGTGATCATTGCTCGGCACAACATCGAGGGCCGAAGGGCCTGTTCTGTGCTGTACTGTTCTATGTTCTATGTTCTATATCTGCATGTTTGGTTTATAAAACAAGAATATGTTTAAACATCTGCTAATATCTTCAAAAATGAATCATATTATCCAGTTCAGAGCTTCACTAATAGAATACACGAACAAACACACAAAATGAATAATTATACTGAGCCATGTTGTACATTGGGGTTGGACAGCGATGGGTGAACTGACATCACTGTCACTAGCTGATAGGCTAAACAGCTTCCTTACCACAAAATCTGAAATAAGCTTGAAAATGCTAGAAATGAACACGACAGCAGATGAGAATCTGACAGGAAATGACAACTTCACCATCATTCCCAGATCGTTTTTTTTTGAAACAGCACGGTTGTTTTTGTGAGCATAGCCTTATTTTGAAATATCAGACAAACTTCTGCACATTTTACAATTACAGAAGAAAAAAAGATTCAGAACAAAAAACAAACTCTGATGACATTACCAAAACACTTTAATTGAAAATGTGGTTACTTCAATCCATAAGCTTTAACCAGAAGAACAAAAGGTTACATGTCGGGGGTTACTTAAATAACAGAGAAGAAAATAATGCACACAAACTTCACGAGTCAGCAGGTAAACATAAAAAGTAAATGGAATGCATCATTCTTGCTTTAAAAGTGATCCCAAAACCACAAATATGGTAAACAGAAACAAAAACTGAATGGGTCCCCAAAGTAAGCTCACAATTGATTCAATATGCAATTTTAAAAATATAATTTTCAGACAAGCACTTAATGCAGAACACAAGGTAAATAGGTGAGGTAAACTATTTGCAAGATCTACACTAAGCCTTCCATAGAAATTCTCCAACCTCCATGATTACAGCATTCAATTGGTTTCTTAAAAAATATCTCAGGGATTTTATAGAGATCGCGACCTGGACATCCATGGCATGGATTTAACGGTGTTTGTGTGAAGGATATCTCATCACAAATGCAAAATGTGCTCTTCACCTGTTTGAACTTCTGTTCTATTTTTGGTTTCAATTTAAAGGAATTTTCTGAATCTACCATTACCATGTTATTTACATACTTAAATGCCACATTGCTGTACACTTGTCAAATTACAATGTATAAAATAAAAAATAATTAGCAAACTAAATGCTGAATTAAAAAGTGTCACACAGGCTACTACAGGACTCCCACATTTTGAAAGATTAGTGCATAATTTAATATCAGCAGGGTTAAAATATAAAGGCAGCATCAAACCAGGAAAAGAGATGCCTTTCCTGGGACAACATCCAGTATGCTTTAATTCAGCTGTGTTTCAGAAAGCTCCATTCGATGTTATCAATTAATCAACAGAAAATAAATCCAAACAGTTTAGTTTTAAAAGCTTGCAATTCACTCAATATTTTTTTACTTTTAACATGTAAACATTAATCTGAAGTTGGGGTCTACTCAAACTTGGGGCAGTTCAACAAAACCAGGCTCAAGCATGAATTTTTCCTTAATAACATAACTAAACTTATGGCAGAGGCAAAAGAAAAAATGGCAATAATGAGCTAAAGTGAATAGTTTTAGCAGTCTTGATCTAGCTTCAATTCAACCTGAAAGCTGCGCACTTGCCTAAATATTGACAAGATCACAGTACGAGCATAAAAAATAATCGGAACATATTTCCAATGTGCAAATTTTCAGTAGACAGTTTCTTAAAACACTGGTAGTCGTTTAAATTACAAGGCATCAAGATGCATTTTGAAAAAAACAATTCTTAATGTTATAACATTTCCTCATGTTCTTATTCCTGCACCACATGATGATCCTGGTCAATTGTTTTCTAAATATATTAGGAGGTTCAGGAAGGTCTGTCTTCAATATGTGCTGCACTGCTGCATGGCTTCAAGCGTTTTGCTACAAGTGGATATCAAAAGAAAAATTAGTATAATATTTTAATACACATGAAAGGAGCAAGACCAGGCACATATGGTCACTTCAGCCTGTTCTGTCATTCAATAAGATCATGATTGATCGTCCATCTCAATTCCACTTTCCCATCCAACTCTATTATCTTGATTCCTTTACTGCCCAAAATTTCAATCTCAATGTACTCAATTACTGAGTGTCCACAGTCCTCTGGGGTAGAGAATTCCAAAGGGTCACAGCGCTTAGCACTGAGACAAAGGGAAATTTATTTGCTTTAATTGGCCAACTTCCTATCCCAAAGCTATGGCCCTAACTCTAGATTTCTAGCTAGGGGAAGCAGCATCTACGGTCTCCCTATTCAGAATGCTGATAACAGCACAAGTAACAAAAAGGTCTGGCCGTATTCTGGTGACTTTGCACTCTGCTGGAGATGGCGGTAGTGGAGAAGGGAACAATTCTCATCAATGGGCCAAATCAATCTGCAGGTCAAATGTTGGGAAATTATTGAGTAATCTGCTGTTTATATTAGAGGAAGTTTCATGTTACTCGCAGAAACATCTAGCTGCCTGAGTTTCTCCGCTGAGGAAGGTCTGCCAGCAATGTTCTGCCAGCTCCAACGAAAGATACCATCTGCTGATGGCAGCTGCCATTTACATTTATCCTTGTATTAGAAACAGAAACTGCTAGAAATACAGCACGTCAGGCAGCTTCCGCGGAGAAAAACATTTCAGGTTGATGTCCTTTAACAGAAGATAGAACACCACTCCCCTCCTTCCTTCCCCCCATTTGAAGAGATTATTTAAAACAAATAATCAAGCTGCTCACTTCCACTCAACTGACCATGCTATGGGCAGCATATTATTTGGGTAATTGAGCCGTGATCATATCTACCTAAATACGGTAGCGTGCTGCCGATCTTAGGACCTGTCCCAATTTTACATGCCTCTTTTCCGCTCTGCTGAGAAAGTGACCTTCTTGGGGGCACGTAAAATGTAGCCCAATGTTTGTGTGGACTGAGTCAAATATTCTACTTGAAGTACACATTTGGTAGCAGTTAGCATCTGCCAATAACTATCAAGTGTTGCCAATCAGCACCGGAGATGCCAATAATGTTGCTCCTTTTAATGAGTGGACTACTATCCCACCAGCGTCACCAATAATGTTGCCAAATTAACTAGATATGGCAGTTATTAATGATAATATTGCTTTTCAGAGTTGCCAGGTATCAAATGATACCACCACAAGGCTTTACCGGATATCAATCAAAGACCAAACAAGTTAGTCAGTTCAAGTTCAAAGATAGTTTATTCACACACAAGGATTACTTCGACATGCAACATAAAACACTAGAAGTTAAACTACACCTAACAACTACAATAACTTATACATTTTTAAAATATAAATTTAGAGTACCCAATTCATTTTTCCCAATTAAGGGGCAATTTAGTGTGTCCAATCCACCTACTCTGCACATCTTTGGGTTGTGGGGGCGAAACCCACGCAAAGACAGAGAGAATGTGCAAACTCCACACGGACAGTGACCTAGAGCCGGGATCAAACCTGGGACCTCAGCGCTGCGAGGCAGCAATGCTAACCCACTGTGCCACCGTGCTGTCCTAAAAAACAATACTTAACTTCAGGGTAACCAGCTCTATGCAGATGAACAAGGCCTTTGTTCAGATTTTGCGTGGCTCGGTAGAAGTGGCTTTGTTTCTGCTGGGCTTATCCGTCTGGTAGCGATCGTTGGTCTTGAACTTGTCTTCTGGTCGTAATGCTACACTTTGTTTTAGGCGTAGGCCGGGGCCAAGAGAGACTGGACACATGGCTGTGTCTCTTTTTTATCCCTCTGGGATTTTGCGCTCTTTGGGGCGGTCCTTGGCTTTGGACCCAATAATTCAACAGGCTTCAATCACTGCCTTCGATTTTGGCCAATAAAGGGGCGCTTGCCTTGATGGCTGGACATATCCTGAGCGGTCATTGCCCTTGGCCGTTTGGGCTTTCTTAGCAAAGGGAGTGGCGCCGGTTAGTCTGCATTTGTATTGGTTACCTGAGTACCGTACTTTTGTTCTGGGGAAATGAGCCATTAGAATGCAAACGAGTGGGGGTTTCGATCGCGTCTAGCTAGCTGGGTTGCAAATACACACACAAGCTCTGAGTCTGTCTGAGTCTTGGGTTGGCCATAATTTCCATGGTCCTTTACAGGTGGCCATCTGAGATGGCTACACAGGCATCTCATTTATTGATCTAATTCTAAAAGTGTAAACCAGGTACTCACGCTCCATAAGCTTCATTTTCTTCTGCTCAGAGTGAAGGTAGGTGCTGAGGTAGAAGATGACAGGTAGGAAAAGGAGAAACGTTGACACTGCAATGACTGGAACGGTGTCACTGCAGGGGACAGTGCAGTTATAGGTTTTGCTCCACAGCTGCCGCGTCAAGTTCATCTGATGGCATCAAAACATAAACAAAACAGGTCAAATTATTGTGTCTAAATTACATTTTGTAAATTATTATATGGATAGTTTTGCAGAGTACTTAATAATGAGACATTTTATGTACTTAATTACCAAGCCAAAATGACTTGGATTCCACAGATACAATTAATAATTTTTGAAGTGCAGTGATTCCTTATGTAAAGGGACGGATTAGAAGATCGTATGTAATCGTTACCCCCACAGCTTAAGCTACTCCCATCAGTGTTTTCTGACCTTTATTTCTTATCTCTAATATTACGGATTCTACATCCTGCTCTTCTGAGCCAAGATTCTTCTTCATTACTGACCATACATCATCCTTGATTATCAGGGCCATCCCACCTACTTATCCATCTTCTTTAATTTCAAAACATCAAGTATTTTGGAAAAGTTAGTTCCCAACATCGTTCACCATGGAAGTATGCTTTTGTAAAGGCTATTAGATCAAACATTCATCTCTATTTATGCAATCTTGTTATATGAATGCTTTGTGCCTTCAGATAAGTGCCTTAATTTTAACTTACCATTTTTTCATAATTTGGTTTTATTCATTCATGCAAAACTATTGTTAAACTTAGTGTCACACTCTGCTCGTCCTTACCCAATTCTCTGCTCATCCTTACCCAATTGCTACATTGATCTGTAGCCTTGACCTATTTTTTTCATATTATGAATTTCCCCTCACTTTAACCTACATTTTGCCTTTTTGGCTTAAAGTCCTACATACAGCCCTGGTTCTGTGTCTGTTTTAATCGGCACATGTTCAGCTAGTTCCAACTTGCTGAAAAATCCAACAATCAAATATATCCAATGGCCTTTGCATCAAAATAGGTTTAGAATTAGATTGCTACTGAGGTATGACAGCACTGTAGAGGGGATAGATATTGCATAGTTCTCAGTTTACTTACTGCATCAACGATGTCTATACACATGATGCTCTGCGTATCTGCCATTTTGTTGTACCATTTAGTTAAATTATTGTAAGACGTTTTACACTTAATGCAAAGATCAGAACGGTTGCCATGATCTGGGTATTTCTGCAAAACAAAAATCATATTTCACTTTGTGGAACATGTTAGCCCACCAAGTCAGCACACATATACACTCAAGATAACAGAATCGCATGAGACCGATCATAGATTAGAAAGTAATAAAACACCGGGGTATGGGCTCAGATGAACGAGACACAAAGAATATGTAGACATTGGGAAACAGGAAATGAAACAAATAAAATGTTTACACAAAAAAATGGCAAAAGCATTAAAAATAAGATAATAATCTTTATTATTGCCACAAGTAGGACATAGAACATAGAACAGTACAGCACAGAACAGGCCCTTCGGCTCTCAATGTTGTGCCAAGCCATGATCACCCTACTCAAACCCACGTATCCACCCTATACCCGTAACCCAACAACCCCCCCTTAACATTACTTTTATTAGGACACTACGGGCAATTTATCATGGCCAATCCACCTAACCACCTAGGCTTACATTAACACTGCAATGAAGTTACTGTGAAAATCCCCTCATCGTCACACTCCGGCGCTTGTTCGGTTACGCTGAGGGAGAATTCAGAATGTCCAAATTACCTAACAGCACGTCTTTCAGGACTTGTGGGAGGAAACTGGAGCACCCGGAGGCAACAGGTTTTGGGGGGGGGGGGGGGGGGCTGGAGATCGTGCAGACTCCGCACAGACAATGACCCAAGCTGGGAATTGAACCCGGGACCCTGGCGCTGTGAAGCAACAATGCTAACCACTGTGTTACCGTGCTACTCATGCCAGGGCGAGATTATGTCCTGTTGTCATCTAGAAGGACAAGAGCATCTACTACCATCTAGAAGGTCAAGAGCAGCAGATACCTGGGAAACTCACTACCTGGAGATTGCCCTCCAAGTCACTCACCACCCTGACTTGAAAATATATCGCCGTTCCTTCACTGTCGCTGGACAACATCCTGGAACTCCCTCCCCAACAGCACAGTGGGTGTACCTGCACCTCAAGGACTGCAGCGGTTCAAGAAAGCAACTCACCATCACCTTCTGAAGGACAATTAGGGATGGGCAATAATGCTGGTCTAATCAGCGACCCCACATCCCATAAATGAATTTTTAAAAATGCATTAAAAAACGTTAGTAGGAAATTACAATGTAGTAATTAGCTAGGAGGTGATGAAACTTGGTTTGTTCTCAATGGAACGACAGAGGTTGAGGGGGCGACCTGACAGAAGTCTATAAGATTATGAGAGGCATGGACAGAGTGGATAGTCAGAAGCTTTTTCCCCAGGGTGGAAGAATCAATTATATGGAGCGTAGGTTTAAGGTGCGAGGGGCAAGGTTTAAAGGAGATGTATGAGGCAAGTTTTTTGTACACAGAGGGTGGTGGTACACAGAGCCTGGAACTCGCTGCCAGGGGACGCAGAGGAACCAGATACAATATTACTTTTAAGGGGCGACTTGACAAATAAATAGGATGGGAAGAGGGATATGGTCCCCGGAATCGGAGAGGGTTTTAGTTCAGATGGGCAGCATGGTCGGTGCAGGCTTGGAGGGCCGAAAGGCCTATTCCTGTGCTGTAATTTTCTTTGTTCTTTGTAGTGGGAATATCTGAATCATGGTTTAATACAGAGTATGTTTAGATACGTCAAGCTAGGCAAAGAGGTGCAGCTTGTGTCAGGGAAGAAGAATCAGTCCTGTTGAAACTAGTGCAGTTAGACATCTCAAATACCAAAACACTCCCAAGATAATATTAGAGGTATGCTACTTTTGCCTCAATTGTAAAGAGGTGGATGACAATTAGCTCTGCAAAGAAATAAAAGGCATGTGGGAGAGCAGGAAAGTTATTTTAATAGGATATTTTGATCAACCTAAACTGCAAAAATGTAAGTAAAAACAAAAAACGTTGGAACTACTTTGGTCCAGGCAGCATCCGCAGAGAAAAACAGCAATAATGTTTCATGTTGAGGTGACATTCAATCAGAACTGATAGTACAGAACTGTAAATAAATGCATTACATTTATTTCCATCTTCAGTTCAGAAAAATATCACCCTGACTCGAAACGTTAACGCCGACACAAACCACAGATGCTGCCTAACCTCTAACCTAAGCATTTTGTTTTTATTTTACATTTCCAGCATCTATAGTATACAAGGGCATAGTATGTAAGGGCAGCACGGTGGCACCGTGGTTAGCATTGCTGCCTCACAGCGGCGAGGTCCCAGGTTCCATCCCGGCTCTGGGTCACTGTCCGTGTGGAGTTTGCACATTCTCCCTGTGTTTGCGTGGGTTATGGGCTGATTTAGCTCAGTAGGCTAGACAGCTGGTTTATGATGCAGAATAAGGCCAGCAGCGCAGGTTCAATTCCCGTCCCAGCTTACCCGAACAGGCGCCGGAACGTGGCAACTAGGGGCTTTTCACAGTGACTTCATACTTGTGACAATAAAAGGTTATTATTGTTATATTACTTTGATATTACAGAAAAAATGCAAGCAGTTTGGAGGCAGAGTTAGTAGGTATCATACATAGGTGCCTCTTGACCCAATACGTCGAGCGTACGCAGTTTAGTTTCGGCCTCCCCATTTTAGAACTTCTATCTCACAATCAGTTACTGGAGGACAACAGAATTCCAAGATCCCAGATCTTGGGAAGAAAGATGACTACCCTGGATCTTTCTCATTTGTAAAGTGAAGACTGACAGGGGAATGTGCTAAAAGTGTCTACAATTTGCAAAATTTAGGTCCAGCCAAGCTTTCCTGCCGTGTACAGAATTTTCTTTTTATTTTAAAAAACAATTTAGAGTACCCAATTCATTTTTTCCAATTAAGGGGCAATTTAGCATGGCCAATCTACCTACCCTGCACATCTTTGTGTTGTGGGGGCGAAACCCACGCAAACATGGGGAGAATGTGCAAACTCCACATGGACTGTGACCCAGAGCCAGGATCAAACCAGGGACCTCGGCGCCGTGAAGTATACAGAATTTAAGCACAAGGGGCCATATCAACAACTAAGGAGAGTAGGAAGTAGCAATTGTTAAGTGGAACTTGCATATATTGAAGAATGATAAAAAGAATACAGGAAAGTTACAGACCCATTACTTTTACTTCCATTCTATGTAAAGCAATGAAAGTGATTATCACGAATGAACCTGACGATAATCTATATATCAGTAACCTCATCAATAGGAGTCAGCATGAATTCTGAAAGGGATCTCATTAATCTCCTTGGCTTCTTTAAGGAGTGCCAACCAAGTGGGACTGTGTTAGCCACGTGACCCTGTTGTTATTCTATTATTTTTATGCTCTTTCATTGGAGAATAGGTTGAAGCAGTGGAAAAATTTGTCGGCTCTTAACAGTTCAACAATCCATGACAGTCCACTTCTTCCATGGCTTTAACCTATTTTTATAGTTGCCAACAGTATGGCTAGTTGATACAGCTTGAGCGTTTTATGGGCTCCTACAACCAATTTGGTGAGGGAACAGCCACACACATCCACGAAATGCAAGATGTGCGGAGCAGGGTACAAACCTTGTACCTGACACTAGAGGTGGGAACGCTACAATGAAGCCAAAGGATCTCCCCTCATGACTTGGTGAACCGGAGTTTGAGCATCCAAAAACCTTTTGACTAAGTTCCACATGAAAGGTCATTAATTAAACTTAGTTATGGGAATTCAGGGCAAACATTAAATAAAGCAACGGATTTAAGGGCAGAAAACCATGAATATTTGTGAGGGGGTTACCTAACGATCAGAAAGATGGAGCAGGAATGTAGAGTAAAATGCCACAATTCTTAGCTGGGGGGAGGGAAAGAGAGAAAAATATTTGTGAAGTAGAGCAGTTTTATACTAATCAACAAAGGAATTCACAGCTAACTGGACCAGAAAAACATGAAGTCACTGAGGTAACAAATTCCTTTCAAATTAATGTGGAATCTTTAGCTTGGCTGTGTAGGTTCAGGCGCTACTGAATGGGGGAAAATTAAAATAGCACAAGCTACTATAAAGAACATGTATAATTTAATACTGAACAGTTTTACTTCATAAGAAGCACTTGTATTTATTAGTTACACATTTATAATACTAATCTTTATTATTGACTCAAGTAGGCTTACATTAACTCTGCAATAAAAGTTACTGTGAAAATCCCCCAGTTGCCACATTCCGGCGCCTGTTCATGTACATGGAGGAGGGAGCATTCAGAATGTCCAAATTACCTAACAGCATGTCTTTCAGGACATGTGGGAGGAAACTGGAGCACCCAGAGGAAGCCCAAGTAGACTTGGGGAGAATGTGCAGACTCCACACAGAAAGTAACCCAAGCGGGGAATCAAACCTGGGACCGTGGCACTGTGGAGCAACAGTGCTAACCACTCTGCTACCGTACTGCCCACTTCACATACTGTGAACTACTTGTGGTGTAGTGACTGTCTTAAAGACAATCATGCAAACATTTTGCATTTTCTTAGACCCAGCCAATGAGAACAAAAGAGGAGATTCTGAAAATCAAAACGTAAACCTCAGGAAGAGCCGCAAGATTGGTTGTTGTTTCTTTTGGGTTTATGGGGGTGGATGAAAAGATTAGAATACTGTCAACCATTGTACATAAATGGTTGTATTGGAGTTATTCTGGAAAACTGTTAATTAATATTTTTTCCACGGTGTGGGGGGGGTTCACGGTTTGGGCGGCATGGGATATTTTTTGTATATTGTATGAATCTGGTTGAATATTTTATATGTTTATCAACTGAGAATTAGAATATTATCTATAAAAAAAGATTCCCAAAAAAAATACATATTTTGACCTTTGGTATAGAATAAACAACCAGTTAAAATAGTGGCGACAAAAAACAAAGATCGTCAAGGCAACAACTGGTTGCAACAACTTGGGGATGGGGGAGGGAAATGTCAGGTTCACTTCTCTGGCTCAACTAAGGTGGGCCAAATGGCCTTCCTCGCCCATAGAATCCCTACAGTGCAGAAGGATGCTATCAGCCCAATATGTCTGCACTGACCCACACCCCAGCTAGGCCCATCTCCCCACCCAGTTCCCCTTCCACCCCACCTAAACTACACATCCCTGGACAAAGGGGCAATCTTATCATGGCCAATCCACCTAACCTGCATATCTTTGGACTGTGGGAGGAAAGCGGAGCACCGGGAGAAAACCCACGCAGACACGGGGAGAAAGTGCAAACTCCACACAGTCACCAGAGGCTGGAATTGAACCCGGGTCCCTGGCGTTGTGAGACAGCAGTGCTAACCACTGTGCCACCCCATAATTATCTTGGGTAATGCTACTATAATAATCACGGGTAATGCTAATAATTATAAACAGTGATTGGGTTGCACTTTTTTCTACAATTTAAGTGACCCAGGCATCACACTAAAGTTGTGTTTTATTCAACAAGCCCATGAAATCAATAGCTCGCAAGTGCATTGATGCCAATTTTACATAATTTTGTTTCCTTTATTGCTCTAACTAATAAGAAATGCGATCCTAAATGTTTTATCCCCAAACAAGATCACTCTCCCCTGCACACTGGGAAATACATTGTAATTAACTTATTGAATATTTTAGTGCCAACTTCTGCTTCATTCTACTGAATAAAATAGATTTTTAATGACATGGATTACATTTGGCATTGACACAAACACAAGTATTTCTAAAAGCTGTTCCATTAACATGTACATAATCTCGCAAATTTAAATACCAAATATTTTTTTAAATGAGCACCCTTAGAATTTTGTCTCATTTTATCTTCTGGAATACAAAAACAGACACATTGTTGCTTTATTACAAATTTATAAATATTTTTCTTTCACTCTCTTCTCTGGATGCTCTACTTTCACACCCTTTCTCCTTGCAGTTTAGTTTGCTGCAAGCTTGTGCTCTACGGTCCAATCCCACCAGTACAAAAACAGAAATCTTAACAAGCATCTCGTACTCTACAGAGTAGCACCACAACATTCTAATAAATGCATATACACAGCAGTGGGGTGGAGGCAAGGAAATGCAATGAAAGCGCATGCTGAAGAAAAACAAACTAGACCTGGCTGCTGCAATGTCTACATACTAAATACAAAATTCTGACCCAAGAATGTGTGCAGTTAACTTTAAGGAGATAAGTTAGTGACGCTGGGCCCCAGAATTTTTGGTGATTTGTGTTTAGATTGTGGATTTATGGGGCGGCACTGCGGTTAGCACTTCTGCATCACAGCGCTGAGGACCCATGCTCGATCCCAGCCCCGAATCACTGTCCGCATGGGAGTTTGCACATTCTTGCTGTGTCTGTATGGGTTTCATCCCCACAACCCAAAGATGTGCATGCTAAATTGCCCCTTAATTAGAACAAAATAATTAGGGTATTCTAAAAAATTTTTAAGATTGTGGATTTATTGCAAAACAGTATTGTGGATCCATTATTTTCATTTGCAACCTCTTTTGATACAAGCAGAGCAAGTGAGATTAATATGTAACTTACCGAATAACGGTCAAAACAATTCAAAGAATCATTCAGCATCTTCTGAAAGATTACTGTGTCCACTGATGGTGCTGTTCCGTTACTATTTAAACAGGCTGTTGAAGGAAAAGGAGACATCAGGTTAGTAAATAAAGACAGTTCAGCACTGCTGCACATAGATTAGAATTGTAGAAAATATTTCAAACATTCAATACTTACATTTTAAAAACCGAATGAAAATATTTTTAAAAAATTCTATACTTGCATGACATTTATTCATGATAAAAGTTAAATAAAAATAGAGCAATTCCAGACTGTAAAGTAATCCCAAATCAAAGTTTTCTTCAACTTTATGAACAATCTAACCCCCCTCCCATGCAAAAGTTAAACTAAAATTATTGGGGTATGCAAGATTCTTTCCATTATTCATTCACTGGATGTGGGCTTCACCAACACTGTTAGCATTTATTGCCCTTGAGAACGTGATGGTTAAGCCACCTTCTTAAACTACTGAAGTCCATTTGGTGGGGTTATGCCCACCATGCTTTAGGGAGGGAGTTCCAGGATTTTGACTCAGCGATGAACAAGGAGCAATAGATGTCCAAGTCAGGATGGTGTGCTGCCGTGGGGGGCTCTTGCATGTGTTGGCGTTCTTATGGACAAGCTGCCCTTCTCCTTCTAGGTGGTAGAGGTAGTTGGTTTGGAAAGTGGTGTCGAAGAAGTCTTGAGGAGTGCATCCTGTAGTTGGTGCACAGTGCAGCCAGTACGCCAATGGTGGAAGCAATACGTATTTATTATAAGCAATAAGGGGCCTCACGGTAGCATGGTGGTTAGCATCAATGCTTCACAGCTCCAGGGTCCCAGGTTCGATTCTCGGCTGGGTCACTGTCTGTGCGGAGTCTGCACGTCCTCCCTGTGTGTGCGTGGGTTTCCTCCGGGTGCTCCGGTTTCCTCCCACAGTCCAAAGATGTGCGGGTTAGGTGGATTGGCCATGCTAAATTGCCCGTAGTGTAAGGTTAATGGGGGGGGTTGTTGGGCTACGGGTATACGGGTTACGTGGGTTTAAGTAGGGTGATCATTGCTCGGCACAACATCGAGGGCTGAAGGGCCTGTTCTGTGCTGTACTGTTCTAAATTCTAAATTCTATTTACAGTGGTGAATGATGTGCCAATCAAGCAGGCTGATTCTTCCTAGATGGCACCAAGTTAGGTGGAATTTTCCCATTTTTTATTTACCAAAATGCCGGTTCCGTTGAAAAAAAAACAGGGAAAATCATGCAGATGCCAACTCCAGGAAAACGCATACATTCAGCCAATTTAACAAAAAAAACTTCCACATATGATTCACACCGCACTCGTGCCAGCTCACCACGGATACGCTTGCCCTGGGAAAATTGAATCTCTTTAATCAGTGGGACGCTCCTTTCAAACTCCTCCCCTTGTTCCAAGTCCAGTGCTAACATGAAGACAGCACCACAATTCATCTGGGTTCCAGAACTGCACACAATACTCTAGCTATGACTGAACCAATGTTTTATACAGTTACAACATAACTCCCCTGCTCTTAAACTCTATGCCTCGGCTAATAAGGCAAGTATACTTTATATCATACCATATGAGGTTAATCATAAATGCCCTGCCTTCTCAACCCTGTCCCTCACCCAAGGTGTGGTGATACTCAGGTTAAATCACCACCAGTCAGCTCACCCTCAATGGGGATAGCAGCCTATAGCTCTCTGGGACTGTGGCAAATTTACATTTTTTTTAAACCATATGTCAGAGGAGATGGTGTCATCACTCCTTTGTTTTTAAATTTGGAGTACCCAATTATTTTTTTTCCAATTAAGGGGTTCATTCCCATTGCATTGTGTGAAGGTCGTCAGGCCTGATGAGGTTGAAAAACAACCGTTGTCAGAGTCCCCACTCAGCCCATGCAGCCTGGCATCTAATGGCACCCCATCCATAGACCTCTCAGTTGTCCCCTGTGCTGACAGTGGACTTACCTCTTCTTACCCACTTTCCAGCTATCACCCTAGAAGGGCAATCCCTCAGTGGCTATATCGCCACACAACCAGCAAGGACACAAGCCTTCCACACACCAGCTGCAAGACCCCTTGAAATCTTGAGGCTCACAGCCATGAAGGGCCGCTAAGCTGGAGGGTGATGGCGACCTGAGCACTCACCTTCGATATCCCCTTCGGGGCCTGGAAAATCAGGAAACGCAATCTCGCCTACAAGAATCACATTTCCTGATTCTCGCCATATTTTTCACCCGCATTGCCAATCTCACTGAAGGCAAACACGGGCTCAATTCCACCCATTATATTTATATCACATAGCCGTGACATTTTTCTTTCAGCCAACATCAACACAGATAAACCACCTGGCCACCAGTCCCACAGCTAATAGTGGGACATTCCTGATACAGAACGTTTGTGGTATTTATTTGAACAGAAGGCAGCGTGTCATGAACACACTACAGTAACAACTTTGCAAACTATGTTTCTGTAAGAAATCTCAACTTAAAGGCAGGCAAAATAATTGGCTTTCATGTACAGGCAAAAACAAATTGTGGAAAACATGCCCACCTTTATAACACGTGAGGCTCACAAATATATAAAATCAACCTTAACGTCAGCAGTACATTAACTATCGGAATATAATGAAATGAAAATCGCTTATTGTCACAAGTAGGCTTCAAATGAAGTTACTGTGAAAAGCCCCTAGTCGCCACATTCTGGCGCCAGTTCGGGGAGGGTACGGGAAGTGTAAAACCTCCTAAAAGTGTATAAGTGTAAAATACTCAACTTTTGCATGTGCCCCACTAGTAAATTGAAACACTTTACGACAATAAGCAAAGTTAAGAAACCTGAAAAAAGTAGCTGCATAAAATCAAATCCAATCACTTACAGCAGTAGTCTCCAATCATCAATCAAAGATGTGCAGGCTAGGTGGATTGGCCATGTTACATTTTCCCCTTGAGTGACCAGGGATGAACAGGTTAGGTGGGGTTATGGGGTTAGGGCAGGGGAATGGGCCTAGATAGGGTGCTCGGTGCAGACTCAATGGGCTGAATGGCCTTCTGCATTGTAGAGATTCTGTGATTCTATCAATGCTATGGCCGGGACAAGTAGTATCACTCAATGCAATTAAACGTTTCTTACAATTATCCAGGAAGTCTACTATAAGACCATAAAATTCTACTAGAAAACTTAATGTTGATCCTTTAAATCTTAAGTAACCCTATAAAGGTGCGGCAGTACATTTTGGTAGGAAGAACAGGGGAGGCACTTATTAGGTGGAAGGTGCAGGTCTATGTGGATTTACAAAGGGATATTGGAGTGTACATACTTCAATTACGAAGTCACAACAAAGGTCAGTAAGCCTATTTTTTAAAAATCAAACCAAGCACCAGGTTTTATTTCTAGAGACAGAATTGAAAAGTAGGGAAGCTATGCTAAACCGACGTTGAACCTCACTTAATGATCTGCACACAGTTCTGGTTGATACATTATAAAAATTATATAGAGGCACTGGAGAGTGTACAAAGGAGATTTTTAATGATGTGGGTTTACACGCTGGGTCAATTTTCTGTTGAAAAGGAAAGGTTAATGGGTGACCTAAGAGAAGTCTTTAAAATTATGTAGTTTGTTAGAATGGAGAGAGAGATTTGTTTCCTTGTAGGGAAGTACATAACGAGAGGCTGTTGATAGAAGATAGTAACAAAGAAATCCAATAGTGAATTCAGAAGCGACTTCTTTATGCAAAAAGCGTAGAGAACATGGAACTCGCTATACAGCAAGTGGGTGAAGTGAATAGTATAGATGCTTTTAAGGGGAAAAACTAGACAAAAAATTGCAGAAAAATAGAGGCCTGCAATTATAGATTTAGATGAGAAAAGATGGGAGGAGGCTCCCAGGTAGAACATAAATGCTGCCATACACTGGTTGGATTGAATGGCCCTGTTTCTGTGCCAGATATCTCAAGCAACCCTATGTACATAACTGGGACACAGGGTAGAAAGTAAATTTGACCTTCCCAGCTAAAAGCTAAAGACCAAGCAACAGCCAAAATCAAAAAGAGAAAAATAGTCCAGAGCTTCAATTAGTGAATTAAATCCACATTTGGAGCTGGTTCAAGCTCCAAAACTTTAAAAATGACAAATTCTACCTCCTAAAACTAACTGTTCTCATTGCATTGCCGTAAAATTATCACCTCCTGAAACCACACGGAATAACTTGTAAGCTTCTGCCAGGTACTGGGGTTTGGTAAAAATGAACTGTATTTATAGTTCTGCACAAAAAGACCATATCATCTTCAACTGTGGCTCTCCAAAATAAAATGTGACATTATATGCCAACGTTATATAAAGAATTCATAAATAATGCCATTAAGAAGTTTGAATGAAAGCAAAGTTAATAAAATATTTTCAAATCTAGTAGAAAGCAGCTACATATCAAATCTGAGAACTTTAATGGTACTGTAAGCCTACACAATATTTTAGCTACAAAATCAAACACTTTGTGCAACGTAGCTCATGTTCAACAGAGAAAAACATGGCCAGGGTAAAAAGAAAATACCCAAGACAGAGTGAAGTGAACATGATTGATTATTGCTGGATGGACCATGAAGGCTAAATAGGTTGTGAAAAACTATTGTCCCCTTCTTAAAAAAAAATTAACCAACGCAACTCATATATGCTGGTGATACACAAAAACAAAACATGCCTGCTTAACAGAAATGGGTGCCCAAATCCCATCCCTGCAACCCAAGCAAAATGCCCAAAGACCTCATTGCAAAATGGAATGTGACTGAGGTGCAAAATCTGATGCCCCCTCAATTCAAAGAGCATACCAAACAAGCAGACTCCAACATTCACCAGGTATCAGATGTTGGTGTTAGCATTTTAAATTAATCCATCTTCTAGGACAAGAGACAGGTTAGGTGGTGGCTTTGTGGTATTGTTACTGGACTAGAAATCCAGAGACCCAGGACAATGCTCTGGGGACCTGGGTTCAAATTCCATGGCGCAGATGGTGAAATTTAAATAAAATAAAAATCTGGAATTAGGAGTCAAATGATGACCATGAAACCATTGTCAATTGTTGTAAAAACCCATCTGGTTCATGCGTGCCCTTTAGGGAAGGTAATCGGCCATCCTCACCTGGTCTGGTCTACTACATGTGACTCCAGATCCACTGCAATGTGGTTGACTCTTAAATGCTCTCTGAAATGCCACTCAGTTCAAGGGGAATTCGGGATGGACAATAAATGCTGACCCAGCCAGTGATGCCCACATCCCATCAATGTTTATTTTTAAGTGGTATGCTTGGAATCATAAACTTGAGTATAAGTCAAACCAGTTTAGCATAAAAGAAGCAATAGAAAAGCATTTGATGTGAAAAATTAAATGGTCAGCATGTTATTTTATACAACTTCTTACTATAATTGTTGCCTGGTTCAAGTGCGATGGGATAATGCAGGACTTGAAAGCAAGATCCACTCTAAATAAACAGCATTTGTGACTGGCACTTCTAGCTCCCTACTCTGACCTTCGTCCATTATTCTGAGGTGACAGAGTTATCACATTCTGGAAATACATGAGTAGGTAGCCCAATCAAATAAAGATAAATCTGGAAACAAGATGATGGACACCACATGATGCACCAGAAAGCATTAGCAAAAACTAAATGTAGTTGATTTTTAAAAAGGTACAACTGAGCGTAGCTATACATTTGCAATAGATCATCAATACAAATCATTTCAAAACAAACCAACAATCCTTAACACAAAGTGAGCAGACATACCATCACACACAGAGTCGGTCCAAATTGAGTGCAGATATTGATACATGTTCAGGACTATTTGCAAACGGTCTGAGCTCAAAAGTTGCTTTGAACAGCTGATGTTCCCTGAACTTTCCTGTAAAGGGCAAGACATAAATATTAACAAAAAGGTTCAACAGCAATGGAATAGATATAAAGTTTTTCACATAATGAGGTGAATACAAGGCAAAACTTGTTCAGGCTTCACAAATACAAGTATTGAAACATTATTTCTATACTGCAGGCAGACAACAATTCACCACTTAACATGTTAGGAGGACACAGTAAACATTAAAAGCACTCTAAAATGAATCTGCTTTTGTGCATGGAAGTACAAAAATACTCCAAAATCGCCAGCAAACAATAGGTGACTTGTCTACAATGCAGAAAGCACAAACGTACTTACTGTTATCATTGCAAAACATATATTCCTGAAAATGGCTTCCCAACAGCTTCCTGGCTAAAACTGTATACTTCCCACTGGTCACAGTTTACAATTGTTGTTAAATGTATGGCGAAATATAACCCAATTCAGAGTACTCTGCAAGACCTCAAGACTCACTTCTTGTGCTTGTGAAATGGGACACTTGCACTATTTATAATTAAGGACTGCCCATATTGTCTGAGCAAAAGTAAAATCCTACAGTTGCTGGAAATGCAAAATAACAAAAAATGCTGGAAACACTCAGCAAGCCAGGCAGCATCAGTGGGGAGAACATTCCAGTTTGATGACCTTTCATCAGAACTGTGCATCCCAGAGCTTTGAAATCCACACTACTTATAATTACAGGCAGCTCAACAGTACTAAACAGCTGCAATGCTCCGACCAAGAAAGCAGAACAGCGTCTATACCTCCTCAGGAAATTCAGCATGTCCACATTGAGTCTTACCAATTTTTACAGATGCACCATAGAAAGCATTCTATCTGGCTGCATCACAGCCTGGTATGGCAACTGCTCGCCCCAGGACCATAAGAAACTACAGAGTCGTGAACACAGCCCAGTCCATCACGTGAACCCACCTCCCATCCATTGACTCTCTATATCTCCTGCTGCCTTGGGAAAGCGGGAATCACAGTGGAGAACCTTCCAAGCGATTTTTCACAGTGCTCAGCAAAGGTTTATACCAACAAAAAGGAAGGATGGAAGAAAGAGGGAAAATCGACCGTGGATATCTAAGGAAATAAGGGAGAGTATCAAATTGAAGGAAAAAGCATATAAAGTGGCAAAGATTGCTGGGAGATTAGAGGACTGGGAAATCTTTAGGGGGCAACAGAAAGCTACTAAAAAGGTATAAAGAAGAGTAAGATAGAGTATGAGAGTAAACTTGCTCAGAATATAAAAACAGACAGTAAAAGTTTTTACAAATATATAAGACAAAAAAGAGTGGCTAAGGTAAATATTGGTCCTTTAGAGGATGAGAAGGGAGTTTTAATAATGGGAAATGAGGAAATGGCTGAGGAACTGAACAGGTTTTTTGGGTCGGTCTTCACAGTGGAAGACACAAATAACATGCCAGCGACTGATAGAAATGAGGCTATGATAGGTGATGACCTTGAGAGGATTGTTATCACTAAGGAGGTAGTGATGGGCAAGCTAATGGGGCTAAAGGTAGACAAGTCTCCTGGCCCTGTTGAAATGCATCCCAGAGTGCTAAAAGAGATGGCTAGGGAAATTGCAGATGCACTAGTGATAATTTACCGAAATTCACTAGACTCTGGGGTGGTCCCGGTGGATTGGAAATTAGCAAACGTGACGCCACTGTTTAAAAAAGGAGGTAGGCAGAAAGCAGGAAATTATAGGCCAGTGAGCTTAACTTCGGTAGTAGGGAAGATGCTGGAATCTATCATCAAGGAAGAAATTGCGAGGCATCTGGATAGAAATTGTCCCATTGGGCAGACACAGCATGGGTTCGTAAAGGGCAGGTCATGCCTAACTAATTCAGTGGAATTTTTTGAGGACATTACCAATGCAGTAGATAACGGGGAGCCGATGGATGTGGTATATCTGGATTTCCAGAAAGCCTTTGACAAGGTGCCACACAAAAGGTTGCTGCATAAGATAAAGATGCATGGCATTAAGGGTAAAGTAGAAGCATGGATAGAGGATTGGTTAATTAATAGAAAGCAAAGAGTTGGGTTAAATGGGTGTTTCTCTGGTTGGCAATCAGTAGCTAGTGGTGTCCCTCAGGGATCCGTGTTGGGCCCACAATTGTTCACAATTTACATAGATGATTTGGAGTTGGGGACCAAGGGCAATGTGTCCAAGTTTGCAGATGACACTAAGATGAGTGGTAAAGCGAAAAGTGCAGAGGATACTGGAAGTCTGCAGAGGGATTTGGATAGGTTAAGTGAATGGGCTAGGGTCTGGCAGATGGAATACAATGTTGACAAATGTGAGGTTATCCATTTTGGTAGGAATAACAGCAAACGGGATTATTATTTAAACGATAAAATATTAAAGCATGCCGCTGTTCAGAGAGACTTGGGTGTGCTAGTGCATGAGTCACAGAAGGTTGGTTTACAAGTGCAACAGGTGATTAAGAAGGCAAATGGAATTTTGTCCTTCATTGCTAGAGGGATGGAGTTTAAGACTAGGGAGGTTATGTTGCAATTGTATACGGTGTTAGTGTGGCCACACCTGGAGTATTGTGTTCAGTTTTGGTCTCCTTACTTGAGAAAGGACGTACTGGCGCTGGAGGATGTGCAGAGGAGATTCACTAGGTTAATCCCAGAGCTGAAGGGGTTGGATTATGAGGAGAGGTTGAGTAGATTGGGACTGTACTCGTTGGAATTTAGAAGGATGAGGGGGGATCTTATAGAAACATTTAAAATTATGAAGGGAATAGATAGGATAGATGCGGGCAGGTTGTTTCCACTGGCGGGTGACAGCAGAACTAGGGGACATAGCCTCAAAATAAGGGGAAGTAGATTTAGGACTGAGTTTAGGAGGAACTTCTTCACCCAAAGGGTTGTGAATCTATGGAATTCCTTGCCCAGTGAAGCAGTTGAGGCTCCTTCATTACATGTTTTTAAGGTAAAGATAGATAGTTTTTTGAAGAATAAAGGGATTAAGGGTCATGGTGTTCGGGCCGGAAAGTGGAGCTGAGTCCACAAAAGATCAGCCATGATCTCATTGAATGGCGGAGCAGGCTCGAGGGGCCAGATGGCCTACTCCTGCTCCTAGTTCTTATGTTCTTATAATCAAAGACCCCTCCCGCCGGGTTATTCTCTCTTCCAACCTCTTCCATTGGGCAGAAGATACAAAAATCTGAGAACAGGCACTAACAGATTCAAGAACAACTTCTTCCCCGCTGTTACCAGACTCCTGAATGACCCTCTTATGGACTGAACTGATCACTCCACACATCTTCTCTACTGAGTATCAGCACTACGCTCCTATGCTTCACCCGATGTCTATGTATTTCCTTTGTGTGTTTATCTTGTGCCCTATGCTGTTCATGTGTCAAACGATCTGTCTGGAGTCTGGACTGTACGCTGAACAATACTTTTCACTGTACCTCAGTGCACATGACAATAAACCCAAATGTACCATTGCTATACAATGGATCCACAACCATAAAAGATGAGTTTCTGCATCAAAACCCCTCTTTAGGTGACCTCAGCAGTGCCATCTAATTGATTTTACAACTTACAATTTGACCCAAGGCACTGCCAAAAGCAGGACTTTTTCTGGCAGCAACTTTATAAAGAAAATGGATCTACATAAAATCTATGTGTCTTTTCAATCACGTTAAAAGTGACAAAGAATCGATAGCCTGCCCTTGACACTAAGGCAGCATCCCGCCGAATACAACATGAAAAAAAATCAAACAAAACTGTGTGAATGAGATTGGGGCAGGAAAATCAGTAGTTGGAATCATGCTGACACAGCAAGAGTCTGGATTAGTCAGAGGCCGGTGAACATCAGGGAGGGAGATTCTCAGGAGAGGTTTCTCAGTCCAAGCATCTTCACAGTTTCATCAATGACCTTCCTTTCATCATAAAGGAATGAGATTGATAATTCCTATGTTTGGCTCCTTTAATAATTCCTCTAATTAACTGTCAACAAAGCCTCCAGAACTGGGTTGAAAAGTGGAAGGTGAAAATTGTATCATACAAGTGCCGAATTACAGCCATCTCCAGCAAGAAAATGTATAGATTTACACATCTCATTATTGGCACGTGCTTACATACAGGAGGGCCTTTGACGTAGAAAAACGCACCAAGGAGCCTCACAGTTGTGTAATCAGAATTTTAAAAAAATCAACAGTCAAAAATACATTAGGAGGACTGACCAAAATCTTTATTAAAGAAGTGGATTTTAAGGAGCGGCCTAAAGGATGTGAAGATATTGGAGAGATTTGGGGTGGAATTCCTTGGCAGTGAAGATATAGCAATCAATGTTGGGACAAAGGATGGGGAGCTGTACAAGAGGTTAGAGTTGGAGGAATGTAAAGTATGCATGGTCTGCAGGGATCAAGGAAGCAGATCACCACCATCTTCTCAAAAGTAGTTAGGGATGGGAAATAAATGCTGTCCTAGTCATCAACACCCACATCCCAAGAAAGAATATTACAACAAAACAAAATCAAAATTTCACTCCCTCACTGGAGTATCAGTGTTGAATGTTACACTTAAAGAAATGGAGTAGGTATGAACCCAAAATCTTGTGCCTCAGAAGCAAGCATGCTGCCAACTGAGCTACAGTCGACAGTCCGTCAATTCCCAGCATATCCATTTCTGAAATGGATTCAGACTCACTAAACTAATGCAAGGAGTTATTGAGAGCAATTAAACAAGGGGTTTATTAACAAAAAATGCTGATTTTTAAACCAATTTTAAGCGTTACTAGCAACACGATGCAAAAGTTAATGGAGACTGATTTAGCAACAACAAGGCGGCCCACAAATACTCCAACGGTCAGTTTCCACAAAATATACAAATAATTGCCAGAGTAGAAATCACTGCAATTTATTGAAATATTAATGGATGGGTTACTTAGCTTTCCAGCCTTACCAAGCTGCAGCACATTTTGGGGAGTATGAATGACAAAAGCCATAAGTTTTCATAACAATACATGCTGCTAACAGGCTCCATTAATCTATTCTTCCCTTGCCTCTACTTTGTTGTGCCATCCCACAAGACAGGTAATAAGAAAACTTTGTGGAGAAATAGAACCTACTAAAGACCACCCTGCAATACAGCATCAGTGCACTAATGTGCTCTGAACATATCAGCAATAATTATGAAAGTCACTTTTGAGTGTAACAAGCTGTCTTGGGGCTGAAAAGTCACAGGATAGGGAAATATGTACAAATTCTCAACACTGCGATCACCAATTAATAAAATTACTCAATAATCATGTGGCATGGTGAACCACAATAAACAATATCAGCCAGGAACTCATACTGGCATCCTCAATGGCTTGCATCATACCTAGATTGTATTTCATCAATATAGTGTTAGATCTCAACACATGCTCCTTGCAATTTATCACAATCATTCCATTTAATCCTTCTTAAGCATTCATTTTTCTCCTTCAAATCTCCTTCAGAGATTAACACAGAGGAAAACAGAGAACAAAGTCTAAAACAGGGAGAGAAAGCGAAAACGAGCGGGAACAAGAGAGAGAGTACACTCACCCCTGGTCACACCTACATTCAGAACATTATTTTCTATTCTTCCTGCACCTGGAATAGGACATGAATTCACTACGTGCGATTTTGTAATTCAAAAACAAGGCACAAGTTTACGTTCTTGTGTAACATGAAGTCAACTTTCATTAAATTAGGCTATTTAACTTTCAACATTTAATCCACCAATTTAAAATTGTATTCCAGATTAAGCTATTTCATAGCACTTTATATACCTCTAAATTCCTTTCCAACCTGAAACTCGGATCTCTATTCTTTTACCAGTACTTGTGGGACCTTGTATGCACACTGGCTGTTACATTTAACTACAATAACACATAATTGACTTAATACTCATTTTAGTTTATGTACTTTTGTACATCCTCTGTTATTTCCTTCCTTCGTGACGTACTTTCCCCCTCTAATTTTCTTTCCTCCTTCAAGATGTTCCTTAAAACCCACCTCTGACCAAGCTTTTAGTCACTTACTGAATCTTAATATTTCATGTGGCTCATGTCAAATTTTGTTTGATGTTGCTCCTGTGAAGTGCTTTTGGACACTTTGTGATGTTGAAGTTATTATAAATGAAAGTTGTTATTTACACTTGACCACAATAAATATCACCAATCTTCCACCGCCACATTTGGACTGCCTGTTTCGATCCTAGTTTCCTATCAAGTGCAAATACGCACTTGAAAGTTACTGAATAATTAAAAAGCTAGTTATTCCATACAATCCTATTGGACTTTAACTTCGTCTTGCAAGACCTCTTGTACACCCCAGTCCAACACTGGCAACTCCACATTATAAATTAAAAACACCAGTGGTGCCAAAATGAGCTTTGGAGGACCTCACTTTGTACTTCTCCCAGCACCACACTGTCCCTCTAACCAGTACTTTTCTCCTACCCTTCAGCTAATTTCTTATCAATACCCAGATATGGTCCTGAATCACTTGTTTCAAATTGAGTTATTACTTTTTAAATGTGGAACTTTGACAAATGAAATGAAATGAAATGAAATGAAAATCGCTTATTGTCACGAGTAGGCTTCAATGAAGTTACTGTGAAAAGCCCCTAGTCGCCACATTCCGGCGCCTGTCCGGGGAGGCTGGTACGGGAATCGAACCGTGCTGCTGGCCTGCTTTAAAAGCCAGCGATTTAGCCAAGTGAGCTAAACCAGCCCCTATGTCATATCAATGTCAGAGTACTGCATTTCAAGAGACTTTTAGCAGTTGACTTGGTGTTACTTCAACAATATCATGCAATTAGATAACACCTTTATTGAATAAAACATTCCACGGCCCTTCACATCAACATTATCAAACAAAATTTGATAATTTGGGGGCATGCCATGGTCACCAATAGTGGAGCAATTAAAAATCAACTACAAGGCACCAGCAGTGGAAAAGCAGAAATTTCAGATGGTGGTCGGGCTGGAGAAAGGTACAGAGCAGGGGTGGGCAAACTTTTCCGTGCAAGGGCCGCATTCAGAAATTCACAATTCACAAAGGGCCGCATAGTATATTAAGTAAAATAATTACTTCACCCGGTTATGATTCTGGGCGCCTCATATAGAACATAGAACAGAACAGCACAGAACAGGCCCTTCGGCCCTCGACGTTGTGCCAAGCAATGATCACCCTACTCAAGTCAACGTATCCACCCTATACCAGTAAGTAACCCAACAGCCCCCCCACCCATTAACCTTTAAAAAAAAAATTTAAAAAAAAAAAAAAAAATATTTATAAAAAAAAAATTTTTTTTTTTTTTTTTAATGACTTGGTGGGCCGCAGAAATACCTTTGGCGGGCCGCATGCGGCCCGCGGGCCGTAGTTTGCCCACCCCTGGTACAGAGGGTCACAGAGGGATTTGAAAACAAGGATGAAAATTTTAACATTTGTCATTGTCAGAAGGGAAGTGAGTCATTGTAGATCAGTGAATACAGACAGGGGTGCCAGGTGAACAGGATTCAAATGAGAGTTAGGATACACAGGCAGTAGAGTTTGGGATCAGTTCAATCTTATTGGGGGGGGGGGGGGGGTTACGAGTGGAAAATCGGAAGCTGACTAGGAAAGAACATTGTTTCCTCTAAACTTGACTGTTCCAAAGGCAGAGAGCTATGTGAGGATTTCAACAGCCAATTCTTCCTCAAGTTGTTTGATCAGTCAGCACCATTTCCCTCCAAAGCCATTCCGAACATTTTCTGGGTTGTCGGCACAATACAAGCCGCAAACACAGTCCTGCTAATCAGTACCTTGATAACATGATTCACAACGTTTACTACCTCTTGCTCATCTTCAGTGGTAAAGAATATATGCATCTTGATGAAAAGGCGCCACATCAGCAGGTGGGAGAGGTGGGTGCTGGAGGGGAGCCAAGCAAGGTTAACACACATCCTTTCTTTGTGCATTTTGAACAAGACAGGACAAATTAACACGCAATAGCGGATGCGGTTCAACAGACTAGGAGGAAGGGACAGTGAGAGACTTGGTGGAACTGTGAGGCCATCAAACACTCGCTACCAAGGCACCTACTGAGATGTTATTGAACGCCTCCCCCAAGCTGTGGAACTGCGGGATGCACTCCTCACAGATCCGCACCGGCCGCGCGTTCCTCGCCACGCAGCCGATCAGAGCCGCGCTGCTCCGGGCGAAGCCCCGCAGCAGCTGCCGGCAACTCTCGCTCAAGTCCAGCCGATCGGGGCCCGAGGTCATCCACCAGGCGGCGGCGTTGTCCCAATCAGGCGGCCCGCCGCCGGCCTCCCGCACCCTGCGGGGCAGAGGCCCATCCGCCCGGAACACGTCCCACCCGATCGGCGGGGGGCCCGGCCTCTCCGGCGAGAGGTCATCGCTGCTCCGGAAAGCCGCACCTCCCAGCGGGCCGCCACCAAAGGCGGAAGAGGAGCCGAGAGCTCCCTCGCTGAGGAAACACAGTAAAATGGCGCCCAGGAACCCGGCTCCAAACATCTCGCGGCCGCCGTTGTTGGGAGACTCCGCCCCTAAGCTCTCGCGGCCGCCGCTGTTGCTGGGAGACTCCGCCCCTGCGCTCTCGCGGCCGCTTCGCTGCTGGGAGACTCCGCCCCTGCGCTCTCGCGGCCGCCGCCGTTGCTGGGAGACTCCGCCCCTGCGCTCTCGCGGCCGCCGCCGCTGCTGAGAGACTCCGCCCCTGCGCTCTCGCGGCCGCCGCTGTTGCTGGGAGACTCCGCCCCTGCGCTCTCGCGGCCGCCGCTGCTGGGAGACTCCGCCCCTGCGCTCTCGCGGCCGCCGCCTCTCCTGTTGTTTGTGCTGGGGAGAGGGTACGGCACGTGACCGTGACGTCGGCGCAGTGACGGCTAGGCCTGGCCTCACGTTGGTCTGTGACACTGACCCCTTCTGGTTGAGGAGGAGGTGCACACTCTGCAGCCAAGTGATGGCTCAATGGGTGTATCTGGGCAGATATACCGTCTGCTGCATGAGAGGGTGGTGGAAACGGTTACAATAGTAACTTTTAAAAGGAAATTGGAAAGAGGGTGGCACCATGCTTAGCACCACTGCTTCACAGCACAAGGCACCCGGGTTCAATTCCGACCTTGGTCACTGTGTGGAGTTTCCACATTCTACTCGTGTCTGCGTGGGTTTCCTCCGAGTGCTTCGGTTTCCTCCCACAGTCCGAAGTGTGACAATATGGATATTGTATGGTAAATGAACGATTGACAATATTATGTAAATGCATCTAACCACCAGATGGTGACCAAGGGTCCCTGTGTAATGTGTCCAAGTTTGCAGACGACACCAAGATGAGTGGTAAAGCAAAAAGTGCAGAGGATACCGGGAGTCTGCAGAGGGATTTGGATAGGTTAAGTGAATGGGCTAGGGTCTGGCAGATGGAATACAATGTTGACAAATGTGAGGTTATCCATTTTGGTCGGAATAACACCAAAAGGAATTATTATTTCAATGATAAAATATTAAAACATGCTGCTGTGCAGAGAGACCTGGGTGTGCTAGTGCATGAGTCGCAAAAAGTTGGTTTACAGGTGCAACAGGTGATTAAGATGGCAAATGGAATTTTGGCCTTCATTGCTAGAGGGGCGGGGGGTGGAGTTTAAGACTATGGAGGTTATGCTGCAACTGAATGAAAATTGCTTATTGTCACGAGTAGGCTTCAATGAAGTTACTGTGAAAAGCCCCTAGTCGCCACATTCCGGCGCCTGTCCGGGGAGGCTGGTACGGGAATCGAACCGTGCTGTTCAGAACAAAACTGTTCAGTTTTGGTCTCCTTACCTGAGAAAGGACGTACTGGCACTGGAGAGTGTGCAGAGGAGATTCACTAGGTTAATCCCAGAGTTGAGGGGGTTGGATTACGGGGACAGGTTGAGTAGACTGTGATTGTACTCATTGGAATTTAGAAGGATGCGGGGGGATCTTATAGAAACATAAAATTATGAAGAGAATAGATAGGATAGATGCGGGCAGGTTGTTTCCACTGGCGGGTGAAAGCAGAACTAGGGGGCATAGCCTCAAAATAAGGGGAAGTAGATTTAGGACTGAGTTTAGGAGGAACTTCACACAAAGGGTTGTGAATCTATGGAATTCCCTGCCCAGTGAAGCAGTTGAGGCTCCTTCATTAAATGCTTTCAAGATAAAGATAGATAGTTTTTTGAGGAATAAAGGGTTATGGTGTTTGGGCGGGAAAGTGGAGCTGAGTCCACAAAAGATCAACCATGATCTCATTGAATGGCGGAGCAGGCTCGAAGGGCCAGATGGCCTACTCCTGCTCCTAGTTCTTATGTTCTTCTGTTCTTAAGAGCAGTCACATAGATCACGTGACACCCTAGATTGATTGATTTATTGTGAATGGCTGCACCGCAAGCCCCAGAAATTTTCAACTCATTCCACTTTGAGAATGAGGCTGATAAAAAAATATATAGTAAAATATTTGACAAGCATTGATTGAGATAATCATTGAGCTTCAGATAAATGAAACTTTTGAAAGATATATTTTCAGACAAAGAGTCCAGAAAGCAGGTGCAACACTTGACTGCTTTATTACAGATCTCAGGCTTAAAGAGCAGACCTGTTATTTTTCCATTCTCTTAGTCTCCCTTCTGCGCGATCTGATAGTGTATGGAGCTAAAAGCGAAAAGCTCCGTGAGAGATTATTGAGACAATCAAAGTTAAAGTTAGAAGACACCATTAGTATATGCTGAGCAATCGAACTTGTGAAATACCAGTATTCTAAAATGTTGGTCCGTGAAAGTGGCGCGAAAACAAACAACATTGATGCTTTGACACACTTGAAAAAGAAACGCGCTCCAGACAGCGCCCATTTTGCGCATGACGTCAGGAGCGTTATGACGTGCAAACGCTGTGGCAACGCCCACCAAGTAAAAAAAACCTTGCGTTCGGTAAAACTTGTGCAAAGTGTCACAGACTGAATCACTTTGCTTCTCAGTGTAGAACGGGAACTACATTGCAACAATTTAAGAAAATGGGTATAGTTAACAAGGAAAGATCTGTACAGGAAATAAGTTTTTAAAAACATGAAAATAAAGCAAGTAGACCTGACACTGTGCAAGATGTATTCAATTTAGAAGACTCTTTCTTTGTCGATATAGTTGAAAGTGTAGACAAAGATCAACACAATTTCTGATGACATTTTAAAATGTACGATTCCATTAAAAATCAACGGAACCAATATTCAAATCAAGTTGGGTACCGGTGCAGAAGCCAATCTCATAAATCAAACAGACGCGGCCAAACTACAAACAAAACCTCTAATTGACAAAATATTTAATCAAGAGATGGAACAAATGATAGAAGGTATTGCAGGCGTCAGAGTATATGTTGAAGACATCATCATATGGTCAGCAAATGAAGAAGAACACAACGCACAACTTCTTCAAGTCAACCAACAAATTGAGAAGTTTGTTTGAAACTAAATTGAGCCAAATGCCAATTTGACATCTCCAAACTTACGTTTTTAGGTGATCAGATTACAGCTCAAGATGTGCAGCCAGACACTGAAAAGGTTGCGGCCATCAACGACATGTCTTTTCCTAAAGACAAAAAAGCAGTTATTGGAATGCTAGGCGTGGTAAACTTTCTGGGAAGGTTCATTCCGAATTTGTCATCACGTATCACAGCGCTGAGACAGCTAATACGGAAAAATGTCATTTTCACTTAGTCTGAAGAACACAAGAGGGAGTGGTCTGACCTAAAGACAGCACTCACCACAGCATCAGTTCTGGCCTTCATTGATCTCAAGAGGAACACAATAATATCTACAGATGCTAGCAAAGACGGCATAGGAGCTGTGCTGTCATAGCAGACATGTGACGGGCATTGGCAACCGATTGCATATGCCTCGAGAGCGATGACACAAAGCGAGCAGCGCTATGTGCAAATTGAAAAAGAATGTTTGGATTTCCTCCATGGTATGGACAAATTCCATAACTATAGGGCGGCATGTGGCACAGTGGTTAACACTGGGACTGTGGTGCTGAGGACCCGGGTTCCAACCCCGGCCCTGTGTCACTGTCCTTGCGGAGTTTGCACATTCTTCCCATGTCTGCGAGGGTTTCACCCCCACAACCCAAAGATGTGCAGTTTAGGTGGATTGACCACGCTAAATAGCCCCTAAAAAAATTGGGTACTCTGAATTTTTTTTTTTTAATTCTATAACTATGTGTATGGTAGAAACTGATCATCATCCTTTCGTATTCATTATAAAGAAAAACTTGAATGACATGTCTCCGAGACTCCAACAAATGGTTATGAAACTTCAGAGGTATGACTTTGAGCTAGTCTACACACCGGGTAAAGAGATCATTGTAGCGGATTCACTGTCGCGTGCAACTGACGATCCAAGGACGACCAACATCGACCGGGTCATCGAAGCTCAAGCAACCTTGATTCAAAAATGTCTCCCTGTCTCTGAAGAAAAGATGAAACTCATCAAGGAAGAAACATCCAAAGATGAAACAATCCAACATGTGTTGCATTACATGCAAGACGGTTGGCCCAACGGAATTTGTTCCGACTACAGGAACATATGAATGGATCTGAGCAGTGTGTACGGATTCCTGCTTGGACAAGGCCGGATGGTAATTCCGACTTTGTTGAGACACATGATCCGCAGCAAGGTGCATGAAGGCCACCTGGGGATGGAAAAATGCTAACGAAGAGATCGTCAGTCCACATATTAGAACAAACAAAGAACAAAGAAAATTACAACACAGGAACAGGCCCTTTGGCCCTCCCAGCCTGCGCTGATCCAGATCCTTTATCTAAACCCGTCGCCTATTTTCCAAGGATCTACATCCCTCTGTTCCCTGCCCGTTCATACTTCTGTCTAGATGCATCTTAAATGATGCTATCGTGCCCGCCTCTACCAGCTCCGCTCTGTGTAAAAAACTTTCCACGCACATCTCCCTTAAACTTTCCCCCTCTCACCTTGAAATCGTGACCCCTTGTAATTGACACCACCAGTCTTGGAAAAAGTTTGTTGCTATCCACCCTGTCCGTACCTCTCAGAATTTTGTAGATCTCAGTCAGGTCCCCACTCAACCTCCATCTTTCCAATGAAAACAATCCTAATCTACTCAACCTTTCTTCATAGCTAGCACCCTCCATACCAGGCAACATCCTGGTGAACCTCCTCTGCACCCTCTCTAAAGCATCCACATCCTTCTGGTAATGTGGCGACCAGAACTGCACGCAGTATTCCAAATGTGGCCTAACCAAAGTCCTATACAACTGTAACATGACCTGCTGACTCTTGTGCTCAATACCCCGGCCGATGAAGGTAAGCATGCTGTATGCCTTTTTGACCACTCTATCGATCTGCGTTGCCACCTTCAGGGTACAATGGACCTGAACTCCCAGATCTCTCTGTACATCAATTTTCCCCAGGACTCTTCCATTGACCGTATAGTCCGCTCTTGAATTGAATCTTCCAAAATGCATCACCTCGCATTTGTCTGGATTGAACTCCATCTGCCATTTCTCTGCCCAACTCTCCAATCTATCTATATTTTGCTGTATTCTCTGACAGTCCCCCTCGCTATCTGCAACTCCACCAATCTTAGTATAATCTGCAAACTTGCTAATCAGACCACCTATCCTTTGTCCAGATCATTAATATATATCAGAAACAACAATGGTCCGAGCACGGATCCCTGTGGAACACCACAAGTCACCTTTCTCCATTTTGAGACACTCCCTTCCACCATTACTCTCTGTCTCCTGTTGCCCAGCCAGTTCTTTATCCATCTATCTAGTACACCCTGAACCCCATGCAACTTCACCTTTTTCCATCAACCTGCCATGGGAAACTTTATCAAGCGCCTGACTGAAGTCCATGCATATGACATCTACAGCCCTTCCCTCGTCAATTAACTGTCACTTGAAATTTTAAAAAAAATGAAATGAAAACTTCCTCAAAGAATTCTATTAGGTTTGTAAGACATGACCTTCCCGTCACAAAACCATGCTGCCTATCACTGATAAGTCTATTTTCTTCCAAATGTGAATAGATCCTATCCCTCAGTATCTTCTCCAACAGTTTACCTACCACTGACGTCAAGCTCACAGGTCTATAATTCCCTGGATTATCCCTGCTACCCTTCTTAAACAAAGGGACAACATTAGCAATTCTCCAGTCCTCCGGGACCTCACCCGTGCTCAAGGATGCTGCAAAGATATCTGTTAAGGCCCCAGCTATTTTGTCCCTCACTTCCCTCAGTAACCTGGGATAGATCCCATCCGGACCTGGGGACTTGTCCACCTTAATGCCTTTTAGAATACCCAAAACTCCCCCCTTCCTTATGCCGACTTGACCTAGAGTATTTAAACATCCATCCCTAACCTCAACATCCGTCATGTCCCTCTCCTTGGTGAATACCGATGCAAAGTACTCATTAAGAATCTCACCCATTTCCTCTGACTCCACGCATAAATTCCCTCTTTTGTCTTTGAGTGGGCCGATCCTTTCTCTAGTTACCTTCTTGCTTCTTATATACAAATAAAAGGCTTTGGGATTTTCCTTAACCCTGTTAGCCAAAGATATTTCATGACCCCTTTTCGCCCTCTTTATTGAGCGTTTGAGATTTGTCCTACTTTCACGATATTCCTCCAAAGCTTCATCAGTTTTAAGTCACCGAGATCTTCTGTATGCTTCCTCTTTCATCTTAGCTAGTCTCACAATTCCACCCGTCATCCATGGTTCCCTAATCTTGCCATTTCTATCCCTCATTTTCACAAGGACATGTCTGTCTTGTACTCTCATCAACCTTTCCTTAAAAGACTCCCACATTTCAAATGTGGATTTACCCTTAAACAGCTGCTCCCAATCCACATTCCCTAGCTCCTGCCGGATTTTGTTAAACTTGGCCTTTCCCCAATTTAGCACTCTTCCTTTAGGATCACTCTCGTCTTTGTCCATGAGTATTCTAAAACTTACGGAATTGTGATCGCTACTCCCAAAGTAATCACCGACTAAAACTTCAACCAGCTGGCCGGGATCATTCCCCAATATCAGGTCCAGTATGGCCCCTTCCCGAGTTGGACTATTTACATACTGCTCTAAAAAAACTCTCCTGGATGCTCTTTACAAATTCTGCTCCATCTACGCCTCCAACACTACATGAGTTCCATTAAATGTTGGGAAAGTTAAAATCACCCATCACGACCACCCTATTGCTCCTCCATTTTTCTATAATCTGTCTACATATTTGTACCTCTACTTCACGCTAGCTTTTGGGAGGCCTGTAGTAAGTCCCAACAATGTTACTGCACCCTTCCTATTTCTTAGCTCTACCCATATTGCCTCAGTGCTTGTATCCTCCATAGTGCCCTCCTTAATCACAGCTGACCAGTAATGCAACTCCTCCACCCCTTTTACCTCCCTCCTGAAGCATCTATACCCTGGGATATTTAGTTGCCAATCTTGCCCTTCCCTCAACCAAGTCTCAGTAATACCAATAACATCATATTCCCAGGTACTAATCCAAGTCCTAAATTCATCTGCCTTACCTGCTACACTTCTCGCATTAAAACAAATGCACCTCAGACCACCTGCTACACTTCTCGCATTAAAACAAATGCACCTCAGACCACCTGTCCCTTTGCGTTCATCATCTCTTCCCTGTCTACTGTTCCCCTTAGTCACATTGAGTTTATTATCTAGTACCTTACTGGCTTTAGTTGCCTCTTTACTGACCTCTAACCTCCTAATCTGGTTCCCATCCCCCTGCCACATTAGTTTAAAACCTCCTCATCAGTGTTAGCAAAAGCACCCCCTAGGACATTGG
This sequence comes from Scyliorhinus canicula, assembly GCF_902713615.1. Lineage (NCBI taxonomy): Eukaryota > Metazoa > Chordata > Chondrichthyes > Carcharhiniformes > Scyliorhinidae > Scyliorhinus > Scyliorhinus canicula. Next base: position 40,811,817 of record NC_052151.1, on the reverse strand, counting down.
TTCCAGTCCTGCCTAGGTGTAGACCATCCGATTTGTAATGGTCCCACCGCCCCCAGAACCGGTTCCAATGTCCCAAAAATCTGAACCCCTCCCTCCTGCACCATCTCTCAAACCACATATTCATTCAGACTATTCTTTAATTTCTACTCTGACTGTCTCATGGCACTGGAAGCAATCCTGAGATTACTACCTTTGAGGTCCTACATTTTAACTTATCTCCTAACTCCCTAAATTCTGATTGTAGGACCTCATCCTGTTTTTTTACCGATATCGTTGGAGCCTATATGCACCATGACAACTGGCTGTTCACCCTCCCCCCTTCATTATGTCCTGCAGCCGATTTGAGACATCCCTGACCCGTGCACCCGGGAGGCAACATACCATTCGGGAGTCTCGTTTTCGACCACAGAAACGTCGGTCTGCTCCCCTTACGATTGACTCCCCTATGACTATAGCCCTGCCAGTCTTTTTCCCGCCCTTCTGTGCAGCAGAGCCAGCCACGGTGCCATGAGCCTGGCTCCTGCTGCCTTCCTCTGGTGAGTCATCTCCCCCAACAGTATCCAAAACAGTATACCTGTTTTGGAGGGAGATGACCACAGGGGACACCTGCACTGCCTTCCTGCTCTTTCTCTGCTTTTGGTCACCCATTCCCTGTCTCCCTCACCAATCCTAATCTGCAGTGTGACCAATTTACTGAATGTGCTATCCACGACCTCCTCAGCATCGCGGATGCTCCAAAGTGAGTCCATCCGCAGCTCCAGAGCCGTCATGCGGTCTAACAGGAGCTGCAGCTGGATACATGAAGGAGTCAGGGGCATCAGCCGCGACCCTGAACTCCCACATTGAGCACAAGGAGCATAACACGGGTTTGGGATCTCCTGCCATTTTTACACTTTACCTTAACTGATTACAAATATAAAACAAATAATGAATAAGTGAAAGGAATAAAGATTTTACTCAGCACTCGCCTCTGTAGCTCCGCCCACTCCAACAGCTGAATTCCCACCGAAAAGACTCAAATCCGCGAAGCAGCTAGTTTAAATACTCACCGCTCGACTCTGTAGCTCCGCCCATTCCAGCAGCTGAATTCCCGCCGAAAAGACCAATTGGCCAGGTATCAATGAGGATATTAATCACTTCCGGTTGCGGTGATGCGGAGCTAAGCCGCACGTTCGGTAGCTCCCGCTATTTTCGGTCTTTTGGGCTCTTTTAAGGGCCCGTAGCAGTGCTGGCTGGACTTTTCCCGGTGTGGGAACACATCCACTGCGCTTATCTGCCGGTGGATGTACTGGACCAGGAGCGGAGTGGTTAAAAAATCGGCTTTGGAGCAGAGAAAGGTGCGAGGCAGGAGAAACAAGATGGCGGCGGGCGGGGAATCGGCAGCGTGGCAGCAGTGGGCGCAGGAGCTGCTTCAGCACTGCTTCAGAGAGCTGAAGGCTGAGCTTTTGGAACCGTTTAAGGCCTCGCTGGATAAGCTCATGGCGACTCAGACGGCTCAGGGTGCAGAGATCTGAGAGCTACGGCAAAAGGCCCCGGAGAGCGAGGACAAACTCCTAGGCCTGGCAGTGAAGGTGGAGTCGCACGAGGCGCTCCACAAGAAATGGCTAGCGAGGATGGAGGAGATGGAGAACTGCTCCCGCCGGAAGAACCTGGGCCTCCCGGAGGGGCTGGAAGGTTCGGACTTGGGGGCCTATGTGGCCGTGATGTTGAACTCATTAATGGGCGAGGGGCCGTTCCAGGGGCCCTTGGAGCTGGAGGGTGCGCATCGAGTGCTTTTGAGGAAGCCCAAGCCGAACGAGCCGCCTAGGGCGGTGCTGGTCCGTTTTCACCGCTTCGTTGACCGTGAGTGTGTGCTGAGATGGGCGAAGAAGGAGAGGAGCAGCAAGTGGGAGAATGCAGAGATCCGGATTTATCAGGATTGGAGCACGGAGGTGGCGAAGAGAAGGGCTGGTTTTAATCGGACGAAGGCAGTCCTTCACAAGAAGGGGGTGAAGTTTGGCCTGTTACAGCCGGCTCGCTTCTGGGTCACTTATAAAGATCGCCAGCTTTACTTCGACTCCCCGGAGGATGCCTGGGCCTTCGTCCAGGCAGAGAAGTTGGACTCGAACTGAGGACTGGGGGGCTGGGGACTGATGTACTTAGTCCGGAGGCCTTGTCCTCCTGGGTATCCTTTCGTTTTTCTGGTTGTGTTTGTTGATGCCTTTATGCTTTTTCGCTTTTTGCGGCTGTTATTTATTTATTCTGGTGCTTTCTTGTTTTTCACTGGTGGAGGGCTGGGGAGCTGTTGGCGGGCCCGCTGGGTCACGCGCCCTTCTTTTTCCCGCGTGTTGGGTCGGGGGGGCGGGGTTTGAGATGGAAGTGCGGGCTTTTTTCCCGCGCTGGAGGCACAGTGGGCGGGACCGGCACTGGGTGGGGGGAGTCGTGGTTGTGTTACACCAGAGGGGGTCATTGGGGGGGTGGGAGCAGCCGGGGTCAGCAGTAGTCGGCTGACTTACGGAAGTACGATGGAAGGGATTACGCAGCTAGCTTCGGGGGGGGGAGGCTTTAGGGGGGGAATGGGCGGGTACCGGGTTGCTGCTGGAGGGGCCGAAGGGGAACTGCTGGTGATGGGGAGGGTTGGGGAGGGTCTGCCACCGTGTGGAACGGGCCTGGGGGGTTCTGCGGGCACATGGTGAGCCGAGGGAGAGCTATGGCTGACCGGCGCAGAGAGAGGGGAAGACCCCCCAGATTCGGCTGGTCACATGGAACGTGAGGGGGCTGAATGGACCGGTGAAGCGGTCCTGGGTCTTGCCGCATTTGCAGGGGCTGGGAGCGGAAGTGGCTATGCTCCAGGAGATGCACCCTAAGGTGGCGGATCAGTAGAGGCTGAGAAGAGGCTGGGTTGGACAGGTGTTTCACTCGGGGCTAGATGTGAAGAATCGAGGGGTGGCGATTTTAGTTGGCAAGAGTGTGGTGGCGGATAGCTGTGGCAGATACATAATGGTGAGTGGTAGGCTTTAAGGAGAGCGGGTGGTTTTGGTTAATGTGTACGCCCCCAACTGGGACGTTGCAGGTTTCATGCAGCGAATGTTGAGCCGGATTCCGGACCTGGAGACAGGGGGCTTGATCTTGGGAGGGGATTTTAATACTGTGTTGGACCCAGCTCTGGATCGTTCGAGGTCCAAGACGGGCAAGAGGCCGGTGGCGGCCACAGTGCTGAGGGGGTTTATGGATCAGATGGGAGGGGTAGACCCTTGGAGGTTTTTGAGGCCGGGAGGTAGGGAGTTTTCCTTTTTTCCCATGTCCACAAGGCTTATTCCCGGATTGATTTTTTTGTCCTCAGCAGGGCGCTAATCCCGAGAGTGGTGGGGGCGGAGTATTCGGCGATAGTCATATCTGACCACGCTCCGCATTTGGTGGACCTGGAGCTGGGGGATGGGAAGGATCAGCGCCCGCTGTGGAGGTTAGAGGTGGGGCTGCTGGCAGAGGAAGAAGTATGTGGGCGGGTCCGTAGGGGTATAGAGGGATATTTGGAAGCTAATGACGATGGGGAGCTGCAAGTTGGGATGGTCTGGGAAGCGCTGAAGGTGGTGGTTAGATGGGAGCTGATATCTATTCATGCGCACAGAGAAAGGGGGGAGAGGGTTGAGAGGGAGAGGTTGGTGGAAGAAATGGTAAGGGTGGATAGGAGATATGCGGATGTCCCGGAAGAGGGGCTTTTGAGGAAGCGCCGCAGTCTCCAAGTGGAGTTCGATATACTGACCACCCGGAAGGCGGAGGCGCAGTGGAGGAGGGCTCAGGGGGCGGTATATGAGAACGGGGAGAAGGCAAGTCGGATGCTGGCCCACCAGCTCCGGAAGCGGGAGGCAGCGAGAGAGATGGGGGAGTCACAGATGCAGGAGGGAACCTGGTGCAGAGTGCTAGGGACATTCATGGGGTGTTCAGGTCCTTCTACGAGGAGTTGTACCGGTCGATGCCCCCTAGGGAGGTGGGCGGGATGCACCGCTTTCTGGATAAACTGGAGTTCCCAAGAGTGGAGGTGGAGCGGGTTGAGGGGCTGGGGGCCCCAATCGAGTTGGAGGAGCTGATGGAGGCGCTGGGGAGCATGCAGACAGGGAAAGCACCGGGACCTGACGGGTTTCCGGTGGAGTTTTATAAGAAGTTCTCAGACCTGCTGGGCCCGTTGTTAGTGAGGACCCTGAATGAGGTGAGGGGGTGGGGGGGGGGGGGGGGCTTTGCTCCCGACGATGTCTAGAGCAATAATTTCACTGATTCTGAAGCGGGATAAGGACCCCCTCCAGTGTGGGTCTTACAGGCCGATCTCGCTCCTCAACGTGGACGCAAAGTTGTTGGCTAAGATACTGTCCAGGAGGGTGGAAGATGTGGTCCCGCTGGTTATCCATGAGGACCAAACGGGGTTTGTGAAGGGGTGGCAGCTGAATGTTAATGTGTGGCGGCTTCTTAATGTTATGATGATGTCGTCGGCGGATGGGGAGGCGGAAATAGTAGCATCGATGGATGCGGAGAAAGCCTTTGATAGGGTGGAGTGGAGCTACCTATGGGAGGTCTTGAGGGGATTTGGGTTTTGTGAGGGATTCATTAGCTGGGTGAGGCTGCTGTATAGTGCCCCGGTAGCGAGCGTGGTGACGAATGGGAGGAGGTCGGAGGACTTTTGGCTGTCCCGGGGGACGAGGCAGGGGTGCCCCTTGTCACCCCTGCTCTTCGCGTTAGCGATTGAACCCCTGGCCATGGCGCTGAGGGATTCGAAGAACTGGACGGGGATTGTGCGGGGGGGGAGCACCGTTGTCGCAGTACGCGTATTATTTACTGCTGTACATCGCGGATCGGCGGGGGGGATGCCAGAGGTGTTGAGGATATTTGGTGAGTTTGGGGATTTTTCGGGCTATAAGCTCAACATGGGGAAGAGTGAGTTGTTTGTGCTGCACTTGGGGGACCAGGAGAGGGAGATAGGGGAGCTCCCGTCGAAGAGGGCGGAGAGGAGCTTTAGATATCTCGGCATCCAGATAGCTAGGAGCTGGGGGCCCTACATAGGCTAAACTTTTCGAGGCTGGTGGATCAGATGGAGAAGGAGTTCAAGGAGGTGGGATACGCTGCCACTCTCCTTGGCGGGCAGGGTCCAGTCTGTGAAGATGACGGTGCTCCCGAGGTTTTTGTTTCTCTTCCAGTGTCTCCCCATCTTGATTCTGAAGGCTTTCTTTAGGAGGGTTAATAAGAGTATTCTGGAGTTCGTGTGGGCGCGGAAGACCCCGAGAGTGAGGAGGGTATTCCTGGAGCGAGGCAGGGAGGTAGGTGGTTTGGCATTGCCCAACCTGTGTGGGTACTACTGGGCTGCGAATGTGGCAATGATTCGTAGGTGGGTGATGGAGGGGGAGGGTGCCACATGGAAGAGGTTGGAGGCAGCGTCCTGTGTGGGCACGAGTTTGGAGGCACTGGTGACGGCCCCGCTCCCACTCCCCCCGGCAAGGTACTCTACGAATTCAGTAGTGGTGGCTTCCCTCAAAATTTGGGGGCAGTGGAGGCGGCATAGGGGGGAAGTGAAGGCCTCAGTTTGGACCCCGATACGGGGCAACCACCGGTTTGCACCAGGGAGAATAGATGGTGGGTTTTTGAGTTGGCATAGGGCAAGCATCAGGCGGATGGGACCCCTTTTCCTCGAGGGGAAGTTTGCGACCTTCGAGGAGTTGGAGGGAAAGTGGGGTCTCCCCCCGGGAATACTTTCAGATACATGCAGATTAGGGCGTTTGTTAAGCGGCAGGTGGCAGAGTTTCCGCTATTGCAGCAAAGGGACGTGCAGGATAGGGTGCTCTCGGGGACGTGGGTCGGTGAGGGCAGGATCTCGGCAATTTATCAGGTGATGCAGGAGGGGAGGAGGCCTCGGTGGAGGAGCTGAAAGTGAAGTGGGAGGAGGAGGTAGGGGAGGCGATTGACGAGGGGACATGGGCGGACGCCCTGGGGAGGGTGAATGTGTCCTCTTCCTGCGCACGGCTCAGCTTGATTCAGCTGAAGGTGCTGCATAGGGCGCACATGACTGGGGCCAGGATGAGCCGGTTCTTTGGGGGAGGGGGCAGATGTGGGAGGTGTTATGGAGGCCCGGCGAATCACACCCACATATTCTGGGCGTGTCCGGCTTTGGAGGGCTTTTGGAAGGGGTTGGCGGGGACCTTGTCCAAGGTGGTCAGTTCCAGGGTGGAACCGGGCTGGGGGCTCGCTATCTTTGGGGTAGCATCGGAGCCGGGAGTGCAGGAGGCGAGAGAGGCTGGTATTCTGGCCTTTGCGTCTCTAGTAGCCCGGCGTAGGATTCTTTTACAGTGGAGGGACGCGAAGCCCCCGAGCCCGGAATCCTGGATTAACGACATGGCCAGGTTCATCAAACTGGAGAGGGTCAAGTTTGCCCTGAGGGGGTCGGTGCAAGGGTTCTTCCAGCGATGGCAGCCCTTTCTCGATTTCCTGGCGGAGTGTTAGCGGGTGGTCAATCTCAGCAGCAACCCGGGGGGGGGGGGGGGGGGGGGTGGATTATGGGTCTGTTAAGGGGGTTTGTTTTTGCAACTATATGTTTGTTACTTTCTTTTTTGATATTAATTTATTGCTTTGTATTGTGGGGAGGGGCTTTTCTTTCTGTTTTTTCTATGCCTTGTTTATTTTATCGTTGGGAGAAAATTTGTTGTTGAAAAATTTGAATAAAATTTTTTTTTTTTTAAATGAGGATATTAATAACCTTCTTGCCAAATGCGAACCTTGTCAGAAGAACCAGTCCTATCAGCAGAAGGAAACACTTACGATGCATGAAATAGTCTCAACTCCATGGTCAAAGGTCAGCATTGATCTGTTTTTCTTCTAGTTAAATGAAAGCAAATTACTGTGGATGCTGGAATCTGAAACAAAAGAGAAATTGCTGGAAAATCTCAGCAGGTCTGGCAGCATCTGTAGGGAGAGAAAAAACCAAACTTTCGAGTTCGATGTCTCTTTGTCAAAGCTAACAGGCAGAGAAAGTGGGAAATATTTATACTGTGGAGTGAGAATGAAAGATGAGTCATAGCCACAGAAACCCAGGGAAACCGGGTGCTAATAGCCACAGAAACCAAGGGAAAAGAGTGTTAATGGCAGTCCCCAGAGAGGACAAAAGATGTGAAAGGTCAAACAGCAGGGAAACTAACATCAGAGGATGAACTGTAGATGTGGGGGAAGAGAATGGGGTCGCAAAGAGGAGAAAGGTGAAGGAAAGGTGGATAAGATTGGGGGGTGGGGGGGGGGAAATTAAATATGTATTAAGAAAGAAAGAAATGGTAAAATACAGTTAAAATGAAATGGGATGAAAACAAATGGGTCGAGGTAGGGTAGAGCTGATCATCTGAAGTTGTTGAATTCGATGTTCAGCCCGGAAGGCTGTCGCGTGCCGAACCGGAAGATGAGATGCTGTTCCTCCAGTTTGCGTTGAGCTTCACTGGAACATTGCAGCAGGCCAAGGACAGACATGTGGGTTTGGCAGCAGGGTCTTGTGTAAAATGGCAAACAACAGGAAGGTCAGGGTCCTGAATGCGCACAGACTGAAGATGCTCAGCAAAGCGATCACCCAGTCTGCGTTTGGTCTCTCCGATATAGAGGAAATCACATTGGGAGCAGCGAATGCAGTAGACCAAATTGGAAGAGATGCAAGTGAAACGCTGCTTAACCTGGAATGAGTATTTTGGGCCTGGGATGTTAGCATGGTAGAGGTAAAGGGGCAGGTGTTACACCTTCTGCGATTGCATGGGAAGGTGCCATGGGTGATGGGAGAGGTAGTGGGTATGGGGAAGGAGTGGACTAGATTATCCTGAAGGGAACGGTCTCTGCAGAATGCTGACAGAGGGAGTGAAGGGAAGATGTGTTTGATGGTGGCATCACGCTGGAGTTGGCGAAAATGGCGGAGGATAATGCTTTGCATACGGAGGCTGCTGGGATGAAATGTGAGAACGAGGGGGACTCTATCCTTGTTCTGGGAGCAAGAGGAAGTGGCAAGGGTAATGGCACGGGAGATGGACCGCACACTGTTGAGGACCCTGTCCACAACTGTAGGTGGGAAATCACGGTTGAGGAAGAAGCCTCTGGGATTGTATTGCAGGGCACCACCAGAGCAGTCCAGGAATTGGAGCTGCATTTTCAACAGCCTGATGCACCTCTCAATGCCAGCATGGATGGCAACATGGGCTTCATTATTACAGATCTCCGCATTGATCTGAGGCCTCCACACTGCTGCCATCAGCCATGACCTCAGCACGTACCCCTTTTCCCCCATGATGTGACCATCAATTCACACGACACGTGGTTGGAAGTGAACAGTGGTTTTAATAGTCTTACAACAGAGCCTGCCTGCGACGAGATGAACTGGCAGGTAGGCTCACGACTGCCAAGCTTTATACTTCTGGTTAGTGGGAGGAGCCATGGGCGGAGCCAAGGGTGGAGCCCAGTACAAACTCCTCATCTCCCCCTATGGGCAGAGCCGTGCAACTGCTCGTATACCGAGCTTACATAGACACAGTACATCATATATAATAACAGTGTGAATTTCATGGACTGTGATTCACCACATTCACCCCCTGTAAAAAAATTGAGTCCAGCGGGGGTGATGTGTCTACAAAATCCAAATTACGAGTTACAAGTTACAATTTACAGGTTATAAATCACAAATTAAGTCGATCCAGCGGCCGAGTCGTCCTCTGGGATCGACGAAGCACCGGGGTTGCAGCCTCTTCTGGTGGCTGGGCGGTGGCGGTCGGCGAGGGAACCATGGCAGACTCCGGGGGTGATTCGGTCAGAGCTTCGTATCCGACTGGTTCGACTGGTGATGGGGAGCGCCGGAAACCCGGGGGCACGGAGCACGGGCAGCGAAACTGCAGGCGGTGCGCCGGGCGCGGGGGTTTGGGAGGGGCATAGTGCGAAGGGTATCTCAGCGGAGGTAGTGTCGGAGTTGGATCCTGCAGGCGCCAGGTCCCGGAGGGAAACAGTGTCCTGACGGCCGTACTCTATAAATGCGTAGTGTGGGTTCGAGTGGAGTAGGAGCACTCTACGAGTGGGTCAGTTTTGTGAGTCCAGACGTGCTTCCGGAGGAGAACCGGGCCCGGTGTCTTCAACCATGCTGGGAGCGAAACCCCCGTGGTAGTGCCCCTGGAAAAAACAAATAGCCGCTCGTGAGGGGTCTGGTTGGTGGCCGTACATAGGAGGGACCTAATAGCATGGAGCGCGTCGGGGAGGACTTCCTGCCAATGGGAGGTCGGGAGCTTCCTGGACCGGAGGGTCAGTAGGACGGTCTTCTAGACCGTCGTGTTCTCCCTCTCCACCTGCCCATTGCCCCTGGGGTTGTAACTGGTAGTCCTGCTCAAGGCAATGCCCTTTCCAAGCAGGTACTGACGCAGCTCGTCGCTCATAAAGGACGAACCCCTGTCGCTATGTACATAGCTGGAGAAACTAAACAGGGTGAAGATGCTATGCAGGGCCCTAATGACTGTGTGGGAGGTCATATCGGGGCACGGGATAGCAAAGGGAAAGCGAGATAACTCGTTGGTGACGTTCAGGAAGTACACATTCCTATTGGTCGAGGGAAGTGGCCCTTTGAAATCGATGCTCAGGCGTTCAAAGGGCCGGGAGGCCTTAACCAGGTGGGCCTTGTCTGGTCTATAGAAGTGTGGTTTGCACTCCGCACAGATCAGGCAGTCCCTGGTGATGATTTTTACCTCCTCGGTGGAGAAAGGCAGATTTCGGGCTTTGACGTAGTGGGCGAGCCGGTTGACCCCCGGGTGGCAGAGGCCATTGTGGATAGCTTTCAGGCGGTTGTCTTGCACGCTGGTGCACGTGCCGCAGGACAGGGCATCTGGGGGCTCGTTGAGCTTCCCCGGTCGGTACATAATGTTGTACTTGTAGGTGGAGAGTTCGATCCTCTACCGTAGGATCTTATCATTTTTGATTTTGCCCTTTTGAGAGTTGTCGATGAGGGTGAACCTCCTACCTGCGAGGTAGTGCCTCCAGTGACGTATAGCTTCCACGATGGCTTGTGCTTCCTTTTCGACCGAGGAGTGTCGAAGTTCCGAAGCAGAGAGGGTTCGGGAGAAGAGGGCGACTGGTCCCCCTGCCTGATTTAGTGTGGCTGCAAGAGCTACCTCTGAGGCATCACTCTCAACCTGAAAAGGGACGGATTCATCCACCGCCCACATCGCCGCTTTGGCGATGTCCTCCTTGATACGAGTGAAGGCCTGAAGAGCCTCATCCGATAGAGGGAAGAGTGTGGCCTTAAATAGTGGGCGGGCTTTGTCTGCATACTGAGGGACCCACTGGGCATAATAAGAGAAAAATCCCAGGCACCTTTTGAGGGCCCTGGGACAATGAGGGAGAGGGAGTTCTAACAGTCTGGGTCAGGGCCCAGGACTCCGTTCTCCACGACATAGCCGAGGATGGCTAGCCTGGTCGTGCGGAAAACGCATTTCTCCGTGTTATACGTGAGGTTGAGTTTCTGGGCCGTCTGGAGAAATCGATCGAGGTTAGCGTCGTGGTCCTGCTGGTCGTGGCCGCAGATGGTGACGTTATCCTGGTACGGAAACGTGGCCCGCAGCCCATACTGGTCCACCGTTCGGTTCATTGCTCGTTGGAACACCGAGACCCCATTAGTGACACCAAAGGGGACCCGGAGGAAATGGAAGAGGCGGCCATCTGCCTCGAACGCCGTGTAGTGGCGGTCCTCCGGGCGGATTGGGAGCTGGTGGTATGCAAGCTTCAGATCCACCGTGGAGAAGACTTTATAATGGGTGATCTTATTCACCATGTCTGCAATTCTTGGGAGGGGATACGCATCAAGGAGCGTGCACTGATTAATGGTTTGGCTATAGTCCACTACCATTCATAATTTTTCCCCGGTCTTGACGACCACCACCTGGGCTCTCCAGGGACTGTTACTGGCCTCTATGATCCCCTCACGTAGGAGCCTATGGACCTCAGTTCTGATAAACACCCTCTCCTGCAGGCTGTATCGCCTGCTGCGAGTGGCTACGGGTTTGCAGTCCGGTGTGAGATTGGCTAAGAGTGGAGTGGGGTCGATTTTTAGTGTGGTGAGGCTGCAAACAGTGAGTGGGGGCAAGGGCCCGCCGAAGCTGAGTGTGAGGCTTTTGAGGTTGCACTGGAAATCGAGTCCCAGTAGGAGTGGGGCGCAGAGTTCAGGGAGCACGTAAGCTGGAAGTTTGAGTAGCTGGTGCCCTGGATCGTTAGGGTCGCGACGGTGCGCCCTTGGAGGTGAACAGAGTGGGAGCCTGAAGCGAGGGAGATAGTTTGCCGTGCAGGGAAAATAGGGAGCGAACAGCGTCTTACCAGTTCTGGATGTACGAAGCTCTCAGTGCTCCCGGAGTCGAAGAGGCACAGTGTCCTGTATCCGTTGATTTGAACGGTCATCATTGAATTTCGGAGGTGTTTTGGACGCGATTGGTTGCGGGTTGTCGTCGGCTCGATCAGCTGTGCTGGAGTGGCCCCGTGATGACTGCCCTCGGAATTCATATTCTTCTAGACGAATTTCTGAGTTGGAAGAAGTTGGCCGCCCCCGTGGATCGCACGTGGCGGGCGGCGAGGAAGATGGCACCCAAGATGGCGGCCCCCATGAGTCGCACGTGGCCGGCCGCGTGGAGGGGGGTTGCCAAGATGACAGCCCCTATGAGTCGCACGTGTTGTTTGGGGGCGGAGTTGGAGTACAGGCCGCAGCATTTCGGGGCCTGCGGGCCTGTGGATTCTGGAAACGAGTGCTCAGGGCTGCGGGGGAGTTAAGAGAGGAGGCCTGCTTTGCCAGGCAGACCCAGGCATAGTGTCCTTTGCGACCGCAGCTGCTGCAGGTCGCGTTACGGGCCGGGCAGTGCTGCCGTGGGTGCTGGGTCTGTCCGCAAAAATGGCACACTGGGGCTGCGTGATGGCTGGGTGGCCGCGCGGCGCAGGCCTGGGGCAGTCGCTGGTCGGGGGCCCAGGATGGGTCGCTTGGTCCGCGGGGAACGAGGTGAGGCTGCGGAATGAGACCTCCATAGTGGTAGCTAGTTCAACTGTGTCCTCTAAGTTCTGGGCCACTTTTTCTAGCAACCGCTGGCGCACAAAATTCGATCTGAGGCCTGCCACGTACACATCTCTAACGGCAAGTTCCATGTGCTGTTCGGCTGATACAGCCTGGTAATTACAGTCCCGAGCTAAAATCTTTAACTCCCGCAGGAATTCTTCCAACGACTCCATGGGGCGCTGGCGGCGGGTCGTAAAAATATGGCGCGCGTAGACCTCGTTGATGGGCCTCGCGTACATTCGATTTAGCATGGCTAAGGCCCCCGTATACGAGTTGGTACTATTGAGTTGAGAAGATATACGGTAGCTCACCCTTGCGTGCAGTAGACTGAGTTTCTGCTCCTCTGTAGTTTCAGCAGTGCTTGATTCAGCCAGGTAGGCCTTGAAACATCTGAGCCAGTGCTGAAAGATTTCTCTTGCCTCTGCAGCCTGCGGGTCGAGTTCTAGTCGGTCAGGTTTGAGGGCTGATTCCATAGTTGTTTCTTCGATTTCTTCTTGTTTCCTAAGACTATTAAATTGATGTGACCATCAATTCACACGACACGTGGTTGGAAGTGAACAGTGGTTTTAATAGTCTTACAACAGAGCCTGCCTGCGACGAGATGAACTAGCAGGCAGGCTCACGACGGCCAAGCTTTATACTTCCGGTTAGTGGGAGGAGCCATGGGCGGAGACATGGGCGGAGCTAAGGGTGGAGCCCAGTACAAACTCCTCATCTCTCCATATGGGCAGAGCCGCGCAACTGCTCGTATACCGAGCTTACATAGACACAGTACATCATATATAATAACAGTGTGAATTACACGGACTGTGATTCACCACACCCCAAGAGTCAACCTGTCATCCTGGTGTGGTCCTCAAAGGGACCGGGGAACTCTGAACGCCCAGGATGTAGCTGTCATGCATGCTCCCTGGGTAGTGGGCACACACATGCATGATACGGAGGTGGTGGTCGCGTACGATCTGAATATTCAGGGAGTGCAACCCCTTCCTGTTAATAAAGGGCACTCCCTGATGCACAGGACGACATGCGTGCCATCGATTGTGCCCTGGACCTGGGGCATCCCTGCAATGGCAGAGAATCCTGCAACCCAGGCACCTTGGTGGGCCTGATCCAGGTTGAAGGTGATATAGTTGGATGCCTGGGCATACAGAGCCTCCACCACTTCCTGGATGCACCTGTGGGCTGTAGATTATGAAATACCGGACAGGTCCCCGCTCGTGTCCTGGAATAAACCGGTGGCATAAAAGTTGAGGTCTTCGATGACCTTCATGGCCACTGAGAGCAGGTATCCACCTCCTCCACGGGATGCCACATCCTCGAGGACCTGGCACAGCTGCCGCACTATCTTTCTGCTGAGGCCAAGCCCAACTCCCCTGAGGGGGCCGCTCCTCCAAGGTGCTGGGGCAGCAGCTGCATACCGGAAAATGGAAACAGCTACTCACCACCTCGCTTCCCTCAGAAGCCATTGCGCCAACTTAATGTTCATAAAAAGGAATGCTAAACAACACCCATATGATTTCTCGCTGGGGAGCCAGGTAATTCCCGGGAAGCCGCTGCATTCAAATTCAATCTTGTTAATGAAATTGTAAATTAATACAATGAGGGTTAATGATGTTCTCACCATCTTTGAGCGAGATCCGGAACTTGACTTTGGGAGAGGGCCGGGTGAATTGCAAGTGGTTCACGCCCAACACAAATCTCGATTTGGCCATTTCTGCTATTTATTACGGCGCGCCCAGATCCGTAACATGGTGGTTAAATCATGCCCATGGTCTGACCAGGACACTATACAATTTGATCGTGACTTCTTTTGACTTGTATTCTACTATTTGAGTAATATAGTTAACATTCTATTGGCTTTGTTGATAGCTGATGTGAACATATTGAACACTGAGTCTACTCAGCCTCTTTCAGATTCATCCTTAGCTATCTGACACCATTGTACAAGTACCACTGTGGTTTATATTGTTTCCCTATGTGCAATACTTTACAATTTCATCTGCAATTGCTTTCATATTTTATCCAACGCATTCTGCAATTTTGGAGCTATCGCCTTTGAATCTCATATTCTTGTCACCACTAAGACTGCCTATTTCCAACTCCGTCCAACTTTCCCCCTGTCTGAGTTCATCTGCTGCTCTTTCATGGCTTTGTTACCTCTAGACCTGAGTATTCCATTGCACCCTTACCTGTTCTCCCACATTCAACGCTGTTGAGGTCATCCCAAATCTGCTGCTCCTATCTTACCTCACAGTAAATTCCCATTTCCATATCACCCATATGCTCATTGACCTACATTGTCTCCTGGTCAAGCAGTGTCTTAAATTCAAAATTAGCAACTTTGCTTTCCAATCCTCCGTGGCCTCACACCTCCCTATCTTGTAATCTCCTCCAGCCACACAAATCTCGGAGATATCTGTGCTCATCTAATTCTGGTCTCTTGAATGTCCCCGGTTTTAGTTGCTCCACGTTGTCCTCAGTTGCTTTGGTCCCAACCTCTGGAATCACCTCCCTACACCACTAAGCCTCCCTATCTTGTTTTCATCCTTTAAGAATCTCTTTAAAATCTATGGGCACAATTCAGCGATCCCGTTGCAGAGCAGGGCGCAATGGATGAATCACACGAGAGCCCAAATCGGGCTCTGCACCAGGCCGAAATCAAACCACCCGACTCGATTCGCATGCGCGCTCTGGATCTTGCCCAGTAGAGCGGGATCCAGAACTACATATTTAGATAATCCTAATGATTCATTTGTATACCTAGGTGCTGTATTCACCCATCGCCCGGGACTCAATGGTCACGCCTGGGAGACCTCGCCCGGGAGCTGTTTAGTACTGGTCCACACAAATGTGAATCAGCCATAGCATTACCTGGGAGACCTCTGGCAGGCCATTGAGACCCCTGGGTGGTCAGGGACAAGGCACTCCCCCTGGTAACCTGGCACCTTGGCAATACCACCCTAGCACCTCGGCAGTGTCACACTAGCACTGCCAGGGTGACTGGGGTCCAGGTTGGCACTGCCAGTGGTCAGGCCCGGGAGGGGCCTTGCCAATTGGAGGGAGGGGTGAGGGAAGTTACCAAGGCCCCTGCCAAGGTTGTGAAGTGGGGGTCGCTTAACCAGAGGGTCCTGAAAGGGTGGGGGAGGGATGTAGATCGGTGCTGCTGATCAGAATGGCACCTGACCTGTGAACAGTCATTCCTGCTGGCGAGTGGAAATCACTCGAAGTGCGGCCTCAGCGGAGAGAAACTCCAAAGGCAAAAAAACAGCATAGTGCCATTGAACAACAAGGTGTTTATCAGCACTGCAGCCACTGAGAAACACCTCACTAAATGTGCCCAATAGTGGACTTAGTTTTAAGTGCACTAAATAGCGCCCTTCGTATTTCACCAAACCTTTGGCTATGGGCCTAATATCTCCCAACATGGCTCGGTGTCATCATTTTATTATATCTATTGTACTTCTGTGAAAAGCGTTAATTTATTTTGTTACATTAAAAGTGCTGTTTGAGTTGCTGATGGGTGGCACAGTGGCGCCGTGGTTAGCACTGCTGCCTCACGGTGCTGAGGTCCCAGGTTTGATCCCCGTTCCGGGTCACTGTCTGTGTGCAGTTTGCACATTCTCCCCATGTCTACGAGGGCCTCTCCCCCACAACCCAAAGATGTGCAGAGTAGGTGGACTGGCCACACTAAATTGCCCCATAATTGGAAAAAATATAATTGGGTACTTTACATTTTTTTTAAAGGTATAAGTTGCTGAATCCATTGCTTCTCCTCTTTTGGTATAATCTGCAAATTAGGTCTTTGAGTTTCTGGATTCAAATTATTTATGTGAACTGGAAGTGGTAGTGACCCCAACACTGAACCTTGGATACACCTGATCAATACCTTCCTCCAGTCCTGACATTACTTCTGTACTGCACACTTGATGTTCTCGACCATTCAGTTCCCTATCCCAGTCTCAGGGATTACCTGGAGTCCCTACAGTTTTGAGTCTAAATAATAGCCTTTTGTATGGTGCCTTTTATAAGATGATATATACCATGTCGTAGGGCTGACCACAATCTACTTGGATTGTCAGTTCCACAAAGAAGCCAAGGAGATTGATCAAGAAAAATCTTTGCCTCTGGATCGGCATTTTCTGCAGTTTACGTAGTTATTATTGTACAGGTAATCACATTTCGCCTGATAGATTCCACTATTTTACATGTATTGGAAATCAGATTAAAGAGTCTGTGCCCATTGGCATCATATTATCCTATTTACAGTCTAGGAATATCTCCATATGACTCCCTCATAATAGGAGTCAATATTGTAAGTTTTAAGTTCACAATACCGAACTAGCAACCCAGAGGCTATCACTGTTAGGTTACCTTACACATTGGCAGATATATTTGGACTAGAAAAATTACAAATTTTGTTTTCCTTATTCTCAGGGACGTTCATATCACTAACAAGTGACATACTTCAATAATTGCTTAAATCTGACCTGAATTCTGAAATTTCTTCACAATTCTCTATGCTTTTCTGAACTGGAACTTCTCTTTCCCTGAAACATTCTGTTTGTCTAAAAGTATCTGAACAAGTCTCTTTGACCTTCCTATTTGTTAGTGTGGTGAATCACAGTGGCGTAATTCACACTGTATTACACATGTTGTACTATGTCTCTGTAAGCTCGGCACACGAGCAGTTGCGCTGCTCTGCCACTAGGGGGAGATGCACTGGGAAAGTACGGGAGTTCGTACTGGGCTCCACCCTTGGCTCCACCCATGGCTCCTCCCCCTAACTGGAAGTATAAAGGTTGATGCTGAGAGCCTGCCTGCCAGTTCATCTGAAGTTCATCTTGTCACAGACAGGCTCTGTTGTAAGACGATTAAAACCACTGTTCACTTCTAACCATGTGTCGCGTGAACTGATGGTCTCATCAATTAGTTATTGCAAATACCCTGGGGTGAATTTTAATGTGCATGCTGTACCTGCTTGCTAGCTTTTTGTGCTCCTTGTGCAAGTATACCCCAGTCTCTTTGAACATCAATATTTTCAAGTTATGCATCTTTTAAAAATATTCTGTTTTTCTATTCTTATGAGCAATATGAATACACTTTTCCACAGTATACCCCATCTGCCACCATGTTATCCACTCATTGAATCTGTTCAACATCTCTTTGCAGCCTGTTTGTATTCTCCTCACAGCGAGCATTCCCATCTACCTTTGTATTGTCAGCAAACTCACATACACTATTGTCTGCCTCTTCATTGAAGGTCCCAGCACTGATCCCTGTGGTATAACTTGCCAACTTGAAAATGCCCTAATTATCCTTATCCATATAGGTTTCCGTCCACTAACTAATCCTCTAACAACACAATTATATCAACCATGCACCCTTATCTTGTGTACAGTATTAAGTTTTGTGTGGGACCTTATTGAGTGCCTTTTGGAAATCCAAGTATACTACCTCAACTGGTTCCCCTTTATCCAGCCTACTAGTTACATCCTCAAAAAACTCCAATAAATTTGTCAATTGGGATTTCCCTTTTGTAAGTACATGAGGATATTCTTTAGTTGAGGAAGGAATGCTAATCAGGAATCCCTTATTTTTTCAAGTAATGCTATTGGATCTTCAACATTTATATTTGATATATATAACTATATATATAACCATCTAAGGAACAACACCTCAGATGATCCCATACTCCATCAATACTACACTGGAATGACAGCCTAGATTCAAACTCTAGCGTGAGGCTTACCCCATAACGTATATCACACACAGCTGCAAATGTTTCACCTGAACCAAGCTGGCAATGTATGGCCAGGGTTGCTGTCACTGAGTTGTATAGATGGTGTGAGATGATCTGCAGCTGAGGTGAACAAGAACAGCACTGTTCTGAAATTCCATGCCAACACCATCTTCTGACATTCAGCCAAAAGTTTACTAGAACAATTTCCATGTAGTCAATAGCCTTGTTTTTATTTTTTAAAAACTTGCATTTCTATAACACCTTTCACACCTTCAGGGCATGCAAAAGTGCTTTGCAGCCAATGATGTACTTTTGAACTGTAGTCACTGAATTGCCCGAAATGTGACACGAGAGTAGGAATTTAATGGAAAACAAAACTGACTTATACAATTCAGCAAAGACCAACACCAGTAGCAGCAACTGCAGATTGGCCTTTCTCAAAGTGTAATGAATCATGAATGACATGTATAATACCATGCACCTACTTATAAATCAGGACCAAAAATGAACAGGAAGGTTGCCGCTCCTTCAAACAATAGCACCATGTGTGCTGGCAATAGGCCTTCTCTCCAGGTACTTTAAAATAGACTTCTTATCGAAGAAGGAAAGCATAGATTAGTACTTTCACTGCAAGGTTCTTCATCCCATGTATAGTGTGTATGTAACTTTTAAAAATGAAGAATATTTCCTCTGCATTATGGCAGATAACTTTAACCTCATAAGTTATTATTTTCCCTTTATGCAGCTCACCTTATTTCAGTCTCAATTCACATTGGAGGTTCTACGATGAATCATATAGCCCCTGTCCACTTGCTGTTTCAGAACATGGTGGAGCTTGTGTCGTGAGCTGGAGCAGCTGGACTCTGCTGAATACTCAGCCAGCACTAACATATCCTTACTTGATTAACTCTTGATTGACATCCACACTAGTCTCAAATGGCAACTTCTGCATAAGTGAGTTGAGCCAAGCTTAGATGCCATCAGAATAAGCATAGGTGCATTTGGAAATGCAATAAGGCTCTCTCCATGGGACGGGGAAATAACTCACTAAGTTCAAGTACGAGTTTACAGTTCTGCTGAAAAAATATATTAATAGATTGCCTCAGGACAAAGCAATAATGCAGAGGGGGCTCCTGCCAGGCATTATTGGGGCAGGGACAGACTTCAGGATTGTAACCACCCCATGTTTCCTGCCCAAAGTGAAGGCTTACACCCAAGAAGCTATCCATGGTGCCATCAAAGTTGTGTGGCAAATTCTCCATTCCTCCCATACACCATTCCAGCTAGACGAACCAAATGACCTGTGGAAAATACATAGTTATTTTCATTAAATGTTTCTTAAATATAATGATGCAGTTTGAATCAGGCATTTTGTCCATACACATGGACTAGCAGGATAGCAGGAGTATCTAGTTTTACCTTGATCTGTGCATGTGAGCCAAAAATAAGAGAGACTGAATGGTTACAGCCACTTAGTTACAGAGCACTTGATCAGAATACCAATAAGTCCACAGAGCACTGTTCATTTTTAAAGCACGGTGCACCATGAAAAAAAATTGTTAATAATTAACAGCCTATCTATTAAATTGCTTAAATCGAAGCAAATGTACAATAAAATGAAGCATCCAGCTGGCAACTGTTATGGGTCAGACGAGTCTTATGTACAGTAAATGGGTTTGTTTTGTAATAGTGCTTTTGTTCCCAAATGATAATTGAGTTATTATAGAATGAACAACTGAAACCAAACCACAGACGGTGTAAGGCCGACAGTTGCATTTTTTTTCCTGAACTTGCATTTATATTAGATTTTGATTGAAGCCTGTTTCATTGCACTACAAGGAGTCGCATCCAGAAAAGAATACATAATTCAATAGGAATTCAACAAAGAACACCCACAGCCATTATAACCAACATACTGACAAAACCAAATGTTAAGGGAACAATATGAAGTTCACTGATGACGTGCTGTGTTTCAACAAGAACTTATTTTTGCACCAGTTGAGAGGCTGATGATCTAAGTAGAATTCTCCGCTGCCGGGTGGTATGAACGCAATCAACAATCAGCAACAATCCTGCATTCTCTAAACAAGGCATGAAAAGCAATATCAAGGCTCTGAGACGCAAATAGCTAAAGAAAATAATGAAGATATGTCACTGCAATTACCGCAAGTTGAGTTTATTAGAGGTGGCCCAGTATATTAAGGTCTTTAAAGCGCTGCACAGTTACTGGTATTAGCATGTGGTATTGTGGTGCGATCTTGAGCAGAGACCACAAATTTCTCTTCACGAAGAGAAGGGAAAGTGAAATTGCCTGACCCACACCTTTACTGGGAATCAGATTCCACGAGATGCTCTTGAGGTTGCGACAGCAGTCTCCACTCTTTCCTTCTCAACAAGGCAATGGTATGTGGTTTAGGAAGGTTAAAGGGAGAAAGTAACTTCACACAGGCATGACTGCACCCTTGACAAAAACAAAAGTGAAGAGAGTTTTCACAAGTGGACGACAACACAGAGAAAGAGTAAAATGGAATATGGATGGCTCACCACCACCTTCCCAAGGGAAATTAGGGATTTAGCAGGGATACAATGGAATACTGGGCCCATAGAAAACACAGAAAGGACTTTTGTTGTGAGGCTTATTGCTTAACTAATAACATCATTATTTATGTTTGTGAAATAATAGTGGCACAAAAGTTTCCTATTTGAACCAACTTAGTTGTGCAAGAATTGTGATGCTGGAAACCCAGCCCAAGAATCATCAATTATGAAATATTTAGAGCTGTAATTTGATTGGTTAGGATCAAACTGCATTTTTTTCCACTGCAGCAATACAGCAGGATCTTGCGGAGGATCAGACGGGCTTTGTCAAGGGCAGGCAACTAACAGCAAACATCAGGTGCCTGCTGAAAGTGATCATGACCCACCTGGGGAGGAGACACCAGAAGTGACCATCTCTCTAGACACAGAGAAGGCCACTATTCAACCTGGCAATTGAGCCACTGGCTATCACTCTCAGATCAGTGAAGGGGTAGAGAGGCTTCCAGAGGGGAGGCGGATCTAAATAGCCCACGTATGGACAAGGACCACAAATGGAACCTATTGAGTCTGGTGGAGGAAATAAAGAGGGACCTGCGGAGGTGGGACTTGCTTCCACTCTCCCTGGTGGGGAGAGTGCAGGATCAAGATGAATGTGCTGCCCAGGCTCCTATTCCTGTACAGATTCCTCCCAATCCTCATCTCCTTCTTCACCAAAATAGACAAATTAATCATGCTGTTTGTGTGGAGCCCAAGGATCTGCAAAATCATACAACAGAGAAGGAGGAATATGGGGAGCCTGGCCTTTCCAAACCTCCTATTCTACCACTGGGTAGCTACCGCAGAAAGAGTACGGGGATGGATCACAGACGGGGGCGGAATGAGTAAGAGTGGAGGAGACCTCCTGTGCAGGGACATCCCTCTGAGTACTGGCCATGGCTCCACTCCCATATCCCCAGCTAAGTGCCCAAGAAGCTCAGTGGTAGTTGCCATGCTGAGGACATGGAATCAACTCAGGCACCACTTCAGTCTGGTTGCAATGTACACAATGGCCCTCTTCTGCTAAAACCATAAATTCACGGTAGGGGACCTATATGTGGACGGCAGAGTAGTGACCCTGGGGGAACTCACAGAAAAGTTCCATGTCCTGAAAGTGAATGAGCTCTGCTAAATGCAAATAAGGAATTTTCTCCACAAGGAGACAGCAATGTTTCGCCAGCTAGCAGGACACTCCCTACTTCTAACCTTGGGCAAACTAGGGGATGGGACCTGTGCTGACGTGTACAGACGACTACTAGAGGAGGGATGGTCACTACTGTACAAGATACAGGAGAAGTGGGAGGAAGAGCTAAATAGAGAGATAGGGGGAGGACTCTGCAACTACTGTACTCATATTCAGGATTGAGCCTAATACAGCTAAAGATGAAATGAAATGAAAATGAAATGAAATGAAAATCGCTTATTGTCACGAGTAGGCTTCAATGAAGTTACTGTGAAAAGCCCCTAGTCGCCACATTCCGGCGCCTGTCCGGAGGCTGTTACGGGAATCGAACCGTGCTGCTGGCCTGCTTGGTCTGCTTTAAAAGCCAGCGATTTGGCCTGGTGCGTACAAGGCGCACTTGACCAGAACACGCATGAGCGGGTTCTTTCTGGAGATGGAGGACAAATGTGAATGGTGCCACGGAGCTACACCCGCATGTTCTGGTCCTGTCCCAGACTTGTTGGGTACTGGACTGCCTTTTTCAAGGCCATTTCCAAGGTTGTGGGGGTGAGGGTGGAGCCATGCCAGCTAGTGGCGGTCTTCGGGGTATCAGAACAGCCAGAACTTTTGTTGGGGAGAGGGGCAGGTGCCCTAGCCTTTGTCTCCCTGTTTGCCGTCTCGGCTAGAAAACAGCAGTGCCACCCAAGGCCACAGACTGGCTGTCCAACCTGGCAGAATTCCTTAAATTAGGAAACAAAATACACCATTCAAGGATGGGGAAGGCTTACACTACACATGGAAGCTATTCACCAGCCTGTTCCAAGACTTGTTTGTGACCAGCAGTCAATAGGGGAAAACAAATTATGGAAGGAGAAAAGAAAGCGGGCGAGAAGGGGGGAGGATAGGGGGAAGATAGGAGGACACCAATCAGAACACAGGGTAAGCAGGGCAGAGGAGCCAAAGCGGACAGGGGGCAAGGAAATGCAGGGGTACAACTGCAATGACAAGGCATGCCCAGTTGGCACCACACGCACCCATGGTATGTTTTAATACCAGGAGGCAACATGTATATAATTAATAATTTGGTTGTGGCAACTGACCACCGGGAGGGCCAACATTAGGGGCCCCATATCCTTATATATGTTACAGTTCTATACATTCCTGTGTATTTTTTCTTTTATATACCCATTTTGTAGATTTCCCTCTGTTGTTGTGTGATATCCCTTGCAATGTTGATATAAATAAATTTGAAACCAATAAATATAGATTTTTTAAAAAATACAGCAGGACCTATTTCATGGCTTTAATTTATTTTGTGGCATAGTATTGGCTATTATTAGACTCAATTACAGGTGTAACAAAGGGTGGGATGGTGACGCAGTGGTTCACACTACTGCCTCATGGCGCGGAGGACTCAGGTTCGATCCCAGCCCCGAGTCACTGTCCGTGTGGAGTTTGCACATTCTCCCCGTGTCTGTGTGGGTCTCACCCCCACAACCCAAAAAGGTAGTTGCAGGGTAGATGGATTGGTCACTCTGAATTGCCCCTTAATTGGAAAATAAAAGAATTGGGCACTTTAAATTTTTTTAAATTATAGGTGTAACAGAAAGGCAGTATTTCATGCAGTAAAACAACTCCTCTCTGTGTAGAATGTGCGCCAAATGACTCTGAAAATAAGCACAAGGCCACTCCATACTTTGCCTGCAATTACTTGGGATAAACATAAGCAAACTGTTGGGTAGGGGGAAATCGGGCCTTTTCAGTCAGTGAAGTGAAAGAAGAGAGACTGAGACTGAGAGAAACACAAAGAAACAGCCAAAAATCCAAACTCCAAAGCTGAGAGAGAAAGACCCGTACAAGGTACAAGTGGGAATCATGGAATTCCTATCACGCAGAAAGAGGCCATTTGGTCCATCATGTCTGTACTGACCCTTCGAAAGACCACCCTACCTATGCCCTATCCTCTGTCCTGTAATCCCACCCTAAGGGGCAGTTTTAGCATAGCCAATCCACCTAACCTGCACATCTTTGGACTGTGGGAGGAAACCAGAGCACCCAGAGGAAACCCACACATACACGGGAAGAAAGTATAAACCCCACACAGACAGTCACCCAAGGCCGGAATTGAACCCGGAGCCCTGGTGCTGTGAGGCAGCAGTGATAACCATGTGCCACTGTGTCAAGAGACATACAGCCAAAAGAAAGAACATAAGAATTGGAACTGAGCGAAGGACTTCAATCAATCACATAAAACGTTCTTCCAAATCAAACTGACTGATTAATCACCTCCTGCTAATCTTACTTTGCTCCTTCGGAATCTAAAATTGCATCTGTTGAGATCAGTATTCACAGTGCAAGTTGGCAGTTTAGTGAAATTAGGGTGAAGTTATTTACCTAGGTATACTTGCTCTGAGTGACTCGCTGCCAAACATGCCAACTGATCTGCCAGGAGAGTGCGCCAGATAGCTGTTGAATCTTACAGCTGTGGGCACGTTCCATTTTGAAGGTGGAACCTAATTAGTTTTGCAGCTGCAGACAGAAAAGGAACTCCCGAGGACAGCCCACCAGCTCTGGGCCACCGTAATATCGGACAGTCCTATTGGCCTTGAGCAACAAGAAGATAATTCAATGTGTCGTTTTTACTCATTCATGGCATGTGGGATGTCACTGACTGGGCCAGCAGTTGTTGCCTATTCCTTGTTGCCCTTGAACTGAATGGTTTGCTTGGCCAAAGGGAATTTATGAATTAACCACACTGTTGTTGTCCTGGAGTCACATGTACCAGATAAGGACCAGATAAGGACAGCAGATTTCCTTAGTGAACCTGATGGATTTGCAACAACTGACAATGGACATCACGGAACATTTAATTCCAGATTTTTAAATGAATTCAAAGTTCACCATCTGCCATGGTGGAATTTGAAATAGGATCCCCAGAGAATTATCCTGAGTCTCCGGATTACTAGTCCAGCCTCCCAACTAGAAAGGAACTAGGTCTGATCTCTGGTTTGGGAGCTCGTTCTGTTGAGTACAGGGAAACCTCCCTGCTCCTCCTAACCCCAGAAGACTAAACTCAAGCTTCTCTTTCAACATTTCCTCAGCTGGACAATAGATGTTGGGTACAGCATTCGCAGAGCACAATCTGCCAAGCTTAGAAATAATGGGAACAAGATTAGGTCATCTAACCCCTCGAACATGTTTGACCATTCAATTAGATCATGGCTGATCTGTGCTTTAACTCCATCTACCTGACTTGGTTCTGTAATTCTTAATATCCTTGCCAGCAAAAGTCTCAGTTTCAAATGGAACAACAATTTATACTGCATGAGAAGAGCTCCAATGACTAGCAGATCATATCAAATAACTCAAGTCTTTGGCTGTTTCAACAGGCAAAGTACTGACTGTACTCAACCGGGCCATGCTTGCAAAACTCAAAACATAGTGTCCAACATTAGATGTGATTCCACGATTGGACTTGCTAAACAATCCTGATTGTGCTAAAAATTATACTGAAAACCAATTTAAGATTATCAGCTCGCAGTGTGACTGAATGACACATCCTAGAGGCTGCATATATTCACACATGGCCTTTCCTTTGCAGGTAGAAGGAACATGTCCACACATTGCTCCTTTTTCAACTAAACAAAGGCTTGGGGGCAGCCATTCACTGGTTCATTCCCCATAGCAATGCCTTGACCAATCAGAGTCAACCTGCTTGGTTAGAATTTAAACTGCACATGCAAAATTTGAATTTATTAGTTTGGATGTATCTTAGTGTGCCAATTAGGACCAGCAGCTGGGGTGCTGATACACACAGACTATCACAGCCTTACATGAGAGGAGTTGCAATTAAGAAATGGGAGACACACAAACAATGTACAGGATAACCTAATTAAGAAATGGGGAAGGCAGGGCAGCATGGTGGCACAGTGGTTAGCATTGCTGCCTAACGGCACCGAGGACCCAGGCTCGAATACGGCTCTAGGTCACTGCCCAAGTGGTGTTTGCACATTCTCCACGTGTTTGCGTGGGTTTCACTCCCACAACCAAAAAAATGTGCATGGTAGGTGAATTTGCCACACTAAATTGCCCCTTAATTGGAAAAACAAATTGAGTACTCTTAAAAAAAAAATGTTAATGGGGAAGGCCATTGTCACATTATCTGATGGTCCCAAAGCTCGTCAATTAACCCCCATAAACCTTTCATGCAGAATACGCACATTCTTTACTGTCTCCAGAAGGCCAATACCAAGTCGCTGCATTGCAACTTCTGTACAGGAACACAATTATCAACCCACCAGAGTCCATTGTGCAGTGGCCTTATTCTGCTTCATACCATTAAGCTATAACTGATAATGAAAACTTATATAAACTGTGCTCATTTGAACCTCAGTGGAGAAGTGCCTAAATGTCTAGCACTTGTTCACCGCATGCGTAATAAAACCACTTGAACATTGCATCTGGACTCCAAGTGTTAAAATCTTATGATTTCTCAGACTTTTCAACCTAAAGGCTTGCTCTGGTGCTTCCTCCGCAGTAATGCCTCTACCAATCAGAGTCCATTTGCCAACCAATCCGCACTCTCTTCTCATGCAGCATAAATTGTTGTTCCTTTTGAGATTTGGTATTCTGTTCTGATGAGTACAAAATGAAAAGCTTTGACAGCATGTCTCTTTTTCAGCAATACTCAAATTCTGTCAGTTTTGCAATTTTCAATTGGCTGAGTCAAAACAACTTCTCAGAGGAAAGAGTTCCAGATTTCCCCTATGTTTTCTTGGAGAAGTGCTTCCTGACATCAACATTGAACAGCCTGCTTCTGATTTTAAGGTAATGCCCCATGTTCTGAACACCCCACCAAAGAAAACTGCATTTCTCCTTTAATCATCTTAAACATTTTAATTATCCCTAAGCCTCTCTACTCAAGTGAACACAAACCTAATCTATGCAAACTGTCATCGGAATTTAACCCTTTTGGCCCTGGCATCATGCAACATTATCCTCAGATTGCAAATGGGGAGCTATGTGTGTCACGCAATCCCAATTTTCATGTTAAAAGGATCCATTGCCTGGTGCAGGGGCGGCTCGGGTTACCCAGTGATAGGACCCGGTGTCATTTGTAGCCGATACAGTGCCAACTGGAAAAGGGGCAGTAAAAGGGAGGCGGTGATGTGGTGGTAATGTAACGGGACTAATAATTCAGAGATCCAGGGTAATGCTCTGGGGTCCTAAGTTCAAATCCCACCACGGCAGATGATGAAATTTTCATTCAATAAAAATAATCTGGAATTAAAAGTCGAATGATGACCATGAAAACCATTGCCGATTGTCGCAGAAAAACCATCTTGTTCACTGATGTCCGTCAGGGAAGGAAATCGGCTGTCCTCACACGGTCTGGCCTACATGTGACTCTTAACAGCCTCCTCACTAACAATGGTCTAGTTCAAGGGCAATTAGGGATGAGCAACAAAGGTTGGCCAGTGATGCTTGCATCCGAGTAATTTAAAAAAATAAACAATTTCTCCGATTCAGCCAGCTGAGAAATCTCAGAATCTACCCCAAATTGGAAAAGAGTTATTCCTGAAGGCTTTTGTTCCCTTTTGATTTCCTTTGAGGATCAGCAAATTCTTTTTGTCACTAGATTGGCAGAGAATACTCTTTTGATCACCAGTTATTTTGCCCCTCCAAGAACAATACATGACTGCTGGTGGAGAGGGAACACTTAAGGTCATGTGCTTATCCACAGAATAGCTAAATGGAACAGCTGAGATTTCTTTGTCCCTTTTTAATGTTCATTTATCAATTTTAATGAGAGGTGCGATGTGATACATTTTGAGAGGAACAACAAGGATTGGAGTACAAACTCGGGAATGATGGTGAAACTGAATAAAGGAGAAACAGGACCTACATTTGTGGAAAGTGTGAAGTGAAGGTAGATAAAGACAATGTGGCAAAAGGTGCATAGGGGACAAGAAAGAAGAAATAATGATACATTTGTATGATCCAATGAATATTCCATAGACAATAGACCACAATTTGCATTTATATTGCAGCTTCTACTTAATAAAGTGCTTCACAGAAACCTGATTTTAAAAATTAATATATACCTAGGTACCGAGACAGCTGACCAAACAATTGGTCAATGAGGTTGATTTGAAAGAATGCACCGAAGAGTTGGAATTACAGGTGCGGAGAGATTTTAGTGGATTGTGGGGCTGGAGAAGGTTACAGAGAAAGGAAGATGCAAGGTGATGAGGGGGCTTAAAAACAAGGATGCAAATTTTAAAATCAAGGCGTTGAAAGACTAGGAGACACTGGAGGTAAGAAGCAGAGGGAGGGATGGACGGAACTTGGTGTGAGGTAGGATAACAACAGCAGATTTTTGGCTGAGTTCACGTTCATGGGGAATACAAACTGAGAAGCCAGCCAGGAGAACATCGGCATTGCCAAGTCTAGAGATAACATAGGCATGGATGAGAGCTTCAACAGCAGGTCAAATGAGGCAGGGGCAGAGTTGAGCAAAGTTACGGAAGTGAAAGTGGTGGTCTCAGTGATCAAGAGAATGTGGGGTGTAATGGAGATGGCTGGAACCTCAACTACTAAATTAATATGCAACCTCCTTTATTAACTCATAGTTAGTGAGGAAGAATGAAATAATCAATTTGTGAAATGTAAAGTTCGCTTTATTCTTGACATTTCAACTGACCTGCTCGACTCTTATGACATGGAGATAAATTACTAAAAAGATAAAAGCCTTTTACAACAAAGGGGATAATATTTTCTCAGGTTTTATTTATAATATATGTATCATATGTAAAAATTCAGATATTTAAAATTAATAGTAAATGAAATTGTGATCAGGAATTACTATTTCAGAGGCATGAGCATAGAGATGTACAATCCCTAACATAGAACATAGAACAGTACAGCACAGAACAGGCCCTTCGGCCCTCGTTGTTGTGCCAAGCAATGATCACCCTACTCAAACCCACGTATCCACCCTATACCCGTAACCCAACAACCCCCCCCCCCAACCTTACTTTTAGGACACTACGGGCAATTTAGCATGGCCAATCCACCTAACCCGCACATCTTTGGACTGTGGGAGGAAACCGGAGCACCCGGAGGAAACCCACGCACACACGGGGAGGACGTGCAGACTCTGCACAGACAGTGACCCAACCGGGAACTGAACCTGGGACCCTGGAGCTGTGAAGCATTTATGCTAACCACCATGCTACCGTGCGGCCCCACTTTCATTTTCCAATTTTTCTGAATCTTTCCCCTCTGCGCAATTAAATACTGTGTTCCACATTATTTTATTTTGGAAAGATAGTGTCTTTTTAAAAGTATTATATCATAGCAAAACATTTGTAGAGTAACTAAAACAATCAACTGTTATTCTATTTCAAACTTTGCTAAATCTACAGATGCCAGAACAATATGTGCAGAGTTTCTTATTCTTGGGCAGTCCCTCAGGGTCGAGGTGGACCGCTTCCACTCTGGGGAGGTGGGTGCTGCGGTGGCAGGAGTGCTTGATAAGGTGGGTGGGGCGATCTGGAATCTGCACTCTCCTTCCTCTGTTTACACTGTGCCTCCATGTGCTCCACCCTACGACACTTGAGGTGATTGGAGCCTTTGCGAATGCCTTTTCTCCAGTTGGCTTTCTACGGCAATCATTTCCATGTGTTGGTGAGGATGTTGTATTTATTTAGGGAGACTTTATCGCTTCCTCTGCCTTCCTAGTGATTGCTTGCCATTGTGGAGCTCGGAAAAAAGCACTTGCTTTGGGAGTCTTGTGTCGAGCATGCGAGCAATGTGGGTCGCCCACTGCAGCGTTGAGCGTGACCAGTGCCTCGATACTGAGGATATTGGCATGGGAGAAGATGCCCACATTGGTACGCCTATCCTGCCAGTGGATTTGTAGTACATTATCCATGGGCAGAATTCTCCGATCCCCCCCCCCCCCCCGGGCTGGGAATCGCGCCACGCCCCCCCGACGCCGGGACGCAATTCTCAATAGTCACCATCGGCACCGGCGTGGTCGGCGCGGTGCCGGTCGGGATATGCACCAACTCTCCGGCCGGGGCTGGATAGGCCGACCAACGGCGCCATTCCAACATCCTCTGAGCCAACGGGACCTCGGTGTTGAAGGGTCCGGCTGCGGCCTGTGGGGAGGGAGGCGAGGTCCGACCCTGGGGGGGGGCTCTGTAGTGTCCTGGCCTGCGATCGGGGCCCACTGATCGGCGGGCCAGCCTCTCTGCCCCCCGGCCTCCTTTCCTCCGCGCTGGCTCCCGTAGCCCTGCGCCATTTGGCGTCATGGCCGCTGCGGGGAAGATGGTCACTGCGCATGGCTATTTGGCGCCGGCTCAACTGTGCATGCGCGGACCCCACGGCGCCGGGTTCAGGCCGGGATCGGCAGCTGGGGCAGCGGAGGCCACTCCAGTGCCGTGCTACCCCACTGTGGGCTACAGAATGGGGTCTGGAATGAGAGCCAACGCCGGAGTAAAACACTCCCGTTTTTACTCCGGCGTCGGCAGTTAGCCACCTGTTGGGAGAATCCCACCCCATGTTTCTGATGCATACAGGAAGGTGGGGACCAAAGCTGCTCTGTAGACCATGTGTTTGGTGCTGGGTTTGACGTCTCAGTCTTCGAATACTCTGCGCCTCAGGCATCCGAAGAACTGCACTGGCGCATTGGAGTTGATGTTGGATTTTGTCATCAATGTCCGCTCGCGCCGAGAAGAGGCTCCCGCGGTGTGGGAAATGATCCACATTGTCCAAGGGGTTACCGTGGATCTTGATGGCTGGGAGGCAGTTGCGTGTGGCAGGAGCGGGCTGGTAGAGGACCTTTGTTTTCTGGATGTTTAGTCTGAGGCCCAGCCTCTCGTATACCTCGGTGAATGGGTCAGTGATGGTTTGTAGCTCTGCCTCTGAATGTGCGCACACACAGGCGCAGTCAGCGTACTGCAGCTCAATGACAGAGGTGGTCTTGGTCTGGCCTGGAGGCGTTGGAGTTTGGATAGTTTCCTGCTTGTAGGTTAATTCCACTCCAGCAGGGAGCTTCAGGGTGATGGGTTGGAGTGTTGCTGCTGAACTGTAACTTCAGGGTCAACTAATTTTCACTGATTTTTACAATGTGGAGATTCACTGATCATTACTAATAGTACCAAAGTTAAAGGAACGCATTATTACAGCACCCCTTAAAGGGCTGATTTGTCGGCCCTCCTCTCATTCACATACTAAATCATACCTGCACAGATACACCTGCACAAATATATAGTTTAGCAGAATATTTACAAATTGAACTGCTTCCCTTAAATTTAACATCGCGAGCAAAAGAATGAAAAGAGAAAAATTTCCGAAAGTTTTCAGTGAATTGTAGAGCATGAAACAATAAGCTTACAATATGTTTCATACTCTATGGGTATATGGTACAGTAGTTAGCGCTGCTACCTCACAGCGCCAGGGACCTGGGTTCAATTCTGGCCTTGGGTCACTGTCTGTGTGGAGTTTGTACGTACTCCCCATGTCTGCGTGGGTTTCCTCCCACAATCCAAAGATGTGTCGGTTAGGTGGATTGGCCACGCTAAATTGCTCCTTAGTGTTTTAAAATAAATTTAGAATACCCAATTGTTTTTTTTCCAATTAAGGGGCAATTTCAGGTTGGGTTATGGGGATAGAGGGGGGCGGACATGGGTAGTGTACTCATTTGAAGGGTCGGTGCAGACTCGATGGGCCGAATGGCAACCTTCTGCACATCTTTTTGGGTGTGGGGGGTGAGACCCACGCAGACACAGGGAAAATGTGCAAACTCGACACGGATAGTGACCTGGGGCCAGGATCGATCCTGGGACCTTGGCGCCGTGAGGCAGCAGTGCTAACCACTGCACCACCATGCCACCCTTGCCCCTTAGTGTTATGTACATGTTGGGTTATGGAGATAGAGGGGGGGGACATGGGTAGAGTACTCATTTGAAGGGTCGGTGCAGACTCGATGGGCCGAATGGCCACCTTCTGCACTGTAGGAATTCTACGAAATTAGAAGCATTGGTGAAAGAAGCAACCATTATAACTTTTTAAAAAGAAAATGGATAACTATTTTATAAAGAAAGAGTTAAATGGTTTTGGGGAAGGAGCACTACATTGGAACTGAGGGGGTAACTGTTTCAGAGAGCCGACAAAGGTGCAGTGGACCAAATAATTTCCCTCTGTGCTATAACATTGCACAAGCTGAATTTTCAGGGCACTGTGGAAATGGATTGACAATGCCATGAAAACCCTGAGGAAAGACTCTATGCGTTTTCCCACTGTGGGTATAGAAATCGTCCCCCTGACCTACCACTGTATGATGTACGCAACTGCTATTTTAGAAGAGTAGTGGGTGGAGCACTTCTGGTACCTTGTCCAGTATTAGCGGAGGGTTCCAAATGTAAGACTGTGTCTATTTCTGTGGGGTCAAATGGAGCAGGGCTGTTTCACTGATGGTCTGCCTTGGCTTCATCCCACTCCTTCGCCCTTGATGCACTCAAAACTAATAATAGATAAAGTGCCACTAAATGGCAATTCAATTTTGGCAGAAGCTTTTGTTACACAAACTCACATTACAACATTTTGATCAGTTTTACTCTCTCTTGCTGTAATTAAAAACTGATTTGGAGACCGCACAATTTGGGAATAGCAGTGTTTGATGATGGATATTGATACCTCGCGATCTTGACACACAGTGACATCTATTTCAGATTTGAATATTATAATTGACCCAGTGTAAAATATTCCAGCACAACCAAGTATTACTTATTTAAGTGCCACCATCATCCTTCGCATTCAAAGTGCTTGAAACAGTTACACATCACAAGAAACTTTGGTCATACTCAAAAGGACAACTTGATCCAAGCTCCGAGCTCCTTTACTCCTAACTGCTTTACTCCGAGCTCCACAATGGCAAGCACTCACTAGGAAGGCAGAGGAAGCTTTATAGTCTCCCTAAATAAATACAACATCCTCACCAACACATGGAAACGATTGCCTTAGAAAGCCAACTGGAGAACAGGCATCCGCAAAGGCTCCAATCACCTCAAGTGTCGTAGGGTGGAGCACATGGAGGCACAGTGTAAACAGAGGAAGGAGAGTGCAGATTCCAGATCGCCCCACCCACCTTATCAAGCACCCCTGCCAAACCTGTGGAAGAATCTGCGGATCCAGGATCGGACTATTCAGCCACCGCAGCACCCACCTCCCCAGAGTGGAAGCGGTCCACCTCGACCCTGAGAACCTGCCCAAGAATAAGAAAGTCTGCACATATTGTTCTGGCATCTGTAGATTTAGTAAAGTTTGAAAAAGAAGAACAGTTGATTGTTTTATTTACTCTACAAATCTTTTGCTATGATATAATACTTTTAAAAATACACCGGGAAAAATCGGGAGGGCCGTCGTGAACTCGGCTGAGTTTCACGACGGCCTCGGATGCCGCTCCTCGCCCCCTATTCTCCCCTCCCGGCAGGGCTAGGAGCGGCGCTCCTTAACTCTCGGCTGCGGGGGCGTCCCGCCAAGAATAACGCGGCCGGCGTGCCTAATGACGTCAGCCGCACATGCGCAGGTTGGCCGGCTCCAACCCGCACATGCGCGGCTGACGTCATGACGCTGATGGCACGAACCCGCGCATGCGCGGTGGCCATCTTTCCCCTCAGCCGCCACGCAAGACGTAGCGGCTTGATCTTGCAGGGTCGATTGGACACCGGCCCGACGATCGGTGGGCACCGATCGCGGGCCTGTCCCCTCCCGAGCACAGTCGTGGTGCTCTTGCCCCAAATGGCCCCCTAGAAGCCCCAAACGGATCTGGCGCCCATTTCACGACGGCAGCGACCAGGTGTGTTTGCCGCCGTCGTGAAACGATTGTGACGGCCGGCCACTCGGCCCATCGGGGTCGGAGAATCACCGTTCGCCATGAAAAACGGCGAGCGCCGATTCTTCCGGGGGGGGGGGGAGAATCGCGGGGGGCGCCAGGGGGGGCATGAAAAATGTCGGGGGGCCCTCCTGCGATTCTCCCACGCCGCATGGGGAGCGGAGAATTCCACCCATCTTTCACCTGAGGAAGGAGCAGTGCTCCGAAAGCTAGTGTTTGAAACAAACATGTTGGACTTTAACCTGGTGTTGTAAGACTTCTTACTGATCCAAGTAAGATGAGGAACTGCCGAAACCAAGAGGAAGTATTAGCTTTCTGTGACCAGCAGGAGTCGCCTTTGTTTTATACTTAAGGATGGGGACATGCCCAATGAGACATAGATGGTTGCATATATACTGGTACACATATATAAGGCTCATAACAGCAACACACAAGTTTTATTTATAAATGTTTTTATTGGGTTTTTGAACAAAGTATATTTACTGTTATGTACACCGATTAAGAAATATATATATATATATATACATATATAGAAGAGAAGGGCACACACAAACATACCAAAAAGATGTAATAATAAGAAAGAAAATAAAAAATAAAATAGAATACTGGTAGGGTATTGTGCACCAGCTAACAGCAGCAACTCTGTACAACTGGCAAAATTATTTACAACACATAAGTAGGCGACTGTTTGTGGGAGGGGGAGGGAGGGGGGAGTGAAGGCTGTGGAGGTAAATATACTTTTGGGAGCCGGAGAAACAATTACAGTGGGCAATACTCGAATGGGTTTGGTGTTGGTGTTGTCGCTTGCTTCTCCCGGACGGATCTCGCTGCCATTGTCGTCTCACGTTCACCTCCGCTGCAGCCATTCCTCCCGTCTTTCGCCTGTATTCTCCTTGTTCGCTGTTCCTGGAGATGCCAAGTCTGTTATCGTATCCCGTGCCCTCCTTCCGGTTGTCATTTCCCTGCCTTCACCCCACCTCCCTGGTTCTCCTTGCTTGTTCCCTGTCCCTTCCCTCTCCCCCTCACTCAACCCCCCCTCCTGTGGTTCACCTTTCTTTCCTCTTAGGTTTAACTGTTCCCGTTCCCCCCCCCCCCCCCCCCCCACCCCCTTCCCGGTCTATCGCTCCCTCTCATGCTTTGGCTACTTTCCCCTGGTTCTTGGCTACCTGGCTGTTCTTCTGCTTGTTCGTTGGCCACAAACAGGTCCCGGAACAATCGGGTGAATGGCTCCCACGTTCTGTGGAAGCCGTCGTCTGACCCTCAGATGGCGATTTTGATTTTCTCCATTTGGAGAGATTCCGAGAGGTCGGACAGCCAGTCTGCGGCTTTGGGTGGTGCTGCTGACCGCCAGCCGAACAGGAATCTACGGCGGACGATCAGGGAGACAAAGGCAAGGGTGTCCGCCCTCCTCCCCAGGAATAGATCTGGCTGGTCTGAAACCCCAAAGACCGCCACTTTCGGGCATGGCTCCACCTTCATTCCCACCACTTTGGACATAGCCTCGAAGAAGGCTGTCCAGTACTCCACAAGCCTGGGGCAAGACCAGAACATGTGGGCGTGGTTGACCGGGCCTCCTTGGCACCGTTCACATCTATCCTCCACCTCCGGGAAGAACCTACTCATATGGATCCTTGTTAAGTGGCCTCTATGTACCACTTTTAGCTGCATCAGGTGGAGCATTGCGCACGTGGAGGTGGTGTTGACCCTGTGCAGTGCTTCGCTCCAGAGTCCCCATCCTATTTCAATCCCCAGATCCTCCTCCAATGTCGTTCTTGTTGCGTCCAGTACGGTGTCAGCCCTCTCTACCAATCGGTCATACATGTCGCTACAGTTTCCTTTATCTAGTATGCTTGCATCCAGTAACTCTTCCAGTAATGTCTGTCGTGGCGGTTGTGGGTACGTCCTTGCCTCCTTTCGTAGAAATTTTTTGAGTTGTAGATAACTTAGCTCGTTCCCCCTGGCGAGCTGGAATTTCTCTGTCAGTTCGTCCAGTGTTGCGATCCTGCTGTCCGTGTGTAGGTCCCTGACTGTCAGTGTCCCTCCATCCTGCTCCCACCTTTTGAAGGTAGCGCCAGTCAGTGCTGGTGTGAACCTATGGTTGTTGCAGATGGGAGCTTTGTCTGACATTTTGGTCAGGCCAAATTGCTGCCGTAGTTGGTTCCAGGGTTGGAGGGTGGCTATCACCACCGGGTTGCTGGAGTGTTTTTTGGGTGAGGATGGGAGTGCTGCCGTAGCAACACACAAGTTTACATGCGCATATACATATGCAATGTACATACATAAGACAGAGTAGCGCATAATACTGACATATGCATAATATAGACAATGTTGACACACACAAACAACCGTACACACTGCGGTTCAAGTAGGCAGCTGACCACCATCTTCTCTTTTTAATTTCTTTCCAATTAAGGGGCGATTTAGCGTGGCCAATCCATCAACCCTGCACACCTGTGGGTTGTGGGGTGAGACCCATACAGACAATGTGTAAACTCCACATGGACAGTGGCCCGGGGCCGGGATTGAACCCGGGTCCTCGGTGCCATGAGGCAGCAGTGCTAACCACTATGTCCTCTACAGCCATCTTCTGAAGGGCAACTAGGGATGGGCAATGAAAACCAGAGACGCACACACCCTTAAATGAATTTTTAAAAAACATTTAAGACACATATAAAAACGCACAGAGACAATTAACTTAAGTTGATCATATTGATAGAGAACAGTTTTGCGAAGTTGGAATAATATTGTATCAATCATCCATATCCAAAAGCACAGATCAGGAAAAAAAGGAGGGCATAGGTGAAAGGATAAACAATTACAGAGGAAATAAGTGACTGCTTCTTAAATCAACATGTAAGCAAAGTGTCGGGATGGATGCTACAGATTTATTATTGAGCAATCTATCAGAATCAATCAGCAATCTGGAGCAAATGTAATAATTTCATTTTATAATTAAAGTTACAATTTATGTGAAAGAATGTAGAAGAGAATACTTTGGAGTTTTGGGAAGAGGTTAAATCTCTCATTAAGAGCATTAAGTGGAATAGATCATAGATCATAGAATTTACAGTGCAGAAGGAGGCCATTCGGCCCATCGATGCTGCACCGGCTCCTGGAAAGAGCACCCTACCCAAGGTTAACACCTCCACCCTATCCCCATAACCCAGTAACCCCACCCAACACTAAGGGACACTAAGGGTAATTTATCGTGGCCAATCCACCTAACCTGCACATCTTTGGACTGTGGGAGGAAACTGGAGCACCCGGAGGAAACCCACGCACACACGGGGAGGATGTGCAGACTCCGCACAGACAGTGACCCAAGCCGGAATCGAACCTGGGACCCTGGAGCTGTGAAGCGATTGTGCTATCCACAATGCTACCGTGCTGCCCTAATGTTACTTTAGAGAAAATAGCACAGCCAGTTCAAGGAACATAGAAAGTAATGTGTATCAAAGAAAGACAGGTAAGCAACAATTATATTACCAGGGAAATTAAAACAAAGTGCCATATGTTGGTCATAGAACACACTAAAGAATTTATATTTTAAACCATCCAGATAAGATGTGGCACCAAGCAAGTCTAATCCCTCTCGGATGCATTCAAATTTCAATCCTTAAAGAGGTGACAACACTAAATGGAAATTGAGTCATTCAAATTGGACCGTTAAACAAAATTAATAGGGACAAAACTAAATCAATTCATTCAAATCAAGGCTGGTCTTGGCGGGGGGGGGGGGGGGGGGGGGGGGGGGGGGGGGGGGGTCAAAAAATCCATGAAGTGCCTACTTGTTCTGAGAAAACGATCACTTGGTCTTAATTTGTGCTAGGTCTCTTTAAACACTAGACCAGGCGAGCCTGGCTCCACAGGGACAAAACTAACTGTTTGCCCATGAAGGACATGCACCACTAAAGTTTTGAGGGCCGCCTAAACTGATTTTTGAAGCCAAGCGAACTGAAATAACAAAATGAATCACCGTATTAGGTCTGACAAATCTTCACTGTGCCTGGTGAATAGTGAATCGGATCAATGGCTTCCATCATGAAGTAGGCAGTGGGAACTGTGGGATCAGGGCACTGTGCAAAGCTATGGGAATCCATCTAACGTCTTACCTTAAGGGAGAAACACTTCTGGAATTTCAGGGAATGTTGAGTCACCCTCACTTATTTTGAACAGATCAAGCCAAACAAGCAAACACATTTAAAACAATTACATTAAATGATAATGGCATAATCAGGGAATAAACATAAAGGTACCAAACAATGCCCACTGATCACAGAAGTGATATATGGGTGTCCATTAGAACTGATGGAAAATTGGTGCAGTGGTTAGCACTGCTGCCTCACAGCACTGAGGTCCCAGGTTCGATTCCGGCCTGGGTCATGTTCATGTGGAGTTTGCAAATTCTTCCCGGGTCTGCATCGATTTCACCCCCACAACCCAAAGATGTAGGTCGATTGGCCACGCTAAATTTCCTCTTAATTGGAAAAAATAATTGGGCACTCTAATCTTACTTAAAAATAAAGAACTAATGGAAAGGTAAATGGTTGTTCACTGCAAGGGTTCAATTTGAGCCAGTATTAATGAATCTAATCACACACTAGGTTGCATGTCAAAGAGATTTGACACTGTCAAAATGAATTATACTAACCTTGTGTAATTATTGGTGAGGTCACATGGAATAATGTACACACTTTCTGGTACCTGATTTTCAAAAGTGACACTTATATTGGGGAGGAATCAGAAAGGGCAAAAATGGGAATCTAGACTTTATTCCTAGGTTAGGAGAGAAGAGAAGTTTGAGAAGGAAGATCGCTCAAGTTTCCAAGTACTTAAAAAAGGGGAAAGGAAAGAGTTGCATTTGGCACTTTCCACATCATAGCACATCTCAAGTGCTGTACAGCCAATGCAGTACATTTGGCAGTGCAGTCACTGTTGTAATGTAGGAAACACCACAGCCAATATGCACACAGCAAACTCTCACAAACAACAATGTGATAATGACCAGATAATCTACTTTGAAAGGAATGGATTGTATGGATGCAAATTTAGCTTGGACTATTGGACTATGAACACAGGACAAATGAGCATGAATAGCAAATTAACAAACCTCAAGCAAGAGTTAAGTTTAGATTATTTTTGACCACAGTGGGTGTGTTGAATTAACTCTGAATAAAGATGATGAGTGTTAAAAAGATTATTATTTTCAAAGTATGATTCTAAATGCCGATAAAGATAACAGTGATAGAGTTCTTTGTGAAATACAAATAAAGAAAAGACCTTGCATTTATTATGGCACCTTTCACGGTCCCAAGACGTCCCAAATGCTTCGCAACCAATGATGTGCTTTTGAACTGAAATCACAATCAATGTAGAGGCTGGTTTAGCTCACAAGGCTAAATCGCTGGCTTTTAAAGCAGACCAAGCAGCACGGTTTGATTCCCGTACCAGCCTCCCCGGACAGGTGCCGGAATGTGGCGACTAGGGGCTTTTCACAGTAACTTCATTGAAGCCTACTCGTGACAATAAGCGATTTTCATTTCATGTAGGAAAAGCAGCAATCAGTTTTTGCACAGCGAAATTCCATAAAGACAAATGGGAGAATTGCCATTTTTAAAAAAGTTTTCAATTGAAGGATAAATATTGATCAGGGTATCGGATAGAATTCTTCTGCTCCTTATCACGGCAGCACAGTGGTTAGCGCAGTTGCTTCACAGCACCAGGGTCCCAGATTCAATTCCCGACTTGGGTCACTGCGGAGTCTCCACGTTTTCCCCGTGTCTGCGTGGGTTTCCTCCGAGTGTTCCGGTTTCCTCCCACAAGTCCTGAAACGCGTACTTGTTAGGTGAATTGGACATTCTGAATTCTGCCTCAGTGTACCCGAACAGGCACCGGAATGTGGCGACTGGGGGATTTTCACAGTAACTTCATTGAAGTGTTAATGTAAGTCGACGTGACAATAATAAAGAGTATTATTATCAAAATAGTGTGGGATATTTGACATTCACCCAAGCGGGTAGACAGCACCTCAGTATAACAGCCTGTTCAAAAATCAGCATTTCCAGTAGTGCAACACTGGAGTGTGAGCCTAGATTTTGACCTCTACATTGGGTTCGCATCTACAACCTTCTGACTCATGGACCTACTACTGAGTCAAGGTCCTGTCCTGCAATGTTATGCTAAGGAAAATAGCCAGTGTATGCAAGATGTAAGATTAAACAGACCATCTGCTATGTTTTAATTTACACATGAACCCAATTATGAAAGGAAATGCTTTGGATATATTTGCACAGGGGTTTGGGACAAGAATGAATTTATAGATAGTGATAGTAACATTTTATTGATAACATTGCCTAATTTTGACTTAATAGAGAGCAAACAACAAACTTAATAAGCACCCAGATCAGGTAAG
Organism: Scyliorhinus canicula; assembly: GCF_902713615.1. Lineage (NCBI taxonomy): Eukaryota > Metazoa > Chordata > Chondrichthyes > Carcharhiniformes > Scyliorhinidae > Scyliorhinus > Scyliorhinus canicula. The sequence goes on along the minus strand of NC_052151.1, from coordinate 40,771,972 downwards.
AGGCATTAAACAAAAAAAAATAGTGGACGAACAAGAGATGCTTGTGTGCCTTTATTTTGCTATTGTTGGTAACATGTCTTGAAAACATTTGATGGAACAAGAGGGCCAGGCGCTGGAACAAAACAAAACTGCAATCTCATTATCAGTTCAGGCGGTATTCTCAGTCCTACTTCAATCTGTCAATAACGCAGGGTTGTGAAAACGACTTGAATCTTACATCCACGCACTGTTAACATGTTGTGCATCCAGTTACTTAGATTAACTTTTAGGGCGGCTTTTTTCGGGGTCAAAGCAACAGCTCTGCGTGCCACGGGGCAGCATCATTGCTGATTACTTTTGAAAGAAACTACAGACGAAATGCAAAGTTAAAAAGAAAAAAAAGCAGGAGTTCCGGAAATCTGAAACGAAGTAATGCAAGTATCAGTAACACAGCATTTGAGACCAGCCAATATTCTCGAGTTTCCGGCTTGGGGTCATCCCGAGGTCGTGCAGGCTGCGATAGAAATGCAAGTTCTTACGTTTTGTTTTCTTGCTTCCCGTTCCCTTTTCACCTTGGGGGTGGGGAATGCAGTGGATACGTCTCGTTGGGAGATTAAATGTTTTTTTTAAATGTTCTGACGAAGTGGCCCATTCCCATATATTAGTGATGTGCTAAGTCTTACTGACGTTTTAATCGTGGCTGTAGGAGATGGGTGTCCATTCCCTACCTGGCTTAAAACCTGAACTCTGTTTCTCTCTCCACAGATGCTGTCTGACCTACTGAGTCCTCGCCCTCCCACCCAGCATTTTCTGTTTAGACTTCGGATTTGCAGCATCGGAAGCACTTTGGCCGTTGTATCAGAATGTAATTCGCTGTCATTTCTTTTTTCAGGAATGCCCACCTTGAAGAAATGCTGGTTTTCCCTTCGGCAGCATCTCCATCCGCCTCTCCTTTACATTGTTATATCCGCCACATTTTCCGATTCTGGTGAAAGGTTCATTCTGCCAGACCTGTTCAATGCTTCCATCAATGTCTGACTCCACATACATGGCCTGCAGACGGAATAGCACTCGCCAAGTTAATGTTACTAGGTGAGCTGAGCCCTGTCTTTCTTAGTTAATCAGTTAAAGTCGGTGTACTCTCCCGCCGCACTGAACCCAATTACTGAAGCCCTTTCAACCTCCAGCGACCTGATTGCATTTCCAGAGATAAAGATAAAAGAACCTTAAAATGATTTTTAAAAAACGTTATTTTAAAAACTTGATTTACTAAACACTATGTTATCCTCGAAGCAAAGATAGACTATTTACACAGACAACCCGCAATCCAATTGACACAAATTGAACTCCAAAGACAAGAAGACTTGGATCCTCCCCTATTAATCCGTTATTAGTTAACGCGCGATTTAATACGTTAAATTACAAGAGGACTGATACACCATGATCTGTCTGCAGTGATTCAACATATTCCCAACAAACATGAGAGTGATCTAACTTCAAGCAACTTATTTTATTCTTTCTAAATGACTAATTTCTCTTCTCGAAAGATACAGTGCTGGGGTGAGGGTGGGGGCAACTGTCTCAAGGCATACTTAAAATTTAGACGATTGGGTGTCTCCGTGAGATCATCCCCCTCAATCTCCCACCGCAGATAGCTACATATGGCTTCACTGGGCGACCACAGAGTGTTCACGAATGGACACTGCACACACGGGCAGCACCTGAGGAGAGATGAAGTTTAAGGCAACACACACCTCTTTCGAGCGCACTACCAGATTGAAAACCTCGGCTTTCTTGCAATTCAACCACACAAATGAAAGCATGTCTTTATAATCGTTCGTACATTAATAATATAATAGGATCCTGCTCCAACAGAGGAATGGCCAGTAAAGTGCCAACCCAGCTTAAACGTCCCTTTTATTCTGTCTGTAATGTAACAAGCTCCAGTTGTACATTTGCCACACCCGCCGGCACACACACAAAAAAGATGCTGCCTATTCGGTTACTCTTGACTTTGGAGGACAGAACCCTTACTCTACTTGAGATTTCCTGTTTTGCTTCGTGTGTGATGGCAGCACCGAGAGAAGGGATCATCTGATGCCAGTCAGGGGGAATAGTTCCCGCCGCCAAGGACATATGCAATTTCTTCAAATTAAAAAACAAAATCAGAGTGCGATATTGATTTTTAAAAAGGCATTTGAATTTCTAGGGTTTAAAAAAAACTTCTGTGAAGGTTCAGCGACAGTCGGAAGATGGAATAAAGGGTTCTGTCTATGATCTTTCTGAACGCCAATATCAATTTTTTTGTGTATTGATTAAAGTAATCAGGACATCTTTTTGTAATAAAAAAGGGGAAACGGAGATAACAGGATTTCAGCATATCATTAAGTATAACATGCAGTTAATTTTGCATGAATGTAATCGTGCCTGCAATGAAGTGTTAATTTGCATGAGATACCGGGCCCAGTATAAGAGGACAAAAATCACTAATTAGGATTGCAGAGTGTCTTGTAAGCTTCAAGCACTGTTTCAAGTGCTTGGGTGATGCAGAAACGCTTTTATGCAAATCTGTGGCAGGACATTACAATTTGAAGTTTTATAAAATAAAGGATTAATATATATATATATTATATAGAAAGATGATCATTCAGGCGTTTAATTAAAATAGGGAAGCATACCAAATTCAAATCGATCTCTCGTTTAAATTCAAACGTTGACAAGAGAAATATAAGACTGAAGAGCGTTTGGGATGAAAGGGTCTTTCAATGATAAGGCTAAATACTCTGCTAAAATCGCTCTCTTCTATTAAGATGAGCCCCGTTCTGGAGGTGCGTATTAGCGTATAATGCGATACAGAGTCCAAATGGGCTTTAGTTACTTATGTGCACTTGAACATGCCCTTGTAAAGCGAAGCCCGCCAAAAGACACCGGTTATGTGTAAAATATAGATGAATGTATTGTAAAAATGGAGGTGAGGGGTTACAAAAGAAACTTGCTGATAGTTGCGAGATTTTAACCAACAGTCTTGAATATTTTAGACGTGGATAAAACCCACTCGCCTATCCCAAATGCTGCTGTGCCCAATGAATGTTCACATCTGTTGTGACCACCGCAGTAGGCGGTTAGCTGGCCGTGCCGGGGCAAGGGAGAGATTATTCCAGATACCATTCCTGTAGACACAAAATGGGGTTCAAAAATCACCAATCAATGTGAGGACCCGGGTTTTCTTTTTTAAAGCAGACAATTCTATAACTGTAGTTATTCAGTGTGTGCGCCAGCGAGCTGGGTAGAGTTTGGAATTGCTGGCTGAATGATAGGGTAAAAGGCTGTGTGACTATTTATAATCCTCCAGATTTAGCTCTCTATTATGTACAAAGGCTCGGTATCCCATGTTAATATAACATAAAAAAAACACTCTATATGTCAGGGGGGGGGGGGGGGGGGGGGCTTGTGCCAAATGTGAGATCTTTCGGCTAAAATATTACTCTATACGTCGTGTGAGTCTCCCAACCCACCAACGACCTCATATTCTTCTCTAGGTGTCTGACTCGAATGACAAAATAGCTTATTTTTCACGACATAGCTGGGAAATGTAGTGGCTGATAATAGAGATTTCTCTTTCATTTTTTACGCTTGACTTAGTTATTGTTGCTTTTCTTTTCCCGTGATTCCTTCAGAGGATTAGCCCTGACTTCACCATCATTCGCGGTCAAAGTGCCCCAACTCTATATGACAATTGACGTGGATCAAGGGATTGCTAAGAACTGATTTGTGCCAGCCAACTCATCAAGTAGACTGTTCGAGGCGCATAATAAAGGCGGGTTTTTTTTTCTCTCTCTCGCTGAAACGTATTCAGTGGGAAAAAAAAAAGGAATCCGCGCAAATTGCCTTTAACGTTTTAAAAAGTTTTATCAATGGCTTTTTTTTTGTGACGGATTACAATTGCTGGGAGTTGGGAACGGGACCAAAAGTAGCAGTGTTTTCAGTACACAAGAGACGACAGTCATATGTTTAATCTGCTTAGAATTCAGATAGATCATTGATAGGTGAAATATGATATTTAGCGATGGAAACTGACACAGATATTGCTAAACAAAGTGAAAGTAGGTAATGGGGTATAACGGAAATCGACAATGGTGCGGTGACTTTCACAGTTTGAAGAGTGTTAATTGTGCTAAATACGCCGAGAGCGCCTTTTACAAAGAACCTCCCACAAACAAAAATAAAAGAATCCCCAATCAATTTTATTGCCCAAGTTATTTGTGGACACACCGTAAGGGGCCTCGAGGGAAAGGTTGTTGAGGGATGAAAGTTTTTTTTTATTACCTAATCTAAGTTAATCTTCCCTAAGTGCGTGCTGTCTGCCGGCTCAGTAAACTGGGTGGTTCTTTGGGGGTTCAGACAGGGCGATAATTAACCAACACGCAGCCCGGAGGAGCGCACAAAGGCCGCTTTGACTTCGTCGCTGCTGGTCGCCTGAAAGATGGGAGCACATCTCCAGCTCGCTGAGCTTTGTGTGGGTCCACCACCACCCACCCCTACCAGCCCCCCCCCCCCCCCTCCCCCTCAACAAAAAGGAGGCGGTGGGAGACGTCTTGTTTCGAAACAAGACACCACCAAGCTAACTTATTTCAACTCTGCTAGACTTAAGAATCATGCTAAACTTTTGCTGAGAAACTCCTGCTAGTCGGTGGCGTGAGGAGGTGGGGGTGGGGGGGGGGGGGGGGGGGACCTTTGGAAAAGTGTAGCACGCCACACTCTGGCCCAAAGCAACACAGGCTTTCTAGCAGCTTGCGGATCAAACTAATCGAAGTTGTCAGCACAGCGCTGAACGTTATTACTGCAGTCCAACCCCCACTCTCTAACCACCCCTTACACACACACACACATAGACAAGTCATTGGCGGCTAGTCTGCAGACTCCTGGAGGTAGCCCTTGCCAATTTTAAGTACTCGCCCAAGCAGCCAGCCCCGGCTTGCGAGAGAGCACCTCCGAGGTGGCGGTGCGGTTTTGCACTTTCGAGAAATTGCTCTTTAAATAACTGTTTACCTCCTTGTCCGTAGCCAAGTCTCAACCTTTGAAGAACAACGGGCTGGCATTTTTTTTTCTGCGTCAGGGCTCATTCACCCGGGTTCTTTGGTGGGACTTTCTTCTTTTCAATTCTCAGTGTGTTACACCAATTAAAGGACGACGTGCTGGAAATGTAATGGGCTGAGGGGTGATTGTTTTTGACAAGCAACAAAACACATAGATCCACCCATCAGATTAGGCGATTCAAGGGAGGTTCATGCTGGTCAATTGCTTGAATGGTTCATGAACTGTAATTCTGGGACTCGTGTGAAAAGGTCTCTTTGAAAAGGGAACGCGCAGCATCTGCGGGGAATGAGTCTAGCAATGGTCCTGGCCTGTCAGCAGGAAAATAGATACCATCCACCTCATTTCATGATACTAAAACACACAACTGCTAGAGATGGCTATCTGCAGAATATAAAATGTACCTGGGGTTTAGTCTCTGCATAGCCATTGTTGATGTTTCACCTTCCGATAATAATCGTGGAGTCAGCTATCAACAGTTTTCTCAAAAGACTGCAAAAATGTCTTTTAAATGTCTTAAAGTTGCAATGATCTGACTTTTCCCTGAAAGACCACGGCCGAGATTTGGGTCCTTCAACAAAAGACCGGGATTTAATATCTGTTCATTCCTTCCCCTATCTTTCCAATTGTTTCAAATCATTCTTATTTGTGTTTAGGTTTGTGTCTCGGGCTGGGGTGGACGATATGGCGACTAGACGTTTGGGACGGCCCGTGTATGGCGTTGGCACCCGAGTGTAAGATGCCCGAGAGAGAGAGGAGCTGACTGACGTTTCAAAGTGGGTCCAATGCCCTCATGCCCCCCTTACCCTTCATCACATTACAGCATATTGGAATTTGCTAAATAATGTCACAATGGGCGAGGCCAAAACATACCTGAGTCACATTAGAACCAAAATCACGATAATCCTATCCCTTTGCTTTAGTGTAACTATTCCAGGGGGTCAGAAACAGAGTCAAACATGAGAAAACATTAACGCTCTAAAACAGGTCGCTAAGCCAGCCAATCATGTAGGCAGTCAGTCATTTGTCTACAACTGGGATCTAATTTTAATCTGAGTGTGATCATACTTGTAATAGGGTCCATATCTGTTTTCCATATCTTTTAAAAGCAAATGTTCACCATGATTTAGAAATTGAAAGCTGAATTCACTCAGTATTTGCTTCCATGTGCTTCCGTTGGTGGATGTCTAAGGCGCACGTAGGAGTAACATGTGTCTTTCGTTTTAAATGTAATTTATACCAATGAAGTTGATCTCGTTTGATACCTGGTGTTGGAATTCTTGTCTGTAAACTTCGTATTCTGTCAGCAGGCTATTCCTTTAGGAATATAGGAAATAGGAGTAGGCCAGGAATTGTCTGCACCATTTGTGACTCCTCAGATACTGAAATAGTTATTGTCCAAATGCAGCAAGGCTTGGACAATATTGAGGCTTTGGCTGATAAGTGGCGAGTAACATTTGCACCATATAAGTGCCAGGCAATGACCTCCCACAAGAGAGAATCTAACCATCGCCCCTTGACATTCATTACCATTGCTGAATCCCCAACAATCAACATCCTGGGGGTTACCATTGACTAGAAACTGAACTGAGCAGCCATATAAATACTGTGGCTACAAGAGCAGGTCAGAGGCTTTGCATCCTGCAGTGAGTAACTCACCTCCTGACTCCCCAAAGCCTGCCCACCATCTACAAGTCACAAGTTTACACATTCTCCCCGTGTCTGTGTGGGTTTCCTCCGGGTGCTCCAGTTTCCTTACACAGTCCAAAGATGTGCAGTTTAGGTGGATTGGCCATGGTAAATTGCCCTTAGTGTCCAAAGGTTGGGTTATGGGATGATAGGGATAGGGCAGTGGAGTGGGCCTGGGTAGTGTGCCCTTTCAGAGGGTTAGTGTAGACTTGATGAGTCGCATGGTCTCCTTCTGCACTATAGGGATTCTATGAAGTCAGGAGTGTGATGGAATACTCCCCACTTACCTTGTTGAGTGCAGAACCATCAACTAAAGACGTTGGGTACCTTCCAGGCCAAAACAGCCCATCCAATTGGGCACCCCATCTATCGACCTGCATAATTCACTTCCTCCACCACTAGTATAAAGTGGCAGCAGTGTGCACCGTGTACACGCTGTACTGCAGGAACTTACCAATACTTCTTTGACAACACCTTCCAATCTCGCAACCTTGCCCAGCTCAAAGAACAATGCAGCAGATGCATGGGAACAAGTTCCCTTCCAAATCACACAGCATCCTTATTTGGAAGTACATTGCTGTCCCTTCCTCACAGCACTGGTGGGGGTAGCTGCACCTCAAGGACTGTAATTGTTTAGGAAGGCAGCTCATCACCACATTTCTCAAGGACAATTGGGATTGGGCAATAAATTCTTGTCTCGCAAGCGAAACCCACATCCTGTGAAAGAATAAATATATATATTTTAATCAACACCTCCAATCTGTCCCGCCGTTCAACGAGATCATGGCGGACCTTCTAACTCATTTCCTGAAATATCCCCAAGTGAAAAATGAAATGAAAATCGCTTTATTGTCACGAGTAGGCTTCAATGAAGTTACTGTGAAAAGCCCCTAGTCACCACATTCCGGCGCCTGTCCGGGGAGGCTGGTACGGGAATCGAACCGTGCTGCTGGCCTGCTTGGTCTGCTTTAAAAGCCAGTGGTTTAGCTCACTGAGCTAAATCAGCCCCTGGTGTATCCCTTGATAGCTTTAATAACTCGAAACCTATTCATCTCTGTCTTGAATATACTCAATTACTGAGCCTCTGGGATAGAGAATTCCAAAGACTACCCTTTTTGTGAAGGTATGTCTTTCTGTGCAACCTGAATACTTCCCCCCCCCCCTAAAACAGACAGCACACACCCCTCCCCAGCACCTCCAAATCGCCCGTCGCCTCCAATCTTCCCCTTCTGACATGTAGCCTGTACTCGGTGTTGCTTTCCCTCACCTTGTCACCATAGGTAGCCCCGTGAACCAATCTGTTTCAACTCTGCTTCGCAACGTAAACACATGACTATGGATTGATCTAAAGTGAGGTGAACTAAATCTTGTGTGACAGAAATGCCCTCCTGATTGCATTTCACTTGTTTAAGATGCAGAATATTTATTCAGGAAGGCTATAAATGAAGGATTCTGATGTTTTATACGCGAGGCACACAGCTAACACTGGTGCACAAAGCCGAGTGTTTACTAATCCATGTCCATTGTTGCATTTGGAGGTAGTTTCGATGCAATAATAACACTTTCCAATGTTTTTAATTGAGTGTAGGCAGAGACTAATGAGAATTCAACAGACGCAGCATAGGTTTGGGGTGATTGCTGAATGCGTCCTATCAAGGGAAGAGGAGGGGAAGTGGACAGAAGACAGTTCACAATGTGCAGAGCATTGGCTCAAAATAAATAAATAGCTAGGAGAGTATGCGCGTGTCAACAATGCGCCGAGGGAGGCAACCCTCCGCTTGGAGCAATTAAAAATCAGTCCTTGCAACTTCCAACCTGAAGCAAGCCTCTGAGAAATGATTCATGCTTTTCGTTCCTATGATTCAATAGTTGTTGCCAGTATACAAGCGGAAACCGCAGGTGTGGGGGCGCGGGACATCAAAACGGTGTGGAACCCAGACGCTGCCTTACTGATCAATACTTCATGTTATCAAGTTAATATGTGGAGTGTATGGAATGTATATGTATCAGATGACTATGCATATATAGTACATATACATATAAAATCTGTATTACAGCAATCTATGGGGCTGTTGTCTCTGAATGTTTCTCCTGTCACAATACCAGATGCAATGGCCATAACATAAATGTTGGTATTTGTCATTCTGCCATGGGGGTTCTTTTACAAATTGACAGAGTGACACAAAACGACGAATTGATTTAATTATAAAATGTAGCACCGCCGTTAGTGGATTACACTGCAGCAGAAAATAATCGGCGAGTTAATTAAACGCAAGCAATTAAACTATATCTAGTCTCTTCGGTTTTAAGCACTGGAAGAATGTTTTGGTGTTGTGTCCACTCCCCCCCCCCCCCCCCCCCCCCCTCTTACATTTGATAAACAGCCCGAGCTCTGGTGAGAAGGAAAGAGTCAAAAGCAGGAGCTGTGTCTGAGAACCGAAATGTGAACTTTCAATGAATGGTCTGCCAGTTTACCGGCTTGCCTCTGTCCCCACAGGTTCAGCCCATTACATCATGGTCAAAGTATGTTTAGATGCCCTGAGAGTCAAAGCAGTGACAATTGTCAGCTATTTAATTTCTTATTCCTTATTATTCCTTCAAACCCATACTGGCCGATTTGGAACGGGGGTTAAGGGTGTGTGTGTGTGGGGGGGGGGGGGGTGTTGGGGTGTGTGTGTGGGGGGGAGGTGGTGTTGGGGTGTTGGGGTGTGGGGGGGGGGGGGGGCTCCCGGCCCTCACTTTCACTGAACCACATTGTTATTGAGGCGGCCTGATCAAACCGCTGACCGCCAGCCGCAGGTTTTATACCCTACAATAAAGCCACCTTAACGATTTTCCTAATTAATAGATAACATCTCCCCACTAGATGAGAGCTGATGTATTCGGCTTCAGCTTATTCTTTGTTAACCTCCTAATTAACTTTCGCAGGTCACTCGGGTCTCCCCCAACCTAAAAGTGAAGAGAGGCTTTGTGCTGCCAGTTGTAAACTTACTTTTTTGGCCCGAACGAGAGATTAGGCACAGAAAAAAAAAGGAGAGAGACTCAATTTAGGGCCGATTGTGGCTGAGCACAGCATATACATTTCTGGCAGAATGAGAAACCCGGTTTTGTCTTCACTCTTTTCCGTGGGTAATTGCGGTTTTCGAGGGGGGGGGGGGGGGGGGGGGACTGCTTCGCTGCTCTGAATTCTGAAGGAGCCACAAACCCATGTCTCATTTTAAATGTGAACGGTTAATTGACAGTGATGAAGTAGGCGAGCAATGTTACAAATCGTCGTATTTATTTAACGAAGATTCCTGACATTGTTCTGCGGGTAACCCTAACATTAAGCTAAGATTAACATTAAAGTAACCTAGCATAAGTAACCGCCTGGTTTGAGGTTTGTATCTAAATAGAAAGGTATCAGATCCAGGTTTAAACTGGGATACAGTCAGTGGAATACACACTGCTGCTTAGGAATGTTCCCCCCCCCCCCCCCTCCAGTGATGAATGGAATCTAGTATTTGGCTGTACAGTACGCGGCTTTTCCATGTAATTCTCTGCATTGAGGCAAATCAGCATTTGCAGCAAATCCTTTGCACTTTTCGTGTGCCAGGACATTCCTGCACTTGCGTCTGTAAGAAAATGCGATTTTCTCACACTCATTAGAGACGTACCTAGACGCAAGGGAGAGTCAAGCCCCTGGCCTGTCCGCCACTCCGGCAAGTCACCCTCACAGAGCAAAAACACGGGGATGATTTTGAAAAGAAATTGACTTTTGTTTCGAGTTTGTGAAAACTCGGAATCAGGCCGGGGACAATGGGACTCCCCGCCGGGCTGAATGACTGGAGCCATCTCGAATCAGTCAGCCAAGGCACCAATTAATCCGCTCTTTGTGAGCTCCTAGCCAGATCGGCCACAGCCACCACACTGCATTGGGCCATTGTTCAGACCTTCATGTGGCGGGATTTATCCATTTCAACAGGAAAGTTTTGTCTAAAATAGTTCGAGCGGAAGTTTCTCACTGACAATTTGCCCCAAATAGATAGATTTGCCGCGGCCCGACCTGCAAAGCAGGTTCGGCAGCACTGCCTGTGCGACCTGCCAGCAATAACCCTGAGTTTTCGTTTTTAGTCTTGAATGTACTCCGCCGGGTGGGTACCTTTAAGGTGCCAGGGGTGGGTGAAATGTGTTATTAATGGGGAGTGGCCCTTGTGACTGATTTAGCAATCTGACCCCCCCACACACACACACATACACACACCCGGACTGTCACCTGTAACCCTTTGTGCAATCTCGCATTTACTTGTTAAACACTAAAAGGTTTCCGAAAACCAGTCCAGGCTCCAGACTTTTCATATCAATGCGATCGTATTTTGTAGCATTTATATTCTTAGCGCAAAACACAAGTTAGGAAAACTCCTAAAGATAGACTGGGATGTTTTCCCGGGAGTCTGGCTGGTACCAGTGGGAGAATTTCACCTGGCAGGGATTTGAGGAGTCCAGCCCACTCCGGGAGTCTCTCCCTCGATTATCGATCAGCCCGGGGCCATGCTATGGAGTGGACCTGCCCCTCGTGGCTGCGATTATTCGCTCTTCGTTCCTGCCTTAACCCTCAGATCAATGCTCTAACGCGTCCGGTGATCCAGGCGCGAAACATGTGTGTCCCTAAACTGCATGCCGGCAGCTTGTTAAACTCCAGCGATGTCATGCTGCTGCTGCTGTAGTCCCGAAGGCTTCCATTTGTTCATACATTCAATTTGTTCATACATTCTTCAGCCTTAATACCGCAGGGAGAAAAAGTCCATTTTATACTGAGTGAACAGGGAATCCTCCAGTAGTTTCGTTTGGATACTTTTAGGCATCCACATTGATGTTTCACAAGCTTAAATCTAGACTTTGTTTTCTGTACCGTAATAAGACCTGCTTTCCTCACTCTACCACGTGCACCATAGTTGAGATGTCTATCTGCCCAAAACGTCTCTTTGGTAAGTTAGACGTCTCCCTTCACTCTGCAATTAGATTTGTGCCACTGAACTGTGCCCCTGGATTAACTGGCCCTCATTGTCCACAAAGTCCCAATTCCACTCCACGAGCGCCTGTTAATTTATCGGACCTTTCTCGGGAAAACACCTGTCCACCTCAAAGGTTTGTGATATTTTGCTGTCTCTTCTTATAATCTGAGGTCATGTGACTTGATCAGATTGGTCATTCCAGGAGTGAACACAATCTTTGGTAATAATTCACTTCGGGATGCAGATGCCAATGACTGGAATGAGGTACAAGCAAAGGTGAAGCTAATTCGTTTCATTACCATGGGTGCCTTTCACCAAAGGGCTAAGGCTCTGTTGACTGACACTTGTACTTGCTAGACTGTCAATTCTCTTTCACAGCTAATTTGTATTTTATTGGGTCATGGGACGTGGCTGGCTGGGCCAACATTTACTGCCCATCCCGAATTGCCCTTGAAGGGGGGGGGGGGGGGGGCAGTTCAAAGTCAACCCCATTGCTGTGGGTCTGGAATCACAAGTGGGATTTCAGGTAGGTCCTTACCAGACCTGGTAAGGACGGCAGATTTCCTTCTCTAAAGGATATTAGTGAACCAGATGGGTGTCTACAACAATAGACAATGGTTTCATGGTCATCATTTTCTTGAATTCAAATTTTACCATCTGCCATGTTGGAACCCATTTGAACCCATGAACAGCATTAATCTGGGTCTCTGGATTGCTAGTCCAGTGCCGATACCACTACACCACTGCCCCCAATGTACTGTGAAATGTCTGTTGTGGTGCCTCTTGGCCGGGTAGCTATTGTATATGTCGATTGGTTGTCAACTGACTCTGCTGGCTAAACGAAGGTTAAATTAAATGTTAATAAAGAATCATAGTTACAGCGCCATTCAGCCCGTCCTGTCCGTGCTAGCTCGCTGCAAGAACACCTCACCTTGCCCCACGCCCCCTTCCCTTTCCCCTGCATCCATTTTAAATCTTCCGAGAATGATTCAATTCCCTTTAGAGAGCCGCCGGTGAAGTTGCCTCGGCTACAGCCTCCCTCTGGGCAGGAGCCGCCCAGCAGCTGCACAAGAACACTTCCCCTCCTGCCCTTGTTGCATCTTTTGCCAAATCACCTTCAACCCTCCGGTTGTGTGGTTTCGGACATTTCGCCTGTGGGAGCAGTTTCTATCTAATGACTTTGCCCAGACACTCCATGCTTTTGAAGAACTCCATCGACTATCCTTCCCACCTTGCCTTCTTCAAGGGGAACACCCTCCAACGTGCCCAATCTATCCACGTACTTGAAATTCCTCATTCTTGGAACCATTCCCATCAATCTTTATCGCGCCCTGTCTATTCCCTTCACATCCTTCCTAAAATGTGGTGCCCACAGGTGGGCACGGTGCACCGCTTGAGGCGGAGGTTGTGTCCTCTAGAGTTTTAGCGTGACCTCCATCTCTGTGTCTGCACCCTGTGGCCTGCTTTATAAAGGCGTGGATCCTGTATGTTTGATCAGTCATGCTCTCAAACTGCCCTGCTAGCTTCAATGATCTGCATGAAGACATCCCTCTGCCCCCTCGCCCTCCCCCCCCCCCCCCCCCAACTTGCTCTTGCACCCCATTTAGAATTGTTCTCTTTAAGTTAGATTTTCTCGCATCGGTTTGTCTTACCATGTTATTTTCTGTGGTTATCACATTCCTTGTATCCGACACAGGGCAAGAGCAGAAAGATGCCGGCTGACCAGCCGGTGTAGTACTGAAGGAGTGCTGCCCTGTTGGCGGTCCTGTCCATTGTGGTGCCAACCTAGTTCCATCTGCCCGCTCGGGCGTGTTGTAAAAGATCCCATGGCTCTGTTTCTAAGAAAAACTGAGTTATTGTTTGGCAGTATCAATGATGGTGGTGTTGAGGTAATACTACTGGGCTGGTACCCCAGAGGCCCAGGCTAATGCTCTGTGGACACGGGTTCTAATTCATGGGATTTAAATACAATGAACAAATCTGGAATTGAAAGGTGGCGCTAACGACGAGCAGGGAGCTATCAATTGTCGTAAATCAGGGGATCAGGGGTTATGGGGAGAAGGCAGGAGAATGGGGATGAGAAAATATCAGCCACGATTGAATGGCGGAGCAGACTCCATGGGCCAAGTGGCCTAATTCGGCTCCTATGTCTTATGGTAAAGGCCCAGCGAATGTCATTGAGGGAAGGAAATCTGCTACCTGGTCTGGCCTACATGTAACTCCCGACCAATGTGGGTGACCCTTCACTGCCCTCCGCACTGGGCAATAAATGCTGGATTTCCAGCCTTGCCCACAGGTCATAAAATATATTTTTTTACTTCTCACATTGCTGTGTGCCAATTGGCTGCTGTCTTTACAGCATTACAACAGTGGGCACGATCCGAAAATACTCCATCGGTGCTTTGAGACAGGAGCTGTGAAATAAAAGCCATATAAATGCACGTCTTTCTTTTCGTCTGCTTTACACACATGGTGTAAATGGCCCAGGTTAAGTCACGTGATATACATTGAAGGTAAATAAATGTTGGTATTCATTAAGTGTAAACATTAAATGCCACTGTCATTTAAAAAAAAACATCGTGTTTGTATCCATGGACAAGAGTTTAATTTGTTATTTATGGTCAAATCAATCAATCACTTAATACAACCCGGAGCAAAAGACCCGAGTTGACTGTCACTGAACGATATTACAACAAGAGAAGGATCTATTAGAATTGATATAGCTCAGTGTATTTCAGAACTTCCCAAAGCCATTTACACTTTTCAAGCGCATGTACTATTGCAATGTGAGAAAGGCAGCGGAGGTCCCACCACAGAGTAATGTGGTCATGGTCAGTTAGCCTGTCTGTGCTGTTAGTTGAGCGACAGATATTGCCCAGGGCACTGGGAAGAATTCCTATACTCTTCTTCCAAATGGTATTGTGGGATCTTTGACATGTACCTGTTGAGGGTAGGTGGGTTCCCGGTTCAAGGGGTCTCGATAGCACCTCAGGCAGTGTAGCTCTCTCAATATTGCGCTGCAGCCTGGAGTTTGTGTCGGGAAGATGCTGGCACAGTGATGAGTGGGAAGGTGCTTGTGGGTGCATGTTGCAACAATCCACAGTATGTAAAGCGGTTACAACGTAAAAATGCACTTTTCTTCCAGACAGGCGAAGTTTAAAAAAACTATTTGTAAATTAGACTGAAATCCCAGTTCAAGCGTGCGAGATTGGGTTTGGAGTAAGATAAAGGTTTGTCACCAGCACCGTACATTGCAAACATGTGGTCTTTTTAAGGTACCATATATTCTCATTTACAGTCATTCTCCAAGACAAGTCTTGCATTCGGCTATTTTCCCGATGTAGATTATATTGTGCCTTCGACGGGTTTTTATTTACCTGGAAGGGGAGAAGGCATATTGCGGTATCTTGGTGCCCAGGTCAAGGGGCTAAGGGTATAGCTGGAAATGCAATAGCTGGAAATGAATACACATGTGTAGAGCACACTTTACACCAAATTCTTATAATTAGCTTACAGGTAGACCTGTTCTTTTTTTGTATCAATGAGAGACGATCAACTCTGTTAGATTTGGTCAATATGGGCAGTCGCCCAGTTAAGCACATACAGATGCTCTGCAATAGGGTATAAAGTAGGTTATAGTGTAACATTCCAGCTCTTTCTGAAGTTCTGATTTGACATTCTGCTTTAGCAATGAAATCAACCAAGAGAGTTGCATTGATTACTTTCTGAAGTGTTTGATTTGCATTTATTGATTTTCAGTGGGTTCTCTAGGAGGTCTTATGCTTAACCCGAGATTAAATAACGTATGGTGCTGGAAGACTTTCAGTCACTGTCACGGATTGGTTCCAAGAATTTCCAAATATTTGATAGATGTCGCCCCTTAAATAAGCTTTTATTTTGTTTACCAAGGGATTGAAGCCACCGTTTCAACATTTGTATATATCTATATATACATACAAAGTGCGCCCACTTTAAATGCCTTATCGTTCAATAAAACAAGACTTTCTGATTGCTTCAGTCAATCAGGTCAATAGTTTAAGGAAGTTGGAAAGTTTTGAAGTCCTCCCCAATTGCCAAAGTTTGAGAAGTTAGCCCGGTGAAGACTCTTATTCCCCTTGTGGGCACCAAGTGTCCTTACTAAGTGAGCATACAACGTTGTATATTCTGAACACCAAGGGGACATTGAAAGTCCCGAATAAATGATGTAGTGATAATGAAAAATCCCCAGAATTATTTCAGGAGCCCCGCTTTAAGAAGGTTTCAGATGTTGCCAAAATTAAACACACTGCACTTGTCACATTTTATATATACATACAGTTTCGTGTGTGTCCTGTTTAATCCAGTCCAATTTGTTGCTACTTTCAAGCGCAATGAACAATTGGATTGATAGCATCATTTGATGCCCTGGATTACAGATGAATGTAATGATACCTTAACTTCACTGATCTACTCAAGTTTCCAAAATGGCATTAAACTATCTTTATAATGTGAGTTTTCACAGGTCATGTGACCGGTGATGGTCGCTGGGGGCGGATGGGTGGAACTGGCTCCATAACTCGGAGGAGATTTCTGCTCGACACAGAACATGCTAGGTATCCGAGATGACCTAGAGTGAATCACAGTCAAACCCCACCATAGATATGGACAAGAGGATTTGCAGCAAAGTCAAACCCCATCAGTCCACCGTGACCGGTAGTCCCAGCTCCAGCCACTTCGCCAGAACCGCGGCTCGTTATGTCCTTAGTAACGAGGCAGATTAGAAGCGCTGAAACTTTAGGAAGATTTGCTGCGCCCTAGGCCAAAGCATTCCCGAGAGCGAACAACAACAATACGCCGAGCATTTAATCACAGGCAGCAGGTCGAGTGATAGCTCAGAGAGTGAGAGAAAGTATCGAACCTCACAACCCTATCACAGGGATTAGTCACCTCTTGCTTCGCGGGTTACTACCGCTCAGAGGCTTGCCGAGCTCAATAAACTCTAGCTGGGGGGGTGGTCTTACCTCGACACAGATCCTGAAGTCGGCGGTAGATAAGTTAGAGAGGGATTGACGACCTTTTCAGGTTGCATTGAATCAATGAACAGTTTCTAATAACCATACATTGTTGTCACACTGCATAAAGGAGGACTGTTTTCGATATTAGTAGCGCGTCAACATCGTCATTGCACTTGGCTGCGGCCATCCAAGGTTTGACTTGCTGCATTTAAACAGCGCCGGGCAAAACATTCAGAAGTTTATGCATCTATTTCCTTAATGTAGGCGATATCAGCCCCTGGCAGGCGGAACCTCTACAATCAACCGGAATACTTTGTACCCAGGTTACCCAGAGCTAGCAGGCATATAAACCAGTTTACACGTGAATATCCATTTCTACTCACCGGGTGGTGTGCTCTATAGCCAAGAGCTGTAGCTTTAAACTACACTTTATTGAAACGGAATAACTGCCAGGTTTATTGCTGGAGAGCCGTGTGGGAAGCAGTTTACATGAAATCTGCTCCTGTCCAAGCTCCAGTTTGAGAACATGATTTAAAGTAAAACATTTTACTGCGGAGATTTTCTCTCTCTCTTTCTCTCTCTCTATTTGGATCAAATGACAAAGTAACCAGCTCCCTCCTCCCACTCCATTCCCCCACCCCCTCCACCTCTCCGTGGAGAAAAAAAAATCTCATTGTAACTTTAAAAGCTGGATGGAGCGCGCTCAGAAATGCAATTGGCATCTTAAAAAGCTGAAGGGGACTGACGTAATAGTCCAATGGGGGTGATAGGAGAGGCAGTGAGATGCACCCTAGAGACTGGGCAAGGAAGTTTTACCCGGGCTCTGGGGGAAAGGATTGCTTTCCTCAGCCAGCTCCAGGAAGACACAGCCTTCACCCGAATGCTTAGAAGCAAAACGCATTAATTTGGTTCACGTTTACCGGAAGCTGCTGTTTGCAACTTCTTCTACTCTGTCCGGTCAAATTGAAAGTCAGGACTCTTGTTTCTCTCTCGCTCTGAAACCGCTGACAGCTCCTATCGGGACTCCCAGAGGCTCGATGCATGACGGATGGACTGGGTGAATTCACCCACCAAACAAACCCTACCCCCGCCTCACAGGGCAGAGACAGCGAGAGCTGCCCAAACTCATGGACGCCGCCAGCTTGAAGACTGAGTGGCGGGAGGATCGGCTGATTTCCTGAGAAGTGACCCTTCGGCTTGCGGTGGAGGAGCAGAGAGCCGCGGAGGAGGAGGAGGAAGAGTGGGGTGGGGGGAGGCAGGTCAGCGCAGAAGGACAGTTACCGGATTCACTGTGTGTTGGGCCGCCCTATGCTCCAGGATAAACCGCAAGAATGAGCAAGGCCGCCGGATCAACAAGTGGGTGATGTGTCTTAGAAATATCAATTTGTTTTGGTGATTTCAACCTCGAGCGGGAGAAGCATCTCAACTCTGTATGTTAAAATTGCTGGCACTGGGATAGGTGTGTGTTTGTGTTAGATTTACTGATACTTTCAGCTCAGTCTGTCCTCCAGTTAAGAAGCGAACCTTGCCATGTTGGTCATTGTTGGATTTTGCCATCAAAGTTCAGATGTTGAGTCCTGCTGGGCCTGCAAACTAAAATCATTGACATCTCCGCACTTCCACACAATTGCGACCGACAGGGCAGAGTTTTAGTGAGTTAAAAAGCGATGGGGGTGGGGGAGAGAGGTCTTTTCCAAGTTCGCCGGTCCCAGTTTTTGATGGCAAACATTTTTTTTTTAATTTGCAGCTAGCTCCTGGCCACACGCCGATCTGATCTGTACACGAGCTCCAGGACCAGGAGATAAAAGTTAGCGAGGCCCAAGATCCGGGGAGTGTCCAGAAGAGTTTGTCTCCCTCTAAACTCTCAGTGCACTTTTTTCTTTAAAGAGCGTGGATGTGTCCAAGGCCTGATGGATACCTTCAAAAGCAACAAAATTCATGCTTAAACCCCTGATCTGAAGCTTTGCCCAGCAATGGGTTTATTGTCTCCTGTTACATGTCAAACACATGGGATCGATGTTTACCTTTCGAGTCCTACCTAGTGTGTTTTCACCATTTCAAATAAATCAGCAGTCTCACATCTTGATGGCCATCTATAATTCCAGAGTTCCCATATATTGTATCCAGAATTACCAATACGCGGACTCCATGACTTAACTTTAAAGATACAGATTATATGGAGGATTATTATTGAAACCACCCATATTGTAATTCGGATAATCCATATGCGCTACTACAAACCGCTTCCCGTGGCAATGAAGCATTATTTAGTGGTAACTAATTTCTTAAACTAGAATGCAGTAACTTGATTAGGAGATTCTACATTGTACAATACTGACTCCCTTTAACGCGTTCTCTGCCCCCCCCCCCCCCCCCCCCCAACCCCCCTCCTCAAACCCAGGCTTTTCAGGCCATAGCTGCTTGTTGAAGGGGGTGAAAAACAATTTCATATTTTCCTTTATCCCAAATAGGCTGTTAATGCCTATTTGAAGTGGGGGTAATATACAGTCCACAAATCTTCGGCCCCAAACAAATCGCAGGCAAATGGCCCATGTAAGCAAATCGTCAGAAAGCTTAGCCCCATTTGGATGAGATCGATCAAAATGCAACATAAACTCACTCGAGGCGTTGCTGAGGAGTTTGTAATGAAGCCCCATCGAGTATCCTATCGAATAAAGTATTTCGTCCTCTGCAAAGGCTCCACCACACAAGCTCAAAAAATAGGCAAAGCACCAGAGAGCTGAGCGGTTACTGATAGTGGAAAATGCACTATTGCCACCCAGATTATAGAAGGCACATTCATAAATCAACAACCGAGGGGAGGCTCAGGTGGAAGCGAGCGCTTTGGCAAAAGTCAACGGTGAATTAAAAAATGCTTCTCCTCGGACCTCGGCATAGCTAGGTTCAATGGCTTTGAAAACCGAGTTAGAGTTCAGTTCTGCGCCAGAAATAATGGAGATTAAATACCCCCCGTGTGGAAATAAAGAACAAAATATGGATATTCCTGATTAGAAGAGGGACAGGTTTCGATTAATAAATCCTCCACTAGAAGCTAATAGAAAATTATCAGCTAATGAAACTACATTGTGGTCTCTAATTCCCCAAGTTGTGTGTAAAATGCCACTATTGGGGCTATATGATCCTTCAGACACAGCGACCGATGTTCAGCATCATAAACGTCCGGAAAAAAGGCGAAGCCGTATTGATTTTAGTTCAGCAAACGTGAGTTCGCCTTAAGAAATGACTCCTTTGAGATGTTAACTTTAGAACTTTATCTGTCCCTTGCCAGACTGGGAAAAGTCACTGCTCCAGTTCAATCCAGACTTCTCTTGTGTAATTTGTGACTTGTTTAGGCGCAGGGCTTTTCACTTGCAACTTTTTGCCAATGAAAATAATTATTTCCAGTGGGTATTTTTTTGTTAAATTCCTGAGCTATGGTTTGCTAAGTGCTCTGATGCAGAATAGCCGAGTTGGCTTTGTTTTTATTGATGGGCTGTGGAGAGACGGCGAGTTTATTTTGTTATTAACTCTGCCTGCTAGTTTATGTGGAGCACAACAACAAGGGCGCTGTATGGGTGGCAATATAAACCGGCTCGTCCCCCCAACAATCACTTTGCTCAAATCAAAGATAACTTCTTTCAGCGGCTTTCCCGTTGAGGGTAATTACAGTAATAGAATATGCCATATACTTTTAAGTAATAATTACGCACAATAAGTGTCAAATGACCCCCTACTGACAGAAGTTAAAGGCATGTTTCCTAGTGAATAAAACCGCGTTTCTTTTTTACATTTTACACATGTCAAGACTAAAGCAGTCGATCGCCCGATTAGACACTTTGCTGCTGTGTTGATAAATGGATACTGGGTGAAAATTCCTCTTCACTTTCAAACTCGCTCTATTTGGCCCCAGTTGGTTCAGGCTGTATCACTAACGCGTGTGCATGTGATATTATAACGGAGGAGTCTAGAAACAAAAAAGGTTGTTCTGCAGGGAATCGTGTGTTTTGGTTTGGAATGAAACTGAAAAGCGCCTGACGCGGTTGTATTAAACAGCATTGGAAAGAAGGATATTCAGTTGTAAATCATCAAGCGAGCTTTGCTGGAATGAGAACCCTTAAGACGACTTAATAGTTCAGTTTATAGATAGACGGTTTCTTAAACGTGTCTTCCTGTACAAAAGAGAGGTGAAGCGTTGAGGAATCACTTAAAATACTTGGATTTGTTGATTTTTCCAACACTATAATCAATTTCTAACTGATCTTCATAGCATTAATGTTCGCAAGGAACCGCGGGGTTCCAGAGAGTTTTCATCATTAGAACACCCGAGATCTTTTTTATTCCCCCCCTCCCAGAATCTATTTGCACCTCACCAAACGTGAGCTGATATGTTTAACTTGGCGAAGTTACCAACAACACCCACAAAGAGATCCATCTGGTGTCAGTGTGTTTGATTTTTCCAACGTTGGAAAGTTAACTTGTGGGCAGGACCCTTCCAAGGCCAGCTGAAATTGACGCCAAGACGATTGGACCTGCTCCCTATTATATCGATTGATTTTCCCTGGATGCATTCTGGCGTTTCCGAATTCCCATGCTACTGTTTTTGACGGGTCACTGGTAAATCAATGGGCAGGTGGGAACATGTTCACATAATTACACATCGACCAAATTATTTCACTTCCACTAGACGCTGACGTTTATCCAGATATCCGACAGAATAACTGTTTAAGTCAGATTTGACGCTCTATACTTTTCCTGTCCTGGGTCATTGTGCTACTTTTGAATTCCCATCTTTGGAGAAGGTTTTAATCCCCCCCCTCCCCCCTCCCTCCCTCTCTCTCCCTCACTATAGTCCCTTTTTTCCCCTCTTCTTCATCTCTTGTTTAGCAGCTGTCGGGGCTCATTTAAAAAAAGTCATGACAGCTTGTCTTCATTGGGAGCAGTCAGGGAGTTCAATGGGAAATCATTAACTCAACACGTTCTCCCCAATGTCTCCGTCTCGCAGTTTGGCCATCCCAGACATTGTTGTAGCTCCCGCTGTCTGTGCAAATCCAAGTTCCCAAGGTCCCCGCCTTTTTTACATTCCCATGGTCCTGCCAACGCAACCTTGCGCCAGAAAGATTCACACAGACGCATCGTGCTGAGCAACCGCCCCTCAAGGTGCGGCAAGAGCCCCGGGACAATGCTGCGCATTGCAGTGCTGTGGACATCTCGACTAATGAGGCCTTGCCGGCATCACAGAGGATGGACCTAATCGTTTTAAAGATGAACTGGCTAATCAGATAAAGGACCAAGTTATTGCAAACTATGAGTGCAAACTTAAACTTGCAATTTGCCAGCCCCAAGAATTAAAAATTGCCCCCGTGGTTTTTCTCTCGTCTTTTATGCCATTTATTTTCCGGACAGTCAACATTTGTTCTGTGGAGTTTGAGATGTGGAGTAGGATTTATGGCCCGTCCCTATTTTTCCTGAGCAGTTGTTGGCACGTCTTCTCCCTGAGGTTCATGGTGCCAATGAGGCACCCGGCCATGTCAGACCCTTCACCCGCAACCTCACCTTTACTTTCTCTACATTTCCCAATCAATGAAGGATTGCCCCGAAGGGACAGGTTGACACATTGAAGGGACATGGCTGGCGAATTATGTTCAGCGGGTCCAATGAAAACACGCGCGAATGTGTTAAACAAAACCTTCTAAAATAAGCCAACGCTCCCTATACTTTCCCCAAGCCACCGGCCATTCAAAACGTGTTTTATATATTTTTTTGAAATATTTCCATCCTCCCCCCCCCCCCCCCCCAACCTAAGAAACTAAAAAAGAGAGTCGTTTCTGGCCGTTTAAATGTGACATAAGATCACAATGTTAAGGGGCAATCTTGTTCTTTAACATCACAAGCTGATTGAACGAACACAAGGAACTGCTGTCCAACTCAATAGGGGCACGCAGCCACAGAATGGCTGTTGTTTTTTGGTGAGAAAGTAGGTCGATTCCTTAAAACCCATTTCATTTTTCCAAAAGATCTCGGTCTTCCTCAGATGTATACATCTACACTGTTCGCTGCAAATTGCGTTCAGTTAATGCTGCTTTAAGCCTCTTGTTTATACAATCACTTTCTAGTACAATGAAGGAATCTCATTGCTGCAAATCTCCCGGTTTGATACTAATTAATCCTGATTGATTACTAATGTTACATGCAATGTGGCTGAAAGTACCTCTTTGTTGTTAGGAGTTCGAACCTGTCGCATATAAAATGATTTCGTTAGAATCAAAATGATAGGATGTCAGAAATCAGTGTTTTAGCCTCTGGTGTAATTTATTTCGTCTCAGTCTGGGACACTTGAATTAAACTTGAAAGGACAAACCTGTGGCTAAATGAATTCGAATATTATACCTCTGTTTTATTACCAAGGCATCAGGGAAGGCCCCAATACTTCATCGAGAGGGCAATCGCCTCATGATTTGTTTAAGACGAAAAAACTTTATTTCAAGATTGTTGCTAGTGCTTTCTCCCAGGGACCCAGCACCACTTTAGATTGTGATTCTGCTTTGAGATGACCTGTGAGCCTGGTCGACGGGAGCTTTATGTTCAAACTTAAACAGACCAATTTGGCTTTTTTTAAAGGTCGAATTTTGGACATTCCGTGCAAGGTGTGCGGGGACCGCAGTTCGGGTAAACATTATGGAGTTTATGCTTGTGACGGATGCTCGGGGTTTTTCAAGCGCAGTATTCGCCGGAACAGAACTTACGTCTGCAAATCAGGCAACCAGGTACAGACCAACACTGAGAGCCACAGCTTTGCTTTGCACACCGTGTGCTTGGGGTGGAGTAAAATAACCAGGCGCCCCTTTTTTTAAAAAATGCAACTAAAGTACTTTATTTTTTTTCAAAACACACGCGATGCCCCAGAGAGTGGCTTTCCAAATGTCACTTCAAAATACAAAAGGGGCACAGTAGTTAGATTTTCTATATTTTCATATCGCACCCTTTAGATAATGTTCTGTGCCCAAGATACACCTCGTTCGGGTATTATTGGGTATCCATAAAGTCGGATTTGGAGTGATAGCGGCTCTGGGTTCTGGCATTGAACAATGCACCAGATTATTTCCATTCCTTAAAACAAATGAGTTCATCTTCTTGTTCAAAGAAGACAGGACTGACCCCCCCCCCCCCTCCTTTATTGGTTACAAATTGGGGTGGTGGCCGCAAAATATTTCTTGGCCTCTTGCCTGCCCTTTCTGTAAGTTTGATCGAGTTTGTTGGGGCTCCTTTGACTAGTGTAGCTCCTAACTCTGGTCAGTCCACAGGGTTCATAGTGTGCACCTACATTTAACATAAGTCTCTGACATATGTAACTTAACGTTTCAAGGGAGTTTGCTACTGAATCGCCCGCCTATCCTAATAATAATAATAATCGTTATTAGCGTCACAAGTAGGCTTACATTAACACTGCAATGAAGTTACTGTGAAAAAATCCCCTAGTTGCCACATTCCGACACCTGTTCAGGTACACAGAGGGAGAATTCCGAATGTCCAGTTCACCTAGCAGCACATATTTCGGGACTTGTGGGAGGAAACCGAGCCCCCGGAGGAAACCCACACAGACACGGGGAGAAAGTGCAGACTAACGATCACATTTACACGTTCACCTGCCTTCGAGCATTTGAAGTTGCAAAGCAAGTTTGCAACTCGCCCAAACCTCGCGTCTAAATGACGAGTGCGATTTAAAATGAAATATGTTTGACCCCGGTGAGGTATTTCGTGGTTCTTTATTTTGTTGTTGTTATTATCTTTTGAAGGGGGGTTGTCCTGTAGACAAGACTCACAGGAACCAGTGCAGAGCCTGCCGGCTCAAAAAGTGTCTTGAAGTGAACATGAACAAGGACGGTAAGACTTTGGATGTCAGATTCCAGGGCCCGCACCTGCCTGACTGTTTGGTGTTTTTTTCTGTGCAAAGTGAAACAGGGATTAACAGTGTTCCTTTTTAATGCTGTACACCTCGCCCACATATCTCACTCTAAAAAGTGCATTGTATTTTTTAAAAATCTTGTCCTAGATCGAAATGACACCCATTGGAATCTTATTAAGAACAACACCAAAAAAAAGGAATTCCCGAGAGCATCATGTGGATGTCATAAAACCCGCCAGGGCATCGAATTTACTTGATCCCCTTACTAAACCTGCGATCGTTAACTTATTCCTGCTTCGTTTTCTTCCTTCCTTATCGCTGTTCAATCTCTTTTCCTTAATAACTGAAATGTCCAACTTTCAGCTGACAACTATCACTTCATAAAAGCTGGGGGCAAAATCCTGGAACTCCTTCCCTAACAGCACAGTGGGTGTACCTACACCGCAAGGACTGCAGCGGTGCAAGAAGGCAACTCACCACCACCTTCTGAAGGGCAATTAGGGATGGGCAATAAATGCTGGCCTAACCAGCGACACCTAAATGAATTTTTAAAAAATAAAATTCCTCACAAGTCGCCCCAATTGTTGGGGGGGGGGGCTTTTGTTCCAATGCTATTGGTGGACTTGGCTCTGTGAAAATTCGCTTCCCGAAGTTACAATAACGATTACACCTGATAGGCATTGCACTGCTTGTGCTTTGGAACGATGGGAATGCATGCCATTTGGTCCATACAGGCACGAGCAACGCAATCTCTGCTTTCCGTTCCCAGCCCCACACCATCCAGTTCTTGTCACATTACGACACGTGACACAACAAACTATCAAACCGAATGTACTTGCGGTGAATTGCGTGTTGATTTCAATGGATTTCCTTCACCGGGAGTTAATGTCGCTGCTCTTCAGGTTGAAATGTCTTTTTTGTGAGCTTCAATCCGTCCCTTCAGTTGGACAAGGCAATGGATACATTTCTGTGCACATGTCTTTTAGAGTGGGTAATAATGAAAGCATTATTTCTGCTGAAGCTGGTTTTGAGCAGAAAACGGGGCATGCTGTTATACTATATATATTACATATATATATATAGTTTTGGACTAGATAGCAAATATATAAGAATCTGTAACATTTCTGTCCTCACCACCCTCCCGAACATTTTAAATTAGGCAGGGAAAGATTCATCAACACAATGGAAAGTAAGCGGCCACATTTCGCTTGGGATCAGCCCGGAGTTATATTACTTTCCTTGTCAAGCCCTGGCATTTTCTGCTATCTTATATATGTCTACTATCTTTATGGCTCAGTGTGTGTGTATCTCCCCCTCCCCCCCCCCCCCCCCAAAGTCCCTCCCTCTCAGTGCCCTCTGTCACACCCTGGTCCCCTAATGCTCCAGTTCTCTGGTTGCTGTTCTTCTGAAACTGGACATCAAGTGTGCCCGGGCAAGTGTATGACACATGAACATGAACATGTTTAAATCGCATTTCCATCCACCACTCATTCCTTTGGCCGAAGGTCGGCCTCATCCCGACTCCTGCTGATTGCTTGGAGATTTCCCGCCCAGCTGACAAGTCCACGATTCCACCTCCCCACAACGTGGATTGAAATTGACAAATTGTTTCTATTCCATTAATCGGCATCATTAAAGCAGCTCGACAAGGTGTGATTGGGAAAGTACATCCCAGGTTAAATTACTCATGGGTGTCTTTCAATTGGTCTGTTATGTTTTATGGTGAAGATATTTGGGTCTGACGTTTGTTATCCGCAGCGGTCGAGTTGTTAACATTTACTGCACAGCAGTGTGGGACATGCGGCGATTTCCGCATTGCAGATGTTTAGAAATGTTTCACCTGCTCCTTGTATCCACGGAGTGTCCATTCAGTTAGATATTGGAAATGATCTGAGCTTTCATGATACTTGGTTTAACTTAAATCTGACTGTCATCACACCAGGAAGTCCTGGAATGGTTTATTAGACAGTTATTTTCAGAGTTTGTAATTATAGTTTGCTTTCTCAATATATTCTACACGGCAGAGGGAAACTCAGGTGCTGAGATAATTCTTGGGCCTAAATCTAAACTGACGGAACTGTGCAATGGGCAGCTGAATGTTTAAACAGAGGCCAGGCCGTCCCTTTAACCACAAATCGCTCAAAAATGATTGGACGCCACATCTCATTCTCAACGTGTCTGGCTTTAATGTTGCGAAACTTATATTTCTGATTGTAGCACAGTTTATTTTTGTTACTCGGTTCTGTTTGCTCACGGCGGCGGCGTGATCCCTCAGATAGTCACATAGAATTAGGAAGTCAGCAGAAAGCACACCGCCCGAACGGTCTCCTCGGTGCTGCCAAATATACGGTTTTATGGTGAATTGCCATTTTGTAATATCAGCCAATTGTAATACCGGTAACCTTCAAGACGGAAAATCACCTCCCAACTATATTCACCTTTTTTTAAAAAAAAAAAGCACATCAGAGTCGATTATTTTGTGTATCATAGAATTTACAGCGCAGAAGGAGGCCATTCAGCCCATCGAATATGCACCGACCCTCTGAAGGAGCACCCCACCCAATTGCCCTATTCCCGCAAGCCCACTTAACCTTTTTTTGCGGGGTACTAAGGGGCAATTTAGCATGGCCAATTCACCTAACCTGCACATCTTTGGACTGTGGGAGGAAACCGGAGCACCCGGAGGAACCCCGCGCAGACACAGGGAGAACGTGCAGACTCCGCACAGACAGTGACCCAGCGGGGAATCGAACCTGGGACCCTGGAGCTGTGAGGGCACAGTGTGTTAGAAGCTATGGGCCCGGCTTACACTCATTAACCAGGAATACGTCCTTGTCAGCTGAGTGATTTGCCCTGATGATAATGGTGTATAAACACTCAACCATGTTCAAATTTGGAATAGAGGGGCTGGTTTAGCTCACTGAGCTAAATTGCTGGCTTTTAAAGCAGACCAGCAGCACGGTTCGATTCCTGTACCAGCCTCCCCAGACAGGCGCCGGAATGTGGCGACTAGGGGCTTTCACAGTAACTTCGTTGAAGCCTACTCGTGACAATAAGCAATTTTCATTTCATTTCAATTTTGGTTTGCTCCCATTTAGTTGTGCTGAGATCCACCAGAATTAGAGTCAGACTAAAGATTGTAAGCTCCAGTCAGCTTTCCCCATAACTCATTTCCTTTACAGTTGGGATCAATCTTTGTATCCTTGCAGAGCCTGTATCCTTTCCAAAGCATGTATGTCCATTTTGAAGTGTGTTGGAGAAAACAGTGCACAGAATTCCAATAGTACTCCGGGTGCATTATAACCTTCTATCCAATTAGTTCTACTCTTCAGACCCTGGATGCTAACGTTCTACATGCTTAATGACATTGGCTCAAGGTTGAAAGTGGCCACTTTATTGTTACTCCCAGGTTCATTTAAGGTATTGCTGTAATAATTCTACGTTCATATGTACTTATATTCCCCATGTTTCATCCAATAAGCATATTTTAAACCATTCTCCATTTTGCTTCTCATAAGCAACTGATTTAAGTATTCTTTTCTGTAAATCACCAGCTGGATACTATATTTTTACAGCTTTCACTACTTTATTGTAACTTTCCAATTTAACAAATTCACAATTCTCTTCTACATCTAGAATATTTATGCAGATAAGAAGCATCAAGGGCCAAAGAACTGACCCAATTGACATTCCAACCCATCACCTCTGCCCCACCTGAGACAACAATCACACGGGGTCCCTACTTATGATCCAATAATTAATCAAATCAGTTTCTCTTCCTTAGAATTCTTCTTTTTGGTTTTAATATAAGTTTTTCAGGTGAAACCTTGTTGAAGGCCTTCTGGAAATCCAGGTGAACATAAGAATGCAAACAGGAGCAGTAGAAGGCACTAGGATCCCCTGCTCTACATTCAATAAGATCTTGACTGTCTCACTAGATCAACTGCACAATCCCTCCTCACTCCCACATCCCTTGATTCCCTTAGTGCCATCTCTATCTTAAATAAATGATCGACTAAGCAGCAACAGCTATCTGGAGAAGGGAATTATAGAGATTTAGAACTGAGTGAAGAATTCCTCATCTCAGTCCTAAACTCGTTACCAAGCGTGACTCTTTACCCACGGGAAGCAGGAAGCATCCTCTCAGCATTACCTTCTCAAGAATTTTATGTTTAGATCACCTCTTATGCTTCTAGGCTCTGGAGTCCAGAGAATAATAGGTCAACCCAGTCAATCTCTTTGTCCCTTCGTAGTACCAGAACTTGAATATTGCAGAGAAACAGACATGCTGTCGAAGTTTTACGTCTTGCACTCCTCTGGACAGATGCAGGAATGCCAAATTTCAGAGCAAACAACAATTTGTTCTGTATGAGTAAAATGACGCGGATTGGTTGGCAGGTTAGCTCTGATTGGTTAAGACATTGTCATGGAGACTGCACCAGGGAGCTATTGTCAGACATGCTAAGAATTACACTGCAATCAATTGGAGATTATCAGTCAAGCTCGCACTTACCTTGCTTGAGCTTCACATATTCATCTACAGTGGCCTGTTCTTTGTAGGCAAAATTAATAAATCCAGGCAGCGTATCTTTTTGAAAAAAAAAGCATGGGGGAAGTAATCCACTGGTGCATTTGCGATGGCAATGTCTCAAGCCATCGGTGGCGACTTGCCAACCAATCAGCATCTACTTTCTCATAAATTGTTGATCCCTTTGAAATTTGGCATTCTTGCCTCTGTCATGCTGAGTATAAGACCAACAACGTTTGACAGCATGTCTTTTTTCAGCAATGCTCAATCTCTATAGCTTCTATAGCTCTTGGGGCTAAAGGGATCAAGGGTTATATGGCGGGGGAGATGGAATCAGGGTATTGAACCTGATGATCAGCCAGGATCATAATGAATGGCAGAGCAGGCTTGAAGGGTCGAATGGTCTCCTCCTGCTTCTATTTTCTATGTATGTTTCTCTGCAGAGGAAGGTAAACGGCATTTTAAACCTTATTGCAAGGAGAAGTTGCAATTTAATTTATAGAAATAGGTTTCATTTATTTGGCACCTTTCAGATCTTCAGTCACCCTTTTAAAAAAGAAAGCCAATTAAGTACTTTAGCAAAGGAAAAACAGCAGCACATATGTGCACAACAAGCTTCTGAAAGCAGCAATGTGGTTTCAGAAACCTGTTCTAGGTTTTGGTGATAGAATGGGATGTATTGGCCAGAACACAGAGGAACCCCTGTTACATTCACGCCACACAAGTGCCAGGCAATGACCATCTCCTACAAGAGAGAATCTGACCATCGCCCCTTGACATTCAATGGCATTACCATCACTGAATCCCCCATAATCAACATCCTGGGGGTTACCATTGATCAGAAACTGAACGGGACTAGCCACATTATTAGTGTGGCTACCAGGGCAGTTCAAAGCTAGGAATCATACAGCAAGTAACTCACCTCCTGACTCCCCAAAGCCTGTCCACCATCTACAAGGCACAAATCAGGAGTGTAATGGAATACTCTCCACTTGCCTGGATGTGTGCAGTTCCAACAACACTCAAGGAGCTCCACACCATCCAGGACAAAGCATCACACTTGATTGCTCCCCCTCCCACAAACATTCAAACCCTCCACCACCGACAAAGAGTGGCAGCCCTGTGTACCATCTACAAGATGCACTGCTGTAACTCACCAAGGTTCCTTAGACAGCACCTTCCAATCCCGCCATCACTACCAGAAGGACAAGAGCAGTGGATACCTGGGAATCCCACCACCTGGAGGTTCCCCTCCAAGTCACTCACCCCCCTGACTTGGAAATATATCTCCGTTCCTTCACTGTGTCTGGATAAAATCTTCGAAATCTCACTTCAAGGACTGCAATAGTTGCTAGTAGGCAGCTCACCACTACCTTCTGAAGGGCAGCGAGGGTTGGGCAATAAATGCTGGCCTAACCAGCGACGCCCAAATCCCGTAAACGAATAAAAGAAAAACTTGCTGAGTGTGGAAGTTCACTGTGGGCAAATTGACTGGCTGGTTTCCTGCATTACAGCAGGGACCAATCTTCAAAAAAAGCACTTCATTGGCTGGGAAGCATTTTCAGATGGTCTGAAAGTTACGAGCCGCACTATAAAAATGCAAGTGATTTCCCGGATTCAATACCCTTTTCAATGGCGCCAAGAGTTATTTTGTTTCTAGTGGACGGGGGGGACGGGGGACGGGGGACGGGGGGGGGGGGGACTGGAGGCCGGGCTTCTGTTTAATATTTCATTCAAAAAGCAGTTCCTTGGATTGTCCACTAGTCCCTCAGTACTGCATCATCCATAGGATTAAATTAAATTGTTCTAATTTAGAGGTAAGAATGGTACCTTTGAATCAAAGGCTAACAGCTATTTGTAATACCCTCGAAGCAATGGGGGAAATTGACTTGTAGCTTGTAAAACACTTAGAGAGAGGAAAAAGTCACCATCTGTTTATGTTTTGCTATTCTGGCACAGGTAAAATGTGCTTCTCAATCTATAATTACATACCCTTCTGGACTAATCCTTTGTAGAATTGTTATTATTCCACCCGTTGCCGATGTTAGGCTAACAGAACTGTAATTGCCAGCATGATACATGTCCCTATTGTATTGCACAATTTTCCCCAGCCCTGTATAAATTCTTCTGCCCCCAATGATCCATTCATGAAGATAGCGAGTGCCCTCTAGATTTCGGCCCTATTTTCGAACTACGCTAAACTCTCCGGCCAAAGGGATTTATTAGTCCGACATTCCCTTCATCTTTAAATTATAAGAATTTCGAAAAGGAATGAACGGGTTGAAGTACACCTGATTCACGTCGCTCTGCCTCCTCCAATGATCTGTTCTTGTGTTTTCCATTATAGCTGTGCAACACGAAAGAGGACCGAGGACATCGACCATAAGGAAGCAGGTAGCCCTGTATTTCCGGGGGCACAAGGAGGTCAATGGAGGAGTCACCCCATATCCAGCCACCGCTTTACCCGGGCCAGCTTTCTTCACCGCCGTCACCCAGTTAGAAACCCACAACATCGATCTCACTACCGGGTCTGATCGCCAGGCGCTGGTGGGTTTACCACAGCCAACTCCCAAGGTAATTGACCTTCAAACACCAGCTGCTTTTACATAGCAACAGAGTCAATGAAGCAGCCAGGAAATTGATGCAAGTTCAGTCATTGCTACAACCGTAACTCAGTGTGGCCAGGTTGTGTAGGGGGAAGTGTTGGTATTCAGCCAAATATTGGACCAATCAGACAGGGAAGCCAATTGTACCTTAAACATCAATGGTTGCAGAAACTAATTAGTCATTCTACCTCCTCATAACTAAAACCTGTGGCTTGCTCCGATTTTCTTTGTGGTGAGCAGTGACACTACTGCACAGACGTGCAGGTTAGGTGGATTGGCCGTGCTAAATTGTCCCTTCCGCCCATATTGCCCTTTACCGTCCAAAAAGGTAAGGTAGGGTGATGGGGATAGGGCGTTGGTCGGGTGCTCTTTCAGAGGGCTGGTGCAGACACGATGGGCCAAGTGGCCTCCGTCTGCACTGTAGGGATTCGATGACATCCGGATGTAATTAGCAAATACCCCCTAGAGCACCCTACCTAAACCCACTCTCCCGCCGCAACCCCGCAATGATCATGGCCAATCCACCTAACCTGCACATCTTTGGACTGTGGGAGGAAACTGGAGCACCCGGAGGAAACCCACACCCACACGGGGAGAACGTGCAGACCCCGCACAGATATATGCACATTGACACACAACTCTCTCTCTCTCACACAATCCCCACACCCATGTCAACATGTCTCCCGAATTAAAAGTCCCACTCCAGACGACTTCACCTCCAGTGCGGCATTGAGCGAATGCTGCACTGTTGGAGGAGCTGTTGTTCCCATGCGCCGTCAAACGGAGGCTCGATTTGCCCTTCCGGGTGGATGTGAGAGGTCCCAAGGTACTATAGTGAGAGTATGGGAGTCAATGCCACTCTCCTGGCCAAGACCAGCCCCTCCTTCATGATCACCTTGCTGTGCACACACTGGCTACCGCGTTTCGCACAGGACCAGGGTGACCACACTTTAAAAAAAACACACCACTGACTGTAAAGGGGTTTATGAGGTGCCGAGGTCAGGAAAGGTCCGGTATAAATGCAAGCCTTTTCTTTTTCCACATACATACGCGGAGAGGCTATTTGACAGAATGATATTTGTTTGTAGACATTTGGTGTAATATAAGGACGATGGCAATAGTTTATAGCAGCAAATGTCTATTGTTGTTTGCTATAGCTGAAGGCTGAACCCACGCTAACCCCATGTGAAAAGATTATCAGTTGACTAATCCGTCATCGGAATATGGAAGCGCGGCAGTTCACTTTTCCCTTTGTGGTGCTGTGCTGCAAACCAGCTCCCATTGATTGCAGCACAATATATCTGACTACAGTAAAATGCTGATTGACTCCAGTGCAAGACGATCCCAGAACTGAAAACGATCCCAGTTAGCGGGGCCAGGAACTATCCGGCAGCCTGAGCTCCAACATATCCCGGTGGCCAAATGAGATCAGAACTCGGTTCTCAGGCTCAAGCCTCGTTAGGACAGTTTTTTTTGGCAAAGAAGACTTTTGTGCAAATACATAACTGTTATTGTTTAATATCAGCTCGGGTTTTACAATCGCAGAGCATATTGTTTGCTTTGCAAAGTGTATCAATTTACTCCAAGTAGTCGGTGCAGACGTTGTATTCCGGTAAACTCCAATTTCTGTCGTTGGTTGTTGTCAATGTGGTGGTGCGGGGGGGGGGGGGGGGGGAAGCACATTGCTCTGGAGCTCTGTGAGGGGTTGATGCTGTTTCAGTTCGGACTTTACAGCCCCCACCTCAGCACACTATCACCAACTCCACATACTCCAGGACACTGCTGTCGCTGCTCCCAGGGTCCTGCACCCACAGGTGGGTGGCTCACTGCAGTTTCAGGAAAGCGGACCCATTGCCAAGTAAATCCAGCAGGGTTCATTTCGAATTTGAATATAGATGGGTTTGCACAGTGTGCTGCAGACCGGCGGGGTTTGGACAGGGCTGGATGAATGCTATGTTTCACATTATTATTTGCTTCAAGCATTTAAGATATTGATGTGAACCTGTGGTGTCTGGCGGTACCGGCCCTGAGTTCCTTTTGATTGAAGTTGGTGGGCTGCCCACTTCTAGCCTCCTGTTTCACCCTCCACATTGGTATCAAGTTGCCCTCTTGGCAATCCACGCTACAACTACCTGCATTTGAGGCTTACGCCAAATGCATGGCTCATAATACAGCAAAGAACAAAACTGAACACAGGACCAACACAGGAAATCTAAAAAGGACAATAAGAGTGACAAAGTGTGAGAGTAGCAGCTAACGTAAAAGAGAACTCGAGAGTTTGTTTTTTAAATCATACAAGTAATACAATAGCCCAAAATATGTGCAGGTTAGGTGGATTGGCCGTGCTAAATTGCCACTTCGTGGCCAAAGATGTGTAGGTTAAGTTAAGGGGTTATTGGGGCAGGGCGGCGGTGTGGGCTTGGGTGAAGTGCTCTTTCAGAGGGTCGGTGCAGGCTCGATGGGCCGAGTGGACTACTTCTGCACTATAGGAATTCTATGATTCTATAAATAGTCGTCAGAGAAAGGGCGAAATCAAACAGGAAACAAGCATGAGATTTTCTTGTAGAGGCAGAGGGAATGGCTGAGGTACCGGAGAACCATAGAATTTACAATGCAGAAGGAGGCCATTTGGCTCATCGAGTCTGCACCAGCCCTTGGAAAGAGCACCCTACCCAAGCCCACGCCTGCATCCAATCCCCATAACCCAGTAACCCGATCTAACTTTTGGACACTAATAGCCAATCCACCTAATGTGTACATCTTTGGACTCTGTACCAGATAAGTAAATAGCATCTTTGTGCCACAGAATGATATAGTTCTGAAAAAGGTGATTCATCCATCATGATTGTCCCAGCTTTTTGGGAGAGTTATTGGGTTAGCTACACTCCCCTATGGTTTGCCATCGCCCTGTAAAGCCATATATTGTTCAGAAGTTATCCAATTCCCTTCTGAAAGTTACTTCTCAATCTACAACCACCTGTCAAGCAGTGCTGTCCACATCACAACTCACCCTATAAACATGGTTCCCTTCATGTTGCCTCTGCCTCTTCCCTCCCCTCCAATGCTGTACATCTGTGACTGGACATCACCACTTCAGCTATTAAAAACAGATTAGCAAGGAAAAGCTATCAATATTCGTCATGATATTGAGTACCACATTAAACCTCCACTTCACCTTCTCTGTCCTCAGGAGGACACACTCAGCTTCTCCAGTGTCTCAACTTAAATGAAACCCTTATCCTCCAGTTCTTTGGTGAATTGGAAGATTGTGACTAGAGCTTTTTCAATTTCTACCTTTACTTCCCACAGTAAGATCGGATGCAACCCCTTTGGAATATGTAATGTTTCAACTTTGAGGACTGCCATTTTTTAAAGCTTCTCCTCTGGTCAAAATCCCTGTAAAGACCAATAACCTTTGAAAAGAGATGTATTACCCAAACAATCAACAGAAATGTCATGTTTTTAAGATTTTTACTGTAACAAACAAACTTAAACCAATCCATATCAAACATTATTTAACAGGCTACAAATATATCGAACTAAAGGAAATACTTTGGCATTGATTAATTAATGCCGTTGAGATATGTCTTACAATTCATTTTGCTGTGCACCACACTTCTAGCAGATATCTAGAATTACAAGATCAAGCCTCAAGTTACCAAGTGATCCACCATGGTGACACAGTACTGCTGCCTCACAGAGCCAGGCACCTGGGTTTGATTCTGGCCTTGGGTGACTGTCCATGTGGAGTTTGCACGTTCTCCCTGTATCTGCACGGGTTGCCTCTGGATGCTCCAGTTTCCTCCCACAGTCCAAATATGTGCAGGTTAGCTGGATTGGCCATACTATATTACCCCTTAGTGTCCAAAAGATGTGCAGGTTAGGTGGGATTACGGGGTTGCAGCGGAGTGGGTCTGGGTGGGGTGCTCTTTCGAAGGTTCATGCAGACTCGATGAGCCCAGTAGCCTCCTTCTTCATTGCATGGATTCTGTGAGAAGTATTTAAATAGAGCGTGTCACACCAGGTCAAATCTTCCAAATTACTTTGAAAATGGTCCAATTCAGTCTGAGTATTCCAGAAGCAACTTCCACCAGCAAGGCCCCTCTTAGTGACTTCTTGTTCCTTAAATCTGCAGACATTCCATCTACTCTGTTTTCTTTTAGTCAGAGAATCAGCTCTCACCAGCATCCTGCTTGGTTGCTAACACAAAGGCTGTATTTTCCTGTTCTTCACAACAGTAGCTGTATTATTTTTCCCTCTTTATGTCTGTCTCCAAAAAACAGCTGTCCATTTTCTGTGCCAGGTGGAAAAACTGCCACTTTTGAGACAGTTGATGGAAGGCGGAGACTTTTTAAACATAGCCACTTTCCATTCGTAACCATTTATTTTTTTATCCTATCTAATATTGCTACCACCTCCCTGTTTTTACTGTGAATTTACCCCCTCCTTTCATCAAGATCTTGATCAGTGCATTTCCAGATGAACAAGGCAGGAAGCAGGGCTGAGTCTAGTTTGGGGAATGAAGTAGGACATGTAGGAGTAGCTTTCAGTAGGAGTGCATTCTGAGATCAGTCATCACAATTTCATCAGACTTAGAATAGATATGGAAAGGGACAAAGTATAATAAGCTTTAAAAATAGTTAAATGGAGGGGGGGAGGGGCTTCAAAGTCAGTAAATTGAAATGCGATCAGGCCCAGGTGGCTGGAAATAAACACTTAGGAGCCTAATCAGCAACTAAACATAATCTTCAAAGAAAGAATATTTTGTGTACAGAACTGACATATTCCCATGAGGGGTCAGGAAAAGGCACTCAAAGCTAAACTTCCCACTTTGTTTAAAGATACAGAGATTAAAATGAGATAGAATTCCTACCGTACAGAATGAGGCCATTCAGCCCACTGAGTTTTCTCTGACCCGATGAAAGGGCACTCCACCCAAGCTCCACTTCCCCACCCTATTCGTATAGCCCCTTAACCTAATTGACAGCCCTGGACACAAAGGGGCAAATTTAGCATGGCCAATCCACCTAACCTGCACATCTTTGGTCTGTGGGAGGAAACTGGAGCTCCCAGAGGAAACCCACGCTGACACGGGGAGAATGTGCAAATTCCACACAAGCAGTCACCCGAGGCTGGAATTGAACCCCGGTCCCTGGCGTTGTGAGTAAACAATGCTAGCCACTGTGCCATCATTCCACCCCAGTTGCAAGGACAATTATATTTAAAATATAATAAAGAAGCAAGATGAACATAAAAGTATGGAGGAGAGTTAAAAGAGGGCAAAGACAAAAGCAAGGGAATAGATTAGCTGCTAATAAAAGCAGGAGGCCAAAATTCCTTTGTAAATACATGAATATTAACGGATAGGGAAAATTTGACTCTAATTAGGGACTAAAATGGAAATAGCCATTCTAAACGCATGGCTGAGATACTCAGAGCGTACTTTGCATCCAGCTTCACTAAAGAAGGCAATGCTGCCAAAGTAATAGTAAATGAAGAGGCAGCAGCGATATTCGAAATAACAAAGAGAATGCACAAACAAGTTAGGAATGCTCCCTAGATCACTGAGGGAAGCAACAGTGGAAATTGTGCAGTCTCTAGCCACAATCTTCCAATCCTCCTGAAATATGGATATTAGGTGGTGTCTGAAGACTGAGGATGGCATCGTAAAGGATAATGAGAATAATAGGAACGTAGGAACGTAGGCCATTCATCCCCTCGAGCCTGCCCCATCATTGAATGAGAGCATGGCTGATACATGACCTAGATCCATATACCCATCTTTGGCCCATCTCCCTTAATATCTTTGTTTAACAAAAATCTATCCAGCTCAGATTTAAAAGTAACAACTGATTTAGTTTCAACTGCAGTTTGTGTGAGAGGGTTCCAAATTTCTGTACCATTTCAGTGAATAGGTGCTTCCTAACGTCTCTCCTGAATGATCGAGCCCTCATTTTTAGAATGTGGTTGATATTGTGTATTTGGACATGAAAATCGCTTTATTATTATTATTGTCGCAAGTAGGCTTCAAATGAAGTTACTGTGAAAAGCCCCTAGTTGCCACATTCCGGCGCCTGTTCGGGGAGGCTGGTACGGAAATTGAACTCGCGCTGCTGGCCTGCTTTAAAAGCCAGCTATTTAACCCTGTACTAAACCAACCCATCATGGAAAAGGCATTTGATAAAATAGCATATAATAGACTTACTAGCAAAATTAAAGATCCTGAGGTTAAATGCATTGTGCAATATGAGTGCATGGGTAATACTAAAGGATCGAAAGCAAGCAGTATTAGGGTGCACTGGGTAGCGTCCCTGACTCTGAACCGGAAACTCCTGGTTCACACCTCAATCCAGGGCTTTATGGCCAAGTAAGGTGCATTATAACGTGGACAAACCAGTTAAGTGTCGTCATGCAAATCCCTCCAACGTATGCCAATAGCAGCTGGTAAGAGCAGGAAAGATTCCTAGTCAACCGTGTGATGGGTAATAAGTTGGCGTCTCTACCGTCATTATTCATAGCCCAGGATGGAAAAGTTGCCACAGCAACTCGGATTCCTTGGGGGGCCTGTTGGCTGGACAGCTGATGTGAACTGCATAGGGTTTGATCCAGCTGGGAAGAATGTGGGACCTTCCTCCTTGCTCTACCTGTGATAGAGGTTTCAGTGCTGAGGGTAGGATCTGCCTTCGGACAGAGGGTGGTACGATAGCACGGTGGTTAGCACTGTTGCTTCAAAGCACCACGGTCGCAGGTTCGATTCTGGCTTGGGTCACTGTCTGTGCGGAGTCTGCATGTTCTCCCCGTGTCTGCGTGGGTTTCCTCCACGTGCTCCAGTTTTCTCCCTCAAGTTCCTCCCCCATCTGAAAGACGTCCTGTTATATGAATTGGACATTCTGAATTCTCCCTCAGTATACCCAAACAGGCGCCGGAATGTGGCAACTAGGGGCTTTTTACAGTAACTTCATTGCAGCATTAATGTAAGCCTACTTATGAAAATAATAAAGATTATTATTATAAGAAGTTAGAAAGCAGCAAAAAGTGGCGAACTTGTTGCTTTTCAGACTGGGTAGTAACACCCTATGGTGTTACGAAGGGTTGGTATTATGGCCATTTCTCTTTTTAATATTTATTAATGAACTGAAATTGACTATACAGGGTATATTTCAAAATTTGCAGGTCATATGAAATTGAGAAATATAGTAAACAGTAAGACCAAGGGCAATAGAACATAGATTGGTAAAATGGGCAGACGCATGGTGGATGGCATTTATGCAGGGACGAGTGAAGTGATGCATTTTAGTATCACTTAGTATCACTAAGAAGAGAGGCAATATGAATTAAATGGTACAATTTTACAAAGGATATAAGAACCGATAGGCCTGGCATGTAAGCATGCAAACCTTTGAAAGTGGTAAGGCAAGTTGAGAAGGCTCTTAAAAAGGGATATTGGATCTTTGGCTACATCAATAGAGACGTATCCATTGGAAAGCTACCAGACACCAGAGATGATGGACATGGTCATCTTCACCTCGAAAGACCAAAAAGCAGAATAAAGATATACAGTACAAACGAAGGAGCTTTCATGCTGAACTTTTCTAAAGCACTGATTGGCCTCAGCTCATGTATTGTGTTCGATTACAGACTCCATGCTTTAGGTTCGCCTTGGAAATGGCGCTTGAGATATTTATTAGAATTGTACCAGGGAGAAGTGTGGAGAGAATGGAGAAACTGGGGTTCTTCTCTCAAGGGCAGAAAAGAGGAGATATGGTAGAAGCATTTAAAATTAGGAATGGTTACGATTGAGTATTGAAGGAGAAAGTTACAAGTGGTAGAAGAGTCAGTAAACAGAGGGCACAGATTTAAGATAATTAATAGAAGAGCCAGAGGTGGCGCAAGAGAACCTTTTCCACAGTGAGTTCTTGCGAACTGGAGTGTCACAGAAACATAGAAAATAGGAACCGGAGTAGGTCATTCAGCCCTTCGAACCTGCTCCGCCATTCATGGCTGATCATCCAACTCAGTTACCTGTTCCCACCTTCCCCCCATATCCTTTGATCCCCTTCATCCCAAGTGCTACATCTAATTGTTTCTTGAAAACACACAATGGTTTGGCCTAACAAATTCTCTGGGTGAAAAGATATCTCCTAACCTCTCACCTACCCAGTATCCTCAGACTGTGACCACTGATTCTGGACACACCCACCATCGGCAACATCCTTCCTGCACCTATCCTGTCCAGTCCTGTTAGAATTTTATAGGTTTCTATGAGATCCCCCCCTCAGTCTTCTGAACTCCAGCAAATACAATACTAACTGACTCAATATCTCCTCGTACGTCAATCCTGCCAGCCCAGTAAGCAGTCTGGTAAACCTGCCATGTGTGAGAGGGCGATGAAAGCAAATAGTAACACTTAAAAATAAATGGTTAAAGAATTGAAGGAGAGACATTCCCAGGGTTGTGGAGAAGAAGCCGGAGAATTGAACTAATGGATTTCTCAACCAAAAACCTGGCACAGACAAAATGGACCAAATAGCCTTCTTCAGTGATGTTAGGATTTAGAGGGAAATGTCCTCAGAAATCACCACTGAGGTAAAGTGGAAGACATTATCACAGTGACCAAAGGATTGGACAGAGGGAAAGAGAGAGGTGGAATGTCTTAGGGAAAGTATTCCAGTGTTTGGGACTGAGGCATCTTTAGCGGCCAATGATGGGCTGAAGTCGGTGGGAACAGAGAGCCTAGAATCTAGAGGAGGAGCCTAGAGGAGAAACAAAGAGGGTTGTTGGTTGGAGAGGGTAAAAATCTGAAAACTCGAAGTGCTCCAAACAAGGGCCCCACGTAGACGGTCGAGCATGGAGATGATGGGTGAACAAAACTCCTACTCTGAGTTGGAATACTGGCAGCTTTAGTATAAAATTAAATAATAAATAGAAAAACGAACTTCAGTCAGCAAATGGACAACAAAGACACATCAACTCATATTGGTGCAATCCTTTCAATGAGTGCCTTGCATGACAAATATGCTGCACCGCTCTCCCATCTGAACATGACACTGTGATCTTTTTCCGTAGTACCCCCACGAGGTCAATGGGGCACCTATGTACCTGTACGAAGTGGCGACTGAGTCAGTATGTGAATCTGCCGCGAGACTGCTCTTCATGAGTATCAAATGGGCCAAGAGTGTGCCCGCGTTTTCCACACTTCCGTTCCAGGATCAGGTCAGTGGAGTCAATTATAACCATCGTCTCCCCCTCCCCCCTCCACACACACACACACTAACTTGCTCTCCCGCACACCGACTCCAGCTTTCAAAGGTCATGAGCGATTCAAACGTTAACTACCCCAGGTGAGGATAGAAACATGGAGGTCTGGCAATGAAAAGTGGAGGGAGGCTGAGCAAGTTAACATTCAAGTCGGGGCAGCAGGGTAGCGCAGTAGGTTAGCACTGCTGCCTCGTGGCGCAGAGGTCCCAGGTTCAATCCCGGCTCTGGGTCACTGTCCGTGTGGAGTTTGCACATTCTCCCCATGTTTGTGTGGGTTTCGCCCCCACAACCTAAAGATGTGCAGGGTAGGTGGATTGGCCCTTAATTGGAAAAATTGAATTGGATACTCTAAATTTATTTTTAAAAAACATTCAAGTCAAGATATCTGACTGAAGATGTTTTTGTGAGATCATTAAATGTGTTACTTTTACGGGGCAGGTCATCTGTGTCGTCTAGTCAGTAAATATACAGCTGAGAGGAAGCAGTTTAGGAGCCAGAGTACAGGGCAATAATGAGAAGGAATCATAACGTTTGGTGCTAGAAGCTCAATGAACCATTCCATGGAGTTAAGAGAATGGCAAAAATGATTAGTTCAAAGAAAAGGATTAATATTTTAATTTGAAAATGAAAATGAAAATCACTTATTGTCACGAGTAGGCTTCAATGAAGCTACTGTGAAAAGCCCCTAGTCGCCACATTCCGGCGCCTGTCCAGGGAGGCTGGTACGGAAATCAAACCGTGCTGCTGGCCTGCCTTGGTCTGCTTTAAAAGCCAGCGATTTAGCTCAGTGAGTTAAACCAGCATTTTCCACATTTTTGCTGGGATAGTATATTCCCAAGTGGGGGGAATTCTCTCCGAAATTGCCGCAGGATTGTATATCAGTTGTGTCTGAGACCTGTGGATTTTATTTTG
The DNA here is from genome assembly GCF_902713615.1 of Scyliorhinus canicula. NCBI lineage: Eukaryota > Metazoa > Chordata > Chondrichthyes > Carcharhiniformes > Scyliorhinidae > Scyliorhinus > Scyliorhinus canicula. Next base: position 40,730,015 of record NC_052151.1, on the reverse strand, counting down.
TGATGAAGAGCACAACTGCCTCCGATTTTACCTACACTGCCTCCCGAAGCATCCAGTGCTCCCTCAATAGCAGAGTGGTTGGAGTCGCTGAACATCACTGCTCAGTCGTCATATACTGGCGCTTCGATACTTCGCCACACTCACTGTGAAATACCCATGAGGAAATAGAAAGAGCGGGAATTGGGGAAGGTAAGCAGAGGAGACAGTGGGGGACACGATTGAGATGTATAAAATTATGAGGGGTTATGATAGAGTAGACAGGAAGAAACGTTTCTCCTTGGTGGAGGAATCAATGACCAGGGGGAATAGATTTAAGGCAAGGGGCAGGACGTTTAGAGAGGGTGTGAGGAAAATCCTTTTCATCCAGAGAGTGGTGGGAGTCTGGAGCTCACCACCTGAAAGCGTGGCGGAAGTAGAGATCCTCATAACATTGTTTTTTATAATTTAGAGTACCCAATTTTTTTTTTCCAATTAAAGCGCAATTTAGCATGGCCAATCTACCTATCCTGCACATCTTTTTTTTTGTGTTGTGGGAGTGAGACCTACACAGACATGGGGAGAATGTGCAAACTCTACACGCACAGTGACCCAGGGCTAGGATTGAACACGGATCTTCAGTGCCGTGAGGCAGCAGTGCTAACCGCGTGCCACCATGCCACCCTGATCCTTATAACATTTAAGAAGCATTTAGAACTAAAGAGAAAATGCTGGAAAATCTCAGCAGGTCTGGCAGCACCTGTAGGGAGAAAAAAGAGCTAATATTTTGGGTCCAGATGACCCTTTGTCAAAGCTGGACATCGGGGCAAAGCTTTGACAAAGGGTCATCTGGACTCGAAACGCTCGCTCTTTTCTCTCCCTACAGATGCTGCCAGACCTGCTGAGATTTTCCAGCATTTTCTCTTTGGTTTGAGATTCCAGCATCCGCAGTAATTTGCTTTTATTAAGAAGTATTTAGATATGCACTTGCGATGGCAAGGCATACAAGCCTATGGGCAAATGCTGGAATATAGGATTAGATTAGTTAGGTGCTTGTTTTCCAAGTCTTCCAACAACCTTTCTGCAATGAATTCCAACACCCTAACTTCCACCTAACCTGATTCTAGGCGAGTGGATTTTAAGATATTCATGATTTGCCACCAGATTGTTCTACTTCTGTATTTAGGATCAAGGTTGTATGTACCATGGTTAGCACTCTTGCTTCACAGTGCCAGGGTCCCAGGTTCAATTCCCGGCTTGGGCCATTGTCTGTGCAGAGTTCTCCCCGTGTCTGCTTGGGTTTTCTCCTGGTGCTCCGGTTTCCTCCACAAGCCCTGAAAGACGTGCTTGTTAGGCGAATTGGACATCCTGAATTCTCCCTCTGTGTACCCAAACAGGAGCCGGAATGTGACGACTGGGGGATTTTCACAGTAACTTCATTGCAGTGTTAATGTGAGCCTACTTGTGACAATAAAGATTATTATTATTATAAATGATTTAGTCATATCAAAAAGAGATTAGGGGAAAGTTCCAATTCACGGGTTGGGAGTTGAGCACTAGTGGTGAATTGGCCAAGTTTAGCAAAGAGGTCAGAGCGGATCGGATTTGTACCCAGTAAGAGTATGTGCAAAGATGGGAAATTAGGGAAAGACAGAAAAATCACCAAATCTGAGGAGACCAAACAACTGGGATATTCCAATGGACAATTAGAAGAAAAAGGTTCACCAAACAAGGACACAAGAGATTTGGGTGGGGGTGGGGGGGAGTGGGGATAATAATTTATATAAACATAGGGCTGACTTTCGCGAAAATTGTTTAAAATCACATTCGAATTTTCTCGTGTAAAAAAAAACACTATTCTAACAAGCAACAAAATGAAATGTGGAATTACGGGAAATAATCCAGATGTTTCTGATGTTCCTGTCTCACTCTAGCTAATTCTTTTGGAAGATGCCTGGAGGGAACTTTTTGTTTTGGGTATAGCCCAATGGGCCATTCCAATCGATTCTAGTACTCTACTGGCTGTATCTGGTGAGTTGCAACATTTTTATAAAAGCAAATGTTAAGATTAAAATCTGGAACTCCTGTCGTTCTGTTAAATGGCACTTAAATTGCTGAAATTGTCCATTGTGCCAATACATTAGTTTCAAACTTATTTAAAATTCTACAAGTTAAAAGGAGAGATGGGGCATATGGAAGGAATGTTCCATTACATGTTAGACATTCCGTGTTAGTTTCTGTAGACATTGCAGGAAAAGGGACATTTCTTGCCTGCGCATTAATCCTAGTTTTAAAACTGGTAGATTTAAATCACTCTTCATTCCAGCATTAGAAACACATCATTGCTCACGTATATTGGCAGCTGTTATAGAAACATAGAAAATAGGAGCAGGAGGAGGCCATTTATTATGATCACAGCTGTTCATCCAACTCAATAGCCTGTTTCCGCCTTCCACCCATAGCCTTCACGTCTAGTGCTATATCTAACTGCTTCTTGAAAACATATGGGGTGCAATTTAATGGATGTGGTGTGGATCCGTGAGAGCCGGTTAGATTGCAGGAGATGCCGAAATCGGGATCCGTGCCAGGCGATGATCAGTTTCCAATCTAACCGGCCCGCTCCCTTGGCAGAATCTGGATCCTGCCTAGATGAGTCGCAAAGCTAATTGTGGTCAATTAGGAGCAATCTCTATCTTATTAGCGAGATGGAAACCCGATCTAACTGTGTCCTGTGATTGAACTGCTCCCCAGTGAGAGGTCATGCAGGCAGTGATTAGCACTGGTCCACACAATAACACAAATGTGTGGCGCCTGGGTGGTGGGGGGTCCCAGGCCATTAGAGAACCTTGTTGAGTGGTCAGGGTGACACCTTGGCAACCTGCAACTGCCAAGGTGCCAGGGTGGCATTGCCAGGCTGGCGATGGGCACTGCAAGGTTTCCAGAGTGACAGTGCCATGGTGACCAGGTGGCATTGCCAAGGGCCAGAGGGGGGCCATGCTCATAAAAGGAGGGATGAGGTGGGTATGATGAGTGGGGGGGGGGGGGGGTGAAGGGTGGGTATAAAGGGGCCTCTGGAAGGTTGGGGTGTGAAGGGTGGGGGTCCTGAATGGGGCACCCAAAAGTGGGCACAGGAAGGCCTAAAAAGGGGGCCCCTCAGCGACCCCTTGGTGGGATGTCCTCATGTGGGGGATGTGGGGTAATGCCCAAGTTTATAGGGGGTGACATTGTCCATGGGTGCGGGATGTGGGAGACCGTCAAGCTCAGGATTTCAAAATGGTGGCCCGATCTCTGAGGAGCCGGCCTGACCAGCGGGTTAAGCTTTCCAGTGATGAAAATCATTCTAAGTGTGGGTTAGCCAGAGAGAAACTCCCCAGGGCCCACAAAATTGGCTCAGTGTGATTAGATAGCGGTGGGGAACCTGTCAACAGCCGGGGAGAGACTCATGGCAAAACCCGTCTGAAATGAAACTTCAAAATGTTTCCATTAGATCGCACCTGTCTTGGTCTCAACTGCTTTGTGTGGCAGTGAATTCCACAGGCTCACCACTCTGGGTGAAGAAATTTCTCCCAATCTATGTCCTAAATTGTCTACCTCACACTCTTGGGGGCTGATTTAGCTCATTTGGCTAGTCAGCTGGTTTGTGATGCACAGCAAGCCCAGCAGCGCAGATTCAAGTCCTGCACTGGCCGAGGTTATTCATTAGGCCCCTCACCTGAGGTGTGGTGATCCTCAGGTTAAATCACCACCAGTCAGGGCAGCACGATGGTTAGCACAGCTGCCGCATGGTGCCGATGACCCGGGTTCGATCCTGGTCCTGGGTCACTGTCCGTGTGGAGTTTGCAAAATCTCCCCGTGTTTGTGAGTCTCACCCCCACAACCCAAAGATGTGCAGGTTAGGTGGATTGCGCATGTTAAGTTGCCCCTTAATTGGAAAAAAGAATTGGGCACTTTATTTGTTTTTTAAATCACCACCAGTCAGCTCTCCCTCTCAAAGGGGTAAGCAGCCTATGGTCATCTGGGACTATCTTCAGACTGTGACCCCCTGGTTCTGGACACCCCCACCATCGGGAACATTCTTCTTGCATTTATCCTGCCTAGTCCTGCTAGAATTTTATAGATTTCTATGAGATTCCCCTTCTGGTCTCTGCCCCTTTTGGTTCAAAATGGTGTGAAGATACACCTGCCTGATTCCTGGCTAACCCTGTTTCATCCAGTTAATTCCACTTGTAGAAACGTCAGAGTTGTACAGAGTGCTGAGTGAATGGCTGCTTTGATACCTTACCACAGTTACCATGGGAACACCAGGAGCCACTCGGCCAGTGTCAGCTTTCTGTTAACCCATGTGAGATTATCCTGATCTCAGTCAGCCAGCGAGGGCGATCCCCGGCTGCAAACACGGCCAAAGTTCTTCTCCAGAGGAAATCTCCATTTCCAACGCCCACTCAACACAAACACACCCGTGACAGTCAGTGCTCCACAGGCACTAAGTTCACTGAAGAAGAGTCATTCTCGACTTGCTGCTCAAAATGCAAGGTATTGACAAGCTGGGATGATGCAGATGGATGAAGTAGTTTTGGAGGTGTTTTGATTTGCTAACACCGCCCTGCGGTTTGTGTTCATTCTGGGGGAACCTGTGCAGAGGAACCAGCTGCTGAGCTGCTTTCATTGGGACTAGTAAATATTTAGATTGAGTGACTCGCTGTGTCTCTCCCTCCCTCTCTCTCTCTCTCCCCAGGGATGAACAGTGACAACACAGACTCCCAGAAGCTGAACAAGATAATTGCGGAAATCCATGCCCTGCAGGAGGTGGTCGCGCGATTCCGGCAGCTCCGTGTGGACGCCACTGAATTCGCCTGTTTGAAATGCATCGTGACTTTTAAAGCCGGTCAGTCTGTCATCCTGTGTAACCTCCCAGACAGACATTGCCGCTCATATGTTAACCTTGATGGTGAATTGTCATTTAAAAAATATATATAAATTTTAGAGTACCCAATTATTTTTGTCCCCCGGATTAAGGGGCAATTTAGCATGGTCAATCCACCCACCCTGCAAATATTTGGGTTGTGGGGGTGAGACCCACGCAGACACGGGGAGAATGTGCAAACTCCACATGGACAGTGACCCGGGGCCGGGATTGAACCTGGGACCTCAGCGCCATAGGCAGCAATACCAGGGCCGGCCCAAGGTACCGGCAACTCGGGCAGTCGCCCGGGGCGCCATGTGTTAGGGGGCGCCAGAGACTCGTCCCGCGCATGCGCAGTTGGGCCGGTGCCAACCAGCGCATGCGCGGTGGCCGCCCTCCCCAGGGCGGCCCCCCTCCGCCCCCCCTCCTCCGTCTGCCCCCTCCTCCGGCTCCGGCCCCCCCCCTCCGGTCCGCCCCTCTGTCCACCCCCCGCCTCGGCCCCGCCCCGCACCCCCGCCCCGGCCCCGCCCCCCCACCTCGGCCTCGCCTCCCCGCCCCGGCCCCTCCGCCCCCCCCTCCGTCCCCCCCCTCCGTCCGCCCCCCCCCTCCAGCTCCACCCCCCTCCCCCCCTCCCCCCCTCCGGCTCCGGCCCCCCCCTCCGGCCGCCCCCCCCGCCCCGGCCCCGCCCCACCCCCCCCCCGCATCCCCGCTGCCCTGGCCCCTGCCCCCCGTCTCAGCCCCGCCTCCCCGCCCCGGCCCCCTCTGCCTCGGCCCCGCCCTGGCCCCCCCGCCTCAGCCCCACCCCCCCCCCGCCTCGCCCCCGCCTCGCCCCCGCCGCCTCGGCCCCGTCCCCCCACCTCGGCCCCACCCCCTGCCCGCCTCGGCCCCGCCCCCCCCTGCCTCGGCCCCGCCCCCCCGCCTCGGCCCCGGCCCCCGAAGGACGCTGAAGTTCAGCTTGCCCGGGGCGCCAGCAACCCTAGGGCCGGCGCTGAGCAATACTAACCCCTGTGCCACCGTGCTGCCCTGTGAATTGTCATTTTTAACACCACGGACAACATTTATAGGAATGCTCCAAGTGTGTGGGATCCTTGAGCCAGGAACAGTAATTTTGGGATGTTTTAGAATGGGAGGAAATCCATGACACTGGGACTGGCTTTGGGAGTTGAGGTTGTAATATGATTAACTTGTGGCCAGTAAGGGAGCCGATGGACATGTTTTGGGGTCTTTGACTCGGGGACTGGTTTGGAGATTGGGGCACCTGTGGTTTTATTTCAGAAGGGGATTGGAATCTTTTGAGTTTTGAGGTTGGAATCTCGGACACAGGAATGGCTGTGGAATATGGAGATAATTTTTTTAAAAGACACTCCCCTGATCGTCCCATCAGTGAAAGTGTGGCTGCTCATACTGATCCCAGAATGCTTGAAGTCAAGCCACAGTTCTCAGGAAATGCTGCTGGACCCCAGTACTTCGGTTATGGACCGCAAATGGGTTATGGGGGCTGTTAGCTTCACTTTGCAAAAATAAACCTTCTTTTCTTCCAGAACAAAACACACTCCAACTGAAAAAAAAACAGATCAGAAAAAGGGTCCAAAGATGTGCAGGTTCATAGAATCCCTACAGTGCAGAAGGAGGCCATTCGGCCCATTGAGTCTGCACCAACCCTCTGAAAGAGCACCTCACCTAGGCCCACTCCCCTGCCCCCGATCCATATAATCCCTTAAAGTAACCTACACATCTTTGGACACGAAAGCTAATTTAGCATGGCCAATCCACCTAATCTGTACATCTTTGGAGTCTGAGAGGAATCCGGAGCATCCAGAGGAAACCCATGGGGAGAATGTGCAAACTCCACACAGTCACTCGAAGCTGGAATCGAACCCGGGTCCCTGATGCTGTGAGGCAGCAGTGCTAACCACTGTGCTGACATATTGGCCATTCTAAATACCCCCTAGTGTCCAAAGATGTGTAGGTTAGGTGCGGTTATCAGGATAGGGCAGGGGAGTTTTTCCAGGTAGGGTATACATTCAGAGGGCTGATGCAAATGTGACGGGCCGAATGGTCTCCTTCTGCACTGTAGGAACTCTATGGATTCTCTGGGCGAGATGCACATATTTGAACTTTGGCACATAAAGTCTTGGCGCACATTGAACACATTGAAAACACAATGACCTGTATCTTCCAATAGTAACAAGTTTGCGGTCTCCATTTCGATTGGTGCAGGTAAACGGCACCTCTGACTTAGGTGAAGTCAGTTTTTGGAAGCCACTGATGCAGAACAAAGAACAAAGAAAAGTACAGCACAGAAACAGGCCCTTCGGCCCTCCAAGCCTGTGCCGACCATGCTGCCCGTCTAAACTAAAATCTTCTACACTTCCTGGGTCCGTATCACTCTATTCCCATCCTATTCATGTATTTGTCAAGATGCCCCTTAAATGTCACTATCGTCCCTGCTTCCACCACCTCCTCCAGCAGTGAGTTCCAGGCACCCACTACCCTCTGTGTAAAAAACTTGCCTCATACATCTCCTCTAAACCTTGCCCCTCGCACCTTAAACCTATGCCCCCTAGTAACTGACCCCTCTACCCTGGGTAAAAGCCTCTGACTATCCACTCTGTCTATGCCCCTCATAATTTTGTAGACCTCTATCAGGTCACCCCTCAACCTACGTTGTTCCAGTGAGAACAAACCGAGTTTATTCAACCGCTCCTCATAGCTAATGTCCTCCATACCAGGCAACATCCTGGTAAATCTCTTCTGAAGAGCCTCTCTAAACCCTCCACATCCTTCTGGTAGTGTGGCGACCAGAATTGAACACTACACTCCAAGTGTGGCCTAACTAAGGTTCTAAACAGCTGCAATATGACTTGCTAATTCTTACACTCAATGCCCCAGCCAATGAAGGCAAGCATGCCGTATGCCTTCTTGACTACCTTCTCCAGTGATCTGTGGACCTGCACACCTAGATCTCTCTGACTTTCAATACTCTTGAAGGTTCTACCATTCACTGTATATTCCCTACCTGCATTAGACCTTCCAAAATGCATTCCCTCACATTTGTCCGGATTAAACTCCATCTGCCAACTCTCCACCCAAGTCTTCAAACGATCTAAATCCTGCTGTATCCTCTGACAGTCCTCATCGCTATCCGCAATTCCACCAACCTTTGTGTCGTCTGCAAAACTTTCTAATCAGACCAGTTACATTTTCCTCCAAATCATTTATATATACTACGAACAGCAAAGGTCCCAGCACTGATCGCTGCAGAAAATCACTAGTCACAGCCCTTCAATTAGAAAAGCACCCTTCCATTGCTGCTCACTGCCTTCTATGACCTAGCCAGTTCTGCATCCATCTTGCCAGCTCACCTCTGATCCCGTGTGACTTCGCCTTCTGTACCAGTCTGCCGTAAGGGACCTCGTCAAAGGCCTGACTGAAGTCCATATAGACAACATCCACTGCCCTACCTGCATCAATCATCTTTGTGACCGCTTCGATAAACTCAATCAAGTTAGTGAGATACGACCGCCCCTTCACAAAAGCATGCTGCCTCCCGCTAATAACGTCCATTTGCTTCCAAATGAGGGTAGATCCTGTCTCAAAGAATTCTCTCCAGTAATTTCCCTACCACTGACGTAAGGCTCACCGGCCTGTAGTTCCCTGGATTATCCTTGCTATCCTTCTCAAACAAAGGAACAACAATGGCTATTCTCCAGTCCTCCGGGGCATCACCTGAAGACAGCCAGGATCCAAAGATTTCTGTCAAGGCCTCAGCAATTTCCTCTCTAGCCTCCTTCAGTATTCTGGAGTAGATGCCATCAGGCCCTGGGGACTTATATATCTTAATATTTTTCAAGACGTCCAACACCTCGTCTTTTTGGATCTCAATGTGACCCAGGCTATCTACACACCCTTCTCCAGACTCAACATCCACCAATTCCTTCTCTTTGGTGAATACTGATGCAAAGTATTCATTTAGTACCTCGCCCATTTCCTCTGGCTCCACACACAGATTCCCTTGCCTATCCTTCAGTGGGCCAACCCTTTCCCTGGCTACCCTCTTGCTTTTTTTTTGTATAAATTTAGAGTACCCAATTCATTTTCCAATTAAGGGGCAATTTAGCTTGGCCAATCCACCTAACCTGCACATCTTTTGGGTTGTGGGGGCGAAACCCATGCAGACACGGGGAGAATGTGCAAACTCCACACGGACAGTGACCCAGAGATGGGATCGAACCTGGGCGCCGTGAAGCAGCAGGGCTAACCCACTGCGCCACTGTGCTTCCCCCCTCTTGCTTTTTATGTACGTGTAGAAAGCCTTGGGATTTTCCTTAACCCTATTTGCCAATGACTTTTCGTGACCTCTTCTAGCCCTCCTGACTCCTTGCTTAAGTTCCTTCCTACTTTCCTTGTATTCCATACAGGCTTCATCTGTTCCCAGCTTTCTAGCCCTGACAATTGCCTCCTTTTTCTTTTTGATGAAGTCTACAATATCTCTCGTTATCCAAGGTTCCTGAAATTTGCCGTATTTATCCTTCCGCACAGGAACATGCCAGTCCTGAATTCCTTTCAACTGACATTTGAAAGCCTCCCACATGTCAGATGTTGATTTACCTTCAAACATCCACCCCCAATCTAGGTTCTTCAGTTCCTGCCTAATATTGTTATAATTAGCCTTCCCCCAATTTAGCACATTCATAGAACATAGAACATAGAACAGTACAGCACAGAACAGGCCCTTCGGCCCTCAATGTTGTGCCGAGCCATGACCACCCTACTCAAACCCACGTATCCAACCTTTACCCGTAACCCAACACCCCTCCTTAACCTTACTTTTGTTTAGGACACTACGGGCAATTTAGCATGGCCAATCCACCTAACCCGCACATCTTTGGACTGTGGGAGGAAACCGGAGCACCCGGAGGAAACCCACGCACACACGGGGAGGACGTGCAGACTCCGCACAGACAGTGACCCAGCCGGGAATCGAACCTGGGACCCTGGAGCTGTGAAGCATTTATGCTAACCACCATGCTACCGTGCTACGGTAGCATGGTGGTTAGCATAAATTCACCCTAGGACCACTCTTATCCTTGTCTAGCAGCGCTTTAAAACTGACTGATTTATGGTCACTGCTCCCGAAATGCTCCCCTCCTGAAACTTCTACCACCTGGCCGGATTCATTCCCCAATACCAGGTCCAGTCCAGCCCCATCCCTAGTTGGACTATCTACATATTGTTTTAAGAAGTCCTCCTGGATGCTCCTTACAAACTCTGCCCCGTCTAAGCCCCTAGCACTAAGTGAGTCCCAGTCAATATTGGGGAAATTGAAGTCTCCCATCACAACAATCGAGTTGTTTTTACTTGTTTCCAAAATCTCTCTACCTATCTGCTCCTCTATCTCCCGCTGGCTGTTGGGAGGCCTGTAGTAAATCCCCAACATTGTGACTGCACCCTTCTTATTCCTGATCTCTACCCATATAGCCTCGCTTCCCTCTGAGGTGTCCTCCCGTAGTACAGCTGTGATATTCTCCTTAACGAGTAGCTCAGCTCCTCCACCCCTTTTACATATCCCTCTATCCTGTCTGAAACATCTAAATCCTGGAACATTTAGCTGCCAATCCTGTCCTTCCCTCAACCAGGTCTCTGTAATGGCAACAACATCATAGTTCCAAGTACTAATCCAAGCTCTAAATTCATCTGCCTTACCTGTTATACTTCTTGCATTAAAATATATGCACTGCAGGCCACCAGACCCGCTGTTTTCAGCAACATCTCCCTGTCTGCTCTTCCTCAGAGCCATACTGGCCCTATTCCCTAGTTCTCCCTCAATGCTTTCACCTTCTGACCTATTGATCCGGTACCCACCCCCCTGCCATACTAGTTTAAACCCTCCCATGTGACACTAGCAAACCTCACGGCCAGGATATTCATGCCTCTCCAGTTTAGATGCAACCCGTCCTTATACAGGTCACACCTGCCCCGGAAGAGCTCCCAGTGGTCCAGATAACGAAAACCCTCCCTCCTACACCAGCTGCTTAGCCACGTGTTTAGCTGCTCTATCTTCCTATTTCTAGCCTCACTGGCACTTGACACAGGAAGTAATCCCGAGATTACAAGACTTGAGGTTCTGTCTTTTAACTTTCTGCCTAGCTCCCTGAACTGCTGCTGCTGGACCTTATGCCCCTTCCTTCCTATGTCGTTAGTACCAATATGTGCAACAGTAAAACACTCGCTCACTGCTAAAGAATAAAACATGCTAGAAGTGCACAGGAAACAGTCTGCATATATATTGCTTATTTTCAAAAGGCCTATTAATAGAACACTAATTCGAAATAATTTAAGTTAAAGTTCCCAATTCTATTTTTCCCAATTAAGGGGCAATTTAGTGTGGCCAATCCACCTACCCTGCACACCTTTGGGTTGTGGGGGTGAGACCCACACAGACATGGGGAGAATGTGCAAACACTTGATCGAGCAGTTATTATTAATATCTTAGGTGACAATGCTATTGAGACTTACAGCTATTTGTTTCTCGTTAGTTAGTCATTCAAAGCGGATATCTTCTGCAGATAGTTCTACAATAACTCACTCTGACAGAAGGTCTGTTTTTCTCTTTTGTTCTTAGTTCCAACTCAGAGTGGCTCAGAGCTGAGAAATTTCCGCAATTCTTCAGCAATAGCAGCACTGCAGGATGAAGCTCAGCTCACTCTCAACAGCTACATCCACACCAGGTAAAGGAGCATGGCCCCTCGCACGGTTAGGCACACCAGAGAGAAAATGTATAATGCTTCGGTGGTGGGATGGGTGCAATGTGCTCGTAAACAGCTTGTTTCACTACAGATGATGGTCAGAATTGCTGATCCTCAGGAGCAATTATATCATAAAATACTCGTTCTGTGACAAAATGTGTATGTTTTACACTGTGCTGAAGAACAGTCCATCCTTTCCTCTGCTATCAATACCTATATTCAATGCTCATTTCTGATGGGACCTTTCCTCTTAAAGGGCTTTCTATAAAGAACCACAAAGTGCATAGATCTTAAAGTGCAATAAAGGATAACATTCCATTTGCTTTCTTAATCACTTGCTGCACCTGCGTACTAACGTTTCCCAAATCCTGTACCTCAGAATTCTGCGATCTCTTTTTCCATTTAATAATATGCAGCTTTTCTATTCTTCTTGCCCAAGTTGACAAATTATACTCCCATCTGCTAAATTTCAGCCCTCTCACTTTACCGTCAGCCTATTGTGTCTGCACTGGCCATGAAGTGTCTGAAATGTTTTAGTCCAGGCAATATCCTGGTGAATCTCCTCTACACCCTGTTCAGTGCAATCATATGCTTTCTATAGTGTGGAGACCAGAACGGCGCACACTATTCTAGCTGTGGCCTCACAAGCATTTTATGCAGCTCCATCGTAACTCCCTGCTCTTATAGTCCATGCCTCGGCTAATAAAGGCAAGTATCCAAAATAGCTTCTTAACCACCTTATCTGCCTGTCCTGCTGCCTTCAGGGGATTTTGGACATGCTCCTCAAGGTTGCTCTGGTCCTCTGTACATTCGAGTGTCCGACTGTTCATTGTATATTCCCTTGCCATGTTAGTCAGCCCAAAATACATCACCTCATACTTTTCAGGTTAAATTATGTTTGCCACTGTTCTGCCCATCTGACCGTCCTGTCGATATCATCCTGTAATCTCAGGCTTTCCTCCCAGCTGTTTACCACACCCACAACTTTTGTGTCATCTGCAAACTACCGATCATATCCCTCACAGTCACTTCTACATCAATAATGTACACTACAAACAGCAAGGGACCCAGCACCAACCCTGTGGGACACCACTGGACACAGGCTTCCAGTCACAAAAACAACCTTCGACCATTACTCTCTGCCTCCTGCCAATCAGCCAATATTGGATCCAATTTGCCCAATTGCCCTGGATCCCCTGGGCTCCTACCTTCTTCATCAGTCTCCCATGTGGGACTCTGTCAAAAGTCTTACTGAAGTCCATGTAGACTACATCAACTGCACCTACCTCATCCATACACCTAATCACCTCCTTGTAAAATTCATTTGAATTTGTCAGAACGATCTCCCCCTCACAAAGCCGACTATTCTTGATTAATCCTTGCCTCTCCAAGTGGAGACAGATTTTGTCCCTCAGAATCTTGCCAACAATTTACCTACTACTGATGTTAGACTCACCGGCCTGTAATTATCTGGTTTTCCCCTCCTTCCCTTCTTGAAAACAATACCACATTAGCTATCCTCCAGTCCTCTGGCACCGCTCCTGTGGCCAGAAGGGATTTGAAAATTAGTGTCAGAGCCCCTGCAATCTCCTCTCTTGCCTCACACAGCAATCTAGCATACGTCTCACCTGGGTCTGGGGATTTTAATCCCACTAAAACCATTGGCATCTCCTCCCTCTCAATGCTAATCTGTTCAATTATATCACAGTCCTCCTCCCTGCCTTCTATAACTAGATAGTGAACATAGATGTAAAATATTTATTTAATACTTCACCTACGTCTTTCAGTTCCACAAACAGGTCCCGAATAAGACCTACTCTTTCCCTGGTTAGCCTCTTTCCCTTCATACACTTATTGGGAGTCTCCTTTATTTTGTCCACCAGTGTTTTTTCAAGCCCCCTCTTCGCTTTCTTTTTGAAGTAACCCCCTGCACTTTCTATAAACCTCTAATGCATTCACTGTTTCCAGCCCTCTGAAATGCCATAAGCCTCCCTCTTTTTCCTGATTCAATCCTGTCTATGTTCCTTCCAACGCTTCTTACATCCTCTTTCCTATCTATCCTTGTGTCATCAGCAAATTTTGTAACCATATACATGAGGGCAGCACGGTAGCACAGTGGCTAGCACTGTTGCTTCACAGCGCCAGGGTTCCAGGTGCGATTCCTGGCTTGGGTCACTGTCTGTGCGGACTCTGCACATCCTCCCTGTGTCTGCGTGGGTTTCCTCCGGGCGCGCTCTGGTTTCCTCCCACGAGTCCCGAAAGACGTGCAATTAGGTGAATTGGACATTCTGAACTCTCCCTCTGTGTACCCGAACAGGCGCCAGAATTTGGCGACTTGGAGCTTTTCACAGTAACTTCATTGCAATGTTAATGTAATCCTACTTAATAATAATAATAATCGCTTATTGTCACAAATAGGTTTCAATAAAGTTATTGTGAAAAGCCCCTAGTCGCCACATTTCGGCGCCTGTTCGGGGAGGCCAGTATGGGAATTGAACCCATGCTGCTGGCCTCATTCTGTGTTACAAGCCCACTGTGCTAAACTAGCCCCTAATGTGACAATAAAGATTATTGATCTCTTTGCCCAAGTCATTGATATAAATTATAAATAGTTTGAGGCCCCCAGCACTGATACTGGTGGAATTCCATTCGTCACATCTTGCCAACCCAGAAAAGACCCATTTACCTCTACTTTCTGTTTCCTGTTAGCTAACCAGTCCTATGTCCATGCTAATGTGTCACTCCCTGCACCATGAGCTTTTGTTTTGTTGCATAACCTTTGATGTGGCACCTTATCAAATGCCTTCTGGAAATTTACAGCACATCCAGAGGTTCCCCTTTATCCGCATTGCTTGTTATGTCCTCAAGGAACTCCAATAAATTAATGAAGTCTGATTTCCCTTTCATAAATTCATGTTGACTGTTTGAGTGCATTGAGATTTTTTAACTTCTCCACCATCACACCCTTATTAATCGATACCAGCAATTTCCCTTTGGCAGATGTTAAGCTAACTGACCTGTAGTTTCTTGGCTTCTCCTTACCTTCCTGGATTGCAGAGTCAGAATTCACTATTTTCCAATATAATGGGAGCTTTCCAGAACCTAGGAAATTTTGGAAAATTAAAACCAATGCAGCTACTATCACAACAGCCGTGTCTTTTAAGACCGTAAGATGAAGTGGGCTTCTCAGCTTTTAGCTCAAATAACTTTCTCAGCAGCGCTCCCTGGCCATGAACAACTTTTTTGCGCCAAGGGGCACTTTTCCATTTACTCCAAGAGGCCGATGAACAAACTTTGGAAAAGTTTGGCACAACATAATACATGATTTTCATAAAAAAGTTGAGGCATGAAGAAAGGAAACAACTTGCAGAGCAGAAAGCAATGTCAAAGTAATAAACCGATTTTTAAAAAAAGAATAATTATGAAAGATGGCCATTAGAATATGAGAATGTGTTTTCCATTCAGTCCCAGTCTTAGGGAGCTCATTTGTTCACTTACTCGCTGATGCACCATCCATTGGACACGAGGCGAAGATGCGATCCAAACAAAAGGCTTTAATACACAAGATGTGTGCCCGGCAGCAGACATACAGAAGAATGGCCGACTGCCGGGGAACACGGGTTCTTATATCCCGCCCTGTAGGAGGAGCTACCTACCTCTCAGCCAATTGGCTGAGAGGCACATGACTTACCTGGGCCAATGGGCAGTGAGTCCTCTGCACCAATGGCAGCTCACCTCTGAAGGTACCCTAATACCCCTAGTCATACTACCACATTCACCCCTTGTTGAAAAGGAAGCCGGGGGGGGGGTGTGTCCCGTGCGTACGTGAGACTGGTAGTATGACTAGAGATGTTTACGCCATACCGTTGCATCGTTGGCTGCCCACTGACCCGTAACTACTATTCAAGAGGAGAACAGAACAAGAACTATGTACAGTGTGCAATAATCGGGGGGGGGGGGGGGGGGGGGGGGGGGGGGGGAATGGGTGAACAGGTAAAGAACAAAAAAATCACAAGAGCCCATCCGCAGCCAGAAGTCCACCCGTAGGTCACATCAGTTCAATCAGTCGAGTGGGCGCCCCCGATGTCCTGCTTGACCTGCGTAGTGGTGCCGGTGACGTCGGAGCGGTGGTCGTCCGTGACTCCGGGAGCGATGATCTTGTTTCTGTGTCCGTACCCCTAGTTGGAGCTAGCAGGGGCCAGGCCGGGGGAGGGGGTCCCTGTCCGCTGAGCTGTGGGTGCGTTGTTGCTGGGGGCAGTGGGTGCCCGGGGGGGGGGGGGGTGTGGCCGAGATCCGGCGGGTGCCAGGTCCCGGAGGGAGACCGTATCCTGTCGGCCGTCGGGATACTCCACGTACGCGTACTGCGGGTTCACGTGGAGTAGCTGGACTCTTTCGACCAACGGGTCCGACTTGTGTATCCGCACTTGTTTCCGGAGCAGAATGGGCCCGGGGGTAGCCAGCCAGGTCGGGAGCGGTGTCCCTGAGGAAGACTTCCTGGGAAAAAACAAGAAGACGTTCGTGGGGCATTTGGTTAGTGGCGGTACAGAGAAGTGACCGGATGGACTGGAGGGTGTCTGGGAGGTCCTCTTGCCAGTGGGAGACTGGGAGATTTCTGGACCGTAGGGCCAGCAGGACGGTCTTCCAGACCGTACCGTTCTCCCTCTCGACCTGCCCGTTACCCTGGAGGTTGTAACTGGTCGTCCTGCTGGAGCCGATGCCCCTACTGAGGAGGAATTGACGCAGCTCATCCCTCATAAAGGAGGACCCCCGATCGCTATGAATGTATGCGGGGTAACCGAACAGGTTATGGTATGCAGAGCTTTGATGATGGTAGTTGTGGTCATGTCGGGGCAGGGGATGGTGAACCGGAAGCGGGAGTACTCGTCAATCACGTTGAGGAAGTACGTGTTGCGGTTGTTGGAGGGTACGGGACCCTTGAAGTTCATGCTGAGACGTTCAAAGGGGTGGGAAGCATTTATTAGGTGCGCTCGTTCAGGGCGGTAGAAGTGCGGCTTGCACTCCGCGCAGATGTGGCAGTCCCTAGTTACAGTCCTGACCTCCTCAATGGAGTAGGGCAGGTTGCGGGTCTTTATGAAATGGAAAAAGCGGGTGACCCCCGGGTGGCAGAGGTCCCCGTGGAGGGTTCGGAGTCGGTCCACTTGTGTGTTGGCACAGGTGCCACGGGACAGGGCATCGGGAGGCTCATTTAGCTTCCCAGGACGATACAAGATGTCGTAGTTAGATAGAGAAATACAGCACAGAACAGGCCCTTCGGCCCACGATGTTGTGCCGCACTTTTGTCCTAGGTTAATCATAGAATTTTGGACACTAAGGGCAATTTATCATGGCCAATCCACCCAACCTGCACATCTTTGGACTGTGGGAGGAAACAGGAGTACCCGGAGGAAACCCACGCACACACGGGGAGGATGTGCAGACTCCACACAGACAGTGACCCAAGTCGAAATCGAACTTGGGACCCTGGAGCTGTGAAGCAATTGTGCTCTCCACAATGCTACCGTGCTGCCCTTAAGAAGAAGTTAATCTACACTCCATTATTCTACCCTAATCCATGTACCTATCCAATAGCCGCTTGAAGGTCCCTAACGTTTCCGACTCAACTACTTCCACAGGCAGTGCATTCCATGCCCCCACTACTCTCTGGGTAAAGAACCTACCTCTGACATCCCCTCTATATCTTCCACCATTTATCTTAAATTTATGTCCCCTTGTAATGGTGTGTTCCACCCAGGGAAAAAGTCTCTGACTGTCTACTCTATCTATTCCCCTAATCATCTTATAAACCTCTAACAAGTCGCCCCTCATCCTTCTCCGTTCTAATGAGAAAAGGCCTAGCACCCTCAACCTTTCCTCGTATGACCTACTCTCCATTCCAGGCAACATCCTGGTAAATCTCCTTTGCACCTTTTCCAGTTGTATGTGGACAACTCAATCCTCCACTGCAAGATTTTATCGTTCTTTATCTTCCCCTCTGTGCATTATTGAACATGAAAGCTACTGACCGTTGGTCTGTGAGGAGGGTAAACCTCCTGCCGGCCAGATAGTGCCTCCAATGTCGCACAGCTTCAACTATGGCCTGTGCTTCCTTCTCGACCGAGGAATGTCGGATTTCGGAAGCGTGGAGGGTCCAGAAGAAGAAGGCCACTGGTCTGCCCGCTTGGTTGAGGGTGGCCGCCAAGGCAACATCAGAAGCGTCGCTCTCGACCTGAAAGGGGAGGGACTCGTCGATAGCGCACATCGTGGCCTTTGCAATGACTGCTTTGATGCGGCTAAAGGCCTGGCGGGCCTCCATCGACAGGGGGAACGTAGTGGACTGGATGAGTGGACGGGCTTTGTCTGCGTAATTGGGGACCCATTGTGCGTAATATGAAAAGAAGACCAAACAGCGCTTGAGGACTTTGGGGGAGGGGGCGCATGCGTTCGGGGTCGGGGCCTATCACTCCGTTACGCACTACGAAGCCGAGGATGGCTAGACGGTCGGTGCTAAACACAAACTTATCCTTATTGTAGGCCAGGTTAAGGAGTTTTACGGTACGGACGAATTTGTGGAGGTTGGCGTCGTGGTCCTGCTGGTCGTGGCCACAGATGGTGACATTGCCAAGATACGGGAAGGTTAACCGTAAACCGTGTCGGTCGACCATTCGGTCCATCTCCCTTTGGAAGACCGAGACGCCATTCGTGACACCGAAAGGAGCCTTTAAAAAGTGGTAGAGGCGCCCATCCGCTTCGAACACAGTGTAATTTCGGTCACTCATGCAGATGGGGAACTGGTGATAGGCGGACTTAAGGTCTACCGTGGAAAAAACCTTGTACTGCGCGATCCTGTTAACCAGGTCGGAGATACGGGGGAGAGGGTACGCGTCCAGCTGCGTAAATCGGTTGATGGTCTGACTGTAGTCAATGACCATCCGATTTTTCTCCCCGGTCTTAATCACCAGCACCTGTGCTCGCCAGGGGCTGTTGCTAACCTCGATAACCCCCTCCTTCAGAAGCCTTTGGACTTTGGACCTGATGAAGGTCCGGTCCTGGGCACTGTACCGTCTGCTCCTGGTGGCGACGGGTTTGCAATCCGGGGTGAGGTTTGCAAACAAGGATGGGGGATCGACCTTGAGGGTCGCGAGGCTGCAGACAGTAAGGGGGGGGGGGGGGGGGGGGGCATAGGGCCACCGAATTTGAAAGTTTAGCTCCGGAGGTTGCACTGGAAATCTAACCCCAGGAGTGCTGCCGCGCAGAGGTGGGGAAGGATGAAGAGCTTATCATTTTTAAACGCCCTCGCCTGGACCGTGAGGTCCGCTATGCAGCACCCTGTGATCTGGACCGAGTGCGAACCGGAGGCCAGAGCGATTCTTTGTTTAACCGGATGAACGGGAAGTGCGCAGCGTTTTACCGTAGCGGGGTGGACAAAACTTTCCGTGCTCCCGGAGTCCAACAGGCAGCTCGTCTCGTGACCGTTGAGGAAAGCGTGCGGGGCCGTGACAGATCCAACGTTACTGAGGCAAGTCGTGGCAGGAACTCCGAGTCTTCATCCGGCAGCGAGTGGTCACTTGCGGGGTCCTCGGTGCCGATCCAAGATGGCGGCGCCCGTTGGCCGCACATGGTGGGGGGTGAACAGAATGGCGGCACCCTGGGATCGCACGAGGAGTCGGGGGCCCAAAATGACGGCGCCCGGGGATCACACGTGGCGTCGGGGACCCAAAATGGCGGCACCGTGGCGGTGTGGGGTGGGGGCAGCGAGGTCCGCGGGCTGCGTGGGGCGCATGAGGAGCACGGGGGGGACCTGCGGTCGCTGCTTGGGACTGCAGCGACCGCCTTGGACTGGCAAACAGTCGCGTAATGGCCCTTTTTGCCGCAGCCTTTACAGGTTGCGGCGCGGGCCGGGCAGCGCTGGCGGGGGTGCTTGGCCTGGCCGCAAAAGTAGCAGCGGGGCCCCGTGGGCTTATCGGGGCGCAGGCCTGGGGTGGGTCAGAGTCTGCGGAGGTGAGGGGGTCGCGTTCCATGCTGCCCAGGGGACGCCGCGCGGTCGGGAGCAAACGCGGGGGCGTTGCGGTTAGCGATATCGAGAGAGGAGGCGAGGGCCCGTGCCTCAGCCAGGCTTAAAGTTTCTTCTCCAAGAGTTTCTGGCGGATCTGGGAAGATTGAATACCCGCCACGAAAGCGTCTCGAATTAAAGGTTCGGTGTGCTCGGCCGCAGAAACTTGTGGGCAGGCGCAGTTCCTCCCCAGAACAAGGAGGGTCAGGTAGAATTCATCTAAGGACTCACCAGGGAATTGCTGTCTCGTGGCCAGCAAGTGCCGTGCATAGACCTGGTTCACCGGCCGGCTGAAATGTCCTTTTAGTAAGTCCATAGCTGTGTCATAGTCTGTCGTGTCCTCTATGAGCGTGTACACGGCGGTGCCCACGCACGAGTGGAGGATATTAAGTTTTTGTTCCCTTGACGGGCGGTTTACGGCTGTGCTTAAATAACTGTTAAAACATGTCAGCCAGTGTTTTAATGCAGCTGTTGCATTTGTTGCGTGCGGGCTGAGTTGAAGGCTCTCCGGCTTGATACGAAGCTCCATCTTTTTTAAACTTGTGTATTAAATTGATGCACCATCAATTAGACACGAGGCGAAGATGCGATCCAAACGATAGGCTTTAATGCACAAGATGTGTGCCCGGCAGCAGATGTACAGAAGAATGGCCGCCTGCCGGGGAACACGGGTTCTTATATCCCGCCCTGTCGGCGGAGCTACCTACCTCTCAACCAATCGGCTGAGAGGCACATGACTTACCTGGGCCAATGGGCAGCGAGTTTTCTGCATCAATGGCAGCTCACCTCTGAAGGTACCGTAATACCCCTAGTCATACTACCACACCCACAACCACGGTGTGAGTAGAAATATGTGTTGTGTGGGGGTGAGGGTGAGTGAGAACCCTGAAAGTGCGAGTGAACCAGACACACACACGCTTTCTCAAACACTCACGCTCACACACTCTCTCTCACTACTACTCTCTCCCTCACTCCCCCACACACACACTCTCTCTAACACCCACACAAGGCTCTCTCTCACTCCCCCACACACAGTCCCTCTCCCTCACTCCCCCACACACAGTCCCTCTCCCTCACTCCCCCCCACACACACTCCCTTTCTCTCACTCCTCCACACACAGTCCCTCTCCCTCACTCCCCCACACACAGTCCCTCTCCCTCACTCCCCCACGCACAGTCCCTCTCCCTCACTCCCCCACACACAGTCCCTCTCCCTCACTCCCTCACGCACAGTCCCTCTCCCTCACTCCCCCACACACAGTCCCTCTCCCTCACTCCCTCACGCACAGTCCCTCTCCCTCACTCCCACACAGTCCCTCTCCCTCACTCCCCCACACACAGTCCCTCTCCCTCACTCCCCCACACACAGTCATTCTCCCTCACTCCCCCACACACAGTCCCTCTCCCTCACTCCCCCACACACAGTCCCTCTCCCTCACTCCCCCACACACAGTCCCTCTCCCTCACTCCCCCACACACAGTCCCTCTCCCTCACTCCCCCACGCACAGTCCCTCTCCCTCACTCCCCCACGCACAGTCCCTCTCTCTCACTCCCCCACACACAGTCCCTCTCCCTCACTCCCCCACACACAATCCCTCTCCCACACTCCCACACACACACACACTCCCTTTCTCTCACTCACCCACACACAGTCCCTCTCCCTCACTCCCCCACACACAGTCCCTCTCCCTCACTCCCACACACACACTCACTCCCCCACACTCTCTCTCTCACTCCCACACACACGCCCTCACTGCCACAGACTCACTCTCTCCCTCACTCCCACACACACACAGTCCCTCTCCCTCACTCCCCACGCACAGTCCCTCTCCCTCACTCCCACATACACACACTCCCTTTCTCTCACTCCCCCACACACAGTCCCTCTCCCTCACCCCCCCACACACAGTCCCTCTCCCTCACTCCCCCACACACAGTCCCTCTCCCTCACTCCCACACACAGTCCCTCTCCCTCACTCCCCCACACACAGTCCCTCTCCCTCACTCCCCCACACACAGTCCCTCTCCCTCACTCCCCCACGCACAGTCCCTCTCTCTCACTCCCCCACACACAGTCCCTCTCCCTCACTCCCCCACACACAATCCCTCTCCCTCACTCCCCACACACACACACTCCCTTTCTCTCACTCACCCACACACAGTCCCTCTCCCTCACTCCCCCACACACAGTCCCTCTCCCTCACTCCCACACACACACTCACTCCCCCCACACTCTCTCTCTCACTCCCACACACACGCCCTCACTGCCACAGACTCACTCTCTCCCTCACTCCCACACACACACAGTCCCTCTCCCTCACTCCCCCACGCACAGTCCCTCTCCCTCACTCCCACATACACACACTCCCTTTCTCTCACTCCCCCACACACAGTCCCTCTCCCTCACCCCCCCACACACAGTCCCTCTCCCTCACTCCCCCACACACAGTCCCTCTCCCTCACTCCCACACACAGTCCCTCTCCCTCACTCCCCCACACACAGTCCCTCTCCCTCACTCCCCCACACACAGTCCCTCTCCCTCACTCCCCCACGCACAGTCCCTCTCTCTCACTCCCCCACACACAGTCCCTCTCCCTCACTCCCCCACACACAGTCCCTCTCCCTCACTCCCCCACACACAGTCCCTCTCCCTCACTCCCCCACACACAGTCCCTCTCCCTCGCTCCCCCACGCACAGTCCCTCTCTCTCACTCCCCCACACACAGTCCCTCTCCCTCACTCCCACATACACACACTCCCTTTCTCTCACTCCCCCCACACACAGTCCCTCTCTCTCACTCCCCCACACACAGTCCCTCTCCCTCACTCCCCCACACACAGTCCCTCTCCCTCACTCCCACACACAGTCCCTCTCCCTCACTCCCCCACACACAGTCCCTCTCCCTCACTCCCCCACACACAGTCCCTCTCCCTCACTCCCCCACACACAGTCCCTCTCCCTCACTCCCCCACACACAGTCCCTCTCCCTCACTCCCCCACACACAGTCCCTCTCTCTCACTCCCCACACACAGTCCCTCTCCCTCACTCCCCCACACACAGTCCCTCTCTCTCACTCCCCCACACACACTCACTCCCCCCACACTCTCTCTCTCACTCCCACACACACACAGTCCCTCTCCCTCACTCCCACACACACACTCACTCCCCCCCACACTCTCTCTCTCACTCCCACACACACACGCCCTCACTGCCACAGACTCACTCTCTCCCTCACTCCCACACACACACTCCCTTTCTCTCACTCACCCACCCACAGTCCCTCTCCCTCACTCCCCACACACACTCACTCCCCCCACACTCTCTCTCTCACTCCCACACACACACAGTCCCTCTCCCTCACTCCCACACACACACTCACTCCCCCCACACTCTCTCTCTCACTCCCACACACACACGCCCTCACTGCCACAGACTCACTCTCTCCCTCACTCCCACACACACGCCCTCACTGCCACACACAGTCCCTCTCCCTCACTCCCCCACACACAGTCCCTCTCCCTCACTCCCCCACACACAGTCCCTCTCCCTCACCCCCCCACACACAGTCCCTCTCCCTCACTCCCCCACACACAGTCCCTCTCCCTCACCCCCCCACACACAGTCCCTCTCCCTCACTCCCACACACACACTCACTCCCCCCACACTCTCTCTCACTCCCACACACATGCCCTCACTGCCACAGACTCACTCTCTCCCTCACTCCCACACACACACAGTCCCTCTCCCTCACTCCCCCACACACAGTCCGTCTCCCTCACTCCCCCACACACAGTCCCTCTCCCTCACTCCCACACACAGTCCCTCTCCCTCACTCCCCCACACACAGTCCCTCTCCCTCACTCCCCCACGCACAGTCCCTCTCCCTCACTCCCCCACGCACAGTCCCTCTCCCTCACTCCCCCACGCACAGTCCCTCTCTCTCACTCCCCCACACACAGTCCCTCTCCCTCACGCACAGTCCCTCTCCCTCACTCCCCCACACACAGTCCCTCTCCCTCACTCCCCCACGCACAGTCCCTCTCCCTCACTCCCCCCACGCACAGTCCCTCTCTCTCACTCCCCCACACACAGTCCCTCTCCCTCACGCACAGTCCCTCTCCCTCACTCCCCCACACACAGTCCCTCTCCCTCACTCCCCCACACACACTCACTCCCCCCACACTCTCTCCCTCACTCCCACACACACGCCCTCACTGCCACAAAACTCTCTACCTTACTCCCACACTTACGGCGCTGGGTAACAGCCCGCCTGGTTATATTCCCTGCGCTGACGGCAACTGCCATTGCCTCCTCGGCGGCATTGGCTGCCCTGTGGCTGACCCTCCGACCCCCTCAGGGGAACAGGGTATGCCGCCTGGGCTCCACCATATCCACCAGTTGGGCCAGGTCAGTATCACCAAAATGTGGGGCTGGTCCGCGCGGTGGCATGCCTGTGTGCTATCTGGGGTTTACTCTGCGGGATCAGTTTAAGAGCTGCTCCCCCTCGTTAGCGGGGTGGTGCCGAGCGCAGTACAGGCGAATGAGCTGGCGGGACAGTCATTTCTGGCCTGAAGCCCACGGGGCATCATTCAGTGCTTTAATTAACGTTAGATACCGGAGACGACCTCACTGTGTCAGCGACGGGGAAACACGGATGTTCCCATTCGCTACCACACTTAGAAACATTTCCGTTAGGGTTAGCCCACTCTCTCACACGCACATACACACTTTCATTCACAAATACACAAACTCTGACACACACTCTCTTTCTCTCTCACACACTCTCACACACACACACACACACTCTCTCACATACACACACCCATGGTGTCATGGACAGTTTGGTCATCCACCCTGCAGCCACCACTTTCTTCCATACAGGGTGCAAGAACCTCAAACATGTTGAATAATTGCAAAGGCTGACAGTCCTCCTTTTCCACATTCCTGTCACTGACCAATGACAAAACCGGAAGACTCTGTCCTGAGGGGTGTGACATTCCTCCTCGTACAAAGTGTCCAGGTAACTTTACCCCTCCCCGATGCACTGCACCGTGTGCAGCTCTATCTCCAGCTCAATTACTCTGAGCCGAAGCATCTCAAGTCACAGACACTGACTGCAGGCTGCTTGCTTTGGTCCTCCCAAATTCTACAGGCGCAACACATCACCGGCCTTGCCATTATTATTATTATGTGTTAATTTAGGTGTAACTAATTTGTAATTAATGAACATTGCAACTCCCAATAACTTTATTACTGCTAGTAAACATAACTACAGTTAATAAACCTTACAATTAAAAAATAAACGACAGGGGTTTGAAGATAGGTAGCATGGTGGTTAGCATAAATGCTTCACAGCTCCAGGGTCCCAGGTTCGATTCCCGGCTTGGGTCACTGTCTGTGCGGAGTCTGCACGTCCTCCCCGTGTGCGCGTGGGTTTCCTCCGGGTGCTCCTGTTTCCTCCCACAGTCCAAAGATGTGCAGGTTAGGTGGATTGGCCATGCTAAATTGCCCGTAGTGTCCTAAAAAGTAGGGGGGGGGGGGGGGGATGTTGGGTTACGGGTATAGGGTGGATACGTGGGTTTGAGTAGGGTGATCATTGCTCGGCGCAACATCGAGGGCCGAAGGACCTGTTCTGTGCTGCACTGTTCTATGTTCTATAAGCAAGCAAAGTGATCACCAACCAATCACATTTGTTTTCCTATGGTGCCGCATTTTGATTTAAACATGATTATTGTGTCCAATTCTGGAGCTAACACTTGAAACGGGTGACAATTGTTTTCAGAGGGCGCAGAGATTAAACAGAATGGTACCAGCGATGAGGACAATAAGTTATGTGGAGAGTTTAGAGAAACTGGATTGTTGTGCTTGGGGCAGAGAAGGATAAGGGGAGGATTAAAAGGGTGTTCAAAATGATTAGGGGCTTTAATAGAGTAGATAGGGGGAAATGTTTTCCACTTTCAGGAGAATCAGCAACTAGCGGACACTGTTTTGCTTTCCAATAAAGGGGGAATTTAGCGCGGCCAATCCACCTATCCTGCACATCTTTTGGGATGTGTGGGGTAAGACCCAGGCAGACATGGGGAGAATATGCAAAGTCCACACAGTCAGTGACCCGGGGCCGGGATCAAACCTGGGTCCTCAGCGCCGTGAGGCAGCAGTGCTAACCACTGCGTCAACGTGTCACCCTACTTACAATTAAATTTAGCGAGTTGTTATGCTTTAGAATGCATTCAATGAGTGGCGGAAACAGATTCACGAAGAACTTTCACAAGGGAAGCTGGTAAATACTACAACAATAACAATGGTTTGCATTTATCTAGCTCCTTCAACATAGTAAAACATCCCAAGGTGTTTCTCAGGAGCATTATCAAATAATATTTAACACTGGGCCATATACCAAAGAAATGTGCTTTACTCTTACTAGCCCTCTGAAATGGTCGAGCAAGATACTCAGTTATATCAAACTGCTACAGGAACGAGCACAGGGGATGTACCTACACTAGAAGGGCTGTAGTGGTTCAAGAAGGTGGCTCATCATTGCCTTTTTCTTCACTCGTTCATGGGATGTCAGCATCGCTGGCTAGGCCAGCATTTATTGCCCATCCCTAATTGTCCTTGGTTCCTGGTGAGGTGCCTTTCGAACCCCTGAAGAACATGTGTTGTAGGAACATCTACCTTGCTGATAGGGAGGGTGTTCCAGTGAGGAAGGTAGTGGAGGAAGTGAGTGTTTAAGATGGTGGACCATCTACTGATAACCACACATGAGGATGATGTGTGGTTTGGAGGGGAACTTGGAGGTGGTGGTAATCCTAGGCATCTGCTTCTCCTTTTCTTCTATATGTAGTTAGCATGCTTGAAAGGTGTTGTCGAAGGAGCCTTGGTGAGTTCCTGCAGTGCATCTTGTAAATGGTACACACTGCTGCCACTGTGCATAGATGGTGGAGGAAGTGAGTGTTTAAGATGGTGGATGGGGTGCCAATCAAGTGGGCTGCTTTGTCCTGGATGGTGTTGAGTTTTGTTGGAGCTGCACTCATCCAGGCAAATGGAGAGTATTTCTTTACATTCCTGACTGTGCCTTGTAGATGGTGCACAGGCTTTGGGGAGTCAGGAGGTGAGTTCATCACAGCAGAATTCCTAACCTGCGACCTGCTCTTATAGCCACAGTATTTATATGGTTAGTCCAGTTCAGTTGTTGGTTAATGGTAGCCTCCAGGATGTTGGTAATGGGAGGCCCAGTGAGAGCAATGCCTTTGAATATCATGGGGAGATGCGTGGATTCTCTCTTGTTGGAGCTGGTCATTGCCTGGAA
Organism: Scyliorhinus canicula; assembly: GCF_902713615.1. NCBI lineage: Eukaryota > Metazoa > Chordata > Chondrichthyes > Carcharhiniformes > Scyliorhinidae > Scyliorhinus > Scyliorhinus canicula. The sequence continues at coordinate 40,703,024 of NC_052151.1, read as the reverse complement.
CCTACCACTAACTCTCACGCCCCAAGAACATTTTTTTAAAAAGCCAGATGACTTTAAAAATACTACAAGGGAGTAAAGGGGGGCACGTCTACTGGATAGTTTTTTAGTCGATTCTGATCGGATATGTAGAGCTGACTTGGAAAGCTGGAGGATGGGAGATTTTCAAAACTTTGGGTCTTCTACTTGACTATTTCCTGCCTCCAAGTGATCTTGCCGGAGGCTATATCGGCCTCAACTACCTTCCCAGCAACACAGGTACATAATTAACAGCAAATACACACCACTGTTTGGGCAGTTTGGTGATGCTGCTGAGATCCCACTCGATGGTTACCTTTTTTTAAAAAAAAAATTCCGGGATGTGGACGTTGCTGGTTAGGCCAGCATTTATTACCCACCCCGAGCTGCCCTTCAGAAGGTGGTGGTGAGTTGCCTTCTTGAACTGCTGCAGTCCCTGAAGTGTAGGTACACCCACAGTGCTGTTAGGGAGGGAGTTCCAGGATTTTTTTTTTTAGAAAATATTTTATTGAGGCTTTTATAATCTTAACATAGTTCCAGGATTTTGACCCAGCGACAGTGAAGGAGCGGCCAATACATTTCCAAGTCAGGGTCATGAGTGACTTGGAGGGGAGCCTCGTGGTGGTGAGGTTCCAGGTATCTGCTGCTCTTGCCCTTCCAGATGTCAGTGGTCGCTGTGGCTGAAGTCTGACTGGTGCCAGGAAGTATTCAGCAAGGCCTTGTCCAATTCTCTGTGCACCTGCAACCCCCCCTCCTCATCTCTCCCAACGGGATACTGAATCTTCAAGCCCTCTGTGGAGGGGATGGCTGCCCCCTGCTCCCAACAGTGATGGCCTGGGAGATGTGGCCACAGAATATTAAGCCTTTTTCTGAAATCTTCAGAATGCACCTTTATCTTGAGACACTCCCACAGTCTGACTGTTCTCCTCAGAATCCTGCCAGATCACTGTCACATGAGAGTTTCCAAACTTCACTCCCAAAAAAATAAGCTTTAAAATCTTTGTTCGCAATAATGCTTCCCATCAGCAGTTTGCATTCTGAAATCCAGTCCAGGTTTTACAAATGACTCTTTTAAACAAAGCTTCAACTCTACTTTTAACAGTGAATCCTGTCCAGGAAATCCTAACCCATTTAGGATTTATTTGTCTTAACTGCTTTTACACAAACTCTTGAGATCCAACCACCGATTTCCATAGTTATTTCAACTCACATTCCACAGGCTGTAGTAAAAGCTCGCAAACCTGAAATTCACGTCAAATATCTTTCTGGCACCTCAGCCTTCTTCTCAGCTCTCTCACTGTCTCACAGTCTCTATGGAACAGTGCTCTGTTCTTGCATCTTTAACCTCAGAGCACTTGGAAACTTCTCTTCGTTCCTCTAGTATCCTTAGCTAGCTGCTCTTCAGAACTCTGCACTTGCTTTCTTAACTCTTACTTCAAGTATAGCTTTTCTTCTAGCAAAGCTGAGAGATGTTCCCTCTCTAGCTTTCCAAACCAACTGCTTCTAGTAGAGCTATGAGAGCTGCCTTTTCTCTCACTACCTATCTTTAATGCAATCAAATTAGTGAACTAAAACTTAAAAGCTTCTCAAACTTACAAGGCCCCACTTGTCAAGGGCCCTTCATGCCGTGGTTCTCTCTAAGCGCAATAGAAAGACAATTGGAACTTAACCAACTCACACACATACAAAAACCTCTGTCCAGCATTAATCTAACTATACCTTCCAGGCACATACACATTAAATTAAACACACTTAAAACTATACCTTATTTCCAATGTTTACCAATGCAAATGAAATACCTTAAAACTACCTTTGTTTTGCTAACACTCACTCATGTATCAACAGGTAAGTCTCCACACTCAAAGAACTAACTTAAACTCAGCTTTCTTCTGTTTTGTTTCATTCTATGATTCCTTATGATCCTATATAAAGTGATGTTTATGGACTGTGACTTGGAAACTTTCATCACTACCATTTAAATGTCCAAGATAGATGCTATCTCATATACATCTCTTATAGCTTAGTTTTTCAAGTCTCATCTCATAATTAACGGGCGGTATTCTCCCCCCCGCCCTCACCGCCGGGTGGGAGAATCGCCGGGGCAGCGCGCGAATCACGCCACGCCGCCCCGATCCCCGCACGCGATTCTCCCACCCGCCCCAAAACCAGCGCCGCCCGAATCGAGCTGGGCTGTTCGGAGAATCGCCGCAAACGGTGAGCGGCGATTTTCTGGCCTGGATGGGCCAAGCGGCCGCTCCGACATGACAGGGTCCCGCTGGCGTCATCCACCCCTGGTCGCTGCAGACGGGAACTCTGCGGGAACGCTCGGGGGGGCGGCCTGTGGGGAGGGGGAGGGGGAGCTCCTTCACCGGGGGGGCCTCCGAAGGGGTCTGGCCCGCGATCGATGTCCACCGATTGGCGGGCCGGCCTCTCCTTCCACCCCCCCCCCCAACCGGGCCTACATTCCTCCGCGGCCGGCCCCTGAACACCCACGCCATATTGCGTTGGGGCTGGTGCGCATAAGAAGTTCCCCGTGCGTGCGCAGGGTGACGCGGCCCAACTGCTCATGCGCAGGATTGAGCTGCCCCAACTGCGCATGCGCGGGTTGCTGCGGCGCCCATTTGGTGCTGGGTAAGGACGCTGGAGTGGCGTGAACCGCTCCAGCGCCGTGCTGGCCACCACAGGTCGTGCCCGGGCCCTGTTCACGCCGACGTGAAACGCGACAGCGTTCTCCACGGCGCGGGCACTTGGCCCACGGAGCGGTGAATCACCCCCAACATGTTTCACTTCTGATACAGTTTGTGAACCTCAACCTATTAATGACATTGGCATGCTTACTCAAAACTGGAAAATATATTGAGCTTAATCAATGATTCCTCTTTGTCATTGCTCTCATTGTTCGCATTTATACAAGCCATAAACTTTTTCAAAGCTTTACTACCTACCATTTTTAGGTATCGGACTCTTAAGTCTCACCAGTCCTCTGATTTTACAGTTTACCATTTATGCACCATTGACTGCATTTACTTTATCAATACATTTTGATTTTCTCAAAGGATTCTTCAATTTGTCTATAAGACCTTAGGCCATAAGGTATGAAAACAGAATTAGGACATGCGGCCCATCGGGTCTGCTCCACCATTCAATCATGGCTGATATGTTTCTCATCTCCATTCTCCTGCCTTCTTCCCGTATCCCTTGATCCTCTTATCAATCAAGAACCCATCTATCCCTGTCTAAAAGACACTCAGTGACTTGGCCTCCACAGCCTTCTGCGGCAATGAGTTCCACAGGTTCATCTCTGGCTGAAGAAATTCCTCCTCATCTCAGTTTTAAAGGATCGTCCCTTCAGTCTGAGGCTGTACCCTCAGGTTCTAGTTTCTCCTGCTAGTGGAAACATCTTCACGTCCACTCGATCTAGGCCTCTCAGTATTCTGTAAGTTTCAATTAGATCCCGCTTCATCCTTCTGAACTCCATTGAGTACAGACCCAGAGTCCTCAACCACTCCTCTTATGACAAGCCCTTCATTCATAGAATCCCTACAGTGCAGAAGAAGGCCTTTCAGCCCATCGAGTCTACACCAACACTCTGAAAGAGCACCCCCCTGCCCACCCTTTTCCCCCTAACTCCATAACCCTACCTAACCTTTTTCTGTGGACACTAAAGGACAATGTAGAATGGCCAATTTGCCTAACCTGCACATTTTCGGACTGTGGGAGGAAACCGGAGCACCCAGAGGAAACCCACGCAGACACGGGGAGAATGTGCAGACTCTGCATAGATGGTAACCTAAGCCGGGAATTGAACCTGGGATCCTGGAGCTGTGAACAGATGTGCTAACCAATGTGCTACCATGCTGCCCTGGACCTGCATGTTAACCTTAAGAGAATCCTAAACTAGGACTCCAAGTCCCTTTCATATTTCAGATCCGAATCAGATCCCCATTAGGAAAATAGTCTATGACTCTATTCTTACTACCAAAGTGCATAACCTCACACTTTTCCATATTGTATTCCATCTGCCACTTCATTGCCCAGTCTCCCATCCTATCCAAGTCCTTCTGCAGCCCTCTGCTTCGTCAATACTTCCTGTCCCTCTGCATATCTTTGTATCATCTGCAAACCTAGCAACAGTGCCTTCAGTATCTTCTTCCTGATCTTTAACGTGCATCGTGAATAGTGGTGGTCCCAACATCGACCCCTGTGGAATACCACTAGTCACTGGCTGCCATCCTGAAAAGGACTCCTTTATTATTCCCACTCTTTGCTCTCTACCAGTCAGCCGATGCTCTATCCATGCCAGTACCTTGCCCCTAACACCATGGACTCTTATCTTATTTAGCAACCTCCTGTAAGGCACCTTGTCAAAGGCCTTATGGAAATCTAAGCAGATCACGTCCATTGGCTCTCCTTTGTCTAACTCCCTCGTTACGTCCTCAAAGAGCTCTAACAAATTTGGGGCGGCAAGGTGGAGCAGTGGTTAGCATTGACGCCTCATAGCGCTGAGGACCCCGATTCAATCCCAGTCCAGGGTCACTGTCCGGGTGGAGTTTGCACATTCTCCCTGTATCTGCGTGGGTCTCACCCCCACAATCCAAAAGGTGTGCAGGGTAAGTGGGTTGGCCACGCTAAATTGCCCCTTAATTGGAAAAAAATTAATTGTGTACTTTAAATTTATTTTAAAAAAGAATTCTAACGGATTTGTCAGACCTGACCTCCCCTTAATGATGCTGTGCTGACTCAGTCCTATTTTATCATGCACTTCCAAGCACTCTGCAGTGTCATCCTTAATAATGGACTCTAATATCTTCCCAATGACCAAAGTCAAACTAACCGGAATAATTTCCCGTCTTCTCCCTCCCTCCCTTCTTAAACAGCAGTGTTACATTAGCCACTTCCTAGTCCTCTGGGACCCTCCCTGCCTCCAGTGATTCCTGAAAGATCATCACCAATGCCTCCACAATCTCCTCTGCTATCTCCTTCAGAATCCTGGTGTGTAGTCCGTTCCAGGTGATTTATCCACCTTCAGACCTTTCAGTTTCCCCAGAACCTTCTCCTTAATGAAGGCCACTACACTCACCTCTGCCCCTGACTCTTTTGAAGTTCTGGCATCCCACTGGTGTCCTCTACTGTGAAGACTGATTCAAAGTACCTATTCAGTTCCTCTGCCATTTCTTTGTTCCCCATAACTACTTCTCCAGCCTCATTTTCCAGTGGTCCAATGTCTATTCTTGCCTCTTTCTTACCTTTTATATCTCAAAAAAAACTCTTGCAATCTTCTTTTATATTACTAGCTCGCTTACACTCATATTTCATCTTCTCTCCCCTTTTTGTTTTTTTAGTTGTCCTCTGCTTGCTATTAAAGTCTTCCCAGTCCTCTTGCTTCCCACTAATCCTCGCCACATTGTATGCTTTGTCTTTTGTTTTTATGCTGTCCCTGACTTCCCTCGTCAGCCATGGATGCCGCGACCTTCCCTTCGCATGTTTCCTCCTCTTTGGGATTAATTTCTGTTGTGCCTCCCGAATAACCCCCAAAACCCTTGCCTTTGCTGTTCCACTGTCTTCCCTGCTAGGCTCCCCTTCCAATCAACTCTGGCCAGCTCCTCCCTCATGTCTTTGTAGTTACCTTTACTCATTTGTAATAGTGTTACATCTGATTGCAGCTTCTCCCTCTCAAGCTGAAGGGTGGATTCTATCGTATTGTGGTCACTGCCCCCTAAGTTCCCTAATCACGTCTGCCTCATTACACATCACCAAACCCAGAATTGCCTGTTCCCTAGAGGGCTCTACCACACAGGTTGCTTCAAAAAGCCATCCAGTAGACATTTTACAAATTCCTTTTCTTGCCATCCTGTACCGACCTGATTTTCCCAGTCCATTTGCATATTGAAGTACGCCATGGTTATTATAATATCGCTTTTTTATCTCTTTTTTATCTCCTGATTTATTTTCTGCCCCACATTCTGACTACTGCTAGGGGGCCTATACATAACTCCCATCAGGGTCTTTTTTCCTTTGCAATTCCTCAACTCTACCCACACAGATTCTAAGTCCTCTGATCCTATATTACTTTATGCTATTGATTTAATTCAATTTCTTATTAACAATGCAACCCGCCCCCTCTGCCCATCCTTTCAATTGGATACATATCCTAGGATATTTAGATCCCAGCCCTGATCTCCTTGGAGCCACGTATCTGTACATCGTACCCGCTAATTTCAGTGTGCACGACAAGCTAATTTATCTTGTTTTGTATACTGCATACAACACTCTCAGTCCTACGTTGACCGCCACCCTTCTCATAGTTTTCTACTGTACCTGAAGTCAGATTCCTCCTGCTTTTTATACTCTCTGTTCTAGTCCATGTTCTCAAAACGTTAACTAATAATAATATTTATTAGTGTCACAAGTAGGATTACATTAACACTGCAATGAAGATACTGTGAAAATTCCCTTGTTGCCACATTCCGGCGCCTGTTCAGGTACACAGAGGGAGCATTCAGAATATCCAATTCACCTAACAAGCACGACTTTGGGAACTAGTTGAAAGCCTTCATCATTAACCTGCACTCCTATCTTCTCTTTAACTTTGAACTTCTAATTTTCAAGACAGCTGAACCCTCCCCCCCACACTATTTAGTTTAAAGCCCTATCTACAGCCTCAGTTATGCGATTCACCAGGACTCTGGTCTCAGCATGATTCAGGTGAAGACAGTCCCATTCGAACAGCTCCCTCCTTCCCCAGTACTGGTGCCAATGTCCGATGAATTTGAACCCATTTCTCCCACACCAAACTTTGAGCCATGCGTTTACCTCTTTAATCTTGTTGACCCTGTGCCAATTATCTTGTGGCTCAGGTAGTAATGTGGAGATTATTACCTCTTTGGTTCTGCTTTTTACTTTAGCCCCGAGCTGCTCATATTTACGGGATAGGATGGAAGTAGGGTGCTCTTTCCAATGGCTGGTGCAGACTCAATGGGCCTAATGGCCTCCTTCTGAACTGTAAATTCTATGATTCCTTCAGCAGAAACTCCTTGTTCTACCTATGTCATTGGTGCATGCATGGATCACGACAGCTGGATCTTTACCCTCCCAGCCAGGCATGACTTGCCTCTTAAATCTCCATGAGAATTTTCACACTTATGGCTTTCTGTAAGAGTATTAATGTTATGATATTTTACAGCTTCCAGCGATTAACCATTATTTGGACAGCAACTTAATGGGCTGGATTGTCCGGCCCCCAGCCACGTGTCCCTACTCCCGCTGCTTGTCAATGGGATTTCCCATTAAACCCGCCACACGCTGGCGGGATAAGAGAATCGCAACGTCTCCTCTATTCCCATTTACATCTTCCCCAGACCAATTCTTTGGTTTTTTTTTACTTGCTGCAGCCAGGATTCTCCGTTGCGAGTCGCCCCACTGCCAGCGAAAACGGAGAATTTGGCACTCAGCCAAATCTCCCATTTATTACAGTGGGACCGGAAAATCCCACTGTCACGAATGGACGGAGAATCCCGCCCATTTAGTGTCTTTCTCCAAAAACCCATTTTAAACTCTTTTTAAAAAATACATTTATAGAGTACCCAATTATTTTCTTCCAATGAAGGGACAATTTAGCGTGGCCAATCCACCTACTCTGCACATCTTTGGGTTGTGGGGGTGAAACCCACGCAGATACGGGGAGAATGTGACCCG